>NC_060255.1:34950951-35575951 GCF_921293095.1 Ischnura elegans | reverse complement strand
AATTGAAATATTTTGTGAAAGCAATCGACAAAACAGGAGCTGAATTTAAATTTTTAACTTAAAGTCTTCGTTTTAGCGAGGCTAAAACCAAGGAATAAATTCGTGGGCCCCTGAATAGGAAATTTTTCCAATATTCGACGTTCATGAAATATCTGAATCATAAAGAAAATTGAGCTTGCCTTGGATTCCGAAACTTGTGTTAGAACTTATTGGGTGACAAAGAAGTGATGATCATGTCGTTCATGTCGATGAATTGCTGTCAGCGTATTAGGCCATGGAGTGTAACATATCACTAAAATGCATTTCCTTCATTCACACCTGGACCTTTTCATAGAATATTTTGGAGCAGTTTCAAATTAACATTGGGAACGGTTCCATGAAGATATCATCAAAGGAGAGGAGATTTTCAGAATTTGAATGCGGGCATGTTGGAATGCATATAAGGCCTACTCTTGGTTTTTGTATGAGAGACTTCTACCACAGTGTATAAAGGGAAATCAAATACCTATTTACTTATGTTATTCATCGTTCTTCACATTTGTTATTTTTCTTTTTGTTGATGCGCGTATGGTATTGAGGGCGCCAGCGTGGCGCCTACTTTCTGAACTGTTGGCACAAATTTTCATTATTTTTTCTATGCCGTGTTCTTAAATATTTTTATTATTTTTAATATGAGCTTTTGATATATTTTTCCATCATTCTGGGATATTTCAGGTAGGAGAATATGAAATGGGAGCTGAAAAATGAAGAAAATAAGTGAAAAAATGAATGGTTGATAATTTTATTGCATTTTTTAAATCATTAACGGAAACTTATCTCCCCAAATCTACATCCTTACCATTCATTGTCATGTTCTAGAACTTTGCACCTCTCAATAACCTAATAAGAAATATAAATGCTATTAAATTCCTTTTGTTTGCTCCAAATTATTTCAAAACTGATGAAAATTGGAGGGGGGCTTCCCCCGAAAACGGTGGGTGATGGAGGAAAACTGATATCATATTCGGATTCAGGGGGTCATTTTACATAAGAATCAGGAGGAATGGTACTAGGGCTCGAGAAAAAGTTATTTTTTGCCGTCCAGTATTATTAATACCATGTACGACCACGAATAAAAAAAACAAATAGGCCCCTGCTGACAAGCCTTGAAAGGCTTAGCGGGACCTAGACTTTTTTTTTCACATTGTATTTTCTTGTAAATGACATTTCATCTTTGATTAATGTTATACGTTTTTGTAAAACTTCTAATCTCTGCAATAAATATTATTATTATAAATAAAAAAAATGAACACTGTGTAGATCTACTTAATTTCTATGAATATAAATGTTTTACAAGACTTCCAGTATTTGTGACGTATTATAAAACTTTACACGATTTCAAATAGTCTTCAAACTTACCACCACAATAAAAAACAGCAATCAATAACATAATGAGTGAAGTAATCCACAGATCTCAGCTGCCACCGTACGTCTACCCTGACAATTGATATCAAAGGCCCTTGATTCCTCGATTGATGATAAATGCTTTTAACTTCTGAACTTCTAAGGCCCTCTAATTTACGTCAAACTAATTTGTTTTGAACGTGGTTCAAAGGGACGAGTAATCCGTGTAGTGACTTTAGAACGCGTCCCTATTCGACGGGAAGATTTGAGCCCGAGGATATTATCGAGGATTGTTAACGCAAGTGCACAAAAAGTCTCGCATATAATTGAAAGCAAATGACTTACCTCAGAGGAAAATTTGCATCCATTAGAAGATGTTCGTGACCTTTCTTTTGGCTATTTTTAACAACAACTCATATAATTCTTAACTGATGGCAACGGTAAGTCGATTTCTGCCCCTTAATTCCCTGAGAGCTGATAGACGCTCTCAGCATCTGATCTCTAAATTAACTCCAAATTAAGGCAAGCTAATCTGTTGCAAACGTGGCTCAAAGAGACTAGAAATCCTTGAAGTTGCTATAGAACGGTTAGTCTAATTTGGCCCCTTAATTCCCTGAGAGCATATGGACGCGGAAATAGACAGAGGAAAATTTGCACTCATATGGAATTTTTTCGACTGTTATTTTCTTTAGTTTAAATAAAAATTTATCATTATCATCTATAACTCCTAAGTCACTCAAAGTTACGTCAAGCTACTTTATTGCGAACGAGGCTGAAAGGGAGGGAAATCCTTGAAGTGGCTCTGGAGCGCGTCCCCATTCGACGCTGAGATTTGGGCCCAGGGATATTATCGAGGGTTGCAAACGGGCTAATTTTTACGCCGGAGAAGGGCCACTTCCAGCGAGGAGGAACGGTGGGAAGAAAGCCGATGGAAACCGTGCGTAAAGGCTTCGGGAGATCCGGATGAGAATTTAATTGGCTCCTGAATGAAAGAGAGGAGAAACCTGTGTGGATATTCCTTCCATGGGATCTCCAGAGGAAAGAGAGGCAAAGACTGTGGGTGAAAGTGAGAGAGATTGAGGTGACACAAAACCCCGAGACTGTGCCGACCGGGTACCAGCGGGTGAATGGAGGGAGGATAAGACCGTCGGGTGAGGAGGAGGAAGGTAGAGAAGCAGAGGAATAGGCGGTGAAAGAGAATCACTGATTTGGCGATGAAAGAGATTCTCATTTGGAAGATTTGCGTATTTTTACACGGCTTCTTTCCAATCTCGCCCAAGGGGTTATCCGGATTATAGGGATTAATCCTACTCTCCTTTGGGTTTCTTATTATTCTAGGCAGCGGAGCAAGCCGGCCCACTTTCTTTCCCAATAAAGCCCTCATCCCCGAGTTTATCTCTGTGAGTAAGTCCCTTTCGTTTTCCCACTTGCGTTTTTCCTAAGACAGCCGGTTTGCATGAGACTAATTAGTGACTGTGCATTATAAGGGTCCGGGTGATCTTGTAAGAGGGACGCAAAAGAGCTAATCGAAATCAGGGATAAGCCACTCAAAAATCCCAAAATTTTCCTAATTTTTGTAGCTGCTTTTGCTTGATATATTCGGTGCATCTTCAACAAATAATTTGATAAAAGGACAAAGAAATGGAAAAACTAAATGACAGCCAGCTTTTCCACTGAAATTTCGATAATCTATATCTAGTAGGGAGCGTGATAGCCAAGGTAATACGACGTCTGTTAAAAAATACTAAGACCGATGTCGCAAACCAAAATATACTTTACTTACATTTTACACTTCTCCATCCTCTTCAAAGTACTCCCCTCCCCGACGGACAATTTACTTCAACGGGATTTCCACTTTTGGGAACTTTTATTCTTTTGTGGTACTCTTTGTCGTCTGTGTCGTCGCATATGCATTGACCTCAATAATCGTCTCAAATCTACTCCTTTTTAAAACGTTATACCTTTGGGTAACAGGAAGAAGTCACTAGGAGAAGTTCATCGCCTGTTATGATTCCTGACAAGAAGGTTTCGTCATCTTCTGGACGTTGAAGCAACACCTAACAAGTCTGAACGCGATGCACCTTCTCTTTTTCCGTCATCAGGCATGGAACGAATTTCACCGCAACGCGGTGCATCTTCAATATCTTTATCAAAATTTCGTGACATGATCCAATTCATATCCCACTATCTACAGACAGTTCCTTCACTGTCAGGAGTCGATATTTTTAAACCAGGGTATTGATTTGGTTGACATGTGAGACGTAAGTTGCCGTGGGAGGACGTCCAGAATTCTCATCGTCTTCAATTGCCTGACGACCATCTTTTAAACGCTCATGCTACTTGAATCATGTCGCCTATTTCATAGAGTTGTGAATATAAGCCACCTTGAGCATAAAAAAATTTCCAGTCTTAGATTTTCCGAGTTAAACACAATACTTCACAGCAACCTTTGGCTCGTTCAAGTCACGCAATCTTATATCCGGCACACACAAAACGTATCTAGAAAATAACTAAGCAACAAATAATGATATCTGCGAAAAACAAACCCCTTGTAATCAGCTGATGTTTACAAAGAGGTCGATAGAAAGCGGATTTATCACGACCTAACTGAGTCGGCAATATTAGAACAGTATAAGTATATTTTGAACAGATAGCGTTTTGCGCTGATGATTTAAAGGTTCTGGGGTTCAAATCGGGTGGGATTATTTGAATAACTTTCATTATATATCCCAGCACTTCAAGTTGCTCCAAAGAAAGGAATTGCTCCCTACCATCAAAGTTCTAAATTCACCTGTGGCTTCATGTACGAGCAGAATCACTGTGTGTAAATCTAGTGCTATGAACAAATAAGTATATTTCTCCTATTCGTTCACTTATTACACGTTGGGATAGATTCAGCATAAGAAATTTGACCGAGATCGAATGCAATTTTTAAGGAAACAATAGTGAAGTAAATAGCCCATCAAAAGCAAATAAAGGTATTTAATGAAGGAAAGAGCTACCGTTCCATTTAAGGGTGTCCAATTCGGACGTATTTCGCCCAGATACACTTAAGCGTTACCTCACACACCTTATCCAATATTTTGTTCTATCAACATAGTAGTACATTTTATTTTTACCCGATTGCTGAGAAATATCAAAATTTTAAGTCTAATGGAGTACAATGATTTACTTTGATGAACTTTATGATTTTGCTCAAATAATTTACGTAACCTTAGATAGAGTAGAAATAAGTCAACTACGGAACAAGGAAAAAATTGTTATTTTTTTGTGCACAGCCTGAACCCCTTCCATTAAATTTCTACTTACATTTTTTTTCTTTGCGAATTAAAATTGCACTCACTCAGTATTTTAGCTCCAAGTATGATTTGGAAAAGTATAGCTTAGGCTTTTACATCGGACTAGGCCATAAGCGTTTCATGCGTTTGGAACAGTCTCTAAGTGCGCGCCACTTCTTATGCCGACAATTTTCTCTTGACATTTGAATTTCAAAGCATTACGCTCTATGCCATCTTGCTCCTTGGTGTTTCTCTGGCTATAATCAGTGGTCTTATACTAAAATTGGCAAAGAAATCAGCTACGCTTGCTACGACTGTTGTATTATCATCTTAAAGCTAGCTAATTTTTACTGTAGCTAACCCTTAGCGACGAGAAAACGGACTAATCACCCAGGTTAATTAATTACTATTAAATACTGTATTATTAAACCTATAATTAATTAAATGTCTTCATTGGTAGTTATGTATTTCATGGCTAATTCATTTTTAACCCTCTTATTACCATCGAAATTTGGTGGTACTGGCGAAAAGTGCCAACCTAAATTGAAGAATTTTGTAGCACTTTATGGAAAAGCACGATATGAAGTTACTATTTTAGATATCAATGTAATGGTTTTTTTATTTTACTAAAAAGGAATTATTTGTTGATTTTAATATTCTACTACGAAGGATAAAGGATAAATTTAATTATTAAAACAATATCAGTATGACAATCCGGTCTACGCTCGAGCCGATATATCGGGTTGTGGCACTTTTCGCCCGTGGACCAAAAGCCGATGCATTGGCCCGTGGCACTAATTTGTTTTTAAGCGTGAAAGTGAAATAATTCATTAGTATGGTGATAACCTTATTCCTCCCACGTTGCAATAGTACAAGCTACCACGAATTTCAGCTGAACTTTGGCTTAAAGTAGAAAATAAGAAAATTTCTTCGAACACAATTAGCTAATATAGGGATATTTTACGGATATTTTTGCCCACTAGCAGCAAAATTCTATGACTTGTTTGCACTGGAATTTAATTAGCATACGCCTCGAACGATAATTTACCACACATCGACATGGCTCCAACTAATATCTCATTCAAAGCTCCAGTAATTGAATCCTTTGGCTAGAGGTAATGTGAGCTGACGTTCTTCAGCAATTATTTGCATAAAGCAATCACCTCAGTTCTTCCCGTTAGAATTTGCATCTCATAGCAGACATTAGCAATTGGAATTTTCAGGTGAGCCACGGTGTTCTATTTATCTCTACCGCAAGCTTTCAGGAGTTCTCATGGCAATGAGTCAAGAAGGAACCCACAAGGTCTTTCACATACTACCTTCCCTGCAAAAATATTATCACAGTAATGTTCAACTCGTGATTCACCATCCATATTTAGTTGGTTCAATGTGTCCACTTCACAGGATAACGTAGGAGCTTCCTCAGTCTTGCATTTATTGAAAACAAGGACTATCTTCAGCAAGAATCAATTACTAGAAAGTGTATGGAGACATGATCGAAGCGTTTCATAAACATGAATTAAAAAAACATTCTTTCAGCCATCAAAAAAGAATTTCGGCCCTCCTTCACAAATATCACAGCCCCAGACTTCTCTAATAGAACTAAGAAAATTCGAAAATGCTCAAAAGAATTATTTTTCTTGAAGTCATGCAAGGGGTGCGTGGTCGTTTAGCCGAGCTGAGAGTTTAGCTTTGGATCGATGCTTTTCTAGGTCCAAATCTAGATAAAGCCTTGGAAGAATGTAAAAGGAAAACTTCTGAAGCTTGAGGTGGCCTGTGAAAAGTAACTTAATACTAACGTGATTTTTCGTTATTAATTTAATTATAAAGAACACAAATTGTAGTTATGCGAAGCTACGTATGGTCAGCATTAATTTTGATCTTCCATAATATTAAATTAAGAGAAAGAATAGCATTGACAAAAGGCCTGCTAATATTTCCACAGCTTTATAGGCTTATAGAGTCTAAATCTACGAAAGAAATTGCTTTCAGAATGTGATTTGTGGTATCTCATGATGATTTTTTCCCTGACCAAGAAATTTATAACATTACAAAAGATATGAACCTGCACATTTATTACCTAAGTATATTTTTCCAATAAAGTTATCATAATTAGTCTATGCTTTTTTAAGAAATAAAGAAAATTCAGCAACAAATATGAAAGGGTATCAGTCAACTTGTCGGCCAGGTTTAACCCAAGGTCATAATAACGTCATCCATATTTTAATGCGAAATTTGATGCATTTTGGAATGAGGAAACAGGCGGAGTTATTGAGGAATTGGAGTAGTAAGCTGCAGATTAATGAGCGCCAATACGAAGCCTAATATCAGCGATAACAACCAAGAATTCGACTTTCAGTAAAAATTTCCCTACTGGGCCTCTATCAGTAGTGAGGAATAGGGGAAAATACTCGTCAGCAAAGTTGGATAATTAATCTCTGTGCTTAGACACATCCTGATAACTTATTGCCGTTTATAGTTTAAATCCAAAAATTGGTTTGACGTAACTCTCTCATTATTATCTCCGGCTAGTATTTTAACGCTCAACATGATTATTTTTTTACATTCATTTTTCCATTCAAAAAATGCTTGATATTTCTTTTCTATTCTTTCTTTCCACTTCACCTTCAACGCCTGTTTTCTAAAAAATCTGATAAACATAAAATACATTTATCGCAGCTTTTGGAGTTAAATTTTAACGCATGTATTTTAACTCGTACAAACCCACATACAAATATGAAAAACATAACGATAACATTCGTGATGTTACCTTTTGATCACAATGTTTTCAATGACCTCAGAGATAGTTTCAATTCCATGCATCATTGGTAAAATACGAGGCAAGTGCGATGGAAATCGTTGCAGATAATTACCAAATAACATATGCAATTGTAAGCCTCTTCAATGAGTCACGACTAATATGGTTGGGTAATAAAGAGAATTATTACCACTGGAAAGACTGACTCTATTCTGAAGGGTTTGAGTCATTTACGAACCTCTCTCTTTGGTGTGTATTAAATTTTTACTCCACTTTATTACCGTGATGACAGTTTTCAGCATAAAAAATGGCAAAGATGATAAGATCAACGCTTTGATAACTGATTTGTCATTGTGTGCTATACATTTAACCACCTTTTTGTCCTGGTTATCCTCAGGCATCTCAATGAGGTTCATTGTATCAATGCCAACCATGGCAGATATTCCAAGCAGTGACGTCATGGCAAAATAAGCAAATCCGGAAAGAACTTTCCTTAACTTTTTTAGCAGTGAAATACTACTCTAAGTGTTGTTTATTACAAGCTCTCATTTACATTTTCTTTCCACTTTTTTGTTTTGGTTACGAATGTATAAATTAGAAATTTTAAGGAAACAAAATTAATAAAAATGATATTTGACTATATTGTCTTTAGTTAACCAGTGCCGAAACGACGTTTCGGCGCCTTGCGGCACCATTACACCACCTATTTCAAGTACTTCCACTCGTGGCGAGGAAAATACCACTTGAATTAGCTCATTATTAAACGAAGAAGTGATAAAGCAGCCACACTTCCAGCTGGGATACAAGAGTCTCTTACGATGAGAACAAATACCCAATCAGGCTTCCAATCTGAAAAACGTCTTTGCAGCGTAAGCGCTTTGCACCTATGACCCAGTTTCCACGGAATTCACGAAACTTGCCCTCAGCCATCTTCCAAAATTTCACCTTTCTCCTCTCTCCATCAAGGTTGGCCGATTAACCGGGAGCAGCACGAGGCATTTCTCTTTGCATATGTATTCCCACTTTCCGAAACACGTACTCTCGACTCTGCCACTTTGATCGACCCCGATGTTAATTACCATTGCTGCGCCGCTATAAGTTTGCTGTAAGCACATTCAGCGTGATTTTCCCTTGAAATCCTTTTCAGAGTGATATCCAATCCACTCCAGACTACCTCTAATGAGTCTTCAACCTTTAGTTTCATACCAAGTTCCAAAAAGAATGAGTGATTACCAAGCATTTCCTATTTCGACCAATTGGTTTCGACGATGGGCTATATATTAAAAAAATAATTCTGATCGCTCCTTTTTAGTTTCACTAAAAAGCCTATATGAAAGAGGAGCCATTAAACTAAAATAAATATTGAGAAAAACATGAGGGTCTATTTTTGAAATGAACTCAATAGTTTCACAATGAAAGCTCAGAGTAGATTAAATAAAAAACAGGATTTTTTCAGAACCAATGACAAATTTCCCAGAAAATATTTTCGGTAACAGTAATACGCAAAGCCAATATTTTTAAAGTAGTCAGCATAATTATGTGGTCCTGAAATGTACCGCATCGTTTACATCAGAGAAAGTTCATGTTTTCCTATACCTAACTGATTTCCATTTCATGTAACCACCAAACCAAGCCATAAAATGCACTCCATTTTTTTCTTAACCTAGGAGTGTCGATTATAGTTATACTTTGAATGCCTCTGAATTTTCTGAAATTGAAGCTATTTACCTTTTTTCCCCACATGTGTTTTAAAGAACCAATTGAACAGCCAACATCTAAAATATTTCAATCGCAATTAGCAACTATTTTGGCAAAATTATCGTTCTGGGCATAGATCTATAAAATTGATGGGTAATAAAATAGATACTTCTGAACATTCCCTAAATATGATACCTTGATTTGGGATATCTTCAATATTCTTGGAAAAGGAGGAGTGCCTAGTCTTACCCCATCGTAAACCTTCGCATATTGACTTCACAAAAATATCCTACTCAGCAAATGTCATTCGAGAAACACTGTTGCCCATCCCAAAGCGATTACGAATGAATATATAAAAACGCATCGTATATAGTGGTACATTGAAAGAAAGAAAACTATAAAAGAATCCTATTTTTTAAGTAAAAAAAAGATTGCATTTCTTATTGAAAAAAGATGCAAAACTTTCGTCCCCGGCTTTATGGAAGGCAAAGTTTTAAGGAATACTCTGAAGATTTTGGGATCCTTCGCGACTCATCAGCCTCATGCTCCTGTCTCCCGTAGTTCACGCTTCTCTTCATTCGATAGAAAAAATCTGCCTCCACTCGCCATTTTAGAACACCAATTACCACTGATATCATCTCCTTCCCCAAAATCTACACTAGTATATCATAATCAACAAATTTTACCAATAATATCTTTGCAAGTGATCTTAGTTTGCTTCCATCATTATCGATTAGACCAAACTGCTATATATTTGCGTTGACATTGGTAAAATTTTGATTACATATAATACTATCAATCTGTTTTTATTAACCAGGCAGAAAATAGACGATCCTATTAGTAAGTTTTTTTTAAAGGCGAGGAATAACGGATAGTTATTTTGACTGAATTTTGCATTGTAGCATTGATATACAACCACCCTTACGTTGGAGGGGAAATTAGGAACTGAGGAAGAAGGGTCTTGAGGAGGTTAGGTGAAGTTTGAATACTTTGATGTTATAAGCCGCTGCTTAGGTAACCACTAACTCATCGCACCCTTTAATGGATGAATTACCAGTATAACTACGGGAGGGTTAAGTTAATTATTTAAACGTAGGTCCAACGACAATTCATGTTATTAAACAAGGAAGATTATGTACTGAAGAGAGCTACACTGAATATATTTTCCAAAATAAGTCCAGGCATCCGCATTAAGAGAAAACATTTTGACTTCCGCATGCTGAAATATATTTATTCCCCGGCAGATAAATCTCAAAGCCTAATCTTCTTGCAAGGATTGTCCTAAATCCTATAAACGCCCTTTACCCAACTCAGCGAGCGACCATCGCAAAAATCTCCCTTTAGGCTTTCAGTAGGTATTTTCCAACCCCGACTCGGTCGCGTCATTATACGACCACTACCCTTACGTTGCAGCGGAAGGCATGAGCTGAGGAGGGAGGGTCTTAAGAAGGTAAGCGGAAGACGGATGCGGAAAGAAAGCTAAACGCCGACCACGGAACCGCCGCCAACACCCTCTGCACTAATCCCGCCAAGTGTGGAAAAGAGTTTTTTAACCCCCTTCAGGGTCAGGGCGTTTGCGTGCGGTGGTTTTATCCCTGAAGGGTAACCCCCCTTTTCTCCTCCAACAATACGCATCCCTGACCCCTAACCCCGTTCGCCCTTTGGCGCGGGAGGGAATGCCATGGTATCTAAACCTCAGATCGTAAGACCGCAACGGCTTCTCTGGGATGGTTGGAGGGGATACTGAAGGTGTGGGAGGGGGCGCGGGCACCGCAGCCGAGGCTGGATGCGGTAGCCGGCCACTCCTCTATCCGTCCCAACACCTCCTTCTACTCCACACACCCTATCGGTTCTCTGCAATCGATACCTTTCATTATTTTTCAACTAACAAAGGGCTAGTAGAAACGGTAGGTGGGACTCACCAATCCCATTTATTAACTCTTCTTTCATGGAGGTTTTGAAAAAAATCTTGGTGAGATTCAGAAGTCTAAGAAGAAGAGAAGAGCACATGGATCTCCCAATAGATTCGAATGTATATGTATTTCTTCGGCACAAAAATTTGCCAATCATTGCTCCAAATGTCTTTCTAAATTTTGGAATCTATAAAGCCCAAAAATGTTTTTGCTTGAAAAATGAAAATAAATAGCAAAAGAATTATCATAAATATAATGTGATAGAGCATTAAATCATTTAATTTATATCTCCTACGCCTATCCACTTGTCTTTTCTTTTTTTGCGAAAGGATAGGCGAATGGTGTTCCTACAGTCCCTGCCACATGCCAATTGAGGAGGCCTTCGAGAAAATATGTAGATACAGATTTTCTTTTTCCCCATGGATCGGTAACCTTTTGAATACATGCGGGATATGAGAAAATTTCATGTGGGTAAAACACACTTTAACTTCGCTTAATTTCGTTAGGATGTGTTATCCTCCATTAAAAATAAATAAGTACCTGATATCATTGATATCACATGCAGTTATAGGATCAATTTTTTTATTTTTATGAGTCACACCATCCGCCACTATCTACCACTTGAAGCTGTATATTTTCTTCTTAATCACTAATACCATCCAATCACTATAGTGCCTTTAGTAGAGTTTGGATTATTTACAGTACAGCTAGGCTAATACTAAGCCGCAAGCCTGCGAATTCCATTTATTCAGGGTAGGGGATCGGCAATTCCTTTTCCAGGTGTACCATACACTTTGAGGATTTTAACTGAGCACGCCCCTAGGCTTCACCCGAGATTTAAACCCTTGTCCCTCCGATCATCAACCCAAAGCTCTGTCCATTGATCCACCAAGCCACTGGTTATCCATCGCAGGCATTGATGAGAATAAGAACTATTACTAACACGACAAGTAATGAAAACTTGATATTTTTTCATGCTACAGCAATATTTCGACCAGGTGAGGCGAGATACATGTGAACATTTAATTGTCATTCATTTAAAACCCAGGAAAAAATAGTGGTTCTGAAAAACGGTACTTTTTAATTTGTTCTTTTTGTTCTGTTTTCCTTTTCTTGATACACTCCATTCAAATTATAGAAAGTTGGTGATATTAAAATCATGTCCTAAATTTAAAATTTTAAAAACTATACAAGCAACAATTTCAGGCATTGCTGTTACATTTCAATGTCTATTTCAAAGATTATGTTAAATCAAAGTAATATAAAATAGTTTATCAACATTAACTTAAGGCTAAGGCAACATCAAATTTCGTTACTTTTCAGGGCAAATACGCTAATAACACGCTATGATAAGGATTCATTAGGTAGATTTGACACAGTACCTATGCATATAATCTACATTATTCATATGTAAATGGTACAATTGTCGATGAAAATAAAATGTGTTTGCTAAAATTGCTGAATGTTAATATTTAGGGGCCGTATAACTTCTATTCTTTTATTAATAAGGGCGATGCGAAGGCAACAATTTGCGCCCCATCGCTGTGCCTAGGATTCAGCCTCTGCATTATAATTGCCGCACTAAAAATTATGCTATGGCAGGAGATTAGGGGGCGTGCTTCAAGGAGAGATGGGAGGTAGTAAGAATTTATGTCTGCGCGGTGCAGAACCGACCACGAACGCCAACTTGGGCAGTTTTCGCGGCCTCTCCCCCCTCAACTTCCACCCCTGACGATTACCCAGAGACCACCGCGCGAATAAATCGCTCGCGGCAGACGCACGGTGCCTCCTTAGCAGCGGAATTCCATGTGGGAGACGAGACAAGCCGAGGTTTTTACCGGAAGAAGGATGAGGAGAGAGTTATGTTGTGGATAGTATTTCGGCGGTAAGTGAAAATTATCTCGTTCCAGGCCCGCTGAGGAAGCTGCGTCGGTGATGTAAATTTCAAAATGATTTCTTCATTTCTTTATCCAAGAAGTGGCATATGAACCTGAAAACTGACCTTGATAGCGGCATGGTATTGCTGAAACCATGGTCGGTAATAATATGCTTATAAACATGACTGTACATAGAAAATTACACCAAACATTTCTCATTTAATTTACTATTTCATGGTTCCCCAAAATAAAGCTGTAAGCATCAAAATTTAAATGCTTCTAAAGGGTCCTTAGTCCTTTCTCCCCTTCATATTTTAAAGCTACAAACCAATATTTATAGCTAGAATTACTTGAGAAAAATGCAAAGTAAAGAGTTGGTAGCTAAAAAAAATTGCAAGGCTCACTAAGAGGCATGAAGGCGCTGTGTAACTGTAAACGGAGTTTTTTAACTATAAATAATTCACTGGCAAAAATTTATGAGAAAGGCGTAGTTTAAAAAATCTCCATGGAGAAACGAAGTACAAGCTGTTATTATGAAACTTTTAAAATGTGCTCTTCTAATTGTAGGTAATTTATCGTCACGAAATATGGTTTCCTTGGCTACCTTTTAAAATCCGCACTTTTTCAGCAATTATTAATTATCTCGTCTGAGAATAAGGGAACCGTTACTACTCCTGCAATACATACAGAACTGACAAAAGAAGGCAGAAAAATATATTCACACAACTTTGAGAATCGTGAAAAAATAAAATGAAGGCACGTTACTGCACAATCTTTTTAGTTAGCAAATAAATTTAAAAGAAGTAAAATCACTATAGGTTCATGAAAAATGTACCACAGTTTGTTCAATTAGATCAAAACAGTACTGCCTGAAAACTTCAAAGAGATAGTATACTAAGGCAAAAAAATTTTGTAATAGCAACTGACATGGATAAAGTAATTTGGATTGTTGTATCTCTCTCGAAAAAGAACCACCTACATTCCAGCCAAAAAAATGTTCTCTGACCATAATATACACACCAAATACAAGACAATGCAGACATTATAGGCACACTTCCTCAAATACAATGAGCTAAGAGTAATCTTAAGTCACAATCCGGGATATAAAGGGAGTGATTACATGTTCTTTCATAAGGTAGGCCTGTTCCCTATGGAAAAATATATTAATTTGATACATGTGCACGTTACTTTAATAATATTTAAGACTATAAATGAATAATTTCATCGATTTTGGCACATATAAGTGACATATCATTGGCTACTTTCAGGCTCTCTCCAGCGTCTGTTCATGTTTCGCACACTATGCAGTTTGCTTCTTCAGGTCCGAAGTGTAGGATGCAGTTGGCGATTTCCTTATATACCTTTCCTTCGGCCGGGGGCCGGTTCGTTTTGGTGCGCTTTCTTTTTTTTCACTGAAAACTCGTTTACAACAGCTGGACAGTTGTAGCAATCTTCTCTATTGAAAGTATTTGGGTATTTCTTTATTTCGATGGCTTTTCTGATGAGTCTCGGATAATAGCGTCTTTCTTTTGTGTTCAAGCTTGCTTCTTCCTCATTTACAATGTGTTTCGGTCCGCTCCATACGTGTTCGACGATGGCTGAGGTACGAAACTGCCTGTTTTTAATGGATCTCCGATGCTGTTGAAGGCGGCATCTAAGAGTTCTAGACGTGTGGCCGATGTAAGCTTGGCCGCAATCACACTTCACCTCGCATACTCCTTCGTGGATGCTTTCGAGCAGTTTCTCTTTGCTATTCCTGAGTAAATTCTGCTGTCTTGGTGACGGAGGCGTATCTGGTCATTATGTCCTGTCTCCTGAGTATTCTCGCGATTTTTTCCGTAGTTCCAGCCACGTAAGGCAGTACGGCACATATCGATAGCTAAGTTCTAACAACACGTATCTTAAATTCGGCCGGTTTGAGACAGGTATCTTAAACAAAGCGTAATAACATTAAAAAAATAAAATACAAGCAAAAAACAACTCTTTGTTAACAAATGAATGCTTCTTTTCAGTTTTATGAACTTATGAGTTGAATTTCAGTGTACAAGTAAAAAAAATTAATCGTTTATTTTTGCTCTTCTGAAAGGTTGATATTTTTGAGATACATGTTGTTAGAACTTAGCCATCAATACGGTGTTTTTCCAGGTAGGTATTGCGGGCTCCTCAGGCCCTTTTAAGGGCCGTAGATATATTCTATTTTACCTTTCTGGCTGCCTTGAGGATATTGTTTATATTTAAGCGGTTATTTTGGAAGGCCTTGATGAGGTGGTATTTTTCCTTGGCGAGCGATGAAGAGCCCAAAACCGAGTAGGCCCGATAGAAGAGTATGTGCATCACTCCCATTTTTTGTTGCGTGTGATTGTGAGAATTTGCATTTAGGTACTGGTCCGTATGGGTCTTTTGAAGAGGCAAACTGTAACGTTTGGGAAACACGTTGTCGCCCGATATGAACAGACGCGGGTGAGACCCTGAAAGCAGCCAATCAACGACACCACTCCACGGGAGTCTTCTTTCCAACATATTATAAGTGCTGTATGACGAAAGACGTCGATTTTCGTAGCTAAAAATTACTTCTACTGCCATAGGGTGGTTTCCTATTATTTTCTTATTGCCTAACTTGAAAGATTAACACTCCTGGAGTACATATTTCACGCTTTAAATTATTAAATGACATACCTATTTTTCGCCATTAAATGAAAAGTCAATATTTTCAAGAGCGATAACGCGACGGCTAAGAATGAATGCTGGGAAAACTCCGTTTGACGTCGTTCTGGTTCCCGCTGCCGCAAGTGACATGACCTTGGGGCGAGGCTTTGAGCACTAATACGACGCAGGATGCTAGCAGGTAGCAGAATACCCTGCTAGCTGGTAGCGCTTGGCTTAAATAAGGATTATTAATACCTTATCAAGCGAAGAAAACTTTCCGACCTTAGTCAGTTTTAATAGGTGATTATTAAGACATGTTTCCCTGAGCTCTGTGCCTCATGCATGCATTGGTAATCTCAGACGATGTAAAACTCCTATCTACTCGTATGTAAACTAGGTCCCTGTGACGTCACGTGGAGTGGAATCACATGGGCGCCAATCTTGCCTTCTTCAAATGAGGATAAAATTGACTATTGCCATTCGTCTAAACCGGTATTTCTTAAACCAAATAATTTGTATATTATGAATACACTAATGGTGGGTAACGAATTGCAGTCAATGCCATTCGTTTTCTTTGATGAAGGAAACTACCCTATTATTTTATTTCAATCGCGAAGTGGCGAATCTACCTTCTTAGTTCACTAGGTCTTTTCGATGAGGACCTCCAATTATGCACTCGGCTATTTTCTCTTCTCTTCCAACACTTTACTTACGTCCCTCTCCTCTACTCAATCCCCATCTTCTTCGCAGGCAACTTCCCTTCTCGTTTTCCCAGACAGCGATTCCTTACCCACCCCCATTACACCCTCATCACCCCATCCTCGAGAGGTAAACTACGTCTAACGAGATTAATGAAACTCTCCGTCGACAGCGAGAGAGAGAGGAACTCATTCCCTCTTCTGCTCAACCATATTCCACCGGCCCGAAGCTCAGAAACACCAGATTTGTCTCCCTTTAGCGATCCAAGTTTGGCCTAAGTCCATTTTGCTTCCACCCAGGCGGATCCAAGAGGTTTAACGCCCATTATTCCAATAATCATTTTACTCTGTTAGCCCTCGATGTGCTAGAGAAAAGGGGTAACATGACGATTAGAAGGTCGATTTCTAAAAGTGTAGTCAGAGCCGCCTTGACGTTAGATGATGTCTAAACTGAGAGCAGAACTATATTTCTATCCACCAGAACATTTACATTTGCTAACTAAACCTTATCGTTTCCATTTAATTCAAAACTGCACACAAATACATAGATGCACAGTACTGCAAACCTAATTTTTTTACCCTGAGTCCACCGTGCATAAATTTCCCAAGCGATTTCCTTTAATTTCAAAAGCAACTTTTTACTTGATTATACAGTATAAATCCATGAATTCACAACCCAAAGTGTTTTCAACGCCAATTGTATTTTGCTCATCAAAAAAATGAAGAAAAGACATGTAAATATAATTTTATGTTAAGATAGCAAATATGCAGATTAGGAGAACCTTTGGCTAAACTGCGTTTGTTATTTGTGCTTCCATTATGAAGTTGAGAAGTTATGCAGGTGGAAGCGTAAATAGTTGAGCAATTATTATAAAATATCGAAGAATTTTTTAATTTATTTTTGATAAATATTTCTCATATTCCATCATTTCTTTTAATTTGAAATTTTTTTCTCGCTTGAATCCTCCATTCTCTCTGCAAGAACCTAACCATCTTTGAGCCTTCCTTGGTATTTCTTTAGTTTTCCATCTATGATATTCCACAAATAATTGTTAGGTTTTATGACATGATCGTGCCTCTCAGGAGTATGTCCCTCTACTATTTCCCACTACTCTTATCCTTTGGTAGATCTTCTCCATTCTCTTCTCTTGAACCCTATCTGTTCTTTTGATATAAAGCATCCCCTTTGAGCATCACTTCTTAAGGAATTGAGTTATTTATGACTCAATAGAGCCATAAACACGAATTATTATCAAGGAATTGACTTGGAGACGCAGCATACTACTTTCCAATTCTCATAGTTGAAAAAATCAGTAAGGTAACTGAGTAAATACTTCTCAACTTCATAATGGGAGCACAGAACAAATAACATTGAACTAAAGGTCCTTCTTAACTGTAATATAGATGCATTTGTTATACATATTTCCATTAAAAGATTTTTATACGCCTTTTCTTTTTGTATATGACTGTCAAAATACAATTGAGGTTTATTATTATTTTAGTGTGGAATAAATGTAATTTAAAGGGATTATTCAAGTGAAAAGAAACTTTACCCCAGAAAGATACAAAATTATAATTCTATAGCTTGAAATTGAATCTGCATCTTTATGGATTATTTGAACACTTAATCGCCCATTCGCCAGATAGAGATCAATACTAAATACTGATATTCAAATGCCTGAGTATTTATAGAAATTTAAACTGCACCGCTAAAAGGATAAAGGAAAAATTCTTAATCCGTCGAAAATGAGAATTTTCACGCGGGGCTTAGCCTGAGTAAGACATATTCTGTCAGTTACACAAAGGTCCCTTCATATTCAATCGACAGTAGGGAATATGTGAAAGATATTGTCCTCCGGCTGGTCTTTCTGAACTCGGCTTCAAAGGCAAAACGCCTCACTTCATAAGTAACACAATGGAGTACCCATCTCGGGCAGAGACTAATGCCGGATAAATTAATTACATTATTGCAAGGAGGTCTCCAGCAAGAGAACGATGGGAGTTAATTACGTGGTCTTTCATATAGGAGAAGCTTTGCCCTCTTTGGATCAAACACAGCCCATGAACATAACTTCTATCGCTGATATGCTCTGTTACGAAACGCATATGTATTTATAACGATAGCTATGTCAAAGCCTCCCAAGCTATCACAAAAGAAAATGCAACCTCAATATAAGCAGTAAAGACAAAAAAATTAGTATTTTTAAGAATAAATGATAAAATTCTTCTGTATTTTATAACAATTTTTCAATCACTTACGTTAGCATCTGCATTACTTCTCAAATTTGAATTGTGAGCAAAAAAAAGCAGACACGGCGTAACTAATATTCTCCTTATCTTTATAATAGAGCCATATATTTTTTATGTTTAAATTAAATAATTTTTGCATTCCTTTTATGCATATTTTTACGAGAAAAATACAATATTATCTCGTTGAGTGGGGAATTGAATCAGTTACGCTTGCATCAGCATGACTTACATCTACTCAATCAGCTTATATTATTTGTTACATTACATTATATATTCATCACATTTTCATGCATTGGAGAGATGCCAAATATTTCATTGATGCAAGAAAGACGAGCTGAGTTGCTTGGTTAGGAAAGTCAAAGCCTTTTTACATGTTACTAGGCGATCTATGCAAGAGATGGATCATATCATAGTAATTCCCTTATCATTACAAAATTGTTAGCTAATAAGCCAAATATCAAAGCGTCGCGCAATTCCAAAACAAGAAACTGTTTGCAGTCGACGATGATCTTCAAGTATGGAACAAATTAAAGCAACTGGGACGACATCATTCCTATGACTTAACAATGACGAATCATATCGATAAAATGGTATCTTAAATATTTCAACCTTTCATCTAAAAATAATACTTTTCCTCGGAGGAATCTGGAGCAAGGTATCATCATCATCATTGGTCAACAATCCTAGGATTGGTTTGACGCAGCTCTCCACTCTATTCTCCTATCAGCTAATCTTTTCACACCTACGTATTTCTTCTCTTTCACATCTCTCTTCACTTGTTCCATATATTTTGTTCGAGGTCTTCCTTTTCCATTCTTACCTTCCACTTGTCCTTCGACGATTGTCTTCATCAGGCCATCATGTCTCAGGATGTGGCCTATAAGGTTGTTCCGTCTTCTTAATAAGGTTTTCATGAGGCTTCTCTTCTCTCCTACTCTTCTTAGGACTTCTTTGTTACTAACTCTGTCGATCCATTTGATTTTCATCATTCTTTTGTAGCACCACATTTCGAAGGCCTCTATCCTTGCTTTCTCCACTGCGGTCATTGTCCATGCCTCACTTCCGTATAGGAGTATACTCCAGATGTAGGTTCTTATAAATTGTTTCTTTACTTCCATACTTAAGTTTCCTGCTGTAAGCAGGTCTCTCTTTTGGTGGAATGCTCTCTTCGCCTGGGCTATTCTGCTGATAATTTCTTTCTTACTTCTCCCGTCACTAGTTATCTTGCTTCCCAAATAACAGAATTCAAGCAAGGTATATTACAGCCAAATAAATATAATACGGAATTAAAATGTAAAGAATTTAAATTTTAACCAAGTTTAAATTCAGGTTGTTTATTTTATTAAATGTATCAAAAGTTTGCCTGCATACTTGCAGATGAGGCTCGTTTTTTATGAAGGGAAACATTTCAATGGATTGACAGGAATATAAGCTGCATCTCCATTTCGTTTCCACGGCTCTTACTATAGATTTGAGTTAAAACTTTAATTTTAGGGGAAATAAACTATCATTAGAAGGCTAAAAAGCCTTCTATTATACGCGATGAAAAAATCTTTAATGCAACTCAGTTAATCATTAATTAACAGTAATACTATAAGCCTAATTGACCAAATCAACATTAGACCAATATGGCAAATGCTATCTTTAAATAGCATTTTATGGTCAAGCTTTCAATGCACACTCGCACTCATTAATCCCTTACTTTCTCTCTGAATATCTTGCTGAATTAGAGTTGATAAAATGAATAATTTTCTTATTTCATCAATACCGATTTCTTGACGGAAATAGCATCAATTTGCATCTTAAAAGAAAACTTAAGATCTGACAGAGTTATTGCCTGCATATGTTTCATGGATTTTGCTTATAGATAAGTTGCTTAAGGTTTAAACTGCAGTAAATATTAATTTTGCTTATCGTTTCCCGTGAGAAACATTTTATTTTTAAATTTTACTTTACTACAATATCACACACAATTGGATCTTAGATTTTTTCTAACTGACTAGAAAAAAAGTAAATGGAATATACTTCTTTGAACTCTTTCAATTTCATATTATGACACAGAGAATAAAGCACAAGATCTCAAACTAACATGCCTATTTCAAGGTCAACTAAATTTATTATATTTGGTATATAATGTTTTGGCTAAAAAACGTTCGCTGTTCGATACTTAAAGCTCTAATTAAATGATCTCAAAAAAATTATTTTCAAGTAACTGGAGAGCGTGAGGAAAAAGGAACAATTTTTTTACGAGGCGTCCATAACTTCTTCTCATCTGCTAAAAATCCTATTATCCGTGTTTTGAGAACGAAAATTGGGTTACCAATGAAATAATTCAAGTAAATGCCTTTTCCGTTTATCTCCTGGTTATTAAAACGAAAGTTCAATCCTCATTTTGGGGAAAAGCTTCTAGAGCGGAGTTTACAGTGTCTAAATGAGAAATGTTGACCTCCTCCGAAAACGGAGAGACGGAAGTGAAGCAATTATTTCCGGAGTGTTATTAACGAGAGAATTTCCAAACCCTTTGGCACGGATGAGCATTTGAGAGAGTCCTGCACTTTACGGACGTAAACGGCAAATGACACGTTCCATATGCTCCAATAAATGGACGAAGAATCAATATAAGTAGTTTTCAATTACCCATTTTTGAATGAAAGTAGCTCATTAAGAATTACTACATAATTCTAACACCTTCCCAAAATTATTTCCAAGGTTTTAAAAGTCAAAGAAATTTTTGAACCGTAGGTACTGGAAGTTTATATTAGGAATATCTCTTGAATTAATCAATCTTATCCAATAGGAAGCCTTGCCTATTTTGAAAGAAATTTGTGAATATACTGGAATTAATATCCATATTTCATAATTTCAAGACTCAAACATTCTTCCCAAAAATATTCCAGACTTTTTTTTAAAGGTAAAGAAAAGGTTATACCATAGCTACTATTTTTTCAAGGTTTATTTTAGTAATATTTCAAGAATAAATTAACTGTAAATATAACCTACCAATGCTTTCAAATACATTTGTGATAACATTATATTTCATGATATCAAGATTCTTACATCATTCACAAAAACATTTCAGAGGTATTTTTGAAGTTTAAGGAAAGCGTAAACCATAGCACCTATGTTTTCATAGTTAATTTTAGGATTATTTCTTTAATGAATTAATTGATTTCAGCAGGAAAAATGTCCTGCCAATATATTCAAAGAAATTTGTGATTACTCTGTATATTAATACATACATTTTATGACTGCAAAATGCAAAGTCTAGTGCTTACATAAACAAAATTTGGATAAGATCTAAATCGGTTAAAAAATACGTAAAGAAGAGCACAAAGATCATTATTAACACACACAACTCAGAAAGAGACCTACATCCCTTTGATCACACTGAATGGAATAAAAAAAGACTTTTTTATCCAAGACCATGCTTTTTGATCCATTATTCCCAATGCCATGGAAACTCTTCATGCAGTATTAATAATGCCTTCGTCGCAAATAATTATCGCCTTGTATGTATCATGTGCTCGGAGTTGGTTGGGATAATTTTCGCCTACCTAGCGAAAGGATACAGGAAATATGGCAGCCTTAAGAGGAAAAAAGCGTTGGGATACCTAAACAAGGGACCGAACTGCGAAAGCAGAATTTAACCCGATTAGTAAAGCCTCCACCAAAGGGAATGGAAAAAAAAACTTCGTTATAAGCTCCTGAATGGAAAATAAAAGTCAAGTCTGTCCTACAATCTAGATTATGACATAATCTAATGGTATCATTAAACCAGACCATTAATAATAATTATTTAATTTACCATATCAGAAATTCCTACATTAATATTTAAGTGTTAACCATTACATGTTGAGTTATTTTATACACTTCGTTCATAAATTGAATCCAAATGACAAATTTTCCATATTCAAATATGTAATACCGTATAAATTAGGTGTCATAAGAACAGATTTTCATCTACTTTCAACTGACACTGGTCAACACAGCTGAATTATTTCTGATTTGCGAATGGGTGAATTTGCCTTATTTTGAACAGCAAGTTTAGAGGTGAAATTAGTTATTCTCTATCATGTATCAAGCTCCCTTTCGTCACAGCTCCTTCATTTCTCCCATCGGTCACGAGTGGCCTTGGTTGCTAATACTACCCCGGGCGATTCCTTCAATTTTCAATGAATGGGTACTACGGGTCAATAGTTCACATGCGGGATAGATATTAAGCGTCGTCATCAGCAATGTGAATGGATTTTGACCAATTCCCTAAGCGTAGAAAAAATGCAAGTTAACAACATTGTAATATAACAATATACGAAATGCAAACATTTGATACGGCTCACATAATACTGGCATTGAATTGTTTTCATAAGGGTTGACATCAAAGGCTTCGCATACGTTATTTCAATGTTTCTCCCACCTTAGGGAGAGTTATTACCTGAAATTACTAAACGGCAGAAGAGATTACAAATGATTACCATTATGAATTCGATATTTTCAGGCATAACTTAGAGAAGGAACATTATAAAATCATGATGCAAGTAACAGTCAATTGGAAAAATTTGTATTCTATAGTAATTGTACTGAATAAAAGTTCTTTATATTTAAGTATAGTCATTTTCATCATTATTTCATTATATATTATTTTTACCTCGCTTGAGTAACAATTTAACATAATAAATTCATGCAAGAAACGTTTGGAATGATAAATTAATTGATAATGATTCGATTACCGCACAGAGATTGTTCATTTCCTCCGTTAACCACTCTTCATCTACTTTTTTCTACTTTATTGTTTACATAAGTGAAGTTTAATTAAAATCAACCAAGACCTATTTTGATATAACTAGTAGTTTTATTTTATATAGGCAAACTTTTATCTTCAGCTTTGGCCCAAAGGGCTAAAATTAGCAAATTTGGCAGAAAATTCTATTTTATGAGCGCAATAAGCGAACAATGAGCTTAGAAAAATAAACACTCGACATTTTAAAGCGATTTTCAAATGGCATAACGTAAAAAGAAGGTTACAACATGCATCTTTGCTCTAATCCGTACATCATACGAAGAAAAATTTCAATGCCTTCAATATAAAATATTTAAGGCATAATGAATTTCCACATCAGTAATCTCTACGCTCCAGGTGATGGTAAATCCCACTCACCCTTATTTCTCCCAGAGTTTAATCTAGTCTGCCTTCAATTAAGCGTATTACGAATTGTGAGAATCGCCCAGCTGCCAAGAGGATTAAGCGGAAGAGTCTGAAGTTCCCTGGGTCACACCTTGGAGGATCTTGGCTACTGGACGTCCATCTTACCCAAGATGGATTAGCCATGGAAAAATTTACTGAATTTTTTTCAGAACTGTGGAAAGAAAGACCAAGGTAGCACTCAAGACTTTTGCAGCACTTACATGTTTGCTTAACCTTTCGTCAGGCGCAATATTGGGATTGCTGAGTTTAGGCGTAAAGTGCCTGACAGGCACAGATGTGGGAAAACATTATAACTCTCAGCATGGCTCATTGGTACAACTTTAAAGTTTAAAGCACCGTTATTAGTATATTTGAACACTTACATGATGTCTTACCGTGCTACACATAGACCCCTTCCCATGCCGTCATACGGCCCCGGACTAATAAGTCCAGTAAGGTGCGATTTAAGGTGCTCTTAAGCCTATTAAGAATTAGTATATGTTATTTCTTTTAGCATCTGAATTCTATAATATCAGTTTTTTTCTACTTTATTTACCTAATACTGCATCTGTTTTGCTATATTGTGACATTATTTTTCTTAATTATGCTAAATAATCTGTCACTGATCCGTCGGCATAAATGCGATGCATGAAAGACTACATAGAGTTTGTCATAACAAAAAGCTACTATAAGCGTCAAGGATCTGTGCCGCCTAATATCGCAGACAAATGAATAGAAGCTCGCGCTGTGCCTATCTGATCCATTGCGACCGACGTAAGGTTAATGTTTATGATTGAATATAGCCTCAGAAGTGGTTATATGTGAGCCCAGAGTGGCAAACCAGATTAAATACCAAGGTGACAATAATGCAGAGGTAATTCATGCGAAAGTAAAACCAAGAAGGCTTTTACGCTAAGAGGCGTTTGAGGTGCTGTCGGCAACTCATATTTCAGAACTGCACACTACATTTTACAATTATTTACGAGTGATAGTAATTAGATTCGGCAGCTAAAAACATTTTTTTAAATTGAATCATAGAAACAATTTGGAACTGGGAAACATATTTTTTACGAGTGCAAAGGCCGCAAAATATACATATTATAGGTTGCAGGAAGCTTCAATTTAGTTTTGGAGCCTAATTTACAAAATCTGATAGTTCCAGTTGAAGAGAAAAAACCTATATCTTTTTTACCAGGCTAAGGATTCTGAAGTTTCAAAATACTCACTATAGGTTTTTTCTAAGGTATCCATTTTTAGGCATATCTTATACTTTGTCCTTATGTGGAAGAATGAAAAATTGAGGGAGTGGATCGAGGACCCTTGCCTCTTAACAACTTTAAACCATGGTTCAAGGTAGAAAAAGTTATCCATTAGAACTTCAAATCGGAAATAACTGTGAAATCACAAGAACTTATAGAAATTAAAACACTCGCAAATACTTAATTATCTTTGTGTCCTACAAAACCTTCCGAGTTCTTTAATAGCAAATGGTAATCGAAGATATCGTAATGCTCACTTCATTTTATTTCACGGATATACCACAGGTATGTGGTACTATCAGGTACTCCTGATTATATTTGCAATCTAATCGAAATACGTGTAGTAGAACTATTAAATAAAATTAAGTGGGCAGTACGATATCTTTGTTTAGCATTTGTATGCTGATTCACGTTATCTCTCCGGAAAAAAATTGACTTCTTGACTAACGTTAAACTTGAACCACACACGTATTGATCAAGGGTAATTTTCAAGGACATAATTATTCGTGGATTTTAGAATAATATATCTTTTTTGTTTGATCGATCTTGCTGCTTTGCTACGATAAATTAAAACTATTGTTATGATTTCATCACTAACATTGAAAATATTGTCACATTTACACCATATAATTAAAACTTGCAGCCTTATAAATCAACCTACTAAGGAAGCTTATCTCTTTAATAGCTTGGGTTGATTGGAATAAACTATGCTTAACTTCATCTCCCTATAGCAGAGATCGGAGTAAGTTCTAAAGTACCACTTGCAACTAAAATGACTAGATCTGTCATTTTCATATTTTAAATTATGTGGGCTCACGAATGTATTCGCTCTATGATACGAATGTTTCTGGATTTATAAATGGATTATATTATAGCCAACGAGTTCTAACTGTAATAATATCATATTGGCATTATTGATAACATTTTCTTGGATGCACTTATGAATTAAATTACTCAATTAGCTTTTTGCCATTTGGTGGCAACATTCTTTTTATGATTAGGAAGGGTTTGACGTTAGCTTAGTCTAAAAGAATTGTCTATATTTCCTTTCAAAATATTCTCCATACTCATCAATACATTCAATTATAAACCCTTGATTAAATTATATGTGAACTTGCGTGTCACATAACTTGTGGAATGAGCGCTGACTGGTGACAATTTGAATTAATGTTCACCAAAAAAGCTGTACGGTAATATGTAACTACTCCAATGTATACTAGGGATTAATAACTAATGACTTATCATTGCGATTTAATTTATTTCATGCTCAAGTCTCATTCAGGAATTATGGTCCAAAATAAAATACACTGAAATTTAATGTCAATTTTAAGGGTTGAAGGAATTACAAGATTATGGAAGTGTCAATCAAGTCAATATACTTTGTGCAAATACATCAAATAGGAATTGATTATTTTTCTTGAACGAAAGAAACATTGATACCAGAAACTGCCTTTCAACAACACCGTCACTTATGCTTAAATCGAGGATAATTAGTCCAGGAAACTGGAAGTGCGAATGAATAAACTTTATCACCTGTTGAATTTTGCTTTTCGCTACCAAGAAGGAACGTCTAAAAGACGGTAACTTTAATTCAAGGAAGCGATACATTTTCAAGGCAGCGAGAAAGGGAAAACTCGAATAAAAGTCGTTATTTAGCCTCCAAGTAGACTACAATGTTGTTCTTTCATGCTCATAGAATATTCAGGAAAAATTAAAATGTTTCAGAAATTATCTCCAAGTTTTGTGATAGTCAAAAGCTTAAAACTCTGTCATTCCCAATACTGACAAATATTCATCACTAAACCCTGGCCGACTACTGACTATTATGATATTTTTTGTGGAAATAATTACCGAACAGTGAGCTAAAAAAATATCTGCGGGAAATATTGGGAACTCCTTTAGTAATTTAAAATAATTTCAATTTAAAAATGCAACTTTGGCAATAAAGTCCAAACAATTATCAGAGAATAATGATTTTTATTCATCTGGGGGTTCCAAGTTAAACTCAAGTCAAAAAATCTAAAAAAATTAATCTTGTAATCAATCTCTAAGGATATTAATTACTCTATGACTCACGATATTTAAGAGTACATCTCAATCTTTTCATAAATTTATAACATGAATTTAGGATCCTCATACTCATTTAGACTCGTAACTTAACCTACTGAAGCCAAAATAACAAATTGCTTCCGCACTATTTCCAAGCAAAATATGCACATTCTTTATCAGTATATTTTGGAACAAATATATTAATTTCTTTTCAGGACTGAATGCAAGCTATTGAATAAATCTTGCTCGGCTTAATTTTTCCGGTTCCGGCTCCTTAAATTACTCAGGGAAGTGGTTGGGCAATAGGCAATAAATTACAATTTAATATGAATTATTATAACGTACGTCTCGCTTTTTTCAGTTTCTTTAGGTAATTTCTATTATGTGAGTAATAATTTATGAGGGGAAAATACAGAGCGCCTTCAATCTCAACCGTACATGATATTTGTTAAATAATCGTTGCATTCTGCAAATAGCAATAAACGGTTGATAATACAACCTCAAAAACCGGCATTTTCAGTTCTTATGGAGATTCTACTTTCTGTTTCCACGTAATCACCCCTCAAATTCACACATTATTACTACACAATGATGATATGTAAGGTAGAGAGCTCTATGATACAGCTCTAAGAAAGGGACGTGACCAAACTAGTATTGGAAAACTCACGACTTGAAAAGGCTGCACAATTTATGCCAGCAGATAATGAAAACCTCCTGCTGATGGACTCAAACACGGAGAATGTTATGCATAAATCCTCTACTAGCGTTGTTTATATCGCGGATATTACGAAAAATCGCACAAGTTAAGGTGAAGGACACTACATTGAATTTGCATTATTAATTAATAAATTTCTGGATGTACTATCATGTACTATCTTCATGCTATCCCCTAAGTTGCCTCAATGAGCGTGCGATGGGAGGTATTGCGACATCCCCTAGCCTGTAGGAGAATGATAAAATATCAGGCATGCGTTGAAAAAGATTTCACTGAAGTATAAAGCAACATTTATTGAAGACGTTACTGCTCAAAAAACAAATTCCCGCACTCATCCGTTGGGTAATATCTTTTTACCTTTAATCTGGTTTGTGTGTAATTTGGATAAGTGTATAGTCCGGTTTTATGTTGATGCATACTGAGTAAATTGTGCCTAGAAGATATTTCATCCTAGTACGGATTCGTTGAGTTTTTGGCGTCTTCCAGCATAATTAATTTAAAAGCTATGGTAGGATGTCTCTCTGATCGTAGTAGTTTTTTTTTACAATTCACCACTTTCCTATGCATTTTATTCAGTTCACGTATTAAATATTACGGCACTGGATCCCTTTGGAGAGGCCCGTCTTCCGGATTTGACCTGAAGAGTGGCGTTTTAATCATGTTTGTTACCACGCACACAATATGTTTAAAACGCATAATAAATTTAAACGGTAGAATTTCATATATTCAAGGCATTAGAAGGGAATAAAAAAGGATACAATATTTGATCAAATGCATGGATTTCTATTTAAGCAACAGGAAAGATCATTACTTTCATTTCAATTAAGTGGACCCGATGCACCAATTTTTCCAGAGAGATCATTTATCACCAACAAATCGATATGACCAGCAATAAATGAATGTGTTTTTGGTGTTTCCCCTGCAGCCAAAGGACACGTACTTAGTCAATCCATAATGTGACTCAGGAGACCATTGACGGCCGAGGCAACGAGTCGAAGCCCGTTGGCAATTGATTAATGATCCCTGGAGAAAGCTTTGCCAAACCCAGGAACTGCTGCACCACCGAAGACTCAGTCTTTCGAGAAACGACACTTTCTCCTTCAAGGAACACTTCCTTTCTTCTCTTGAACGTGAAGTCATCATATGCTATATGTTGCTCTTTAAAGGTCAAATATGTAAGCAAATTCACAAACTTATTACTAACTATGTGGTATTTTATTACTCCATATAAAAACACTGTACTTCAAACACTATACATTCCATTACTCCATGTAAAACCACTATCACTATTAATATACACTATTACTTCCTAAGAAGTGGTATAAGTATAAGTGTTATTTACAAGAAAACTTAACAAGTATGTCAGCCTAAAATAACTATTTTTACTAATATTTCGAATTAATATTTCGGGCAGACGATCTTTTATCCGCTGGTGATATTTCAGGAGCTCTTCATTCGAATAAAGAAAGCTTTTAAGGTGATAGAAAACTGCTGCAAGTTGGAAAGAGATGAGTAAAATTACTGGTGAAGCTTAATACAAACTACGGTTTTTGTAGAGATACTTTAAAGGGTGAGGTTACATTTAGAATATTAAGCCAATATTTGGACATAGCGTTACAAAATGTGTATCTTAGAGAACATCAAGAGAAATACAGAGAGACAAGGGGGTCGACATGATACTGAAATCATGAATGAACGAGAGTCTACAACACTTTCTTTTGATGTTAAAAATGGTCTTGCCATGTAATGGAAACACCAAGGTGAATATTTGCATACTAAATATGGAAATTTCATCATAATATTCACGAAGATCCTTAGTTTTTGGCATGTTTTTAGTAAAAAAACCATTTCTGTTGACGTTCTATTGAGAAGATATATTTTTTGATTTATCACCAATCGGCTTAAAATCTATTATTAAATTTTTTACCTTGGTAAATGGAATCATAATAGTTTTTACAAGTGCTATTCCACGAACCAGCATCCTTTAGCAATAAGGAAAAATTCTTCAAAACGGTCTTGGAAAACTTTTATGCATTGGTCATATTCAATCCATGGGTTATTCAAACATGATTTTAAGGACGACTATGTACCATCCTTAGGCCATTCGTGAATTTAATACAACAATCAATAACCAAACGTTTCATTGCTCTCAAGATGACGAAGATTTTCTGACCGACTAGTCATATTTCGTCGAGTTTTTAAGAAAATTAATTTCAGTCATAATTTCGATATCGTGATGAAATTTTTAAGGCACATACCGCATAAATCTGTGTTTTTACTGTTACCACAATTGATTCTATACCTCAACATTTTCTCCTATTTTCAATTTGCATACTTTAAGTATTGGTAAATCTTGACACGATCAACTCCGAAGATATAAATCATATACCCTGCAGTTTCAAAGATGTTAACTACATTTGTGCACAGGAAATTCACCGTCAATAAAGGCCAAATACGACCAATTGAGCAGGAAAGATGCGTTTCCTTATATCATCTTGGGGAAATGACGGATTCGTTTGTTACTCCATGTATTGTTGCTAACACCGCGGTATTAAAGCCATTGCATATCTTATTCTGTTTTTCATAGATAAAAATATATGCTAAATATATTTCTTTAAATATTTGTTCTACGATTCATAAACTATCAACTAACATCATGACGATATCCATTTATTGCTCTTTAAAAACCATGACAATTTTTCATTTAGAAAAAATATATACAGGGCAACCTATTACGTTATTAATATGGATTTAAGGTTAAATAAAAGGGCATTACTTAAGATCCAACCAGGAAAGAGTTCTCAATACTATTTAAATAATTAAATAAAAAACGCACAAAAATGTGAGCACTAAGAATGGTGTATTTAAAGCCTTTTTGAGCCAAATTTGGATCAAACAAAACTGGAACCCGCAATTTGAACCATATGTTCCCTGGTCTGACACAAATTCATGAAAAATTAAATGAGAACAAATAATCTTTCAATATTTCTATTGATAGTCTTCATATTTGAAATAATTGATTGGGTCTCCATTTCTGCAGGTTTAAATCGCTGTATTTGTATCAATTTTATGCCATTTGCAGGAAAAGAATTAAAATTTCTTGTGAGAAATCTCTTAAAGTAAAAGAGCATATTTAATCCAGAGATCAAGGAAAATTGAGAGAGAAACATAAGGATAAGGGAAGGCAAAAAAATTTCTATACCAGATTCAATGGCTTCCAGTGTGCGACTTTTATGATCATTATATTTTCCGCACAAGAGATCATTATTTCACTCATTTACCGATTTGGGAACGAAATATGACAATTCTGATAGAATTTGACCTCCAAAGAGGCCGACGAATCAGTGAATTAAAAAAAAACATTCTTTTTAATGGTAGAACGTAATGGTATTTCACTTCTCGATAGAAAATACTATTATATGTTATTTTCACTCGGGCTGTGACATAAGCATGCACTAAAAAAATTTACACCCACTTTATACTCAACACATGCAACCAAAATATGTTCATAAATATTCGTCATTCATGTTTCATTCCGCTCCAATAAAAATATTTGACTTGGTAACTATTTAAGGTGGCTTAATCACCTTTTCAGTTACTATACCAGTTCAGCTAACCAATCGACCCATAGAGAAGAGATCAACTTCAAATAAAAACAATCGATCAGATTAGTAGGCATAGCACAGTAGCCTAGAAGTTGGGAAAAGTAAATAAGACATTGTTAAATAAATACGGAAGTCGACTCATTTTTTCTAACTGAAGAAGGATTAAACAGGGTCATAGATATCCCTAAACATAAATAATTAAGCATGAGGAACGAGAAATTCTCCATGTTTACTCCTGCTTTGTATTCTTGTCAGGGTCATAGAATATCTTTTATCTTTGTTACAAAAGGGAATCTACATGCAAAACTAAATATTGACGTAGTTGCAATACCACAACTTTAATGTATGAAATATCATTTGTGCCATAGGGCACTTTAACTATAAAGACGTGGTTAACGTGAAATCTAATAATACTTGTTAAGTGATACCATTATTTTTCCAGTATATGATTTATATATGGAAAGACTTATTTACGCTATTTTTGGTTCGTTCATATTATATGTGATGGTAGGTCATCCACGTTATTGTGGATGACTAAAGACTTAAATAAAAATCATGTCAGAATCACATTTCCAATTCCATGGAACGAAAAACATCTATCTGATATTATATCATTGCAGTATTAAATTATCATTTTTTAACCTTAGATAGAATAAAAATTTTTATCATGAGCTCGGGTGCTCGTCCAATCCCCCAAATAACAAAAACAATGATAAAAATTACGGTTTAGATCCTCATCAACTAAAGAGCACTTAGCTTCTGAAGTATTATTTGCTAGATAAAAAGCCTTTCAGTGTCATTACAAAGGAAATTTTACCTTCACACTGAAAGAAAAAATAAGAAAAAACAAATGAAACGATGGGAGCACATTGTATGCAATTGTTGAATGCAAAATCACTAGGATTAGGAGTTTAAATGGGATATCACGCGATCCACCTAAGCGATTAAGATCCCTAGAACAATTGGATTAGACTTTTTGGCTCGATAATGAACGCTCATTAGCCAGATATATCCGTGCTGGGAATCCTTCTGCCGTCTGGGATTTTTTCAGTCGTAAGGGGAATGTGAGACCGACCCAATGCCTCCAAAAGTTTCCGAATAGCGTCCCCGATTCATTGCCTGCACACATTTGCTGTGCAGAGACCGTGGTGCATTAATCTAAAATGAAATAGTGCCATTCCAGGGAGACTTAAGGAATTCCATGGGCTATAATGACCAAGAGAAGTAATTAGAATGGTCTTACTGAGCCATCATTCTCCTTAAATACAGTGCTAGGAATGAGATTTCCATTTGAAAAAGCTGCTACGCATCTGTAAGGATTTCTTGATGAATCATACTAATATGTTTAAGAAATAAATAAAACATTTTCTTTTGAGTACAATAATCATTAGGTTGAATATATTCTAAAACATTCGATACCCAAGCATTCAAATTTGCAAGGAGTGGTATTCATACGACTGATTAGTAGATACTTCAAGAATTAATTAACTACATAACCACATTGTACTAACTTTTACCATATAAAACCAAATATGCTTCGTTTATGAAATAGGTTCTAAACCCATTTCATTGGCAATAATATATCTAAACTTAATGGAAATTTAATGTGAAATACTTCCGCTAGCAAGTAGGGTGTATTTCTATTATTTTATTCAGGGAATTACGATGGTTTTTTAAATCTGGATAGCCGAAACAGACCTAACTCCATCAATTGATATATTTTCTTGCTAATTAGCGTAATTAAATAATTACATTACCTTCATCAAGTTATAGAAACCTATCGGTAATTTACATATAAATTTAATTATCTTCACATTTTCAACTCTTTAATTGCTTCACAAATTAGTTCGAACCTGCTATTGCAAACACCGTAAGGGCTCATAACTCATAAGAGACGAAATTGTCCACATGCCATATCCTTCAAAGAAAATAAAACGATTGGTTCAATTTTATGTAAAAATTTTCGAAGAGCTCCCAGGTTGTCGAACCTGCCACTATACCTGTTTTAAGGTTACCAGACGATCTTTGCCTTACAAAATGAATTTTTTTATAAGCTACCTGTTCATTGCACCAATAATAGGTATCTCGAGTGGTGTACTATGATTAGCAGCACTATCAGAATGTGGTGGCTCACCTTTATGAAATAAAGGCATCACTGGGCGTGAAATTTCATTATATAGTCCATAATGCCTCTATAAATTTCTTAAAGCCCCACCTAGGCCCTTCTAATTACCCTGGTGGCAACATTTCATGAATGATCCTATGAAAAGTTTACTCATTGACCAATACAGTAATATTCGAAAAAACCTTGTCTCTAAACAGCTATCCAGCATTATACCAGGATGTTGTAGATGAAATTTTTAAATATTGTTTTTGTGATAAACAAGATTGGTTTTAGATGGAAATATTTCCCAAATAGCATTCATACACATCGCAAGAAAACCTCGTGAAAGAGTCGCTCGATAGAATATGAAGGGATGAAATAAACATTACAAGTTAAAAAAATGATCATCCCATCCTCAATCACGAATACACGTTTCATGGTAATGGGGCACGTTCTTCGAGAAGAAAACGAGTTTCAACAGCAGAATGGATAAGAAAGACAGACGACTTATTCATTTCTGAACTCTCCACGCCTAAAATTTCTCGAATTTTCCCTGGAATCTTTACGAAATTCTTCAGAATCTCGACACACACCGCTCACCTGGACCCCTATGTCGTTCCAATTTTTTTCGTGACACACCCCCCTTTCTCCTGACAGAGTAGCATCCCAGCCTTTTTTCTGCGATAATGGGGAACATGTACGAAATTTGTTCATCATGCTAGTTAGTCTCATTGAATAGAAAATGTTATCACGAGTCCAAATATATAAGACAAAACTCTCCTAGTACCCCGCAAACGTCAATAATTGCTAATTTAAAATGATCGAATATCGTTTGAAGTCACGTGACTTGAAACGCCTTCTGAAGTCATCGCACGGTACACCATTCGCTTCGCTAAAGAGAGTTGAGTGGTAGAGCCTTGAATGCAAGGTATCGAAGTAAAAATCTTCGTCGAGCTTTGTAGTAGTTCCTAAAAGGGCAAATTGACTTAAGAGGGATTTAAGAAAGCAAAATACCTCAGTTTACTCCAGCTCGATTTCCTTATGGCGGCTGATTTTTTTCTTTCCAAATCTCCCCAAACAATCCCCTTTATTTATTTGAACAACGCCTTGGCAACCCAGAACATTCACAGTCTGCATTTTGTCGTTACAACAGCAATTATTTTTGTCAAATTTGCATTTGAGCCCTCGTAGATCGATTTTCTAACCACTTCCTCAGTCTGTCATCAGTGGATACCGTGCCGTGACGTCACGCTCCGATGACGTCGTGTTTTCAAGCAGCCGATGAAGATCAATTTTTAAAGACTCATAACTCAGCTGAAAGGCATTATTCATACGCGAAATTTTCGGCGAGTTCATTTGAGGTAGAGACCTTCTTATTTACTATTCTTCTTAGTACTTTAAAAAAATTGTGCACGTTCCCCATTACAAAAGAGGATGCTCAAGTCGGCCGCTAAATGTGTTATTAACCGCCGCGCATTCAAACGGGTTCACAGAAGTCGCCACTCGCGTCGCTGACGGACAACTTGATCTGAGTTTCACGGGGAAATAAGGTATAAGTTGGATTTTCAACCGAAATTTAGATTAATGATGACGTGATTTATCAAATAAACAACTCTTCGACGCAATTTCCTGCATTTTCAAAGACCGTGCTGCAAAATATTGGATATGAGTTAATCGTGGATAAAGTGAAAGTGGATTACATCTACATCTACATAATACACTGTGAGCCACCTCTAGGGTGTTTGGCAGGGGGTGATCAATCACCAGCATGCAGCATGCATTTGGACTCCCACATGCACACCACACCGTCCAAAAACGTCCCGTATACTAACAAACTATACTATTATATGCTGTTAGAAATAATAATTGAATTAAGAAACATGCATTAATTTTTACATAGGTTAGTAGGCTACACTACAAGTCATGCAATCTATTTACGAGTTCTATTGCTGCCGTTATAATCTCTTATTGATCGAGGAAAAAATGACATTCGGAATCTGTCTGATCTACAATCTATCTCTCTTATTTTATTTATATGATCTGATCTTCCGTAGTATTTTGGCGTCCGTGCACTCATCACGAACACTTTTGAAAGCCGAATAAAATGAAAAGTGGCAACAGAAATCAGCCTTTCACGGGATGGAATTGGGCCTCCTCTATAAAGTCCCCTAGCTTTCTCCAGTTCCAAAGGGACTGCATAGCGGAAGCCCTATTCCATCCAATAGAAGGCTGAATTCTGCTGCCACTTCAGTCGTATTTTAATCTGTTTTCAAAAATGTCTGTGCCACAGTGATAATTGCAATGCGATCCAATTTTTCCAATATTTTTAAGTACATTTTAGTAATTGTAATTAATTGCAATAATGAGTTATCAAGTTAATAAATAACATCGTTAAGAATGCCAACTTTTTTTGACACCCCTAATTATACCTTATATCCCCGTGAAACACGGATCAATTTGTCCGTCAGTGACGAGAGTGGCGACTTTTGTAAACTCATTTAAATGCACGGTGGATGACAACACATTAGAGATCCAGTTGATTCTCTTTTGCAATATTCGTGTTCAGATTCCAGAGAAAAATTGAGAAATTTTAGGTGTCAACGGAGTTCAACTGACTTGCAACTCCTCTAGTGGAAGACTCTTGGAAGTCTCTCAGAGCCCTGGCCTTCCTCCCTACTCCAATCACTCACTCCGAGGGAGCCGAAGAGGTCGAGGAAGAGACCTGGGCAGTGTGAAATTGTGTATTGTTCGGGAAAGCGGAAAGGCCCGGAGGATAAGGGGAGCCAGGCTAGGACTCTGAGAGGCTTCCAAGAGTCTTCCACGAGAGAGGGTGCCAGTCAACGGAAGGACCAAGAAAAAGCAAAGGGACTGCATAGCGGAGGCCCATATCCATTCCATAGAAAGCTGATTTCTGTTGCCACTTCGCATTTTAATCGGCTTTCAAAAATGTCCAAGGCGCGGTATTGAGTGAAATCCACTTACACTTTTATCCAATTTTTTCCAGTGTGGTGTTGCAAAATGCAAGAAATTGCACTGACGGGTTATTAATTTGATAAATCACATCATCATGAATGTAAATTACAGTTGACACCCCTAATTTTACCTTATTTCCGCGTGAAATTCGGCTCAATTTGTCCGTCAGCATAGCGGAGGCCCAAATTCATTCCATAGGAAGCTGATTTCAGTTGCCATTTCGCATTTTAATCGGCTTTTAAAAATTTCCGCGGCGCGGTGATGAGTAAAATCCACTTGCACTTGTATCCAATATTTTGCATCATCATTACATCAACATGAATGTAGATTACAATTGATACCCCTAATTACACCTTATTTCCGCGTGAATCTCGGCTCAATTTGTCCGTCAGCGACGCGAGTCAGACTCCTGTCTGCCCGCCCCTCCAAACCTCCCTCCACGTGGAAGACTCTCGGAATCCTCTCAGAGCCTGCCTCCCTACTCCTCCATACCTCCCCGTTTCCTCCAGCAATACGCAATCTCACCCTAGCCAGGTCTCTTCCTCAACCTCCCCTCCTACCAAAAGCCACACTTCCATTTCACCGCGTCCCTAGAGCCGAAGTCATTATAATTAATGTGCCATAATGGGACCCCTGTCATCGCCCGGCATCCTTGCTCCATACTCCCGTCTCCTTCCCGGAGAAAACTACCGCCACTCCAACCTCAGCCATCACCGAATCACCGCACGTTCGTATACCTTACTACCCCCTACATCCCTTCCAAGAAAAAAAGTTTGAGGTTAGGGTGGAAGGAACAAAGTGCATGTTGGTAAGGAGAGGATTGCGGTTACGTGGTGAAAATGTCCAAGGGAAATAAAAATTCAAATAACACCTTTATTATGCAAAGATAAATATCCAAAACCGGTTTTTCGATTGGCTTCGGACAATATATAATATTGAGGTTAGAATGGGAGGAAAAGTGCATGCCGGTAAGGAGAGAAGTGCGGTTGCGAGGTGAAAATGTCCGAGGGAAAGAAAGGCCAAATGACACCATTTTTATGTAAAGGTAAATATCCAATGCATTGTTTCAGACGTGACTTCATGGAATAGACTTCACCTTATTAAATGAAAAAAATGTAAAATGCCACATATAATTATTGCTGCATAACAAAGTTTTCCAGCAGCACGTTATCACCTTGTCAGATCGAACAGCATTATATTTACTTTGAATTTTATAGTTTTATTTTCATTTCATCATATCAAAAACCGGTTTTCCATTGACGCCGGCAGTCATCCATTTGCAATGAATCATAGTTGACCTCTCTGCGGGTGAAAACTTATTCAGATCCCCGTAGATGATTACCTGAGTCAATCGAAAAAAACAGTTCAGGATATAATACTCTATTCCTGCTAAAATTTCCATTATGTTTTTCTTGTCTCCGGAAATGTTCACTTTTTCCTATAATAAGTTGATCGTAACAGTGTCCTAACGAGATTATTCACAATATTCTACTGATTTCTCATCGTTATCCTTATCTTCATCTGAATTGACATCTGTTTATTGCCGCAAGGGACCGTTTCAAATTTTGAACGGCCAAAAGACGGGAAACTTTGCCAACTTGCAACTACAATCCTGTCCGTCACGATCAGTAACCCCGTTGTTTTGAAAAAATAAATGAGGACAAGATTTATGCGAAAAAGTAAACCAATATTTTTAAAGAAAATTTACACGTGTGTCTGAAAGTGTTTCAAAATTTTTCCTAGAATAAAACCCCTTTTGTCGTGTATGGTAGTAGTTAAAATTTTAGTGCTTCGTAAAAACAATAGATAGTGGTGCCATTGTTAATGCTTTCATCATTGTAAACGTGCGTAATGTCGTTTTCAATCGACCAAAATCTATGAGAGCTGATAGATTTTCATTCCATAAGCCAATTGGTGTATACCACAACGGAGTTAATATAGCAATAATTAATAGTGAAATCATACTGCAGTACGGGAATCCTTAAACCTAGGAGGTAGGTTTTTCATCATCAGGGAATCTAATCTTTTCATCATCTACATCAGGGAATAAAATTTTCCAGGTTTTCCGTTCTACATTCAGTTCGTAAAAAATCTTTTGGATTATTTTGTAGATTTTATCTTTGGTGACCATTACAAAATTCCTAGAATGCATTTTAATTGTTGGCATATTGCTGAGGTATATTACTGAAATTTATCTAGCATGATAGAGCATGATAGATAAAATGGAGGAAAGGAGAAAGTGGAAAAATGTTCACACTGAAGAAGGAAAAGGGCAATATAGGAAACTTAACAATGAACTACGAAGATTAACTGATAAGGCAAGAGAGGAGTGGATGGAGAGAGAATGCGAAAAGATGGAAGTCCTAGAAGAACAAGGGAGATTGGAAGAAATGTATAAAACAGCTAAAAAGTTCACAAAAAGAGAGCCAAAGAAAATAAGTAAACAAGGAATGTTAAATAAATACGGAAAGATAACAACAGGTGTTGAGGAAAACAAAAACATATGGAAAGAATATGTGAAAGAACTATATGATAGTAAAGACGATCATTCTGAGATGGAGCTGGAAGAGGAATGGGAATGTGAAGAGGTGAATAGAGGACCAAACATACTGAGAAGAGAAGTGGAAAAGGCAATCAAGGATCTCAAGGAAAGGAAAGCAATGGGATGCGATAGAATACCATCAGAAGCATTAAAGAACCTAGGTAACAATGCAATGAGTCGATTAACAAATCTAATCAATAGGATATATGATACCGGGAGCTGGCCTGATGATCTACTTAAAACTATTCTAATACCAATACCAAAGAAATGTAATGCCAAAGAATGTAAAGACTATAGGACAATTAGTCTTATATGCCATGTTACCAAAGTAATTACAAGGATTATATTAAAAAGAATCGAAGGAAGAATTAAAGAAAATATGGGAGAAGATCAATTTGGATTTAGAAAGGGTAAAGGGACTCGTGATGCAATAGGATGCTTGAGGATGATAGGAGAAAGAATGATGGAAGTGAATAGAGATTTGTACATTTGCTTTAATGATTGGGAAAAGGCATTTGATAAGGTTAATTGGAATGTGTTATTGAAAATTTTGAAAGACATTGGCATTGATTGGAAAGATAGGAGATTAATAAAGGAGATGTATTGTAGGCAGGTAGTAGTTATAAAAATTGGAGATGATGAAACAGAAGAAATTGGCATAGGAAGAGGAGTGAGGCAAGGGTGCTGCCTTTCTCCAGAGCTCTTCAATGTTTATGCAGAAAAAATGATGGAGAAAGCTTTAGAAAAAGCTAGAGGAGTTGTAATAGGAGGAGAAAGAATAAAAACAATTAAATATGCAGATGATCAGGCAGTGCTGGCAGAAAGTGAAGAAGATTTACAACAAGTGATGGATGATATAATGGATGTGGGGAGGGAATTTGGAATGAACTTAAACATAAATAAAACCAAGGTGATGAGAATCAGCAGAAAAGAAGGTTGTGTTTGTATATCCTTAGAAGGAAATATCATACAGCAAGTACAGACTTTCCAATATTTGGGAAGTCTGGTAAGATGGAATGGAAGTTGTACTGAGGAAATAAGAAGAAGGATATCAATAGGTAAAGGAGCGTATGGAAAGGTAAAAGCATTGTTAACAGCAAAAAGAATTCCAATAGAGATGAGGAAGAGGTTTATGAAATGTTTTGTGTGGAGTGTAGTGTTGTACGGATGTGAATCATGGACTGTTAAAAAGAAGGAGGAGAGATATTTAGAAAGTTTTGAAATGTGGGTATGGAGACGAATGTTGAAAGTGAAGTGGACTGACAGAGTGAAGAATGAGGAAGTTCTAAGAAGAATAGGCGAGGAAAGAAAATTAATACATATGATTCATAAGAGGAAAGCAAGTTGGTTAGGGCATATATTAAGAAGGAATTGTTTGGAACGGAGAATAATAGAAGGGAAGATAGAAGGAAAGAGAGGAAGAGGAAGAAGGAGGATGGGAATGTTGGATGATATAAGAAGAGGAAGAAAATACAAAGACCTAAAGGAGGATGCTCAGGATAGAGAAAGATGGAGAGAAGTCCAGTGGAAACCTGTCTAAGGACAGTAATCACTGATGATGATGATGATTACTGAAATATTGTGGTGATGTTAAATACATACCAAGAAAACGGAAAACATCGAAGGTGATTATTAGAGATCATTGAAAATTCACACCACAGTAGCTGCATTTCGAACGATTTTCTTAAACACACGTCACCAATTAGAAAATCAATTGCAAATATGCGAAAAAGCAAAAGAAGAGAAAGCATAGAATATTTTACTTAATAAATCTTTTAGTTAACTTTGGACCCCATTTCACAAGCACTATTCATTGTCACTCTCATTCCACCTACCAGTTAATAGACCTATAGAGTAAAGACAGAACGATAAAGCGCAGTAGAGATAATTGGAGAGGTAGCAGGAGGAACAAGAGAAGTGGCTCCATCCTGGCTAATGTCTCGAAAAATAATAAGACGCGACTTTCAGAAACAATGGAAGCGGGAAGGGGTACGCGTCCGTTTTTTTTCTGGGAAAAGGAACGGTGCCCGTGAGTAAACGAACGCGTGACCAGGTTACCGGATTGGGAAACTTGTTTGAGGAAGTGGTAATGAAGCAATCTCGCTGACCAATGACGCAGCGCAGGAGGTCAACAAGTCACATAATTTATATGAGAAGCCGTGAGATGGCGCCACGAACTTCCCTTCTCGCGCCTCGCCCTCTGGCTTCGTGGAAATAAAAATTGCCTCTCGAGTCGGGAGAGGGATCTCTTTTGATTCTTCGTGAAAAAATATTAGCTCTACCGTGGAGCCAAGGAAGGCCGAGCGATTAGGTTGGGTGCTGAGGGGTTTTGAGAGGAGCCCGAGAGTGGTACGGTGCGGGAAATAAGTTGAAAAAAAATATAGCGATCCTCCATCAAGCACGTTAGAACTGATGAGAACGCAATTGTAGGAATGTACCTTTAAGCCGCAATCCCACGAAGGTACAGGGAGAAAAATGTTGCAACGCGGAATCTATGGGAGGGGGATTAAAATTGCAGGAGACAATTGCAAGAACAGCACGCTATGTGGACCCACGTTGTACCTACGTGGGCGCGATGATATATTTTTTTTTTTCACGTGAAATACGAAATGGCGTATTTGGAAAAGTTACACGTAAACTCGACTCATTTCTACTATGTTTTACGTTAAGGGCGCCGTACGCGTTACGTTAATAAAAAGAATTTTTCTATGTTTTAGGACTAAGCCATCGACGAAAACGTCTCAGTCGAGTCAACCTGAAATTCATTTTAAGTGCGGAAATTCCACAGAGGAAATTAGAAAGTATATTAACAGCAATGAGCTTAAAGCATTAACTCACAATGAATAGTTCTCAGGGAAAAAATCATTTGACTTGACCGGGATTCAAATATGCATCCCCCTAATTCGCTCACATTCGCTTGTAAAATATATATTGAATGCATACCTGATGAAAAACAAATGGAGTGTGAAGTCGAAAAAAAAACGAAAAAGCGACGGGATTACACAATGGAAAATTGCTTAGTGCGCATTTTTCAGCTTTAAGCTTAACGCAATGTGAACTAAACATATAAGTCAATAATGTATCATTAACACTAAATGAGATTGGCAGAGATAAGTTTTCCTGGATATCAAAGTAAATCAAGAGTTAGTGAATTTTGGCAGAGATAATTATACCAGCCATTTGAGGTGATTAAGCAATGGTATTGTCAATGTCAAATGACGCATTTGGCAGTATTATGCTTCTTGATAAGTTGAATTTTCTTCCGTATTTTCTCAGAATCAATAAGTAATTATAAAATGTTTAATTGATTTGGGAAATCAAATTATAAAATCAAACTTCTTCAAAACAGAAAACTAACATCTGAAACACCCTATATATTGGCCAATACGGGAGTTTCAGTGTATTTGAAAGAAGTTTATTAGGAAAATAACTAAAATAAATTTACGGTCGATTAAAATTCTAAGTGCTCTCAAATGTCTAACATAGAAGAGATATTTTTTAAACAAAAATTTCAGTTAGATGTATTCTATGACACCATTCAATTGCAATTGCGTAATAATATTGAGTTTCAAGCATGTTTTCTAATACTAATAGTTCTCGGTAAAAATCTCTTTTTATATTGACTTGAGAACGTACATCGCGTCATGCATTTACATAATTAATGACTCACTAAATTCATTATTTTCAAGTCCTCAAGCATATTAAATAGACCCTCAATGCCTATATTAGCAAATTTAAATTCAATTAATGCAATTTTATCATAAAAATACAGTATTTAGGCCCCGAAGAAATTTATTTGTATCAGCCGCCAGGGCACATTTTGGTGACTATGTAATATAGATGTGGATAATCCAACAATTAATGCCGTGGAGATATTTGGAATTTAAAGTAGTCCATTAATTTCCTCCCTTCTAACGGTGATTTCACCTTTTCAATTAATCCTCCTCGATTACTGATGAGGAAATCTCTTCGAGAAGTTAGTTCCAAGCAAGGCTACTTTTGGAAATTTGCCTCACCCCTGAATTTCCATTCTTTTAAGTCACCCATAGCAATGTAAATTGGGAGACATTTTTAGCATCGCCCTCTGGAATGAAAATCCTCCCTTTCTCACGTCTTCTCGCATTTCACTTTCCGGAACTCCCAATTTATTTCGTAAATAACACGAATAACGACGAAAAGTTATTAAGGCATTTAAATTATCCATAATTCTTATGAAAATCATCCTCATGTTTCTAAATCAATGAAAAATTCTCATAAAATATAGAAAAAATCATCAGCAGTCCTCAATCCTGCGATCAATTTGGCGTTAAATCTTTTGGCACCTACATATTCTTCTGCTTTACACCCTCAATCTCTCTACCCTCAACCTACTTATGTGTCTCAAGTTTAGTCTACTTCGATCTTTCTTCACTTTCACCAGTCCATCAATAATTGATTTTCATTTAACTGTCTTATATCATTATGAATGCTGCTTTTTTCACTGTGGATTTTCAAGCCTGACACTTTCTCTTATATTTTGTTGAAATTTTTTTGTCAATGAAGACATTTAAAATTACTGAGGACAGCCATGTCTAACGTCTTCCTTTATTTTTCCTTCTTCTCAGTTGTACACATAGTTAATCACAGTTACTACGATGCTTCTATAATTTGTGGATAATTTTCTAGTTATCATAAAAAACAATTACTCTCAGTATTCAGACAGAGTATTATGTTCCAATATGCTATGTCCACTAAGGCGATAACCGTAGGTGTTTTCTTCTCCGATGTCTTCTCTATGAGCAGCCCAAGGGCCAATATGGCTTCACTTGTGACCCTGTTTTCCCTAAATTCGAATAAAAAGTGGTCAAAAATCTTCACATTTCTTCGCTCTATCCTTTTTGGTAATGGTGTATTGTTATTTCCCTTACTTTAAGGAATGTGGTATTGTTCTTGAAATTGGTATCTATCCTACTATATTCACGTCACGAATGGTTTTGTAAAGCTGAGGTATCCTCTTTTCCCCCGCATTTTAAATAAGCTCTTCTGGTATATCGCCTATTTCAGACATTTCATTCATTCTTAGTCCTCTATTTCGGCAAAAATTCGGATCTAAAGATTAAAGCTCCCATTTCATCCTATTTCAGTTCACTTTCATCTTCAATTATTTGCGATGCAAAATCAAATCCTTTGTATTACTCTTCCCGATATTTCTTCCTCCATCTCTTCATTTTCAATCAGGAAACCTCTGGTGTTGTCCTTAATTGCATTGCATCTCATGTTGCTTGTAGTGGTTTCTTACTATCTAATTTGTCTAACTGTCTAATCCACTTTTTCCCGTAAGAAACTGCTTGCATTTCTTAGCTGATACTCTTAATCCACATGTCTCTAGCTTTCCTGAATGTTCGACATATTCCGTTCCGTATATTCATGCAATTTAGATGTCTATCGTCGGTTTTAGCGTTCTTGCACTTTCTTTTTCCTTTAACGAGTTCTAAGAATTCATTCATCATCCATGGATTATTTTCAATAACTATCTTCTTCCAATAAGTTTTTGTGGCCTCACTTTCAAACGGCATTCCGGCTTTCTTCTACTGATTCATCGGTAACATTCTCTTTCATTATGCTCTATACTGCTTCGTGAAGTGCTAGCTGATGCTGAGCTTCCTTCAATTTTTCTATCAGCCGAGCATTATTCACACATCTCGTCAGTATTTAGGTGGAATTCCTACATCTATATATAAAGGTCGATATCGGTATCTTCTTTTGATATCATGAATTTTACATCTTAGCTTCACTTACATATAGCATAATTAAAATCTGCTCGTGTCTCCTGGCATTTTCCAAGTATGCCTTTTTCGATTATGATTTTTCAACAATGTGTTAGCAGCCACTAATTTGTGTTCCTTGCCAGAATTCCAGTAACCTGTTGTGCTGCATTAGAACATGGGCAAAACCCACTCGAAGCACGCGCCACAGCGAAGAACACGGCACCACGTGACCTCCCCTCACACCACACATCTTCCCCTCATCTCCTCTCACACCTTCCCCACTCCGGCCCGCTGCCTTCCCCTTACACCACGCACTTCCCCCACTCCCGCATCTACTGGCGCACCTGCTCTCACACCACGCGATTCCCCCACTCCCGCGTCTAAACGCATACCTGCCCTCACACCACCTCCTCATCGAACGCATCACCACGTGTCCCAGCGGAGCACCCTCATTGAACGGAGGGCGGCCAGGCAGGGGTATATAAGGAGGAGCCGGAGACCAGGGAAAGCAGTACGGAGACGGGAGCCTTAGGAAACGGAAGCCGATTTGACACCCTCGTCGGCCTTCCTTCCTTGTGAACGGAACCCTAGGGCAAGAGCCGATTTGACACCCTCGTCGGTCCTCTTCCCTTCTTAACGGAACCGTACGGAAGTAGCCGATTTGACACCCTCGTCGGCCTTCCTTCCTTGTGAACGGAACCCTAGGGCAAGAGCCGATTTGACACCCTCGTCGGTCCTCTTCCCTTTTTAACGGAACCGTACGGAAGTAGCCGATTTGACACCCTCGTCGGCCTTCCTTCCTTGTGAACGGAACCCTAGGGCAAGAGCCGATTTGACACCCTCGTCGGTCCTCTTCCCTTGTTCACGGATTTCGTCCCCTACCTCAGCCGGAAGCCGCCCGCGGAGTCAGAGGATCGGAGCTGAGACGGAGCACTTGGCCGGTGACCACTGACGCCGCCATCCCGCCTGCGGCTCGTGGACCCGCCGCCAACGCCGGAACCCCCGCCAGAGCTGTCGTGAATCCCCGGCGATCCCCAGAGAGGCCGTTCCGGACCGATCCAGCCCAAGCCCCGCGGAAGCAGTAACCACGCCGCGGACCTCGCCACCCACCTTTGCACTCAATCTTGTAGGGGAAAGTAAACAATAAACACACCCTCGGGGTGTTTTAAACTACTCTGAACGTATTTTCCTTCCAAGATGCTTACCCGATCCCGTGTACCGGGGTGGGTCTCCCTACCACCTCCGGAGGTCGCTGAACCCGCGACAATTGGCGCCCAACTTACGGGGACATCAACCGGCAGCATGGATAGCAGCCGGGACCCACAGGACCCTCCGACTGACAACGCCTGGCAAAACAACGCCTCCATCATGGATATTCAACCCGTCGATGGAGCGCCCGCTACACCTAACATTGCTCTTCCGAGAGAGCCTCAACAAAACTCGGTGGCGCCCAACCCATCTCGCACCCGCACAAGGGATCAATGCGAGGCTACAACCTGCACCAGAGTAGGGGAGCACCTAATTTCCTGTGCCAGCTGCCAACGATGGTTTCATCACCTCTGCCTTGGCAGGAGGGACGAAGCCAGGAACATTGAAGGACTACAGTTCATATGCGGAAGATGCAGCCAACGTTAACCTCAGAACATCAGTCCTCGGGCCTTGCCGGAGCCAGCTTACCGTCCCCCGTGGTCGGAGTTTTTCGGAGGGGAAGCGGAAGATCCGGAGATGTTCCTGCGAGGTATGGAGACGAGGTTCCACGAGGACCAGATACCTACCTAGTGGTGGTTCCCCAGAGCGGAGCAACAACTCCAGGAGGAAGCAAGAAGGTGGTGGACACCGTACCGGGAATTCTCGTTCACGTGGGACGAATTCAAGCGTAAGCTGAAAGGAAGATTCGACACACCTGCACGGAGGGCCCAGATACAAGCGAAACTCTATGGGAGCATGCAGACACAGAAGGAAAGCGCAGAGATTTTCATCCTTCGGAAGATCCAGCTGTTTCGAAGACTGTTCCCGGATGGAGATAAAGAAACCATCTTACCCACGCTGACAGAACAACTCCTCCCAAGAATCAAACAAATGCTGCGAGCCTGTCCACCACGGAACACTGGAGAGCTCATATGGTTAGCCAGCGCCATTGAAGCCGACCAAGCTGAAGACGTCAATTACACCCGACCTTCTGGACATCCAAAATGCAAGCTCTGTCCAGGATACCACCTGCACCGAGACTGTCCAGAAAATCAGGCGGGAAATGCTCGGGCGGGAAACGCTTGGGCGGACAATCACAAGACCCCTTCCGGCTCGCCCAACCGCCTATAGGGGCCACAAAACCTGAGGAACAAACGGAATCCACCCCCAGAATCCAGGTGGAACTCGGCGGCGAAATACTCCCAGCCCTCATCGATACAGGAGCGGGAGTAAACCTAATTGCTGAACGTTGCCTGACATCAAGTTTCCAGAAACTAATCCAAGGAGAACCCACTACTCTACGAACGGTAAAGGGAGACACGTTCCAAACAACGGGGAGTCTACAAACCATTGTCACCGTCCAAAAACTGCACCTTCCAGTAACGTTGCACATCACACGGGATATGGAGGAGGACCTCATCCTGGGACACCCCTGGCTAATAAGCACCGAAGCCGTTATAGATTACTCAAAGGGAACAATCTCCTTCGGCACTACGGACCGAGTCACCGCCGCCTGGACAAAAGGGAGAGAAACAACAGTAGAATGGCAACTACCAAGTCATTTCCAACAGCAGTTCCCACCAATCCACCAGAAAAAATTCCAGGAGATCCTTTGTAACCACAAAGATGTATTCTCCTCGAACATGGCACCCGGGAAGACGCGAACGGTAACACACCGTATTAAGCTCAAAAATAACCTGCCAAAATGTCCTCCCAGTTACAGATATAGTGAAGAAAAGCGGAGAGTCATCCAAGAACAAGTAAAGGAAATGCTTAGGGGAGGGATCATCGAACCCAGTATCTCCACCTACGCCTCACCTGTAGTGATCGTGAGAAAGAAAGACAATTCACCTCGGTTCTGTGTAGATTACCGTCGACTAAATCAAGTCACAGAGGAGGTAATACAACCAATGGTGAACATTCATGACGCTCTCAGGGATCTTGGACCCGCAACAATTTTCTCAACGTTGGATCTGAAGACAGGATACTGGCAGATACCTATGGACCCGGATTCCAGACCACTGACGGCATTCAGTACATCTGATGGCGCCACATACCAATTTCGAGTCATGCCGTTTGGTCTCAAAAACGCTCCGAGCACGTTCCAGCGACTCATGGCCCAGGAGGTACTCCGCGGATATATTGGGGAATTCTGTATAGCGTACCTAGACGATATTATTATCTACTCACAAACTTACGAGGAACACCTTTGTCACCTACGGAAGGTATTGGAGAGGCTTCGCACCCATCGACTGACCTGTGCCACTGAGAAATGCCATTTTGGAAAACGAAGTCTGGAATATCTCGGTCATCAAATCACCATCGAGGGAAACGAACCGCGATCGGAGAGTGTCCGTGCGGTGCTGGAAGCCATGCCACCAACCACAAGAAAGCAGACAAGCCAATTTATAGGTTTGTGCAACTGGCTCCGAGATTTCGTCCCGCACATGGCCGAAATCCTCTCACCAATCACGGCGTTACTCAGCCCCGCGAAACGATGGAACTGGGGATCGGAACAAGAGGCTGCCTTTAATAAACTCAAAGAAGCCTTCAGGAATATCCGCCCCTTGGCGCGCCCAGACTGCACAAAATCATTTATCCTGCAGACCGACGCATCCAGTACTGGATTGGGAGCCGTATTATATCAACAGGATTCAGATCAAGAGCGGAGAATCATTGCCTACTCCAGCACTTAACTCAAGAGCGCCGAAACAAAATACCACGCCAACGAACAAGAATGTCTCGCCGTCATTTGGGCCATCAAGAAGTATCACCAATACCTCTCCGATAAACCGTTCTTACTGCGCACTGATAGTCGGGCATTGACCTGGTTGGAACGCATGCGGGACGATCGCGCCAAGCTGACACGGTGGTCTCTCTTGTTGCAAGAATACACATTTACAGTCGAACACTGTCCTGGCAGCAATAATGAATTACCCGACGCCCTCTCCCGCACTCCAGTTGGAACAGAAGACGCTCTAACTCCGGATATGGATCGGATGGTGCCACCTTCTATCCATGCCGTCACACAACAAGCAGATCTGTATGAACGAGGCCAACAAGCGCAACAACAAGATCCAGAGGTTGCCGATATAAGGCAGAAGCTACTTAAGGCCCAGGAAACCACCTCGAAGACAAAAACCCAGAAGCAATTCCTGAAGAAATACAAGGAAGACACCGGGTACCTGTGGTCCCGACCAGGCCAAAAAGGACCTTGGAGGCTGTTGGTACCACTCGCCTTACGAGAAGAAATTCTCCAACGCTACCACGACATGCCATTGGAAGGACACCCGGGAATAAAGGCCACCTACACGGCCCTAACTAGAGGATATCATTGGCGCGCAGCACTCTCTGACGTCCGCATTCACGTAAAAAGCTGCATAAAGTGTGCTTGCAAGAAAGGAGGACAGGGAGGAAAGACAAGCGGACTCACGGCCCACAAACCACAGAGACCATGGGAAAACATCGCGGTAGAACTAATGGGCCCTTACCCACGCACCGCGAGAGAAAAAGTTAATCTGTTAGTAGCTACAGACCTGTTTTCAAGGTGGACGGAAGCATTCCCCATTGGCAACGCCGAGACACCGGTAATCATTAAAACATTAGAGAATGAAGTTTTTACGCGTTGGGGATATCCGGCTCACATCCTCACTGATAACGGACGGCAATTCACAAGCCGCCTGTGGAAGGATACCTGCGACCGATGGGGAGCAAAGCCGTGGACAACCCCCACCTACCATCCACAGGCAAATCCGACGGAGAGAAGAAACCAGGAGATAAAACTTGGACTACGCCTACATTTGGAAGACAAGCACACAGAATGGGACAAACATGTTCCGGCTATCCTATTCTCAATGAGACGAAGACAAAATGCTGCAACGAAGTTCTCACCAGCAGAAGTGCTGTTCGGTAAAAATATAAAGGGTCCAGGGGAATGGGCCATCGCACCTTAAACAGATAAAACAGCGGAGGACACCACGATCCCACCTGAAGCCGAAGAACGCGCCGAAATAGTACGGGGAAACCAGTAAAAATACCAGCAAAAGTACGTCGCCAAACGAGAACCCGTTCCGGAATTCCGCCTCGGCAACCAAGTACTCATCCGGACACACCCGCTCTCCGATGCCACGCGCCGATTCCATGCCGGATTTGTTCCAAAATGGGAAGGCCCTGGTACCATCGACGAAGTGATCAGCGCAAACATCTACTGGGTGCGACTAAAAGGGGGACGTCGCCAAAATGTCCACGCCGATGACCTACGACCCGCCCCCCCGCCACGATCACCACCAAATCCACCACCACCACCAAGGGATATGACTTCAACCTCAGAGGTGATAACAAGTGCTAAAGTGACACAAATGAACAATGTGATATCGTTTGGACCGACACCATACGGCCAAGTGGAAAGTGCTACACAAAGGGATAGTATATGGACCGACACCATACGACCGCAATCCCCCCACAGTGTTTCTTCTCGCGGGTTTTGCGCCATCAGGGGAGGGGTGGATTGTTGTGCTGCACTAGAACATGGGCAAAACCCACTCGAAGCACGCGCCACAGCGAAGAACACGGCACCACGTGACCTCCCCTCACACCACACATCTTCCCCTCATCTCCTCTCACACCTTCCCCACTCCGGCCCGCTGCCTTCCCCTTACACCACGCACTTCCCCCACTCCCGCATCTACTGGCGCACCTGCTCTCACACCACGCGATTCCCCCACTCCCGCGTCTAAACGCATACCTGCCCTCACACCACCTCCTCATCGAACGCGTCACCACGTGTCCCAGCGGAGCACCCTCATTGGACGGAGGGCGGCCAGGCAGGGGTATATAAGGAGGAGCCCGAGACCAGGGAAAGCAGTACGGAGACGGGAGCCTTAGGAAACGGAAGCCGATTTGACGCCCTCGTCGGCCTTCCTTCCTTGTGAACGGAACCCTAGGGCAAGAGCCGATTTGACACCCTCGTCGGTCCTCTTCCCTTCTTAACGGAACCGTACAGAAGTAGCCGATTTGACACCCTCGTCGGCCTTCCTTCCTTGTGAACGGAACCCTAGGGCAAGAGCCGATTTGACACCCTCGTCGGTCCTCTTCCCTTTTTAACGGAACCGTACGGAAGTAGCCGATTTGACACCCTCGTCGGCCTTCCTTCCTTGTGAACGGAACCCTAGGGCAAGAGCCGATTTGACACCCTCGTCGGTCCTCTTCCCTTGTTCACGGATTTCGTCCCCTACCTCAGCCGGAAGCCGCCCGCGGAGTCAGAGGATCGGAGCTGAGACGGAGCACTTGGCCGGTGACCACTGACGCCGCCATCCCGCCTGCGGCTCGTGGACCCGCCGCCAACGCCGGAACCCCCGCCAGAGTTGTCGTGGATCCCCGGCGATCCCCAGAGAGGCCGTTCCGGACCGATCCAGCCCAAGCCCCGCGGAAGCAGTAGCCGCGCCGCGGACCTCGCCACCCACCTTTGCACTCAATCTTGTAGGGGAAAGTAAACAATAAACACACCCTCGGGGTGTTTTAAACTACTCTGAACGTATTTTCCTTCCAAGATGCTTACCCGATCCCGTGTACCGGGGTGGGTCTCCCTACCACCTCCGGAGGTCGCTGAACTCGCGACAAACCTTTGCCCGATTTCATTTGATTAACACTAGAACCGCTGACGGGGCTTTTTTGCCCCACCGCCCTTTGCAAATGTTTGCCATTCATGTACTATTATTTGATCCCTTTGAAATTTTCTGACTTTAACTCATTTTTTATGCTCTTTCGATTGGCGATATTGAAAATATTGCACAATATTTGGTTCGCGAGAAAAACGCCGATTTACCTTGAACCGCGGGATGGGACTTTTTGTTCCATACGGGAAAAACATACAATTTCAGTTTTTTTGTACATTTATTTTGTATTTAGCATAATAACAGTTTATTACGAAGGGGATCGATGCACAGATACCGTTATTCTGCCAGTTAGAAGTGCATAAGGGAATAATCTGTGCACTACGCCGGCCACCTACTCACGCAGCGCCGGCCGCGTCACCTCTGCCCGGCGCTGCGCCCCTCTTGACAAACAACACTTTTGCTGTCAAAATAAGTTTACTGTATTCCTAGTTATACTTAATAGAACGTTTTAAACATTACCTAAACAAGTGTTTTGTTCACACAAACCACAAAAATCGTCAATTATACTTAAACATGACAAGATCAACGTATTTTGTCAATGGGACAGAAAAGTCCCATGCCGCGGTTTTGGTGGGTTGGAAAGTTCAGCGGTTCTAGTGTTAAATCGATATTTTCCAGTTATTTTTCCATCTTGACCTACGACGATAGCGTTCTGATCTCCTATTAATAAAGATTCTCTTTCCATTTTTTCTGATTGATTATTGCTACGCTATCCTCGTTTACGTCTTCCATCTCTCATAGTGGGATAGGAATGCGGTGGTACCGCTTGACTTTCACATCGCAGCACGACAGCCATAGCGCCAATTTAATCTCGCCTGCAGGGAAATGAGTTTTGCTGTTTCTGAGCGCTCTCCATTTAGTTTTTTATTTCATTTTATGCTTCAACATCCAATTACGATCTACCAAAAACTAAAAAAAATGGACCAGTTCACGTTTCACAATAGATTTTAAGCATTTTCGCACCCAGTTCAATTCCTGAAAACTTATCCAGCTCAAAATACGCATTTTTTCTCTCAAGAAATAAACAAAGGCTGATTTGTTGCATAAGGGCTATAAGTAACTCCCGACAATAGCCGGTTAAGAAGGAATGATGGGTCCTTCTAGGCAAGGGTCTACCAAAAATATATCGATCAGCAATAGAATTTGTTAAATGGACCTGTGGTTTCAAAACTTCCTCTATCCAGTACACTTCCAAATATTGAATACAAATTTTCACGCAATACCTACCAATATTATTTTGTGTCAGTTTCGGACAAATGTCAAAAACGAATTAGGTCAGAAATACCTACAATAAGGCATTAGAGATTTGCTTACGAATACGTAAAAGAATTCGTATCCAGCCAAGACAATAGAAGACTTAAATAACTGATAGATGGGACACAGAAGTCACATGTCCCCAAAGCACATTTACTTGTCGTTTCATGTTGTTGTTAACGGCAGGTGTTTCTGCTACACCCTGACACAGATTGCGAGCTAGTATGTAGATGTAGATACCATTTGAAATTAATCCAAACTTTACAGAGTGATATTCATTTTTTTGGCTCAACCTATTTTACAGAACAGGAATTACCTATCCTGTTCATCTTCATTTTCACTTCTTCACAAACTACACCCATCTTCCTCTTGATCTTCATTAGTACCATTCCTCTTTAATCGCCAAAACCCCAGTCTCTTACCCAATACCCAGCGCAAAAGCATCCTCCTTCCGCGGATCTTACATCAGCCCGTTTCGTCGCGTAGAAACCTCGGCACCCAGACCCCTTCGCTCGCAACACATGCCACACGTGATAAAATCCGGCAGCGTCGCCACATTCCAGTTTCTGGTCATGTGCCGCCATCTGTCATGCCTTTGGAGGGGAAGCTAAACAGTAGGAGGGGTATAACCTCTCCTTGTCTTTATCCCCACAAGCTCCATACACTCTCTCCCGTGCACCAGCCACCTCAAGGGCTTATGACAGGGATGGTGATGTAAAAATCTGAGTAATTATCATACAGGATTTATAGTATTTTATTGCTTTAATTGCCACATTACACATCATGAATTTCTGTAATAATGCAGTAAGCTGGATCGGAATAAGATAAGATCCACATTAAGATATTAATATGAGGAGAAATGTTTGGGATATCGTTGGATTAGAAATAGATGGCGTCTTTCACTCAGTGGTTCAACCCAATTATTGGTAAGGATGAGACTGAGTAGCGCTCACCTCTAACTTATCGAAACGTGAATATTATCACATATTTAAAATTAAGGGGCCACTCCCTATCCCGAAGAATTGAAGCTAGTTTGGAAAATAGATATTTACTTGTAGGAACGTGAAACTGAAATAAACGCTCACCGTGTGTCTTTCATTTTGTCACTTGGATTCTGGATAATGTAACGAAAGCAACAGAACTGTACCCAATAGGCTCGTTAGGCACATAAGTTAGTTCATTTACTTGATTTTTAGCCCTAAAATAATGTCCAGACCAGTACCTTTCTTTTGTAATTTACACAATATTATTCAATGATATGCTAGAGTACAATTCAATACAACCTTCCTAGCCAAGAGAAACTAGAAAAATCGAATACCCAAATTTTCTGATAAACAAGCAACCCCTGTTTTAAGTTTGAGTTTATAATTTGTTTATAAGACATTGAGTACTGATTTAGAAGAATCTAAACCACTTTTTTAAAACACGCTTGGAGTTTTACAAAAAGTGAGTGAATTACACTCATTCCTTTTCCCAGTTTCAAAACATCGTACTCATAAACGCACTTATAAGACATTACTACATTTGCACGCCTTGCAGTAAAGAATATGTCAAATACAATTCTGTCAAATTCAATACCGAATCAAATGAAATGATAGTGATACTGCTGTTCTTTCCACTAGCAATCATCATGAGATGGTATCGATTGCACATCCATAGCAAAATTTCAATGTTCCATGAGTTAGGGTTTTTGTTACCCATCTCGAATTCAAATCAAGGTTTAGAGACATATCAAAAATTTCATTCTCCTATTTTTTTCTGACACAACATCTTCCACCACGATTAACATTCCAACATCTTATGCGGTAGATCGTAGAGAAATATGAATTAATTGAATATGTCTTGCAAGAACAGATATTCCAAGTCATAATTTTAGCACAGAAAATACGATGGCGCAGAACCACGATTTTCTCTTTCCCATCACAGCAAGAAAACTACTTTTTTACGTCAATATTAGCGAGTGTTTGCTATTTAGCTCAAACATGACGCAGAAAATCTGATATTTTATGAGTATATGAAGCTTAGTGAGAAATTTGTCGTTACTCTTTTATGAATATTCAAAGTAACATCAATATTACTAGAGAGAGCCTGATTAATGATGTAGTTTTGCAAGGAAGTACAATCAAAATTCTCTGCGAGCTTCCTCGCAAAAGAAGTAAATTTGACTAGCAAAGCTTCTTTTAACCGTGTCAAGCTATCCTAAAAATGTTAAAATTCTTTACAATTCACTAATATGCAAAGAAATTTCCTTACCGTCAAAGATCCCTCGGAGCTGAAAATCTACGCCTAAATTAAATTTCTCTATGAATTTATCTTTCACTTCAACGGCCCTTAGAAATTTATAACGGAAATACCCATTTTAACCCATGCCATGGATGAAAAATGACCCCGCTTTCCAACGGCGTTCAAATATTTTCTCCTATATTTTTCAAACACGACAAAAGGGTGCAACAATCTACGGAGGCTGGGATTAACTCGAAGAGAAAAAAATAAAAACAACGCGAGCTTTTTTCCTTCAACCTCCATCAATTTGCGTTGCAAATTCCAACGGCCCATTCAAACTTCATTAACGTCGCATTTGACTCGAATTCTTCCTTCTCGCTCCCCTTAAAGGAAAGCAATTTGCTCAGCTTTAATAACTCCCTTCAGGTCTTCAAAAATTTCTCCCGCCTCCGTATAATTTTTTTTCTCTTTCAACGAACGCCCTTCCGAGGTTCTCTAATTTAGATGGATTGGTTCCATATTCACATATTCTCCCCCTAAAACTGAGATTCTTCGGCATTCACATTACCTCCCCTTCTCATATTCCTTTTCCAGTCCATTTTGATCCCCAAGACAATCTTCCCCTTGTCTCCCACTCCACGAACACCTCCCAGCGAATTCATCTTTTAACCCATTAAAAAGCCCCCTCACTATTCAAGAACAACTGCTTTTGGTGACAATAAATGCCATTTGCTCTGAAAATTCTGAGCTTATTTTCCTTTTGCCTTTCATCAGCTTGTTGACGCAGTGGTTTGAGGGAATTTTATGAGTATCCGTTTGACACGTTACTCCTCATCCACAGAAGATCAACTGAATTCCTTTGACAATGTAGTTATTTTACCAAACAGTTATATCACTGCATATGAGATCTCCTAATGACTCCATGTATAAAAGAATTATTCTCTGTCCTCTATAAAATAGTCTTACTGAACAGTCAGAATGTTTTCATATCAGTTATGATGTTTGCTCCAATTAGAAAAACTTTTTCACTATGTACGAATGAAGAAAATATCGATCAAAGGTCAATCCCGCCCGTTAATGACCGTTGAGGAAGCTGGCATGGTGTTAATAGATACAGGAATAGAATATTGCAAAATAATCATGACGTTATCAGGGCACCGACTTGAGCTGAAATAATCCCTTGGTTTAAAATGCAATATTTACAGATAGAGGAATTTATTTTAGCCCACTATGCAAAAAAGGCCCGATAGTTCGTTACTCGTAAATGATTTAAAGAAAATAATAAATCATTTTTAATATCTCAACCGTAATATTTAAAAATTACGATGAATATGATGCCTAGGCTTTTGCAAATACAGTTTCTACCACAAAAATCTTATTCTATGGAATTTGTACTGCTAATGCTACTGTTCGCCATTAATTGTGGTATTATGATTGTAATAATATAGCTGTAATAACTTAGCAATCATTTTTAATTCACCGAATGCCTCATTTGAGATTGCTTTCAACAAAAACGTAAAACTGATACAAACTGACTATGAGTTGTAGGACCATTATAAAAGATTTCAGCAAGGGTATTGAATGTGTTTTTAATGTTAACAGCTTTCTCAAAATGTTGAATTTGTATATCGTTTACTACTCGAGGTAAAACAAAGAACGAGTATGCCATGCTCTATCGTATAAGATCTTTGAATTCACTGTCCTTTTAATGACATTCAAAGCACTCCTATTTCTCGATGGTGGATTCGCACAACATATATTCAGAAATCAATTTCCAACTTAATCCATTGAGTAATTTATTACATCCAGATTCTTTCACGTACTCAGATTATTCGTTCGAATGTTTCCATATAAGACAGGCGAAGTTTCATTTCCTTCTGCGTTATCTCTCACTCTTACTGCATTCGATAACTTCCGGCTCCCCTAAGTTTGGTACCTCAGTGTCCAAGCTACCAGAAGGTACTCATTTCTTCAGTAGCAGAAAAGTATCGGCCTCCCTTAGCTGTCTTGCATCCCCGCCTTCAATACACCGTGCGGTCCCAGCGATAATAAAACCTACACTTTGCACCTCAGATATTTTGGAGTATTTTTGCACAGCTTTGGAGGAAAAGCGCCATTTTGCTGACCTCAAGGTTTGGCTGAACCCCAACGGAAGGTAAAGCGATACCTTCCGCCTCTCCATCTTAAGTCGTGCATCTCCCGGGGGCAAAGAGTTTGGAGGGGAGCATCTGGACAGGGTGATTTGAAATAGGAACATGTGAGATAGAAGTTGCTCCGTAGGGGATTATCTTGAAACAAAGTGTGACAATTTACGGTGTATTAGGGTAGAGGGTAAAGCTATATGCCCTGAGGAACACATTCGATGGTGGGATAAACCGCGATAGCCATAAGAAGAGACAGATGAAAGTTATAGTGAAGAATAAACGGATGAGATAGAGGAGAATGAATGGGAACCGAATATTGAAGCGAGGAATGGGGACATCGATTATTCTTCTGCCATTTACATTCTCCTGCCTAGGCAGCGCGGGCGAACTTTCCGGAGAAGTAAAATATACTACTGACTCACTCAATGATTCCACCCGAAGGTTGGTTGACATTGGTGAGGGTAGTGCTCCCCTGGAATTAAGCCACTGGAGCGTGCATTTCGAAATTTCAGGATAGCCCAGTAAATGTTTGTGGGTTATTTCGCGCAAGTTATTTCGTGCTTTAGAGATGTGGTTCCACCAAGTAAAGTTTTAAACTCGCTACATAATAGTATAACAGTTTGAGGAGACCAATAAGTATACCAATTTTCATCAATAACTAATAGGTTAAGAGCCAACTGCAGTACAGGTTGATGGGAAATTTGCTCTTCTATCTCACTATCAAATTTTTAAGAAAATCCTCCGGCGGGGATGGCAATCTTCAACTAGATCTAGCAGCAATTACCTAGTTCGAAATCGTAATGCAAATTTATTTTTCCACGTAATTTATCATGTATTGCTATTGTTTTCTTTAATTATTTTTAATACAAAGAGAATCATTTTTACAGAGTGCAACGCTCACGATATGTAGAATTTGGCTATATATTTTGATTCAGATCCCAATGAAGTAGTACTCTGAAATGTTCAGGCTCTGGTAATTTATAATTGTTGAAGAATATCCCTCCTACAAGCTCGGCATTTTAATTAGAGGAAATTATTTCTTTTTCACAAGAATAAAAGATGATTCTTCGTTCTCGCTTCAATGCGTTATTTTTCATTTCATCGGTGTGATTGATACAAAGTATTCATTTATATCCCCCTACCAAATCAAATTACTATTTATATAAAAACAACTCCATCGTTCTTAAATTTGCATTCTAATCTGGCCCATGAAGGAGAATCCGTGCATTAGAACCGTATTTATCCTTTGCTGGCTGGTATTCACTAAAATATATTCATTTTAATGTGCAAGTCTTTTAACATCTATCACGAGACCAACGTCCATCTTCCGGGGATACGTTGCACAGTGTCGAGGTCGTCTCCAGACCATGAGACTAGCACCACTACAGATATTGGTTTCGAAAGCAACAGGGCTTTACGTTGGCTGACGAAGCCTTATTATTTAGTATAACCGTAAATTTACGGCAAAAAGAATCAAAAGCTTAAATTCAATTGATTTTGCCGAAAATTTCGAAGTATATGAAATTAACTTGTATAAACGTTTGGTTGTCTCAAATAAAAAAATTTACATTCGAGAAAATGCTGACCAATTTTTCAAATATTAGATTTCGACAAGAATTCCAGTATGTATGGAGTAGAATACTACTAACATTTCCCTATTTCGCAAAAACAAACAAAATCATTTGATAAAATCCTAGGGAAAAAATTTTCATTTGAGATACAGATAAATGTTGATTACATTTTTCTCCCTTAAAAAAATGTCAACAATATGGCATGAGTTCAAAGCGAGTGATTCGTAATCAGAAAAGACCGGTCAAGCGGAAAGTATGCTTAATGCTGGCGTCTGTTGTCGCCGCTGTGGCATTTCCAAGGCGGGCTTTTGAGTACGCTTTGGGTTTGCGCCCCTTGGAGGGCGGTCAGGGCAAAGGTGGTCGGGCTTAGCGCGTAGGGAAAGAGGGGATTGGCGAAGAGGAAAGCGGGTGGACTAGGGGGTAAGAGCGTTAAGGGGACAGCGCGAGGGTGGTGATCCTTCTTTTATTTTCCGTTCGCAGGATTTTTCCCACCTTTTCACCATCCAAAACCCTGTCTTTCCACCGCACCTCTCCCGAAACGCTTTTCCTTTCCCACCAATCTCAGCGACCGCGTAAATAATGGAGGGAGATTCGGAGGGAATGGAGGAGTGTGGGGTTTGCGAGAGTATGCACGCGGGGATTGCTAGGTGGGTTTTCTGATCCTCCTGGGATGACGCTAACATCCCACCCGTTCTCCCCTTGACCACCGGTTTCTTTTATGTTTTTCGTCCGGGTGTGCTCCTGTAAAACTGCAGGGCACTTCGCGATCCCCTCCCATTCTCTCTTCGTTCTGTAGTATTTTATATTTTTCCTGCCTAATCGTGGCATGCATGTGTGATATATTTTTCATCAGCAACTTTTATTTGCGTCACTTTTCCTATAAATTTCTCAGGGCACTTTGCAATCCCCACCATTGCTCTCTTGTTTCTGCAGAATTTTATATATTGCCTACCTAATCATGGTGTGCCTACGTGATAGATTATCAAACCGTCAATTGTGTGATATTGCAATACTGCGTTGCTTTTTCAATGACTTTTGCAGGGAACTTCCCAGTTTCCTTCCATATTTTCTGCAATATGACATATTTTATATAGTGCCTGCCTGATAATGGCGTGTATGTGCGATAAATGTTTCATCGACGATTGTAAATTACATTGCAGTGTGTCATTGCGTGGCTTTTCCCATTAATTTTTCATAGCACTTCGCAGTGACCTTCCATGCCCTCTTCTTTCTTTGTAGTGTTTTACATATTGCCCGCATAATCATGGCGAGTATTCTTGAGGGTCAATTGCGTTATGTTGCGTTGCTTTTCCAATTGATTTCGCAGGGCTCTTCGTAGTTTCCTCCAATTCTCCCTTCTTTCACGTAATACTTAGAGAAGGGGGAAACTTGAAACTGGGAATTCCAGGTCACATAGCAGGACTTTTTGGCAAGCTGAATAGCTAATAATAGATAAAACGATTTCCGTGTACCGTTCATGGGATCAGATTATACCTCGCTCCGCACACTTATTGCTGTGTGTCCGTAAGTTTTACATAGCGATTGACGAAAATCGTTTAGCGACCCATGCCCCAGGGGAAAATAATGCACTCAGAGGATTAATAGGTATAAGCACTCAGGGACGTAGCTAGGAATTACTGCTGGGGGGAGGTTTAGGTGTACCTAATACCGGGGTGTGTGGGGGTATGGAATACCCACCAGGACAATCGGTAGGTGCGAGATTAATGAATTGCGTAATTTTAAGATAAATGGTGAGTTTTACGGATTTCCGAGGGATACTTTATTAATCTTTACACTATTCTATTAGTTATTTAAATCCAATTAACTAAAATGGATTAGACTGAAAATTTCTCTGAGTCCTAGGTGGAGGGGGTTTATCCTCCAAACCCCCTCCCCTCGCTGCGCCACTGAGAGCATTATTGTTTGAGTTATTTTTTTCCATTTAAGCGAGTGAAGAGGTGTGCCTACCCGGCAGGAAGTCCAACGATAGAGGTTGTATGACATGACGTGACAAACGATAAAGATAAAACGACGCGAGGAACGCGTCTAATGCCACTGAATGTAGAAACTAAATAAAATAACAACTGTAAGTGAACCTTATTTCACTAATTGATTCTCAACTAGAAATTTGGCTTTCGAAATTGAACGTTATATTATTTACTAGCAGGCCGTCCTGCGTTGCTCGGGAAGTACAGCATCCAGAGGAGTGAGTGACCTGGAATTCATGGTCACAAAGCAGAATTTTTTTCTCTTTGAGCGTGCCTACGCGGAAGAATATTAAAACGAAGAAGTTTTATGACGTGATGTTACAAAAAATGATGAGAAGACGACAAAGGACGTGTTAAACGAAACCAAAAGTATAACAATGGTGTTTGGGAGCATGAGATGCATCTATGTTCTAACTTTGGTCGCAATTCGTGCTGCCGTATTGAAATGCATAGTGGACAAACAAGCAGACATCCTCTTTATTATATAAATAGATACATTATACATATTCCCTGCCTAATCATGTTGTGCATATGTGGTAGATTTTTCATCAACGATTGTCAATTGCGTTATATTACGGTATTGCGATGATTTTCATTGTATTGCAATTAATTTCGCAGGGCACTCCGTAGCCCCCTCCCATGCTTTCTTCTTTATTGCAATATTTTATATATTGCCTGCCTAATCATAGCGTGTATATGTGAAATATATTTCGTTGACGAGAGTCAATAGCGATTTGGTGCGTTATTGCGTTGCTTTACTCATTAAATTCTCCTCGCTAATAATCTCCTTTTCTGTGAGCTTATTTCCCTGATCTTCTTGCTTTACATGATTTCTTTCACAATGGAGAAATTTGTCTACTTATATGGGGGGGGGGATGAGAAGCTAAGGGGTACAAGTGATTTTTTTTACTAAACAGAGTTAAATACAGAAATTAGGTAAAGAAAACAAGGTAGATAATATCAGTGCCTTTGATATACCTCTTGATGCCAGTGCAAAATAGGCTCACTCATATCCCTTGGCCACCAAGTTTTTAAATATTTCTTTTATGAATTTCCGCGCATAACTTTGTTAAGAACAAGTCACTTGTAAACCCTTTGGTTGTTAACCCCCTCATATAAAACATGCAGCGCAAGAGGATCAGCAGAGAAATAAGCTCATAGGTACGGAACTTATAAGCGAGGAAAATTAAAAGGTAAAGCTGCATAACAGAGCAGCAAAGAAAACAAGGGTGAAAGTTTGAATGAATAACTACTTTCGCAAAGTTTAGTTCTATTATCTTTGGGAGAGTAGGGAGCATTAGTATATTCATGTATTTCTACACGTTCCATGCCGCCTAGGGAAACTTTGTCCATTTAAGAGAAATGAAAACAGTATCAGAAAATTCCTCTCTCAAGTGAAAGTTGTGAAAGGAAATTCACGAACGAAGACATGTAAAGGCGGCATGGGGTGAGAAAGCGGGAATGGCTAATGACTAAAATGAAATGGAAAGGATTTTCGAAGAATAATTGCAGATTAAATGCCAATAAAAAGGTTAGTGATAAGGGAATACCGAAATTTGTAAGTTAACATTGGAATATCTTTTGTGATTATATGTCCTAGAATGCCGATGGATAGGAGGACACGTAATATGATAGGAGGATACACGCAAGAGCCATGTTCTTTTTTACTATAACCTATTCACTTTTTGTTTGCGGGTGAGCTTTTGTAAATGCCCGGGCACTATAGGAGGGCTTTGCTGATGTGGGAGGAGTAGTACTGAGAGGGAGAGAGAGAGAGAGAGTGAGAGAGAGGAGGAGCAAAATTAACGTTGCCAAATATACATAGCCCTAGTTTGTCTCTGAAAATGAGTGAGTCCTGAATGGCCAAAGGTATTTTGGGCTCGGCGCCGAGACAAAATACCTACTCATTCGGAAGGTATTAAGGACTATTCCTTCGCAGGAGCTATTGATAATGTCAGCTACCATGCTGAACGCCGTACTACTGGTGAAAGGCACACTTAAAGACATGCAAGGGGAACGCGTGAGATTTGGCAACTCCGCTCCACGAGAAGATTCACGATGATAACACGACGGAGGCCTGAGAGCGACTGAATTTCCAAAGCTGTAATCGCTACGCCTGTAATCTGCTCATTGATAAACGGAAAGTAACATGTTATCCACACCAGCTCGCCCGCACACATAAAATTAACAGAGTACAGTGTGCTGTGAAAATGCACGTTAAACAGGAGCTTCTTCTTGCTGCATATTCTGCTTCATATCTTGCATGAAAATGAGAGGGTTTCGGTTTCAATTTTTTTCTGGAAGTAACCAGATAGATATTAAATTATTGGTGTTTGTACATTTTGGGAAATAATTCCATTGTGTCATGGAAATGGACGTTGTTGGGCTGCCAACCATAATTTTTTTCACTCGCTATCTATTGGTTCTCGGGCTAAGAGTATTTTAACGGGTGAGCTCTATCTTTCAATGCATCATTTTATGATTGCTAAAGCGCTCACAATATTTTGCTATTGACTTTCTTCCATTCATAAAAAATCATTTCACTCACCTGGCTCGATTAGATAGTATGTGTTGTATAAAAGTCCTAGTGGAATCTGAATTTCTTTGCCTATAAAGTTTACACCAATTAATACGAAAACTGACTCATGAATCAACAGTAACCTCCTATTTCTTTCGTTAAATTCTGATTTATCATTTCGTATTTGCCGTATCACATCGGTTAAATGCTCATCCTTCTAGTTATTGTGTTTCAAAATCGCTCAAATCTGAATGATAGATATGTCTGTACCACCTTTTCTATGAATAATTTTCTCTCTAGTCATTAGAGGATTACGTGTTGTTTATAACTATTTTAACGGGATTGTCTGTCCAATGCGTAATACAATTGCCAATTATTTCATCAAATTCTTGACCTTTGGGTCAGCTTTATTCTAACTTATTTCTCTTCCTATTGTAACTGATCATTAGACAGAGAAGAGGCGGATGAAAGGGTAACTGAAAAGAGAATACAGAAATTTCTAAGTTTTCTTGGGAATGTCTGATGCCCATTAATGATTTTAAATTGCTCTATGAGGCTTTTAAAGCGCTGGGTTGCATTTCTATCCATAGTACCCAGGTAAGCTGCGTCGAAATTGATTTCCAATTACGTTTCGTAGCCCATGCTTGCCACATTCTCGTATCAGGTCAGGTCTTTCAGACCTTATCTAAAGATGTGGACAGCATAGGCTACACAACGTCATCTGAAATCAACTTCAATGCAGCTAACCATAAGCTATGGAGAGAACTGCAGTCCATTAGAGCTTTTGAAAACCGACAGGAAATGCGCTACAATCAGTAAACAACGCTGAATTGCGTCTACTACACGGACTTTCACGAAGCCCTTCCGTGAGTTCAATGTTTCCTACAAGCGTCTAGCCTCTAGCGGTGAAACCTTGAGCTACAAGCGTCGCACATCTAGTATTCGATCTCTACTCTTCGCTATAAAGAGGCCGAGTTCATCACAGGTGGTTTATTAATGAATTCCCTTAGGTGATTCTTAAAATGATATTTTACGTTCACATATTGACCCCTTATGAGTAATAGATAAAGATTACTTAAAGGATTACGGATATATAGTTATAAGGAATGTAAAAAAATACCACACAATTAGGTAAAAATTCATTTTTATTCCTTTCTGTGAATTAATAAGGAAACCAGAAGTCATTAATGAACCACTTGGTCTTTTATGACCCACGTTGAAATAAATGTACTTAATATTTTAACTCAAGCTGCTGCAAGAGATAGAGAATAACCCAGATCCGAAAGTTATAATTACATTACGACAGTTCCACTAAAAACGGAAGAATGAATTATGAGGATGACATTATTGATTAGGATATTTGACAAAAATGTGACTTAAAAAATTGGGAAGTATTTTCCACAAAGGAAAACACTGAATTATCGTCTTCTCTAAGAGATAACAATGACCCCCATATGAATCAATGTAAGGTTGTAATTATAACCTGTTCAGAAATAGTTATAAATTAACAACCGGATAAATTTTTACAGTACATCAGTGATAAGCTTTCCAAAATTGTTGTTCCTAAATTAACGAACAAGAGCAGAGAATAATTTGGGGGAGCATTAAGAAAATTTGAGATGCATCGAAAAATGGCTGATGTGGCAATAAATTTCCAGAGAGGTGGCATTACTAATGTTTTAATATCATTAGATGGTTTGCAAAATATCATTGCATAAAGTTTAGGCCTCTACACGAAATTGACAAAAAATTGGTTACTACGCAATTTTTCAGAAATTCTTAATTTACTAATTGTTAAAAATAAATCACTTTAAGTATTTTCTTCGCAAATTCTGGCTAAAAGCTGTTCAATAGGTACGTTACATTTAATTTTTATCGAATAATAGGCATTACTTTATATTTTTACTTGAAATGCATAAGTAAATATAAGTCAAATTTCTCCTGCCTTATTGAAGGAATGCTTACGCGTGCATGTGTCATATGTTTTTCATTAACGATTTAAAATTTTGTTATTGTGCTGTTTATCTATTTATTTACTCGTTTTTAAACACTTTGCCTGAGAGTTAACGTAAAAGTTATAATTTAATTTGGAATAAATTTAGAATTCCACAACACAGATAGAGGTAACTGAAGGAAAAGGAAAGCTAAGGCCATGTTACTTTTTCTTGAAAAAAATGCATCCGTACCAACCCAATCATCATCAAAAGCGAAAAGTCTGAAGACTTCTATCAGATAACTTTTTCAAACTTGCTTAGTCCATCGCTTATATATCTTTAATAACCTGTACTATGAAACTCGTCCTGGGCCTCGGAAAAAAAGAAAATTTTTAAAAATTATGTCAAGAATATCACTTATTATAATACAAAATTAATATATATTTCTGAAATGTATTTTAGAATGTATAAATTGCATATATTTTATTATTTTATACATCAATGCATTTAATCAAATTTTATCGTTTAGCATGTAAGTGTCTGCTAACACAAGCACAACAATGGACCACAACACAAACGTACACGCATAATGATAATTGTATTGTCAATTGGTTGTTTGTTGTAAGCATGGTTTATTTCGAAAGCGGCAACGCGTCCTCGGAGCTTTAAATAATATGAAATGGGCAATTTTATGGAATGAAAGTAAAAAGATAACTTAGATTGATTTATGCATGATTTAAATACAGTAAAACTCGCTTATCACGAATTTCAGGGGGCCAATGTCCTATTTAGTTATGAACGGGATTTAGTTGTATAAATAATAAACGATTTTGCCCTTTACATCGATTACCGGCTAATATTACGTAAATCTTCGTTATTTAGTCAAAAATTCCGTAATAATTATCCATCGCCCCATTCTTTCCATTAAATGGCTCTAAAGGAAAGGATATTAAGATCAACAATAGAACTATGTGGCGATTTCCACACGTAAGAACAATTATTGAAATGGTAAAGAACAGCTCAGTTGCCAAGAAGTGCGGAGTTTCTTTATAAAAGAGAAAACAAATCCCTAAGGACCGAAGAAAAAAGAATAAAGGTGGTAATAGCGAGCATTGCGTATCAACTGAACTCGTTACATGCGGGGAAATCAACATTGGTGATAATAGGATTCACATTGCATTCAGATTCGTCAACTGTAACGCACACTATGCACAATAGTTTATTATCTATCAACTGGATTCCATGAAGCTAAGCACAATTTTACATAGCAGAAAATAGCTCCATTAAATTTATTTAATGCCAACATGTTTCGTAAAGTATTTCATACCATTTCACGTAGATATAATTGGATACGCGAATAGTTTTGCTGAAGAAGATACGACAGTAAAACGTGAGGAATGCAGAAAATAGAGATGGCGAAATGTAATTCTTCTAGGAAGGTCAAAAAAGAGGCGAGAAGGAATTTTGGGAATTAAATTTCACCGAAGGCGTGCCACAGCCTCGCTTTCACTTTCTTGCCCGAGAATCAACGACCACAACCTCAGTCTAATCCAGCAGCGTTTACCCAGAAACGTAAACACCGACACTTGAGCAAATGTTTGTTTTGAAATCAGGAACATAAAGCCATTCGAGAAATCGGACAAACGAGATTATTTTGACTTCCGGTGGCACAATCTGGATTCTCGGAAAGTAGCGGATGATCGCATAAAAGAGCTATTCTTCCAGTAAACAATTAATATCATCACAACCAACAAACGCCATTGAATTCTGCAAGAGAACTAACATCTACAGCTGGACAGCATTTGAGCAGGAAAATTAACCAACAAAGGAGAAGGTTCTCCCTATTTGAGAAAGAAATATTTAGCGTAATATAAAATTCACCTGAATAATCTGAGTCTTCATCATCATCATCACTGGTTAAAAATCATAAGATTGTCTTGACGCAGCTCTCCACTCAATTCGCTTATCAGTTCATCTCTTCACACCTACACCAGCCTTCTATTTCACATTTTTATTCAACAATTCTATATTTTGTTAGAGGTGTTCCTTTTCCGTTCTTGCCATCCACTTTTCCGTCGCCGATTGCCTACATCAGGCTATCATGTCTGAAGATGTGGCCTATAAGGATATTCCGTTTTCTTATTTAAGTTTTCATGAGGCTTCTCTCCTACTCTTCTTAGGACTTCCTCATCACTAATTCGGCCGATCTGAGCCTTAACTAACGAAATAAGAAATAAAACTAACCGAGGTATTAATCAAATTACGGGTCTGACTCCCAAAATGCTCTAAGCCAATACATCTCGCTATACGGATCAGCATTTCCAAATAAAAGTTAGAAAATAGGATGACGGGATTTCAATTGCAATACTGTTACAACTAGTACGGCCTCCTCTTTGTCTCCATGATGAAATTAACAAGTACGGTTGACTTTTCATATGCTTTGTCGGTATGCAACACAGAATCTGCATGCCAACAATTATATCAATATGTTTACGCCCTTGGTGCAATATACCTAAGAATGTATGAATGTGGTGAGCTGAAGAACGATTCATTAGGCCAAAAAAGTATTAAAGTGTTTTATAAGGCACGGATGAATGCAGTAATAACGAAAATAGCATGAAAACATGCGCCTTGTATCATTCATTGTGAGGCAAATTTTAAATGCATACAATATTGATGAAAAGTGTTTACTTCATGCTTCCCACAACGAAAAGGACGATTGGCCGAGCGCTGGTTATGGTTCTTTCTAAGATGTTACCTTTTAACGTTCTGAGGGACGACTCCTTAGATTAATTTTTCCATTCACTCGTTAGAAAAAATAATATAAAATTAGCGCAACAGAAACTACTATCCATTATAGGAGTAAGACTTACACTTCAATACTCGTTCAGAAATTTGAAAATTCTCGGTATGTCTTTTTATTATCTTCAAAAATAATATTTACTCAGTTATCTTCACTGTTCGAAGTAAGAAATTCAAATTTACCTATCGACTATCTCAACTATGTAAAATCTAAAATTGTTCACTACTCAGAATTGGTTCAACGCATCGAAATTCCAAGATAGCTAAAAAAAGCAAGCTAAAAATGTAGTAGTTTGCATATCAAGAAATTTTTCCTACGATTATTACAAGTTGGTCAAATAAATTCCAAAACAAAGACAATAAGAAAAGCATTAAAAATTTTCAAAAATCGCAAAGAAATACCTAACATCAATGTATTGCAAAGATAACCTCACCATTCATAAATACTCGATAAAAGCGAAAACATTTCAGTTCCATAAGGATCTCATATTAATTCAAGTCGATATATATATATGTAATAATATTTTGAAAGCTAATCCACTTTTATGAGTTTCCGGATTTTGTCTCCCGGATTTTGTTTTGCATGGGCTGTTTATTTGAATGAATCAGTCCTTGAGTGAGTCAATTTGAGCTTTATACAACGAATTTAATCGTTTTAGGTCTGAAAAAAGAAACACTTGATGTAGGCTAACTAGGATTATGTAGAGCCCCCTTTAGTTTCCACGCTTCGGTGGGCTAGGATACCAACGATAAATATTGAAAATAATGTCGTATGCAAGATTTTAGAAAAACAGGCGAGGAAGACGAGAAAAATATGGAGAGACACAGGCGTGGAGGCCCACAGACAAAAAAACCGATAGAGGCCTGGAGTGGATAAACAAAATATTCTCAGGCAGCCTGTTGGCGGAGTAAGCTCAAGAAAGTTTATCCTTTCGAGCAGCAGTTTTTCCTCCAGACCTCACACCATTGTCACGTTCACTTTCCTTTTCTCCATTCAGCCGCTAAGGCATACGAATCCTCTCAAAATGCGAAACTGAGTAGCTTGTCAAAATATAACCGAAGGGCCCACACATCACGTGGGTAACATCTACTGCTACCTCCTTTGTGCTCTACAGAGGACGTCTTATTCCCTCTTGAACGATCTTTTTTACTTCGTATTTCTCGTAAAAGACTATCATTTATTTGCACTTAATCTTTTTGCTTGATAGATAACGGAAAGTAAGTAATAAAATGTCATTTATGCCAGAATAAAGGCGTCGCGTCGTTAAGATAGAAAAGCTTTGTAAATATCCATATGCTTTGAAAATTAAAAATAAATATTCCCTCAGAATGGATTACTTTTTGACGTATTAGCTATGAAATGATGTAATAGCTGATAATAGTAATGATGTAATATAGATAATAATAACTATGTAATCGAAGTATCATTGCCTTACCCATAAGAAAATGGCGATTTGGATTCTTCAAAAATGCTGGAAAATGTTTCAAATCAAAAATATTAGGATTTAATGGCCCACACACTCAGAATAATTATTTTAAATTACTATTTATATGGATGTAGTTTATGAACGAAAAATTTCTACAACGTATTTATATACTCACTTTGTTGTTTGTCAACTTCTCCGGGTCTAATCTTGCAACTCATTTTTAACCAACATTACGATTAGTTATTAAATTTCAGAAAAGCTCAGAACCAGATAACAATGCAATACTCTGACACTTTATTATGATTTAAACCGTATCTCGATTTTTATTAAGAATTTAAAATCAAATATGGAGATTAGTGCAATAAATGGCCACCAAAATAAGATGGTAGCGCTGCGATCATTTAAAAGAACGAGATAATATTGGTCATAACAACAAATTTGTTGACATCGAAGTTCATTTTAAAAAATTGATTACAAAAAAATGACGTGTATTCTTTTGGGTCGCGATGAAACTTTTTTCATAAAAATTTATTTTTATTTTGTATTATTTATAACGCAGAGGAAAAGTCTCTTTGAATATCGCAGACGCCAACCTTCTTCCTGAAGCATTTGGTTCCTTCAATCTCACAAGAGCATACACTTCCCACGCTCTCCTATCCACTCAAACCAAACCCACAGAATCTCGGCGGCCCGGTGAAAAGGTAAACATCGCCTACTTTCTCCGTTTGTTCGTCCAGATTGATTTATTTTCCATCCGAATCGGGAAAGCCAAGCAGAAGAAAATGGTTGGCCTGGTCAAAGACCCACCGCAAGACGGCTTCGATTATACAAAGCAAGAATAGGAAATTCCAGTCCACATTATGGAGAGGAAGGCAAAACAAAAACTTCGCATTTTATTTTCCAAACATAAAATTTCCCACTTAGTGGCATTTAAAATATCGTATCACCAAAGAAAACTATAAAATTCCTTGACCAAATAAAAAAATTGACCTAAATAAAAAAATTAGGTAAATAGTCATGACATCTTGTGAATTTCTGTTTAAAATATACCTCTTTTATAATCATCCCCTTATACACACTCTCGCTAGAAAATCCAAATGTACTCCATGCTCTCATCACATATACGTTTACAATGAGGTTCACTTCATCAGTTGAAGCCAATTATCTGGGAGCTACATTACTTAAAAACAAATTTTTGGGGCATAGATGGTAGAGTTAGGGGTGGTTCCGTATACTTTGGTCGGAGAATTTCTTTTTAGATAGGGCGCCAGGTGCGTATGCTGGATGCATCATCGAATAAAGGCACGTCACTCAATCTTCCGACACGTTGGTTATAAACAAATACAAAAATGATTTACATATAGATTTAATATGCCCCCAAATACATCTGGAAATTAACAATTTAATGGCATAATTCGATATATTGCAGTATTTAAAGGTAGTACGTCACACAAAGCTCACGCTCTCCATCTTCATTACCTTACATCACTTGGTAAGATTTAAAAAAAATATAATAAAATATGACTCCTATCATAAAGATGGCACTGCTGCGGGCACTAATTTCAGGGGGAGGAAGAACGCGTCTCAACAGCCACATGGCGTTGAGCATTAATCAAGAAATAAAATTTCTTAGCCAAAAAACAACACCATGCAACGAAATTGCAATCAATGGGGTGAAAGAGATTGACTAGAAGAAAACCCAAGAGTGAACGTGGGGACGGGACTTATGAGACGGGTTGTTCGGGAGGCGCGTCGGACAGGACCTTCACAGGCGACGGCTCAAAAACGAAAAGAACGGTAGCCAGGTATGTCTCACGCAGTAGCAGCACGCAGTTCGCCAGTTCGGGAATCCCCAGTGAGGGGAGAAGAGAAGGGGAGGGTGGGGAAGTCAAGGTGAAAGTTATACCTCCAAACCCAGTGCTGTGATCGCGAAAAACCCATGAACGAAAGCTTTCGATCAGCTGATCGGCTGAACGCTGACGTCACGGTGGAGACCTTGACAATGCATCTCCAGGTCTAAGAGAAAAGATACATAAGAGAGAGTTTTTTTTACCGAACGGATAGGTATAGAGATTCAATTTTACCTCGAATAATAAAGGACTTTGATAAGCTATATGCCGTAGTTTTGTACGCTCGACGAAAACCTCGAGAACGACATTTCAATGCAATAAATCCTTCTCTTTACCCCAAAATAATTCCCCTCATAGCGATGACAGAATTAATTTTACAAATTTACAGCTACATACTACCCCCGCAAACCGCCTGAAAAGGCGTGTGGCAGGGGGTGTTTCTCACCTGCCGTCTACGCATAAAAAGCAAATGCTCAAACAAAATTAAGACGAGTGTTTAAGTCGTGAATGGTTCAGGGGAAAAACGAATTCTCATATATATCCCTACGGCGAAATACCTATCTTAATTTCTTACTTCTACCGGACCTAGAAATATAGTGGGGCTCTATGATGTTCTCCTGGTCGCTTTTAAATATATATATTCTCAATTATTTAAACAATATAAGCACAGCGCGGAGCCTTCGAATCTCGAGCGGCTCACAGCCTAATTCTCTTAACACGTGGATAAGAATAGAGAGTCGTACATTTGATGCCAGCTAATCTTAGTGAGTGTTTTTAATAAAAGAGTAAAAAAACACGTATTTATAACATTCATTTTTGTTATCCTCCACTGAATGATAAACAAGGTATCGCTTTTACAGCTTATTTTATTACAACAGCTCACTACATGTGTTTCGATTGTTACACAATCACCATTAAGTACCTAATAAAAGAAGGTTTATATTTATATTTAATTATCATCAAGTACCTGATGATTATTTTGAATTAATTGTATTAATTCAGTGACGTCATTCCAAAATTAGCAGTGTTGGAACGCACTTCACTTAAAGTGCGTTTCAGCACTGCTAACTTTATACTTTTAGTTTTTTTTAAAGTGAAATATTACTCTGTCTGATATATATTACAAGTAATTATTTACAGTTTTTTTTGTTTTGGTTACGAATATATATATTATAAATTTAGAGGGAACAAAATTGGCTAAATTGTTATTTGACTATTATGTCTCTTGTTAACCAGCTGGCGTTCCGACACCATGACACCACTGATTGTACGGAATTTATTGTATTGAGGTGATTTGAAGATGATTATGTAACAATCAAATCATGTTGTAAACCGTTCTTAAATATTTTGAGCAAATACGATACTTCATTTATCATTCGATAAGCTGTTCCACGACATCTCTCCACAAAAAGGTGACCTTTTCCTCAATTTTTCACGTTGATTATAATTATTGACAGCTAATGGACAAACTGTGAGCTCCCTTTAACTTTTCTGTAGTCTTGTGCTAATTCCTCTTTGATATCGAGTGTTAGCTGGAAAGATTTAACCGTGTAGTATTTTACCGTAGCCACTGGAGTGATGAACAGTTTATGATTATCAGTTGAAATGAGGATGCAACATTGCATAGAATAAAACGTACATATGAATTTTTGGCCTCAGCGGTGGCGGGGTAAAGCCCTTCCCTGCTAAGCTAAAGTACACATGTTGAAGTCACGTCTGGGTAGGTTGCCCTACCCAGGGCCTGGGTGTTCAAGTACGTTTAATTTTTATATGTTATTTGACCCGTTCGATATAAAGGCCAAGTGGTGCTGTTTTCGTTGGTATGGCAATAAAAAAATGAATATGTAAACTTAGGTTGGCTTCATTGTAAACTCATTGCTAGCACATTTACCTTAACATAATCAGTAAATGTAGACGGACACCATTTACGTTATATATTGCTTACTTATATCGATTTTGTAATAACTCGTTTTCATTCCAACATTTTATATTCGACCAAAGCGTGGCTGAATTTGAAGAACTGATTGATTTTTCCCTTTGTGTACATTGTGACAGGAGCAGAAATTCATTCCTAGAAAGAGGAGCTCTGGTTGGAATAACTTAAAGCGTTAAAAATGACAAACGCATCAATATTTAAGGTTTTATATAAAATAATTACTCATGAACGATACATTTCTTAAAAACGGTGAAGGTAAGCACCTACATACGCCATAATATTACATGAAAAAGTTTTCAAATGACCCTCTACTGAGAGATATTCACTGCATATGATTAAAATGACCATTCATAAAAATGTAAAAATAATTCTCGGTGTGCTATTCTTTTATACTATGCGAAAGAAATTCTTTCATTTTGGCGGAAAATTACCTTCAACGACGTGAAAAGTAAGTGAATCACAAAGTGTGCGTGCAGTTAATTTTTAAAAGCCAGCCTTACGGTTCACTAATGAAAAGGCACATAAACACGCAAACCTGCTAAGCTTGCCTATTGCTTTTCTTGGAATCTTCTTCTCCACAATGAGGCATCGCATGAAACATCGCCAACCCGGATATAATCTATTCCTCTTAGAGCAACTGAATAATTCATGTAACCATCTACAACATCGATCTTGGAAGCTATCTTGGAAAAAGTCAGATTTTTCACTCTTCATTTAAACCATTGGAAAGGGAATGACATAGAATGATAATGCCTCTAATTAAGCCACTTTTGTCCTCACGCCTTTGGAGAAAAGATTCGGAATAATTCATTTGTATAGCAATCAGGCAGGTCCCCCCGATCATTGGCATGAAAATATCGAGATGAGAAAAACTTAGGTAAAATAAAGTTGATTAGTGCTTTCTGGTATCGTATTTTAAAAATTCATAGCTGCTGACAATTAGATATTTTTTAAATATTTTGATGCGATTTCCTTGGTTTAAAATTTCAAGCGTGTTTAAGCGAAGAAATGTCAAGCATATTGAAATAAATACTAGTAATTTTCCACGATTATAAAATTAATTACTTGTTATTATGATTAATAATTAATTATTAGTGAATTAGGTGGATAAAGTGAGGCACGAGGAGGTGCTGGAAAGAGTTGTGGAGGTAAGAACATTATTGAGAACTGTCCTAAAGAGAAAGGTAAATTGGATTAGGCATATTTTATGAGTGAAGGGGATTTTAAAAACAGCAGTTGAGGAAACAGTGGGAGGAGAAAAGAGAGGAGGAAGAAGAAGAAGACTGAAGATGACGGACGCGGTAACGTTTGGAAGAAGCTGCAAGGAGACTAGAGGGGAGTCGTCAGAAAGGAGGTGCGGACGACTTTGGTGTTTGAGTTCTGCCAGAGGGGATTAGAATAGAAAAGAATAGATATTTATTATACTCTGGGAAAAAACCCTTGGAGCAAAAACACAATTTACAATAAAATGGCTCATCAAAGCAAAAAGTTCATGAAAATTTTCAAGTAAAGTTGTTTGATACACATACATAAAAAAGAAATAACACCGAACATATGGGAGGGAACCACTTGAAGATAATGATTCCTCATCATCTTAAATGTGTAGATGGAATGAAGTGCAATCAGTTTATACAGTTTTAACTGGAGTTGGGAAGTAAAGGTAGAGATGTGAGGGAGGAGATGGGAAAACCTGAAAATGAAAGTGTACGGAATAGTAAGGAAAGCAAATGAGTTTATGTTACCAGGAACAAATGATAGCAGTAAAAGGAAAAATGACCAGATACTACTCAACATAACGCAATGTACAGCTGAGGACGTGCACCCACGTCATAAAATAAAAAATAAAAATGTTATAACTTCTCAAAAACATTTCTGTTATTACAATGGGGAATTTTTTTTTCGTATATTCGGATGAATTCAATTTTTTAACCGATTTAGGGTAATATAATGAAGCTGGTTTTAAAAATGTAGAATAATTTTTTCTACGATGTTAAGTTTTATACGATTCGATTGTGCCCACGCTCTGGTAGATTAAGTGCGGATCATAGGACGCATCATTGCTCTCCACTTGGATGACATGAAACTTCGCCGACTGGCGCCGTGTGACTGACGTCTTAGGAGATCAGGGACAGGTCCATAGTGGTATAGTTACGCAGAAATACAATAGTGAGAGTTCACATGATATGCGGGTTGCATAAAACCTGTTTTATTGTCAATTTGCACGCATTGACAGACCGTACCTTTTATTAAAGCAGCTTAAATATGTAGCATATAATCATTGTATAGATTTAAAAAATACGTATGGATGGTATAAAAGGAAATATTTCCTCCGAAGTTGCTACTGTACATGAAAATTTTGTATGACACTTGTAAACAGAAAAGGGTACCATGTACCGAAAACATTTTACGCGATAGATAAAACCGAGGTTATTTTTTTTTATCCAGAGACCGAAAGTTGGTCAAAAACAAGCCACATATCTAAGGCAACGAAATGGCTGTATACCAGGGTTACATTCCGGCCGCCGAGAGTTGTCCGTTGACAGCTAGGAGGGGTTAGGGGGCAAGGTTGTCACGTAAGAAAGGGAAACGCCCACGTCACATGTAAACAAAAGGGTTCCGTGAAGAAAGCAACCAGGAGGGACGACGAGCATGAAGGATCCAAAGGAAGAATCCTTTTTTTTGGCGATTCGCAGAAAAATTTGTTTTGATGGTTCAGGCATTTTTCAGTGCTTGATATGCATGTGACAACGTTGTATGACTAGGCAAGGGTGTGAGGTGCATTTTGGGGGACAGCGATTGGTTGCAAACCATCTTCTCCGCCACTCCTTTTAAAGTGCCATTGGAAACTCTCGCCGGCTGGACTGCAGTATTTGGGTTCTTTAACCTTTAACTACTGGCGCGAGGTGATGGTAGATCCCCAGGATGGTAAATTTGTTGTTTACTTCCATGGTGATTTGGCAACATCGCTTAGCTAATTGGTGCCTTCAAGTCTACTCCCCCCTCCTCCCACCAAACTGTTTTTTGTCAGTCTATCTCACCCTTGTGAAGTGTAAACATTGTGCGATGTGATCTGGGAACTCGGTATGTCCCCTGGCCTCTAGTTGCGTCATAGATACCTCGTTTCTTTTGCAGTGAAATAATTACCACTGTGAAATGAAGCGGTGTATATTATTTTATTTTGCATTTTGGTTTAATAATCGAATTATGAGTTCCCAGGACCTGACTGAATATGAAATGAAATATGATTTTACGTTTTTACAAAGAAATGCAAGGTTTTTTCCTAAAATAATGAAAAAATATAAATTTTCAAAATATCAAAATCTAATGATCTACAACTGTTGGAAAAGATGCACAAAGGTTAAGAAAAAGACTTCGCTGTTCCACATAATAAAATATATTTGCGACCGGTTTCGATACAGCGTATCATCATCTGGCAATTACAAGTATCAGTTTGGAAATTGGAAATTTTAGTGGGCCAAACCTCACCCAACATCACATTAGTTAACGAGCAATTGTATTCTCACCATTCACCACTGTTCAATGTTTTTTCCGAGAAACCATTACGGATGCCACTCACCACTCCATAACACCCCTCCCCGTATTTCGTCATCATACACCAAGCCTCGGCTACCCCGTGCAGTGACCCATCTGCGACGTACTTCCCAAACCTACATTCCCTTCCCTTACCCCCTCCCCCCTAACACCCCCTTTCTCCACCTCCACTCCACCGCCCCTCTAACGCCTTCAAGGGTATAAATTCTATGTACTGATACTCGTGATTGCCAGATGATGATACGCTGTATCGAAACCGGTCGCAAATATATTTTATTTTGTAGGACAGCGAAGTCTTTTTCTTAACCTTAGTGCATCATGAAGGAGTTCCACCATGTTACGCCAACAACCATCGCATTTGTTGGAAAAGAATTTAAACTTTCAAAAATGCATAATTGGTTTTGACAAAATATCAGTAGTCATTATTAGAAATTAAATAAATAATTCAGGGATCTGGTATGTCCCAACGCTAGTACTAACATCTCAAAAAACCGCGACAGTAGTTTAGGATTAAGAGAAAATGAGCGAAAAATAAACTTAAATTCCACACACTGTCGGAGGATAATTTTACCAAATACACCACAGCATTGAAATGGTTAATATTTAATTAATTATTAAACTTCCTGCAATATAATTGATTGACGGCCTCGGTAGGGGCGGGGTAAAGTCCTCGGCTGGTTCGAGTCCCGCCTGGGTAAGTTTTTCTTATCCAGGGCATGGTTGTTCGTGTAAGTTACATTGTTGAATTTGCTAAATATCCCGATTTGAAATGGCCTAAGAGAGCTGTATTCGGCGGTTTGGGAATAAAATAAAAAAATGCCATACATTGTCGGAGGATAATTTTACCAAATACACACTTTACACTGAGTTCTTTTATTTACGTTTTACACAGCATTGAAATGGCTAATATTAAATTAATTATTAAATTTCCTGCGAAATAATGGATTCCGCGATATATCTTTCGGACATCCATACATAAGACGGAGTACAACAACAACCTACGTTTTTTTTTCAGAAAAAAACGAGACGCTTTTCCCTGGGAAAAGTGCCCAACTCGTTATGGCAAGACTTACCAGCCAATTCAATCTCACAGCGCTCAAAAATACCATGCATTATTCATGTCAGCCGCGTTAGATCGATCGGGCTTGGTGGCATGAGACCCGTGAGGTTTCTGGCCCGTAAATGGATGTTTTGATGGCTCATTGATGGTCTAAATTAGGTCGTTTACGCTCCGCAGTTGACCTATTCCCTCGGTGCATGGAAAAGTGTTATCACAGATGCACGGGAAAGAGCCACTTTTTTATGAACGAGACTTGGGAATGTTTTTCTTGTTATTTTTTTAACCTTCTGTTGTTATTTGATTTCTCCCGTGCTCGTACGTGATCGATATATACAACAGTTGTCACAGCTAATTATCCCACCGCAGCAATAGCGAATGAATATATGCCCCTGCCACAATTTTTTCGTGCGATCTTTTTGCTTTCCTTTTATTTTACTACAATCAATGGTATTTCATCGTTTGCACACTGCACGCATCAACCGTGGACAAAAATTGGCTGAGTTCTTTTATTTACGTTTTACACTGGCTACCAAAAAGTGATGAAAACAATTGTCAAATGAATCTAGTGATGGGAGTGTAACTTTTTTCTTCAGAAGCTCGTTTTAACACGTCGAATAAAAACATTTATTTCATTCAAAAAATTGTTTTTTTTTTGTATTTTTTCTTAATTGTGCTTTATTTACAATTGGGAAGGCACTCTATCTAGTTATCCATGTTTATATCACTCCCGAACATTGAAACTGTTATATTCCATTTACAGAGATGAGATTTTAGAAGCAAAAGGCGTCACTCCATCAATTTCATTGAAATACATAGCGCAATTTTCGTATTCAATGGTAAATATGACGCCAAAATTCAAATCTTACTGGTTGTGGTCTACAGAACTTAAATCTCGGGGATTAATTAAAGTAAATAACTAGCAAACGATTTGATGGAATGCAACTATTTCATGTTAAGGTCTGAGAAAGTATCTATATAAGCTGTATTTAATAATTTATTTTAGTAACCAAGAATTGAAGCATTACAAAAATTTAGATAAAAATATCCAATTGGATATAAAAGACCTTTTATCTACCACTGGTATACAAATCCCCATTGTGGCATTGCTTGAAAAAATCTTTTATAATATAAATATGCTATTTTCTTAGAAAATACGTTGAAATTCAATTCTATCAAGCTAATATAAACTTCAGCAGCATATTTTTGTGATGACGGTGCTGTTAATTGCTTGTCATAGGGTCCTTCATCCTCAAACTTATTACATGTTTGTTTCACGGAAGGTACGTTAAGTTTTTCAACTGAACGTTGATTACAAGGTTACTATCTATTTTACATCGTTTTATGGTTAAGAGAAATGGGAATCATTTAGGCATAATTTTTGGCCAAAGAATGTAAATATCCAAACTATTTATTGCGACCAAACCTGTATCAAAAATATTTTATAAGGTATTTTTGCATACCTTATTGTGTACCATGAAAAATTCATTCAGAACTATTTACAAAACCAAAGGAGACTAATTTGGCGAGTATCATGTATATTAATGCATTGACAGATTGCATTCAGTGCCTTTACTTCAAACCTACGAATGGCATCACTTGGACTTTCCCATATGACATTATCAAGGACTGAAGTTAATCATTGTTTCCAAAGAAAATCATAAAACTTATCAAATAAAATAACAAGTGAGTCAAATGCTTCAACATAACAAGTCAATCGTTATTCTATTTAAGCTGATGAATTATCCTGTGGAAAGTACAACTTTTATCATTTTATTTATCGTGCTGTTCCACCACATCTCGCCAAACGCAGCTGAACTTCATTTTTCTTAACCTTCACCATTTCTGTCTTTCCTTGTGGCATTCAGGAATACATTTTCGCATTATTAAATTCTTTATTATCCCGGTCATAATGCTAGTTAGGGAAAACCATAGCAAATGAACTCTGTCAAGAAAGAACAAATCCATAGTCTTAGAGGATATTATCAAAGGAAGGTAAACAACTTATATATAATCAATAGTGGAAAATAAATATGTTACATTCGAAATAAATATGTTACATTTATCTCATTACTGTTATTATTTTAAAAATTTATTCGCTTGATGTGCGTGTAAACGTACATTTTAAAATCCATCCTTCATAACCGTGAATTGTAGGCATCGAGAACGCGTGTGCAAATTTATGAGCGCAAGTCGGCAACTAGCTCCTGTTCCAGCAATATAATGATTTCACGCCCTAACGAGAAAAGCATGTAATTGAAAGGTGCGAAATTCCGCGCCCAATGTAAAAAAATTATGAGAAGCAGTGTTTGAGATAATTCGACGAGTAAAGAAGTGTAAGAAGAGTAAATAAGGATAAGAAAATATTCGAGATGATTTCAAAGACATGGTAAAAGAACTCACCACACTTAAAAACATGTCGTAGATCGGTAAGAACCTGAATTGAAACTTCAATTTCCCAAATAAATTTTCCGATACGCTGAAAATATATAATAATGAAATACCGGTATATCACTAAGAAAAATACACCACCATATCCATCAGCAGGCTGATTCATCTTGATATTGCAAATAAAATATTGGTGTACCTACTAACGCCATCATTCCCTATCCCATACCAAGTACGATAGCATGCTAGATACATCGTTATCAGTAGTACACTGATACATACTGCATATGCTTCAGCGGCTCCAAGGTGAATAGTCAGGGATAATTACTTCAGCCCCTCACAATTTAATCTTAAATTGAAAATTGGGAAACTATATTTTTGCTTTAATTACCCATTACTTAAGCTTTTTTGGTTACTTTTCCCGGGAAAAAATATATTTTTCATAAAAGAGTCGTCAAATTTTATTCGTTATCGCCTCCACTCTTGTAGTAAATAAGGACACTACCGCTTAGGAGCCCTACTTACGGAGTTGAAGATAACTATTGAAAATGTATAAGAAATGGGAAACTACGTGGAGTCAATACAGACGTTATGCACTGTTTTATATCCAACATTAGGATATGGAGCGCTCAATACTGAACCTTTGTTGTTAATTTTAAAAATTAGTGGTATCTTTCTATTTTATGCAAAGCTCTCTGACTATAAATGTATAAAGTGGCGTCACTCTCGTGAAGCAGGGGTTCTAAGCCAATGGAATATAAAATGGAAATAACCCACTTTCCCCTGAATGAAAAAAGGTTTTATTCACGTTCTTTTAGATCCAAATGAACTAAACGTTTTTTCAAACGCTTTGGGGATTGAACGCAGTTTTTTTTATTTTTTTATTTAGTTAAGGGTCCATCTCTAACTCTTGCATACGAGCCACTTTTCTGTTGGGGAACATTCGAAATAGCTTCATTGGTTGCTTAAACACGGATGATTGCAGCAATATTTTTCGTATTAGGCTTCATTGCCAATGTTGCATTTCAGAAAATCTCACAATAACTGTATAGTTGGAGTGACTTAAAATTGATTAGAAATTGAATGGGGTCTCAGAGAAGCTCATAAAATTGTACATTAAAAAATATATATCATGAAAATCAATTGCAATAGTTGTAGGTAATAGGTACTGGTCTCCTGATGTGGGAAGGTAAGGATCTTATATGGTTTTCAGGTTTCCCTATTCTCCTTGAATGTTATATGATATGTTGAAACCATGGTCGGTAATTGAGATTTGTATTTAAGTTATAAAATTACTATTTGTAGTTTTTATTATGAACAGTGACTAATTATGCGTTCTATTTGTTCAATGGCACGTTTCTTTAAGTTCATCATATCAGTTAGATATTCCAAGGAAGAGATATCGTATTGCGAAGAAGCCCGAAGGAGGAGAGGAAGAAGTAGAATGAAGCTGGAGAAAGAAGAGGAATAGCGAGGACTGACGGCCATGTGAGTTATGGGCCATCCTCTCCCAGCAAGACGAACTCAAGGCAAAGAGAAGGGGGAGCTGGTGGCAACACTGGGAGGGTGGTGAGGGGGGTGAGTCCCAGGGGTTACAAAGCATTTTCGGCGCAGAAGAGCACTGGGGCGGTTTCGCTTCCCCACTTCTTATTATTTCCTTCTACAACCCCACGGGAGGGCGCAATGCAGTGGAATGGGAACGCTGTTTGAGTAAGGGGCGGCTATGGAGTGAGTGGAGACCTTGAGCATGGGGTGAGGAAGATCGTGAGAAGGTTGTAACGGGTTAAATTACAAGGAGGTGATGCGGTTTTGCCAGTTTTCTTCAGAGAACACGTTTTCGAAACTTTTCTTCCAGGGGCGCGAGTTAAATTCGGTGAAAGCTCCGGCGATATATTTCGAAAGGCGTTTTCAGGTCCGGTTTCCTTATCAGCGATGCCAGTGTGTGTGTCTTCACCAAAACATTTTGAGCCACACAGTCCTCCCCGTTCATGTTTCTCACCCTACTCTCTGGTTCCCAGATATTGATATTTTCATATTCTAGCTTGTCGTATATTGCAGTACTGTCCATGTTTTTCCGCAACCTTAGCATTCTACCCAATATACATATGGGATAAATGTATGGGGTGTTTTTTTAAGCGAAAATTCAATATTCCATCAAATTTATTAACAATTTATCAGTTGCATTTAATCAATATACGAGTACAATCCATAATAGCAAAGTATCCACCTCGTTACACCCATTGGAATGTGCAGATATTTTTATGATGCTGGTGGATTTCATTACTCCAATCCTAGGATGGTGTGATGTATCTTTTCCAAAATTCAATATTCCATCAAATTTATTAACAATTTATCATTTGCATTTAATCAATATATGAGTACAATCCATAATAGCAAAGTATCCACCTCGTTACACCCATTGGAACGTGCAGATATTTTTATGATGCTGGTGGATTCCATTACTCCAATCCTAGGATGGTGTGATGTATCTTTTCCAAAATTCAATATTCCATCAAATTTATTAACAATTTATCATTTGCATTTAATCAATATGTGAGTACAATCCATAATAGCAAAGTATCCACCTCGTTACACCCATTGGAACGTGCAGATATTTTTATGATGCTGGTGGATTCCATTACTCCAATCCTAGGATGGTGTGATGTATCTTTTCCAAAATTCAATATTCCATCAAATTTATTAACAATTTATCATTTGCATTTAATCAATATACGAGTACAATCCATAATAGCAAAGTATCCACCTCGTTACACCCATTGGAACGTGCAGATATTTTTATGATGCTGGTGGATTCCATTACTCCAATCCTAGGATGGTGTGATGTATCTTTTCCATCCAAAAAATGTAAAAATAAACATGTGTAACAAATGAAGTATTTGGCCGCCAGAAACAAAATGCAACAGAGCGATACGTATACTTTTTCCTCTCGATTCCGCGCGGGTAAGATTTTGTTAGAGCTCTGACTTTTCGGGTACCGACTCGCTACCCATTTTCACGGCTCCAAAATAAAACAAAAAAATATTAGCGGTGAAAATGGGTAACGAGTCGGTACCCGTAAAGTCGTTGCTCTTACAAAATCTTACCGGAATCCCAAGAAAAGTTTATATATTCTGTTTGCCGGGAAAGTGTAAAATATTACACAACAGAGCGATAAATACCAGTCCAATTGAACCGTCACACGTAGAATATTCATTCATATAGTTAGTTACAGGTAAAATAGCCGGTACAAATTAATACATTAGTTTACCCTAATCGAATTCAAAACCAATTTAAGTATTGCCTAACTTCATACATCCTTCTTCTCGCCACGAAAGGCACCGTAAAATTTCACTAGCTTCCTCGTCTTCTCACTATTACTTGTGACGCCAGGTACGAATTAAAAAAATGTCTTGATCTACAATATTTACCCTGATTATTATAAAATATTATTCTACGCATGGATTAAAATTGTTTAGATTGACGAAGACATTCAAAGGCATTAGCAAGGCCAATTTAACACAAAGAACTCCTAGGTTATGATTTATTTTAGGAAGGTTGATTGACAACTCTGAGCATTAATGTTCATCTTTTTATCGGACAATATATTCTAACTATTTCGGAAAAAACCGTCTCTTGGTCAACATGGAAGGAGAATCAAGTTTGCTGTCATGTACACTGAAAATAACATATTGTTAACTCACCGGAACGAAATCAAAAAATCATTATTGATTGCATGCAATGCCATATCATGAGTATATTAGTTTTCTTGCAAATTAGGCTCAATCATAATAATAGTGTTTTCACAATAGTATCGAAATGTAAGAGGAAGAGAGCAAAATGGCTGATCTTGGCTACTAAATCCATGAAATAAATTCCTGGAAATATATTCTCGTCAACAGAAACAATCGGACGAGGGGGATTAACCCACGGGAAAAATTTTCAATTTTTATTGCACGATAGAAAACTAACCGTCGTTTGCGTTGGCTTTGCAGGATGGACTCTTTTCGTACCTTTAAAAATATATTCTGCCTTTTTCGATGACTAAGCCGGCTTGCGGTTGACGGAGAGACATGAGAATCATCGGTATATTTTCCACTCAAATTATTTCATTGAAATAGTTAAAACAATATTTGCGAGCTTAGTCCATGAATTGACGAATAAATTAGAAACAGGAGGCTTGAAAGAGGAAAATAGGAGATCCATCGTTGTGAAATATGGCAATTACATCGGGGGAAGTCTTTGAAAGAGAAATTTGATAAAATATACACCTGTATTCCGGTTGAAACAATAATAACTTCGCACAGTGAATGGAATCATAAAAATCTTTTATGTCACGCAAGCGAAGCAGAGCGAACACGAAACAGCCATTTTGATTTTCCTGGTAATAATAAGCAACAGAAAACTCCCGTGTGGATGTTTTTGCCCACATTCTCGCCATTTGAAAATAGATTCAGCCCGAGGAAGAAAGGTTTCATTGCAGGCTCCTATTGCATCGGAATTAACGGATAAATTTCCGATTTAATTACGATTTTGCTTCCTTTCAACACTCTACTACTCCTACGCATGTTCTGTTATAGACTTGTAATTCAGCCAGAGCTCACTGCATTAATTAACGCGCGTGGTGACCCACGGGCTGTCCTGTAAAAGAAATGCACCCGTAGATTTTCCGTACAGATACATCTGGGAATGATGGTGAGCTTTGTGAATGCCTCTTCAATCCAAATACCAATTAATATCAATAGCTGGATATAGATTGCCTTACGAGAGCTAATTCATTGGTTGATTATGGCATAGTGGACCCAGGAACCAATTTTAACGATTAAATTCGTAAGCAGAGACATTCATTACCAGGATCGGTATGACATTTCACATCATTCCGTATAAAATCAAGACCACTGAAATGTTAGACTCATTGTCGGAATGGGGACAAAAAGGCAAAATTGAAAAGAACTTTCTCCTTTCAGAATGAAAAAATCAATCAGGTAATAATGTTTGACATCTAATCAACCATAATTGTGTTCCTTCAAACACAATTGCAGCTTATAATGATACTAGTTCCTAATCAAGTGAACTTTAATATTTTTTTAGCCTGAAAGCTACGGAAAAGCAATTTCAATATGAGCACTTGAATTTGCAAGGATAATATTTTGATGCAAATGCTTCTGTGGAAATTTTTTAACTAGAAAAGTGCAGTGCTTTCAATGCAAATTCTTATTTGTTCGTGTTAATCCTCATGATTCGGAATAAAGATATTTTGAGAGATATTTTTCTGCTCTCAGTGGAACCTTGTGACTTTAGTTAAATCATTCTTAATGTTAACTCACACTGGCAAAGAGTTCTTCAAATACATTTTTATTTGAGATCAAATTTTTGAATTTGAAGTGTTCACAACGTGCTTAAGTGAGCAGAAATAGAGGTAATGATAAATAGAGGTAAAGTGACTCCAAATTAATAAATACCATATGTATAGCAAAAATATCATCAATTTAGCCTATCCTAACAGAACTATAGAAGAACAGGATCCATACATTTATCGTTAGACTTTTGTGTAGTAAAAATTGTCATCAAACTTGATTGAATTGTACAGTTTATTAGGAACAATTTGCAGTCAGCCACCTTGATGATCATAAATGCAAGTTTAACATCATAGCCAAATAGATTTCAATTAAAGCAAGCATCGTTTCTCAAAACGACACCTTAAAACTCGTTCTAACAAACATCTTGACGAAGCAAGATATAAGATAAGCAAGCAACGAGATTTGCACTAAACGTGTCGCATATGAGGACTTAAATTGCAAAAATATAATGTAATTAAAAATTATTAATTACTATTTTAGTTAAAACCTATTTAAATGACACGACCAATATAAAATGCTCCCGTAAAGTATTCTGATTCCACAATGTTCTTTCGTGGCCTCTACATTCCTTCTGCCATCCTAATCTCTCCTCCATTGCAAGAGCATCGCCTTTATAGTATAATCAGTCGTTCCGACCACATACCATTAAAAAGTGACAAATATTTTGCAAAATATAAGCCTTAATGAGAGCAATGAACATTGATATGTTGCAGGAAATGCATCAACAGTAGATTAAAATAAAGTTCCAATTAGAAAAGCTAGAGACAAACACGATGAAAAATCGTAGCTGGAAAAATTAAGAAAATCATATTGAAAATCCGAATATGAGTTGGTGTCAAAATTGAGAATAAAGATACATGAAATCAACTTAGATTATTATTGTTTGAGCCAATGACAATACTGCGTTAACGTATTTCTACCGCATGTTCTATAGATTATCAATTGATGCCTTAACTTAATTTGTCTTTTAGAGCTTCCCGGTATTTATAGGACAAAATTTATGGTGTCACTCTATGAGGGAGTGCACATTATTATGAAACAAATACCAATTTACAATGTTTATTCAATAGAAACCGGGTTTCGGGTTTCAACAACTTAAACACATTATCTAGGACATCAATATCAATACCAATCAAATAGAACCTAGTTACCGATACCACTGTCGGATTTCGCACAAAATAAGCATGGATAGTCACCAGTCAATGTTTCATCAAGACCTCCCCATAATGTGCAAAAATTCCACAGAGAAACAATCATTCGGGTAGCTTAACTGGCTGAAGCACTCGACCGGAAATCGGGGTATCTGAGTTCGAATCCAGGTCCAGACGAACGTCATTAACTCTGTTGGATTTTTAACGGATAATTGGTGCATTGCGGGTGACTCGGTAAAGTCATCAACGTGACTTTTCCCGCTTGACATTAAGTTACCCAATAATGTTTCAGGAGAAGTCATTGAAACACGATTAGAAGTGATGACAGGTATTGGGGATGAGTGGACAAATGCAAATATTTACTAAAGTGGTTTATTTCGGACTGGAGGTTCGAAAGACTATCGCAAGGTTAAAGATACGGAAAAAAACTAAAAGAACACGCAAGAAATAAAAGAACTTCACGAAAGGCGAAGGATAAACCTTCCGTTCTCAAATAACACCATGCGGTGGCACTGGCCCTGCAACATGGGTGGCACACGACATGTTTTCGACTGCATTGTGGTCTCTCTCTGGAAATGTGGAGCACGGAGTTGGGACCAACGCGGTTGGCATGACAACTTGTCCCGCGGCTGAAATGTGCTCCACTATCATCGCCCCCCCTAGCCCAACCTCCAGCAGACCTGCGGAGAGGTTTTGGAGACCGGGGAGCAGAAAAAATGCTCGGCAGTTCAACTCGAGCGGTTAACCGTGGCAAATAAAACGACGCGAGGACACAAGAAAACGTGAGCTGATGAGGTTTTACAACGCGAGCGTGATCTGTGGACGAATGGTGGGACCTGAGAAATTATCGGCTTTTTGCCCGGCACCCAGCGGAGGTGCTGACCGTAGGGCACGTTAGGCCGAGGTGGCGCAGGACAGGAGGGAGGGATAGGAGGTGGAGTAGCAATGGGATTCAATTTGGACCGTTTGAAATCAGTGACCCCGATCGACTGCGAATGTATCACAGATTTTTACGTCCCCAACAGACGTGATATTGACTCCAACCACCACAGAAACTGATATTCAATTGAAGCCAAAAATTGCGAAACTAATCGCTGTCGCAGGCTAGTAACAAAAATTTCGATTAAACTTAGGTAGTTTCAGTCTATATCAGATAGATTCGTATGATATAACTCATAGTAATATTAACATAACATAACATCGAAAAGACAATAGCCGGAAAAATAAATAAGTACCAAGAATTGGCGATAGAAATAAAAAGAATATGGAATATGCAACAGGTTTATATAGCTCCAATTGTCATCTCAGCTACCGGTATCATCCCAAAACATATACAAAACAGTTTCAAAATACTCAACCTTCATCCAAATACATGCATCAAATTGCAAAAGGCTATAATAATATCAACCTGTCAAAGAACGAGAAAATTTCTCAACGCAATTCAAACGTAAATGGTTACCTTGGTTAGAACCCGTGCTCTTTACATTAAAACAACTCAGTGAAAACTGAAGAAACTTTTAAGGAAAAAAGATAATAATGAAATAAAAATAGTAATAATAACATCAATAATAATAATATTATTAACCGACTGACTTTTGGATAAATTCCGATGTTTACATGATAAGGCTTCAGTTATCAGGTTATATATCCCAAGAAAGCAAGGAGGCATAGGCCTTATAAATATTGATTGACAATACCGATCTCAGGACCAGTCAATGAAATCCTCTTTAAAAGCGTCAAAATATGCATTAATGAAAGAGACAATAAAGGCTGACGTGGGGTACACACCATTGACTTTTGGGCAGGACCAGAATCGGAGCCAGATACCAGGCCTAAGCCAACAAATGCAGGAATGAAAGTCTAAAATATTGCATTGTAAGTTCCTAAGAGCTATGCTGGAGGATTGGGTTGACAAAAACAAAAACAATCTTTGAAATGGCTTCATGATGGCTATTAATACCTGGAGACCCGGAGATGAAGGGTTTGTGATGGCAATTCAAGACAGAGTTATACGAGCTCACAATTATTAAAAAAACATATCAAAACTTGATATAGCAAATAAATGTAGCAACTGTGGGAAAACAGTTGAATCTATTGAACACATAACTTCAGGCTGCTCATCTCTTGCAAGAATTTACTATCTTGATAGGCACAACCAGTTGGGCAATTTTATTTTCGAAAACCTAGCTACTACTTATGGGCTTCCCACCGTACCAGCGGAAAATACACAAATTCTATACTGGGACAGTCTATACTTCCAGATAGAACCAAAGATTACAAAAGATCTGATATTTTATCGATCCATAAACCATATTAAAGAGCAAATACAGCTAATGTAGCAGTGCCACATTGAATCACAACATTGAATCAGCGGAAAGAGATAAAATTAAAAAAAATATGCATCAAAATTTGGCCGGTGAAATAAAAAATATTTGGAAGTTGAAAGAGGTCAGCATTCACCCTCTTATAATCTCTTCGGAAGGAGTCTCATCAAAACGATTCAAAGAAGAAGTTGAAGACCTGGGAATTCAAAAGCGCCCGATTGACGTTGGGCAAAAAGCTGTTTTACTACAGACCTGCCGGAATGTGAGAAGACTCCCAGGTCGGGGATGATCGGGCAGCGAAGGATAGGGTGAATTCTCGTTCTTAACCTCCGAGCCTAATCCTAATTTATCCTTCGAGTAGGTGATAATTTCCAGCTGGTTTTAAGCAGCTGAGAAAGTGCATATCATTAAATAATAACATTTGAGCTCATCTATAAATTATTAATCATCGACCACGGTTTCAAAACCTGACGATAACACACAGTTTCGAAGCAATGATCGATATTTTGTAAAATTGCGTGGAAAGAAAACAAATATAATTAATATGAATGATAAAACGATTAATTAAATTTATTAACACTAGTTAAATATCCTAGCGGTGAGTTAAAATATATATAACCACATCGCCATTTTAAAGGGTACTTAGTAAGAACGACCACTTCCAGTACATAATAACAAATACTGGCACCTCATATTCCGATGACTATGGACCTGGGTAGGCGAACTAATTGAGTAATTGATAATGGCACATTTAAGGCACACATTTTCACTATTAAAAGACATAAACTTCTCCAGGTCATCAAAAACACGGTAGCGCAGGACAGGAAAGAGAGGCGCGATTCTGAGAGATTAAGGATTCCACTGAGACCGTTCAAAATCTTCCTTTGCCCACAGATCGTCGACTTTCATAGATACAATTCCACTTCAGTTAACACAGAGAGGAATGTTCGATAAACAAATATGCCGGGTATCTGGTTGGTGTAGTGGCTTCAATGTTGACTAAACCCCCCCATTGGGCACGAGTTCAAACACTTGATTGATATTCCTGCTTGAACGTTGTGCGAAGGATACTTCGATACTCCCGTTAAGCCATGGTGCTCATGGCGTCTTTCGATAAAAACAGGCTAATGCTGACTACAATTTTCTCTTAACCCTTTCTTCTTCTCCAAGTGAGTTATAAAACAAATGCTTTTGGTTTCTTGGGCCATCGAATAAAAAGGGATAGACACTTTTTAAAGTATGTCTCCTAGAAAAGAATCCAGTTCCACTTGAGAAAAATGTTAAAGTATTCACCGGCCAATAATGAGAAACAACCGTAAAATATCGCTTGTACCATTTTTTACAAGAAAATGCGCCCAAGAAAAACAAGACAACAAAAGAAAGCTATGTCATGCTTTCTTCCCTCCATTTAACGAATCTTAGTACATATCCTACCACATCGTCTCTGTCATAGCAATTTTACCTATAAATGTTCGTGTTCATTCGTGATGGCTGAGAAAATATGCATATTTTCATATTAAATCTAATTTTTTTTTAAGTATTTGTTAGCACATTAGTCATTTATTTAACTACATGTTAAATACTGGATAGAAGACAAAAAATACACAAAAAACATCAAAGTTTTCTATGACACAATTCAGCTTAATTTTATTAGGGTATCGGTATCAGTGTTTCTTAATCGGCCGCCATTAACAGAATATTTTAAAAACATCTTTGTAAAAAAGGGTGCCTATTTCCAAAAATTAATTTCGCTTATAATAAATTATACTAAATTATGCTAAAATATATTTCGCTGGTAATGATGAGGTTTCCTGAGAATCTTAGCGGCAGTTCAGTGCCAGCACACAAGTTCTTTTATCAAAATATCACTCAATGAGACGTTGCCAGAGGGGTAAAAAACTAGCACCGAGCAAAAGGATAAAAGGTAAGCGCAGCAGCTTCATTAAGTCAATTCTCACAGCGCTATTGCTACACTTCCCAGTCAATATAAATATTTAAAGTAAGTTATAAAGAATCCAATACGCAAAATAATTGCTATTCCATTTTAACAAATTTAACTTCCCTAATAGCAATGATCAATCAGCCTTAATTATAAAACAATAACAATAAAAATGAGAAATAACTATGAAAGCATATTATTTAAACCAATAAGAAGCCCTATTGTACCTCAGCATGATGTCATCATTTGTTCATCATGTAAAATATGTGCCAGTAAAAAATCTCGATACTTAATCAAATCAACCTTATTTTGGTCCTCGACTGAGTCAAAACGTAATACCACCCACTAGATTCCGTTCCCATCGCTTTTCACTAGCTTTCGCTACACATGATGTCCCCACCACACAGTATTCAATCAGGAATCGGACACCCAAGGAAGAAGCGACCGATAGCTTAGGTCATTAGGCCATGGGGGATGTGTATGTAAGGAAGGGATGTGAGAAAATCGGCGTCGGCATTAGTCTACTCTTCACGAAAGGCGCCAACGGGACCACTCCTTTACGTCCCATTCGACGGACGGAGTACAGCGCTTGAAATGTATTCCACATATCATTCAATCAGGGATCGAAAAAAATTGGATGCTCTAGAGAAAAAGAAGAAATTCCCTTAAATTGATCGATAAACGTATATTCAAGACGCAAGTGACCATATAAGACAGTATATACATATATTTCTCTTTAGAAAATACATATAAAACAGTAAAATTGTGAAAATAAAATAAATGCTGTGATACGTTCTCTGCCTTCACCGGGATTTGAATCCAAGCCGACGGGGTTGGAAGCCATAACTCTAAACAGAAAACAAACCCAATCGCCTCGGACACTCAATAAGCAAAATAAAACTGAAGAGGTAAGTATCAAAGAACGGACAATATTCAAGTTTATATTTCCATCCGAATCGGCAATACAACTGGGAGAGGGACCCAATTCGTTTCTTCCCACGAGCGGCCATCTGCCGCATCTCTTAGTTGCTCCACGTCCCCCTCATCCGCACCGCAGCTCACCTTGCAGCGTCACCGTCCCAGGGGGCACGCGGCCATAATCCCCCGCTCCACTATAAAGGTCCCCACTCTAATTATACGAAGCAGTGACCACGGCGGAGGCGGAGAACAGGTGGGGGTGGCTCCGTCGGGGGCTGGAGGCGCCTGGGGGTGGCGGAGAGGAGGCTGTTTTCCGTCGGAGGCTCCATCTCTCTTCCATGCTTGGGAGACCACGGAGGAGGCAACGCTATGGGAATAACATGGACGCTAAACAGACGGAGAGTTGAGGGCGGAAAACGAGCAGACTGGCGGTTTCAATGCGACTACCTTGAGGCGAGAACTGTGTGCTATTGTCTTTCTGATGACTAAACGCTTTAGAGATACAGATAAACATCAACTCGGCCGCCTAACTCCAAACCCTTATCAAAACGCATCACTTGCATGCAATCGGTAAACTTTTCTCACCTGTTAATTCTTGAAAATCCCGTAAAATAATAATATTAACATATTATTTGCCTTCTACAAATATTAACATTATTAATATTATTGCTTATTAATTAATTCTGGAGCTTTGGGTGACCACAGAGGCTATTGCCTGTTAGAGGCATATTGGTGCACGTGATCTTGAAAGACTACGAAAGTTTTTCCAATGATACTTAGTGCCATACTCCTTTATATAATAATTTATAAATTAATAAATACGCAATATAAAGCAATGACTTAAATTCATGTTTAAATTTTGTCCCCGTATTAAAACGCCTGCTAATGTTAAAAATCAATGCATTAGAGATGCCCGTTCAAAGCTAGTTGCAACCTTGCGGTTTCAATGCGACTACCTTGAGGCAAGGACGAAGTTATATTATCTTTCTCATTACTAAATTTGTCAGAGGTACGGACAAACATCGATTTACTCTCCTTTCTCCTAATCCTTATGAAAACGCATCATTCTTTCTCTATCGGTCGTCTTTCTCACCGTATTTCTTGAGTCATCATTAAGTGATATCTATATATAAATAACTACATCAATGATTTGATAATTAATGATAATGATAATGGTAATAATAATTATTATTATTTAATATTTATTTATCCTTAAAAATTTAAATATCATGCGTGCAATATTAATTTTAGAGTTTTAGGTGACTTCAAATACTATTGCCTTTTGGAGGCATATTGGAGGGGGACTTAAAAGGCCACATGGGTTTTTCGAATGTCATATTTTGTGGAATGAATAATATTCAGGGCTGAAATTTTTAGCTCTTTAATGAAGTACTTTATAAATAAGATAAGAATCTAATATTAGTCATTGCATTACATAAATGCAAAAAGATGTTTCTCCCACGTAAAAAGAACAATCATGCCCACTAACGTTGAAAATTCGATGCATTAAAAATTTCAGTTCAAAGCTAATTGCAAAATCGCGATTTCAATGCAACTACCTTGAAGCGAGAACGGTGTGCTAATATCTCCCTGATGGCTAAACGCATTAGAGATACGGATAAACACTAATTCGGCCTCCTTTCCCCTAATCCTTATCAAAACGCATCACTTCCACACGATCGGTCAACTTTCTCACCGTATTACTTGTGAAAATACTTAATAATAATAATGATAATGATTAGAACAATATAGTAATAATATACACTCCACAACAAAATACATCACTTCCTCTTATCAACGGTCAACCTTCTTATCGTATTGCTTGTATAACCAATTACATAGGTACTTTCTTACCGTATAACTCTTATAGTATTGATAATAATCATACATGTATTGCTTTTTAAACCATTTTGGCATTTAGATTTCATAATTAAAAAACCAACTTAGAATCTTTAGGTGACCCCAGAGTCTATTGTCTCTTGAAGGGATATTAGGCGCATGGGGTGGCAAACTGGCGGTTTCAATGCGACTGCCTTGAGGCGAGAGTGGCGTGCTATTGTCTATCTGATGACTAAATGCTTTAGAGATACGGATAAACTTCAATTCGGTCCCCTTTCTCCAAATAAATAAATAATATCTGCATTAAAACGCATTACTTCTTCTCAATTGGCCATCTTTTTCACCAAATTACGTAAAACCCTTTATAATTACAATGGTAGTAATTATAAGCTAAATCAATTAAAAAACTAAATCTGGAAGGCTTACTAGGAAGAATAAAAATATCAGTAGTCCTGGACACCTGTCATATTATCATGGGGTTCTTATCTGTATAATAAACATAGTTGAACTTTATGCGTTCACTGGGACATCTTGCAACATAGCAACAGAGAAAAATTATGTAATAATAATAAAAAATAAAATAAATGCTGAAATAAAAATATTTTGAAAGTAGAAATAAGAGAGCATTCACCAACAAATAATCCCTGCGAAGGGAGTTTTATTCAAACGATTTATACAATAAATTGAAGACCTGAGAACTCAAAAACGTCCGATTAACGTCGGGGAAAAAGATGTTTACCCCAGACTTTCCAGATTGTGAGAAGATAGACCAGGTATGATTGGACAGTGTAAGAGAGGGTGAATTCTCTTTCTTTACATCCGAGCCTAATCCGAATTTACCTTTAAGATAGGTGAATATTTCCAAATGGTATTATCAGCTGAGGAAGTGCAAAAGTCGAAAATAATATTAATTATAATGATATATTGGTCACAAAAATTAAAATTTCATACATACCAAACAAATTTTGGAGCTTTAGGTAGCTCCAGAGGCTATAGCCTGCTGGAGATATATTAGGCACACGGGGACCTAAAAGTCCAAAATGGATGTTCCAATTCGATATTTTCTGAACTGTATTATATGTATGGTGAAACGTTTAGCTCCTTTATAAAATAATTATAAATTACGTGATATCCTACATTACCGTTTTTAGGCGCATGGGGTGTTAAGAGGCCATGAGGGCTCTTCAGATACAATGGTAAATGAAGAGCAAACTTAGTGCATGTCCACAGTAATTTTTATTTGGTACGACGCGTTTCAGCGACCTTACTTCGCTATCATCAGGTACAAAATGCCATATTTTCGTCAAGAAGTCACATATATATACAATCATGCAAATGGGAGGGGTATATTTATGAGTCGGCGGAAGTGGGAGAGGGTTTGGGGAGGGTAAAGGATGGGGGAAGGGGGTGGGGAGGTGGTTGGGATACGTAAGGATTTGGGGTTCGGTTGAAGGTTTTGAGAGGGGGGAGGGCTAACAGCGGGGAATGACTCAGGAACTCAATGTCATTCAAAAGATTTTCCTTGCGTTTTCTCCTCCTGGTAATTTCCCATTGCTCGAGTGCGTCGAGCCGACGCACAGTGGTCCCAAATCGAAAAAAGCTGGCCAAAATTAATTACGCTATTGTTATTATGCATATATTTGACCTAAAGGGCTATTCTTATTGTTTTTGACCCGCTTATTCTGAATTTATAACTATTTTTTGTGTATTTGCAATAATTTTATTGTTATTTCACATTTTGTTTAAACAATTAATGTTTTTAACATTGGAATTTGAGATTATACTGGTGATAGTAAATAAAAATTATTCATATCATGAAACAGAATTAGTTATTTAAAACATACATAAATGCATATGAAATGACTGCATTGTTTATTTTTGGACAAATTTTGAACAACTGATTTTGAATGAACCAAGAGAAAATTTTTACTTTCTCATATGTTTGATCGTATTTGATACGAAAAATAAGTTAATATTAATTGGAAATTTATATTATAAGTATATTATTAGTATTATTATACTACATAAATTGTTTAAAAATTATAATATCTAATTCTAATTAAGTAGACAATTTTATAGTTCCTTGTAACGTGCCAATGGATTTGGAAGCAATTTTAAACGGGGTTCCTTATTTCACAAGTTTCAACGGAGGCATTATTACAATCATTGAAATGTTATAAACAATATTTCATAACTCCTATAATTCAAGTTAAACGCCAAATTTATTGATACGCTTGCAATAAGCTCTTTACGCAGTGAGGCATCAATTTAACGAGCACATGATTTGGTACGAAAAATTTAATGAGATTTTCCATTAATTTGGGCTTTTTTTAACTATCAAAAAAATAAGTTAACATTTCTCCTTATCTTTCTCAGTCATTGTTAGGAAAAAAATTTAAATACATTCATAATCACTATCCGACAAATCCTCATCACAGTCGTCATCCACTCAATTCTTCCAGGATTAATAAACTCTTTACCTCGACTGGTAATTGAAGTAATTTCCTTCTTTGAGCCTTAGAAATACTTGATATCATTGCATCTGAAGTTAGGAGTAATCTTTTAAACAGGTCTTCATTCGTTGCTATCCAGGAAAATTTCCTTGCATGGTGCTCCCTGAATCTTCTTATGTCCTTATTCCTCGCCTCCATTGCCTCCTCGGACAAGTGGACAATAGGAAGGGCAGCTTCTTTAGATGTCCGTCGGAGGAGCAAGTACTGATGTTTCGTGAAATTACCAGAAACGATCATGGAAAGGGCTTCTTCGTGGGAGATTTTACTTTGCCTCACATCCTTGGCTCTCCATTTTGATAACACTCGCCGCGCTCTTGAGAGAGTGGTTGTTGTCATCTCATTTATTATTTTCGCCACGATCTCAACACCTTTGCTTCGATAACTCATGGATGCTCTACTGGCGATGTGCTAGCTGTAAGATCCTCTGTTTTCCTTCTCTAGGCCCTTTCACTGGACTTCTCAAATTTTTTTTTGGTCGACCAATTTCAATAAACCTGATGAACCTTCAAAAGTAGCAATTTTGACGAACATATTGAATTAAATACAATGAATATCACTCTAAAGTCATCACAAATTCCACATTAAATACTTACTGGATGTAATGGGCTGACGTTTAAATAAAGGCGGAGGAAATTTCAACTTCTCATTTCGGCAATCAGCGAACTTTCTTCTAAAAAACATGTCATTTCTTTTTCTTTCCTTCCACCGGTGAAGATAATTTGAGAGAAAAAACACTTCTCCGCAATTTTTTTAGGATAACTTTGAATTAACGTCCTCATCTAACTCTAACTTGTTGCTGCAGCAATCCAATAAGTATTGGTTTTTAAATGATACAGACCCTTTTCCACTTTCAAGAAATTTTTCATGCATCTCAAGACGCGTGAAAATTTTCAGAGTTATCGAACTAAAACACTATGGGCACTCTTCTTCAACCCCACAAGCCTTATTTAAAAAGTTCGAGGATACTCAACTTTTTCAAGATTTGATCTTCACGCTTGAGGAAACTAACTTCCACGTCTTTTGTTTGTCTGACTAAAACTGAGTTTTGGCGGGAAAATTTCGGGCAAGCGATGTCTAGAAGTAATTTGGGGGTTCCACAGTGTGAGGTTCGCGATGCTATAATCTCCATTTTCTAGGAAATATCACATTTGAAGGGTGAAAAGGCTTACTCCGTTCATCCCCGGTGGCCAAAGTGCAATTCATAACAAGTGTACAGAGAGCGGTGGTTGTGTTTTCCCAATGGGCGCAATAAATAGCCTAGGCCTTTTCGACAGTCGTTTGCCCTGCATGCGGTTGAGGAGGCCGCTAAGGAGGCGACAGAGGGACAATGTGCCGCGTGAGGGCAAAAACTAATCCGTCTAACGAAAGGAAAGGGTGGAGTAGCATTTGAGGGATTCTTTTTTGTTTTGAATGCATTCAAGTTTTTGAGGATTACTATAAGCATAGCTGCGAACTTTCGTTCCATAGATATATCCTTCCGCTCGAGTCCTTAAGCAATTTTTATGAGAGCATGGGCACGCGTAAATAAAAGGTAAGGTCAAGTGGAAACTATAAATGATGAAATGTTCTACGAATGGCAATAGATGTTTATTCATAGGGTAAATATTTTTTGTAGAAATAAAATATCCAACAATGTTGAATAACACCCATAAATACTGGATTTCCTCGAGCCCTACCACGCGCCAGCCAGGCCGCCGCCCGCGTCAGCGCATTGCATCATTATAGTTAAATCAATGCTGAGGTCGGAGTAGCAACTAGTAGCAAGAATTTTGTTCACTACTGCGTTGCATATACTTTTCCCTTTGTATTGGTGCAAAAGACACCGTGCATTCACGTGCCTCTCTAAACGATATTGTACAATTTATTTGAAAATTCGGGTAAAAAACACTAAAAGTTACAAAATATATAAAAAATAGTAAACATAGTAAAATCCGAATAAAATTCATGTCCCACTATGTAATAATGTTTATATTTGTAGATAAAAATGTTTTTTGGCCAAATATATCGCGTAAACGTTGTCCTGCATGACGCTGAACTCCATCAAAATCGACCGATTTCACGCAACTGTGATTTTTACGGTGAATGCTCCATGTTTGACGGATCACTGCAGCCGCTCTGATGAACAAAAATACTAACTTAGTAGTGTAATTTGTAGACCATATCCTGTAGAATCCGAATATAAGGTCCGAAAATTCCTTGAAAATTTTAGAAAAAACGACTTTTGGCCAGCTTTTTTCGATTTGGGACCACTGTGCGACGTCCTTTTCCTTCGAAGGCCAGTATTTTAGGTTGGAAACTGCATGAATGGTTCTCGTTGATAAGGTGAGTGGCTAGCTGGGATTTGGTGTCTTTCTTATCAAAACATCTTTTGTGCTCTGCTGTCCTTACTTTGAAATTCCGACCAGTTTGTCCTACATATGTTGAATCACATGAGTCGCAGCTGATTGCATAAATGCCGGATCTTAAAAGAGGGTCCAATTTATCTAATGATTTGTCAAATAATTTTTTAAGCGTCACTAGGGAATAAAAACAGAATTTAAAACGGTCTCTCCGGAAGCACTTGGAAACTTTGTATGACTCTTTACCTACGTATGGTAGCTTCACCCACTTCTTTGTGTTTGAGGTCTGCTTAAGGTCTGTGATTTCTTTAATGGCTTTTTTCCTTCGTGAATTCTGCAATATCCTTTCAATTAGATACCCATCGTAGCCGTTAACAGAAGCAATGTGATGAATGTGGTTTAGTTCTTTGGCAAAGGACTCCCGTGAAAGTGGAATATTCATGAGTCTATTAATCATAGAGTGGAATGCTGCCATTTTGTGACTGAGGGCATGGCACGAATCAGATGGAATGACCATATCTGTAGATGTCGGCTTTCTAAAGATGTCAAATATATGTTTATCCCCGAATATAGATATTTGCAAATCTAAAAAACTTAAACTTCCATCTGCATCTTTCTTCATCGTGAAATTAATGTTTTTATGGCATGAGTTTAAAAGGTTTAAAAAATTATTGGCTTGCCGTAAGCTTCCGGTCCAACAACATAAAATATCGTCGACATATCGAAACCAATAAAATACGTTCTTTACATGTGAGTCATTGGAGTTAAAAATCTTTCTTTCAAAATTGTCCATAAAAATTTCGGCTAGTAATGGGGAAAGGGGGGACCCCATTGATAAGCCTTCGTCTTGTTGATAAAATATACTATTAAAAAGAAAGTAATTTTGTTTAACACATACCTCCAAAAGAATGGTCAATTCTTGTATGGCAACTGGGTTTGCTTGTGAATTGTTGAGGATATTTTTGGCCATTTCTAAGGCTTCTTTCACGGGTATGGAAGTGAAAAGGTTCTTAACGTCAAAGGAAATTAGTTTGGCGTTCCGGGGTAACTTGATGGGTTTAAGTTTTTCGGCAAGTACTGTATGGCATGAAAATATGGCATTTTGTACCTGATGATAGCGAAGTAAGGTCGCTGAAACGCGTCGTACCAAATAAAAATTACTGTGGACATGCACTAAGTTTGCTCTTCATTTACCATTGTACCATTATGTTCCACAACATCTCGCCGAACACCGTTGAATACATCTCTTCAGATACGATATCTTGTGAACTGAATAATATTCTGGGGTGAAATTTTCAGCTCCTTTATAAAAAACTTTACATAGTTGGTAAGTTGTCAGTATTAAATAATGGATTAAATTCATGCAAAACATATTTCCCTCCTGTAAAAGACCCCATAAGCCAACTGACGTTGAAAATTCGATTCATTAGAAATGTAAGTTCAAAGCTAATTGCAGAATCGCAATTTCAATGCAACTACATTGGGGCGAGAGCGGTATTTTATTATATTTTTGATGACTAAACACTTTAGAGATACAGATAAACAACGATTCAGCTTTTTTCTCCTAATCCATATCAAAACGTATCACTCCCACGCGATCGGTCAACTTTTAATCACATTACTATTATGAAACCCTTTATTAGGCGGATCAAAGACCACAAGGGTTTTTCCAATGCAATATTTTGGGAAATGAATGATATCTCGGGATATAATTTAGCTCATCCCTAGAATAAGTTATAAATCAGGTAAATATACAATATTACACAGTGAACTAGACTCATGATTAAATTTTATCCCCGTGTAAAAACACCGACTAACGTTGAAAATTCAATACTTCGGGTATATCTTTTCAAAGATATTTATAAGCTGGCGTTTTCGTTGTTGCTACCATAAGGCAAGGACGGTGGGTCTACCTGATAATTAAAATCTTTACAGATACAGATAGATATCAATTCAGCGTTATTTCTCCTCACCCATACAAGGACACAACACTACTTTTTTCTTGGCTATTATCTATCCACTTTATGTTTGCGGGTGAGCTTTCGTGAAAGACCGGACACTTTCGGAAGGCTTCGCAAATGGTGTAGTGTGTAGCATCGAGACGGAGAGGAGGAGAGATCTTAACGTTGCCAAATGTACATTGCCACCCGAGTTTAAGCCACGCCTACTGTTTGCTGATTGGCAAAGGGAATGTCACGCGTCGAGAAACTTTTCCTCCCCTCACCCCAACTTGCTTTGACCACACCAGATTGCCCACAAAGATAAAATTAACAGAGAATAATTAGATGCTGGCGTAAAATTTAAAAAATATTTTTCAAACTTTTAGAATACCATTATTAGACAACTCCTAATATTTTTCTGGAACTTCTCCTCATAATTTTCTCGAAGAATACTTTCACATGCGTAAAATAAAGGTAAATGTCAACATGGGTCTAATCTCTAACTGCCTTAAAATTTAGAGTGGGATAGCATCGGTCTCAAACAAGTAAAACGTCACTAAAGTAGGAAAAGTACGGTTAGTCGTGCGGGAATGATGTGTTCTTTTAAGAAACAGAAATTAACCCATCAATAAAATTCCAGAAATACCAAATTGAAAATACTATTAATTAAACTTTTAGAATTATTGCTTGACTAAGTCTCAATGGTGAGCAAGATGACCATTTAATACAGTTTTAGCCCCCCCAATCGATGGGCTCCAGGTTCAGGCCCCAGGTAAGGATTCCAGACAGCCTAAAATATCGACCCTCGAAGCAGAATATGGAAAGGAACTGCCCTGCCCTTACACTAAATTTATAATTGTCACATGCCCGTGCTTAGACCGGAGTGACATCAACGGTAACCAATTTAAGCAAATAAATAAGTTAAATAACCAAGTGAATGAGTTTAAATTTCTCCGCAACAGATTGACTTGACTTATATCGGGGTAAGTATTAGGTTGAAATCTAAAATAGACCGTATTTTCGTTCACAACCATTCCAAATGGCGTAATTTGACTCAAGGAAATTCCATTATCCTTTTGAAATCAATAAGTAATAATGAAGATAATTTTGTCTATATCAAACAACATACTACAAGTGCAAGCCGTCTAAAATCAATTTCGCTACTGATACGCAGAGTATGGTGCAATTGAAGAAAATTTCATAAATTGGCCCGGGTTCATAATAAGCCAAGTTAAGTTGCTCCTGACTAGGCTTTCTCCACAGTCCAATGTAACCAAAATATTTTATTTCAAAATTTATGGCTAAATGTATGAACTAAGGATATTGAATTGCCAATTCTGCATTTATTTGCAATGACAACTAATTGGATACGTGACATTGCAGTTCTCTCTCTTTTCACGTCCTCAAGGCTCCGAAAAATCGAATTATGTGGAAGATCAAGTGGGAAAATGAGACGCCAAAGTAAGACTACTAGAGTAGGAAGAGAGTGGGCGTGAGAGAAGGATAACAGTTAGGGAGTAAATTGAATGAGGTATACATACATTAGGGTAACCTCTGGAGCTAAACGGAAACAAGAACTCCTTAAGAGTCAGTGCGCTGGTAGATAATAAAGCCAGGTCCTGCTCGGTAGAGTACCCAAATTGCCGGGACGACCTCGCTAGAGAGCCTTAAGCATTACGATCAGTTGCGCACATCTAGTACAGCGAAGGCTACCGATACTATTTCTCCCTTCCTTGGTTGTCTTACCTTATCTAATCAAAGGAATATCTCGGTAGGATAAGCGAGTTAAAACTATACCCTTTAGAAAGCAGTGATTTAAAATAGACGAATTAAATAAATATAACAGATCCAGAACGCAGTTGAGTCTTAAAAAACCTCCGTTAGGTGCGTGCATCTCTACATATTTTAGTGTAATAGCTCTCAGTTTGGTGGCGTCTATTTTTAATATCTACTTTCATGGGTATCCAATTTGTAGTTGGTAGAGTATTTCTCACTCACTCCGTGAGCTGGGGTTCAAATCCTGGCGGTGACAGAGATTTTTCGGAGCCTACCATGATCCCTGTTTGAATGTTGCGTGGAGGACATTTCAAACGTAACATTCCGTCCATCGAATGGAACGTTAAACCGTAGTCCCATCGGCGACTTTCGTTAAGAGCAAGCTAATTCTGACAGCGGCTTACTCTCCACACTTCCTACAATACCCATCCTCAATGGCGCAAATGACCTTAGATGTCGGTCGGCTTCTGCAAATACCACACCACGAGGCAGTATTTCTGATTTCCGCATCGATCAACCACCGCACGTCTCACTAGCTATTGCCTCACTCACATTACGATTGTTCCAGCGATTGTCGGAACTATCGTGCATTCACACGACGATGGTTAAAACCTGTGCTGCCCTCTAGTGCTGAAATCTAAAACGAACGGGAAATTGTTGGTTAGCAAAGCTGTTGAGGTATGCAGGGACAAGATATTTACTGTGTTCAACGTGTATTTACCGAATAATTTTTCTTCCGCCCATATTCGCTCGTATAATGGTAATGTGAACGAGGCATGAGTGACACCGAGGAGAGTTTAACGAGCCAAAGAGGAAAAGACGCATGCCTCTCGTTAGTTGTTGATTTCTTGGTATATGACATTTTTAATCTCACAAGCCGTTACATTAACGGCATAAAATTAGCGGATCAAAATCTATGAGCCAGACATGGAAAAAAATTTAATTAAGAGGTATCTCCGTAAAAGGAGAATCAAAATCAGTTACGAGCACATAAAGGCCCTAGATATGAACTTAGAGGATTAGCAACTTACATTTAAGGTCAAGGAATAACATAAGCAACTTTAGCACCGTCAGCTTTTTTAGAAACACAAATATCTACACTATAACGATAGCATTACTATTTAATGCGCAGAACAGTTACTACGGCACGCCTACCCGAGGCTGTGATAGTGGTGAGTCCACTGAAACGTAAACTACATCAATGACGAGGAGTTCAATAACATATATACAAATTATAATAATTATTTATATAATTTTTGCATTCAATCGAAATAAAAATAGTGATAGGTTCGGTCAGACTTATTGGCATTTTCTTTCCTTATTCTATGATTCTAAGTAAAAAAAAATATTTCCAACGTACATTCTGATGAACGATTTACCGGGCACTACCACTGCTCCTCGAAAAATAAAAGTGAAATGAAGGCAGTAAATGCCAATACTGAATGAAGAAAGTGACGAACTGTATAACACTATTATTTTTCATGAACTACGTTATCCATAACTGCTGGTTAAAATTGCTCATCATAACCAATCATACCATAAAATATTGTGAGAAGAGGGATAACTATTTAATTTATTCAAACAAGTACATTTAATAGCTTATTGACATTCAGTCACAAAATTTACACACTCTACTGGTACTTCAACTCCAAGGTTGGCATTAATAGTTGAATATAAGCCTAAGAACTGAAATAAGATAAAGTGTATCAATCGCACTCGTATTAAATAGGAGAGTTACCAAAACTATCCCGCTCATTAGAAAAGACCTCAATGCATTTCAAAGGTTTCATTCGTCTCAAATTGATACAGGATAAATACAGCATCATTGTTGATATTTCATTACCTCCTACATAAATTATTTGGCTTAAGCAGGTAGGTACTGGGGGGCCGTACTGGTCTTGTTGGATATTGCTAAAAGTATTAATTATAGGGCCCCGACTTCAAAGCATAATTCATAATAAAGGTGGATCCTTAGGATACAGTATGAAAAGTCCTCAGAGATCGAGGGAACTTGCCTCATAACCTGTACGTTAAGGTGATATTCGTGCAAATTAGTCTTTGGCGGCCTCTATCCTCACCAACCAAAACCAGCCTTAAATAAATGTGTGAGCATGTAATGCCACGGGGATCGTAGAGGAACATCGGCATGATGGGGACGGGCACATGGTACGAGGAAAGAGTATACCAATTTTTCTTCCGCGTAAGCATACACAGTACTTTAAGGGTCCATATCATAGAACCCAATTTTGAGTCATGATATAGGGTTATATGGGGAGTGAATGAAAACTTGAGCCATAGCAGTGAATCAAGCGGGTCTTGTTTGGTGTTGATGACGGCGTTAGCGTTGTTTTTTGTGATCTCAAGAGTTCTCCAATCACAGCGCATACCGCAATAGTGTTGCAATAACATTATCGCCTATCACGAATGCAAACGAAAATTTTGATTCTGATATCTATGTTAGGAAGAAAGACAACGAGTAACCATGCCAGCAACGACCCCCCTGAATTTATGAAGAATACTAGTATCGCTGTCTTCCTTCTCAAAAGATATATCCCTTTGACTTTACCCCATGCGTCATTTACATTTGAATACAAGAGTTGTAAATATATTCACACCCAAGATGGGATTGCATGAGCTTAAAAAGCACCAATGCATTGACTGAGACCGCTTCATCTGATTAATATCCTCCACGGACGACAACGCGTAGCAATGCGAGGGGAGTGTACGCTTGAGAGTGTTATTTTTCATCGTCCGAACGGGAAATGGATGTGTTTCACGAAATCAAATTTTTTTCTCTCTCCCTCAGAGTGGACCAATTTCTTTCTAGCGATAGGGAAATTGAATGCGGTATTCCATTACGCTGGAAAGCAAAAATACTTCGCGTGGACGAGGGTAGAGAGCTCTATGTTCGAGTGGGAATGATAATGATGCCGCAGCGTTGTCTGTTCATCCCTTCCCCCCCAAATATTCTTTCCTCCTTGTTCCCATGATGCCTTTTTCTCTCTTCGTCGTCACCCGCAATGCAGCTGCCATCATTGGTTCGGAAATCTTAAGGAATTCTTTGTGAGTGGAAGGGTTGGAGGGTAGGGGGGCTATCAAGGAGCTGGTTTGGGGAAGAAAGAGAAGAAGAGGGTGTCTTTTTACGAGGCCAGAACCATTTCAGGCCGACCTCTGAGAGTATTTCCGTCGTCTAGTGGGATATTCTCCATCGGCATCATCTCTCTCTCCGGCGCTGATATCGAGTGGTCTCATGAACGACACTCCCACAGATATCTCTGACTCCGAAGAAACTTTTCAACTTGACCATTAATCTATTGTAAAAATTCTTGTCTCTTCTCTTTCATTTATGTACAATTGAATTCTTTTTATATATTTTATTTTATTATTTTAATAAAACCATCGTCAAAATCGTTCAGCTCCTCATGTATTAATTTACCGTAAACATAATTCAATTCCCTGAAGATGTAAGAAAACTTTCGAAACGTCGGCAAACAGTTTTTAATTTCAATCCCAGACCTTTACTTCAAGACGCTATTAATAATTGTATAAATTGAGGTCATAAGAATGAAATCGATTCAAAAATCCTTTTTTTTGGTCCCTGCTCCTCTCCATATGATGAGCGTGATTATAATTAGAAGTGGTATCATAAATGGAACATTGTTTAATTTCTTCTGTTTATTTTTATATTGATATCTTAAGTCAATTCTGCTTCAGGCGATTGGTTGCAAAATACGTTTCAATTAGTTTCATTTGGCTCGCTTTTGATACAATGCATATCACCCCCCATATATTATTATTGTAACATATGTACAGCGTTTAGTATCATGATTCTAACGAAGTTCATTGTCTTCTTTTAGATTCTGTGTTGATGTTAGCAAAAACTCCTCAACGTGATTAGTTGTAAAGTAGGTTTCAATTAATTCCAACATGGGCCCCTCATGATGCAATGTATATCTATACTCTATAAAATTCACTTCCAATCACTGACTAACTGGCTATTTTAGAGAATTGTTTGGAGTAAACATGGCGAGATACGACAAAGTGTCATAGAATCCCCCTCTAAAATAGTCCGAACCATTGGAAAAATTGTCGAAACCCCACATTTTCTATTTTCAATGACGTGGCCGACTGGATTGTACTTCTTGGGGGCATTTCCGGGTCAAAAAATCAAATTGTCATAAATCTCGTTTTTCAAATCGACGAAGCGTTAGTGAAAGCAGGTATTTTTACGTATAACTAGGAACAAAATGGGGTCATATACCGGTTGAACTGATTTTGATTTGAGTTTAAAAGATATGGAGACGAGCATATTTTCGATTAACGATTGGTTGAGTACTTCTTGACCTATTGAAGGCAAAAGCTTGGCAAACTTAAAATTTTCGCAAAGAAGAAAATAATGTCACCAACTTCAACAGTGCAATCAAAAATTAATCTAAATTGCCATGCCAATTGAACAGAAGAATTTTTTTAATTTCATTTTTTCCAAGCCTAGAGTTTTGGGTAAAATAATTCAACCCAACTCTTGTTCAATATGCAACAAATACTCTATGCACATATACATTAATTAACAATCAGCTCATTAGTCTGATAAGGAGTGTAGCGTTTTAACATGAGGGATAATGGACACAGAGGAAGGCCGATGAGAAATGACTGGAGGCGTTTTATATAAGGGTGTGAGGAAGAATGGAGAAGAGGTGAAGGGAACTGAAGGATAAGGAACACGAATGGTAGACATGGTGGTTGAGGAAAGGAAGCATTTATAGAAGATTTAGAGGAGGACCTTGACTGAGTGAGTGCTAAGAAGGGACGGGTAATGAAAAACCGTGTAAGAAGAATGAATGTTTGATAAGCGGGGAAGGCATTAGGATACACACATGTAATGAAAGGGAAAATTGTACTTAGGAATTTACAGAGGAAAAGTCAAATGTGATAGAGAGGTATGCGGAGGTGAAATACAAAGTTCTCCTTAAGAACTAAAGTTATATTTATTACTATTAAAAACAGCAGATACGGCCTTTACATTGAATAAAAAACAAACCTAAAGCTTTTGCAGAAAGTCCAAAATATAACACATTTTTTAAGGTTTTGTTTCATTAAATAAATTTCATTTCCATATTTCTTCCTTCCTTTCTTATGAAATGACCAATGGTTAATAAATCTCCATCTGATTGTTATTTTTCACGCAACCATTTCACAAAGGCCGCTTTTATAGTTTCATTTTCAAATTCTCATTCCTTCCGTCCATTTATGATAAGCTTGCTTCTATATTTTTTCACTCATCCCAAATGTGTTCAATCAATTAGAGTATGACACTTTTAATTTCATGTCTATGGAGGAATTCAGGCCAATGAAAAAGATGATTGGGACTATAATATTTTGGAAATCATGTCAGTGACCCCAGAATGGTGGTAAAACATATTACTTGCCGAGAATTTCCGTCCGTCTGAAGCGCTTTGAATTGGAAAACGCGATCATTTCATGAGGATTTGAGTCATTGAGCCAAGAAGAGTTGGTATGAGAAGTAATTTTAAAATGTCCAATGTTTTTGGGTCGAGGAATTTCTGTTATTACTGCTGTCATAGTATTAGAGAATGATTTCGGCCCTATTTTTCCTACTTGCTGCCCGCATCTTCATAAAGTGGCACAATACCAGAGCCTTTGAATTTATATGAATCGTTATCATACACGTATAAAATGTATGTCTGTTTGTTCTAAATTTATTTCAACACCATTGATTTTATCACCATAAAATTTGGCACATTTTCACCTTTTTAAAAGAAGAAGATTTTAACACTGCGTTTATTTTTATAATTAGCCCGCAGAACTAATTCAGATCCCTCCGTGTTGTTTAATTAAAGGATTAGGTTAGGTAGAGCCGTTTCATTTTGCTGAAGAAATTTCAATCAAGATAAAGAGCTGGAATTTTTACAAATGATGGATAACTATACTAAGCGTTTATACCTTTAATCTAATTTTATTTACCCTCACATCAGGCTGAAAATCATTAATTTTTCTCTAAATTCAACTATTACGTATTTTCGTGACGACTACTTAGCAATTTTCTATCCTATATAAATACAAAATGGGTGTTCACCGCGCTCATTACTGTAACAATTTATGGGTTTGTTGCACGGTGCAGTAGACTATCCAGATTTTTAATGAAATTCTTGCTGTAGAATAAAACTAATGTCTTTCATGTAGTGATTACCATGAGTTGAATCTCCTTAAAAAAATAATGCCAAATTTCTCGCTCTCGCGAACTTTCCCCGGTCATTACCTTATTTTTTTAGTACGGATGAATTACATTTATCAATAGGTGTGTCATGAATTTATAAGGCGCCTATATTGTTAGAAATAAATTAATCTGATGAAAAAATATTTTTGATGACACAAGGAATTTCGCATAGTTCAGTTGCCAACTGTAGAACAATATAGAACTCATGTATTGCAGAATATTGTGGAAGTTTGCCAAAGGCGTTCCGATAAATGCCTTCAGTCTATGATGTACATACTTTTCGTGATTACCGATACCTTTTCCATAAAAAGCGATGATTAATTTTTCTTTTTTTCATCTTATTCACGGGAAGAGTTTCAATACGGTTTCCTGCGACCTACTTTCTCACATTCTTTTAATTGAGACAAATGGTGCCGATGAGAAATAAGACAGAAACGAAGTTCGTCCTATTTTATCAGAACACAATCACGCCTCAGAACGACCATAGGCATTGATGAGAAACTTTTGAAAACTTAAGTCTTCAGCAACGGGCACCGGAAATTAAAGTCAGTACATTTCATGGCCTTTGCCACGTCTAGATACTTCATACTATAAAATCGTCTGCGAGAAGACTTCTGCAAGGTTTTCGAACTGATTAACTTTTCTTTCAATAACTCTTTGCCACAGATGGGCATCAGAAAGATATTTCGTCTAGCGATATGCATAATGAGAGTACTTAGAAGTTATCAATTCGGGGTGCTTTCATTAAGTTTCAAGCGCGTACCACAGGTGCTATCGAAACAGGTTAAGCAGAAAAGGTTTGAAACTACCTCGAAAAATTACCCGTGTTCACTGAAATTTTAAACTGCCTTCCTGTACTGGCATACGATACCGTCGGGGAATATGAAAATCTAAGATTCTGTAGGCGAGGATTGGCGACCGATTGAAGCGCATGATGCTTCGCAAGGTGGTAAAAAAAAGTCAAAACGTCATTTTGCGTAACACCTGAAAAGCGTTTTAGCTGATTACATTTAGCAGTTACATTTTTTAGTAATGGAGATACCCCTGAATAAATATCCTACTTTTAGAGTGTTTGGGCGTCGGTGAGAGAATACGTGACTGATAAGACCCCTTATCACGCTTTAATGTACCGTGCCGTCGAGATAAAACTATTATAGTCACCCGGCTTTCTTAAAACACATGACAAACACGAGAATATGACAGCCAAACTAGGGATACGTAGCAAAAAAAGCATGATATATAAAAAAAGAATCCCTTAAGGCTTCTACTTAGGTAAAATATATGTTCTTTTGGAAACTATGGCAAAACTACTGATACACTTGGCCAAAAAAAATAAGCCAAAATATTAACTGATACATTTATTGCCACAAAAATTGAAATTATAATATAAAGTTATGAAATGCGTAACACTTAAAATCAATCAGTGTCATATTAAGATTGAAAAACGATACAATCTGAATCTGAACCGAACGGAATCTTTCCAAGAGCGTATAACAAGTGGATCTTTTTCGCTCTTGTTACTGACCGTTGAAGTTAGCTATAAAAATAATAACAAAGAAAAGGAACGTTTAAGAGAAATTTTAAGGATAAGTAAATAATAAAGCACCATGTTTCCCTCTAATAATCTGTTAATGAGTGTTTGCAGGACAATCTCACGTTTTAAAAAAATCACATATTTATGGTTAAAAATGTTATTGATTGATGTTGATTATATTTATGATTAAAAAATGTACTACAACGAGTAGCAGAAAACAGGCTAGAATTAAATCTTAAGGATAAGCCCAACATTTTCCATAACAATAATAAAAACAGACGAATATGGACTTTTTTAAACTTAAGAACCGTGCATGAGTTAGGAATGAAAATTTCCTGTCAGGAAATTAGCCAAATATCATTTCGATGGTTGTTTTACCTAACGCTACATCAACCGCGAGAAATGAAGGAAGTTTCCGTCAAACAATGGCCAGTGAATGAAGCTCGCTGGAAACATTAAGTGAGATGCAAATACCGCATTTGACATTGCATTTGCTACTTCAACACATTGCGAGAGAAAATTTTTAAATTAAAATATTTATATTTCAATTTAAAACATTTGAATGGTATTAATTCAATCGCGATAAAATTAATTTTGATCTAAAATAATACCGAAATCACCTGCAAACTTCACAAAATCGTCACAGAAACAATTACGTGTAAAGAATGATTTACGTTGTAACGTCAGACGGCTTAAATATTTCCAAAAACCTCTTTATTCCTTCAAATTACAGTTTTATTTCTTATCTCAATCCTTCAAGAAACTTTTCCTTTTATCCACTACAATCCCTCTCTCGCTCCATCAACAACTCCCTGGCAACATCAACTGACCGTTTTCATTAAATATCTTGAATGTCAAACGTTACTGCATGTGCTACGACTTAAGCTATTCTTCACAAGTATTTGATGGAATGGTTTACGTGACGAAATATAGGAGCCCTTCCAAATTATTAGCCAGAGTTTAATGACAAGGCTATAAAACGAAATTAATAGTAATAATTAAATTGTGCAGGCCTACGTGTATTTCTGATCTTAGTTAAAGTTTTTTTATATTTGTACAATGGATTACACATATAATTGTACTGTTTGTGATAACACGATGCCTTTGTATTTAGCACTGTATAATTTTGTACTTTGGACAATATATAGTTTTGTGCTGATGTTAACATTCGGGCATTTGGTCGACATATGATTATTTTTTAGTAATAATAATAATAATTAAAATAATATCCGTAAAATCCCATATGATGCCACAGAGAATCGGGAAAACTGAAGGACGAATTTGGACGTAAAAGTAAAGAGAGGTGTTCCATAAAATAGTGCAGCGTCTATACCGCTAACTGTTACACTCTATCATTGGTTACGTTCAAAATTGGCACTTCCTTATCGGGTGGTAGACGGACTAAGCCATTCAAACCATGATAAGTCGTCTCATTAAAATCGACAGATATTCACCCTTCCCTCGCCGCTTCTAAAGTAGCTTCTGCCGTACGCAGCACTCAAAAATCCTTCCACGCTTTATAAGCACTGATTGTCACCATTCGCATCGCCGCAGCTAAAATTGACGCATCTACCCTGGATAGCATCTCCCGTTCGTTCAGAACCTGTGACGAAGTAAATATAAAATCCCAAAGCAAAGGGAAACTCTTGATTTTTTTTACCACTATCCCCATAGGGCACAGTTTTTTTCCTTTTTCCACTTCAGTCCTAGTGGTGATTTTTCGATAAAATCAAAAACTCAATCAATCATGTGACAGCAAAGTCACATGGACCTTGGGGTTGCGTGTTCGAGTATTACCTGAGCGGGTTTTTCATCTCGAACGCTATAGTTTTTCGCAATAATCTTTTGGTCCGTTCTATGGAAATGATTTATGTTGTTCTATTGATTAGGCCTATTAGGCAACCAGGGGCATGTAAGGCAGCAGAATCGTCCGACGAAAGCAACAAAAAAGAATTGGCCAATTACTGCTTCCGATGTCTAGTGCACTCCTACCAGATTTTGCGATGGTAATCAAGAAAATAACGGAAAAAAATATCTATGCGGGGGAAGAACACTTCTGTCCACTAATTGACCACTCTCCCTGACAGCGCTCAAGAAAATTTGCACTGAAACGCATTGGATTTTATTCAGACGCCCAGAGGCATGTGACAGATTGATAGATGAACACAAATGGAATGAACGCTGATGAAAATACTAGTCAGCATGTAACGAAATATCCAATACAATGCGAAATATTCATAACACCTTATTTTTACCAGGCACAGAAGCCTATATTCAACTCGAATTTTGCTTGTAAGCTCCACAATCAAAAGCCTCAAACATTTCAGCTCTTAAAAGGAAGTTTTAATTCTACCACCGAAATTTGAACTAGCCCCTGCTACATAAAGCCACTTTCATTCGTGGAAAATCTATTTTTGAAGGGGTATTGTTGAAAAAATAAGTTTGCCCAGAGATTGTTCGAGAAAAATTGCAGTGAAGAAATATATACCTGGTTTTTTCAACGTTCACCTTTCCATCCTGACGTTTTTCATTACCTTAAAAACAAACTCAACATATTTTTAACACTTTTTGTCACATTTAAGTTGTGTGGTGCGTCACTTTCAGCAAATGGTAATCAAAATCAGCGGGAAGTTGGTGCTTGTAAAATTATGCTAAATTCGGCGAAAAATCTAGGTGGAATTATGCTTACATCCAATTAAAAAATGAAGAGTTTTTTCATAAATTAATGCTTCTTATTTCCACAATGCAAATGCAAAGTCCATTTACCCTTCCGGTATCTCAGTTACCCCAAATTATGTTAATGTAGTGTATTTTTTTATTTTTACTTTGTCCCTTTGATTATGTTTTGTATTTGAGCTCAACCACTTTATCGTTATTTGGGCAAAAAATTATTTATTTGCACTTGAAGTGTTTTTGAAAACTTCCATTTTTATTTGTGGATTAACTGAGTTACCCTGCACAGTTGATGGCGCGAAGATAAAAAACTTTTTTGGCATATGGGTATAGGGATAAACGTTTAATGCCACAAATATTATTATGTTATAACTTCAATAACGCCTGTATTCTACATGATGGCACCTTTTGTACTTGTTTTTTCATAGCATGTTCGTCTATGTAGTTACAATACAATGAAAGATTCCTGTGATTTCGCACAAAATCAATAAAAAAAACTAAATGTAGCCTACAACGAATTTATAAATTATACAAAACAAGGTATTATATAATAAAAAAGAGCAGTGGTGCTGAATTGCAGGATAGACTAAAACACAACGTATAATATATGAATTATAAATGGGTTAATTGAGATACCCCACACAGTCGTTCACGTAAGTTTTCCAGGCACGGAATGGTTAAAGCAATTCTATTACAGATTTAAATGCAAATCACATCACGGCTAATGCTACATGTTTTCTATTCTACATTAGTATTTTCATATGAATCTTTGAGCCTTAAGGAAAAAGTAAGCACTAATCCAACATTTAGTCATCATTTTCTTATACCTATTCCATGAATTATAAAATTTGGATCGTATGTCCAGTCATTTGACCCCCATTTACCGCTATGAAAATAGTTTCCTTCCTATTTGCCAAATTTACAACCTGCAGTTCGCAGTTTATTTCATCTGCATTCATTTCACTTTTCATCATCTCCCTTATCAAATACCCACACATTCCCAACTCCCCATGGGCCCACAAGGTCTCATACACTCGCTTCTCCCGTAAACACTGTATTTATTCCATTCGTGGGACTCGCGCAGCGTATGAACACACCAAAAGCACAAGAGATGCTACGGACAGAGAAGCGGAAAGGATGAGGACATTTGAATCGCACACCGAAATAAATCCAGATTTGTGTTCTCCTCTGTCCTCCCTTTCTCCATCAAAATTTTATTCCCCAAAGTACACACACAAATACATAGGGAAAATAAAACTGGGTGTGAGATAGGGTCTCCACATAGGACATGATAAAAGTCCCCATTTTTTGCCTTTTTCTCTACCTCTCTAAGAGCGGAGAATTGGAATTAACGTCGGCTATGGGATGAGGGATATCGCTTGGTTTCGCGGACAGGGAAGGAGTGAAGAGGAAGCCTAGCGTTGGGCAGTCGGTCGTTGGCAAGATGTATTGAAGAGGCGATTAATTGGCATACCATGATACGGCAGGAGAAAAGTACAGCGGTGCGTTATAAAAATGGCCCAGGGCTGCGTCTGGCGGAGAGGGGCAATAAAATACAAAGCGCCTCCTCCTTTGTTTGGGGGCAGGAATCGGATTGGCTATTGCGAAAAACTTATTTTTACTCCGGGAAAGATAAAATGACGCAAAAAACGACAAAAATTTAAAAAAAAATATTAAACCAGGATCGGCCGAGGTGGGGAACACGAAACCTCAAAGTCATCAGCACGGAGCCCGATTCTTTTTCAATATTCACTTTACCGTTCCTCTATTTTTTGTAGTTTCACCACGGTGATGTAAACAAAGGCCACAGTGACCTTGTTTATCCATTGGATCTCCCAATACATCCCGATATTTATTGCTGCATGTAACTCGATCGTACCTCGATGCATTTCGCGTCGATATATTTTTCTTTCGACGATAGTTATTTTATAAAGGCACTGCTCCTAGCCTTGTAGTGGATTGCTTGCGCTAGTTTCTTTACTCACTGTGGAAGAGATTAATGGCGAGAGAGCCATTTAGATAGTCTGAAATAGTACTATAAGGTAATGGTAGTGGCTAGAAAATATCTAGCCAAAATCATAAAATTAAATAAAACCCCTACGGAGAGGTAGTAATGGCATGATAGGCTAATTCACTTCTAATAACGAAATACAATACTAAATTAACCACACAGTGGATTCATTAAGGTTAATTCAAGGTCCGTAAAACAAATAAAATGGAGCCAATTCAACTGTCAATTTAATTTCCCAATGCAAACAAAAATAAAAAATACAGAAAAAGTTAAGTCAATTTTGGAACTGAATTTTGGATCTATAGACTTATAAAATGATGACTGATTGATTTATTGATTAATTTTTAACGCATTTGTACCATAAAGCAAATGTTGTTGCATTTTAAATAATTTATTGCAGAATTTTTTTTCCATTCAAATATGTGAACAAATTCCTTTTAAGTCCTGATATGATAATATTCATCAAGCAACTCATTGTTCATGTTACGCGGTGAAATGCACTTGTGCAATGAAAATCATCATATAAGCAGCTTTAATATATAGAAGCAATAAAACGACCTGTTAAAGACCTTTAACATTAAAAAAAACTGCTGAATAAGTAACACGATTGAAAATTTTTCATAGGCAACAAATTTTGTAATAAAACCATATGGAAAATTAAGACCAGAGTTCATTACAGATATTATTAGCATTTGAGAAGCCAAGGGATTAAGACGTTGCATACTATCAGGTTTTAAGATAATTGATTCTGAGTCAGACTGATAATTTTCAGGGATTTAATGGGTATTTTTACACGAGAAAACAATTGTACAGAAATCACATTTTATAAGAAAAATAACTATACAGACAAAAATAAAATTTGCTATTGGCACTAACGTTCATTAAATATTCGTTATTGGGTATAGAAAAAGGAAATCAGTTTCATGTAAGCCCTCTCTTTTTTATATGATTATACCAGGCATGAATTCAGCTGCTTACTGGTATGAAAAAATTACCATGCCAGAGAATGAACTGGTGAAAGTCATGCATGTACACAACCAATGACTATTTGAGTAAAGTGAAATACCTATGACATTTAAAAACGTAAAAAACAGAGAATCTTCCAGAATAAATGAAAGAAAATGCATGTTACCGTTGTTGGGTAAAACAGGAGTGCGGGCTCAATGTTCTTGCCTTGTGCAGGAGAGGTGAAGTGCGTATAAAAATCTCTGCAGCTCTTGTTTTGACCGATTACCCAAGTTGTCACGCAAAGGATATTTTACTCAGGGTAAAAACGCCAACAGGAAAGTGTGCCTGGCAGATCCACTACATCAATTCTGGGAATTCATGCGGAAACTCTCCGCCTCTTCAATATTTCCATGTTTATTTAATCGGTCTTAGTTCTTGAAAAAGCTTTATTTTTTCCGAAAATTAGGCATTTGGTGGTGTAGGGAGTAAAATATAATGAAAGAAAAACCAAAAACGAAAAACGATCAAATTATTTTTCAAGTTTTATGGCGATCAAATCAATTTTGAGATCATTTAACTAAAGAGGCTATAGAGATAAGACTGGAAAAAAATGTCAACTGAGGTAACGGATATTCGTTCAGCAGCTCTTGGAATCGAACTCTAAAAATAATTATGATTTATGATTGCCAGAGCTAAGTCTACGCTGGTCCACGGTCATCCGGGACTCGGCCAATTCAGCCCCTCCTGATACTGAGCTTCAATGTTCACTTTAAAAATTCATTCAGTATCCTTGGAAATGAGTGACGAGTCGGAACCCGAATCGTCGGCGCATTTCGAGAATCTTAACCACGTGGAAACCCGAGAAAAGTTTAAATATAAATGAAAATCGTATTAATTACCACTAATTTTCATAATTTTTAACTTTAAAACAAAAGTAAAATCTATACTTTAATGGAATTGATAAGAATGTGTGATTAAATCTCAGTGTTTTTTCACATTATCATTGTGAAAAGATTTTTTTCGCAACCTCAACAAAAACCTGAAACATTTTAACCAGAGTAAATTATGGCTCTTAATTGAAATAAACAAAACAAGGGCCCGAATATTGAACAAGCAACAAAAAACTTATTGGATTCCCGAGAAAGATAAAGATGGGTAAAATCTGCCTAGGGTCTTCCGCTTTCGAAGTATAATTTAATCATGATAGCATGTACTTCTGCCCTATTAGCTTTTCATATTTCACAGTTTTCATGATTCAGGGAAATAATCACGTGAATATATTTCCGCGTCCATAAGATAATTACTTTTTCCTCGCACGCGCTAACCTCTCTACTATATTTGATTGATTAATTAATACTGCTGGCAAAACCTGGTATGGTATGGTATTTCATGGAGGTGGCTTTCGAATGACACCACTTGCGCCGCCGCTTGGGAAGGGGAGGCAGAAAACGCTGCAGAGAAACCCTTCGTCAGCATCAGCCTGCTCTCAACGACAGTCGCCTAGGTTAACGCGATTTTGCGTCTCATCAAACGGACGGTGTGCCGTACTTAAAAAAAAACTCCCTTCAAAAATCATTCAATCAGGAATCGGACAGCAACTAATATATGATATCTCCCGCCGGGATTTGAACCCAGAGCCATAAGGTTGGAAGCCACAACACCAACCCGCTTCGCAACCAAGATCTACATTTACCTACTAATGCAATTGTTAACTTCTTATGCAAATTTATTGTTAAAATCACAAGTATGTGTCATTGCAACGTTCACCATTCAATGGAATACTTGTTCATCTTCAAAACCTTCTCCCTAAAATAAGTTTACTGTCTATTTAAGTCATCCTTTCCGTGTACCACTTCGTAATCCCTTGGCTTTGATGATTTTCTTCTATTTGTGAATGAACTCCACGAGTGTCTGGGAAATGCTAGACCTAGCATACCGCATTCTGCAATATCATTAAATGTTTTTTCAACATATTCGCCTCTCTCCTGAAACTAACTTTCCTCTCTTAGGTCAAGTAAATTTCAAACAAGGCTCATAGACACTGCAAACTTACCTGGATATCACTAATACCAGAAAGGCACGCTCTCAAGTATGCCTTTTTACAATTAAGCACTACGCCAGGAAGAAATAGACATTAGTATCTTGTAGCCCAAATTAGCCAATGCAACAAAACCACTCACCGAAAAGTACAGATAATATTAGTTTAATTAATAAGGCATTAAAGCCCAGCAATTAAAATATGATATTGGTGTTTATGAAGGAAGACACTTTTCCACCGAACGGTGCCAGATTATTTACTTCATAGTTTTTTAGACTACAGCACACGTAACTATCATAATCATTGTCAAATTTTATCATTAAAAAAAGTTAAATGGGAAGTTTTTCAGCAGTTTTATTCATCAATGCATATGTTTGAGTTTATATATCTTGGTTTGCTCAGAGGTAAAATAAGTTTAACCTGGAAAAATATCTCTCAGGTAGAAAGAAGTTTATTGTGCTAGAAGGAAGTTAACCACCATTAGTCGATTACGGAATGAAAAATCGCCCATTTTTAACATACTTATAAGCCCTGGTTGAAAATAAGCTATAAATGGCCATCAATGAGGGAACAAATATGGGAAGATATCTATCATATCATGTTAGTATCCATCAAATGAGCTTCAACTTGAATCGTATGAGATAATAAATTTAACAATAAGTACAGACATTCACATATTAAAGCAATTTGTTAGGAGTGAATGGAGTTTGGAATTAGTTGAATTCAATGTATACGTTAGGCTTCTCACAATATAACCATTACTTCTGAGTAATAATAGATTGATACTACGGCCATTTTTCCTGCCAATTGCATTGTTTCTCTATCTAATCGGTGATTTTGTGAACGGAATTCAGCATTCACAATAATTTTCGGGGAAATTCTCTTTGCCATAAAATAGAGCAAAAAACTCAACTAATCACTGACCTAATAAAAGTTAACATAGTTTTATCTGCCAATATGGCAACTGTTCGACTGACTCCCTATGTTTCGGGGGGCGGGGTAGTTTGTCCCGGATGGATATCGTCCACGGCAGGAACAGATTTATCCCCCGGAGGCGAAGTAATCCTCCAATTGGCCGTGGCCTCCCCGAAAACCATCCGACCAACGTCCACCCCCTACCTTGAGCCGTTCCTGGCTCATCAATTACTCCCCGTTTCTTTTCGGCAGAATAAACCTCCACGGTCAGAGCGGGCTGCCTCGGCCAGACCTCACTATTCTGCGGTCCCAAAAGGCGATTTATGTCCCAATCCGTGTACTCCGGGGCAAATGACTCGAGAGCCGCACACTTACTCCCTTAGATGAATGCAGCCACGGAGACCCCGTTCTTTGTCTCGGCGGAAAGAGATCATTTTCATCCCGCCATCTATGCACTCCCTCAAGCCATCCGACCGCAAGCGTCTCACACGGTTATCCTAGAGGGTATGTAGCACACATACCCTCTTGGATACATTAATATTTAGATTCTATATTAATTGATTCCAGCAAAATAAATAAAAAAATCAGTTTCGTCAATGTAGAGAATTTATAAATTTCTGAATAAAACTGGCAGGTGAGTCACTATTAAGGTTGTATGTTGAGTATTTCGAGGAAATCATTCTTTCAGCATTGCCTCGACGAAAACAAGTAATATATGTATTTCCAGTAATTGGTCAAAATATATCAGTTACTTTCTTTGATAACACTTTCAACACACGATGAACTGTTTAGTAACATATATATTTCATTAAAACGCTGGCAGAGAAACAAAACCAGGAACATTCTGGACATTAACATGAGATTATGAAATTTTTATGAGAGAGAGCATTAGTAAACGCATATACGAAGGGACTGTGACTGACTCAGATTATATATCCAAAATACCAATCTCATTTCCAATTGTATACTGTTTTAAGAATAGGTTAGCCATTTGATAGCTTTTTCGTCCCCCATTTCTTTCTGAGCAAAGTATTCGCCCAGATGACTACGGAAAACAGAAATCGATTAATCCACACCACTATGAAAAGAAAAAAATGAGTAAACCACTTAAAACAGCTTAGAAGGCATCGAGGAGTAAAATAAACACCAAATTACTTTCTCTATGCAGAATATTGCGTTGACTGGAAATCATCGTTTGACATTAGAAAAAATACTTATTAGTTCTAGTTCAAAACATAAAGAGACCAAATTATATAAACAAAATAATTCCGGCTTCGACGAAGCTCACCAGCATGTTCGCTAATTAGGAACTCAAAGTACTTCAATGACTTAGTAGATTTTCTACACAAAGACTATTGCGGAAAGTAGTTTAATTTAACCTGGAGAGCTGAACAGGAGCATACCTAAAGGACGCATTTACCTAAAACTGCTGGGCAACGTGGTGCTCCGCCTAAATTCTTGCCCATGAGATGCACTGCGTAGGTATTAAAAACGAAGACATTACAACAATCTGGATGGCTTCCGCATATTACTAACCGGATTTTCGAAAGCAAAGTTAATGATTTACTGCTAAAATATTTGTTAGTGATTAAGGTGTTTTGCATAATTAGGAGTAATATTAAGTTCTTAGTTTAAAAAATGTACTCAGGTGAGAATTAGATTTTATTGTGGTAGTGCATCTTCCTGCAGGGGCTACAGTTGTTACATATACAAATAAACCTAGGGTATAACACATACTATACGGCTGATATTGCAGATTCGAAAAAATCTAAATCCACATATGCTCAAAATTTTCAGGGAGGAGATAGTTGGTACGTTATTTATCTTCCATTCCAATAGTGACATTTACGTGACGCCATGACGAGTGCTAACTCAAGTCTTGCTCATACAGACTTAATTGACACGAGTGGCCAAACTGGGATTGATTAACAATTACTGCCGCCAGCTTAGTTCTTACAGCCACTGTAAAGCGCGCGTTTACCACTGCTACAGGATTCTAGTTCAAATTGAAGCCTGATATTTATTTGAAAAAAATTACAATAAGAAGTATTTATAGAGGTTTATTTATAATTCCAATATGAGTGAGGAGAAGGACTAGAGCAATTCACACTATGCTCCACGGTAATGCAGCCTGCTTTAATCGAGAGAATTCTTTTAATAATAACCTAGAAGTATAGTAATTTAATATGTATGAATAGCTATTGAACAGTGGAAACACTGGAGAAGTGGTCGTCCAACAACATATTAGACTCAAACGTCCACAGCTGCTTCGATGGATCGATTAGTGACGCATTTTTACCCTTTTCGACGCATCAAAAGCAACCCTTTAATCCCGTTAGAAATCACTTTCAACCCTTCCTGACATATTTATATTCCCCGAACTCAGCGCGGCCGGCTCCAGCGATCCAGAGTCTCCATCAAAACGACCGAGAACTCAATTCGACAGGGGTGAGGGGCGGGGGGTTCCTATGAAGCACATTAATAAACGTCCGTCAATCAGCAGCCTTCCCTTATCTCCTGCCACGTTTCCTCACGCTTCTCTTCACCCGACCATAGATGCCGTTCTCTCCGCACCATACAATCTTTCTTTTTCCCCTTTCCTCCCCTCCACCAACCCGGCTACTACTCCCACTTTCGCCGCGATAACGCTTTGGCAAACCCCCCCTACCCGAAGCCATGGTCGCTTGATAAAATGGACAAGTCTTGCCCAATTCAGTCTCTCAGTTTCCAACGTCATCCCGAATTCTCTCTTCCGAATCTTGTGCCTCTTGGAGACTCTCACTGTAATCCACTCTCAAATTTAATGTCCATAATTCGCAATATTTTACGTTTTATTCCATCCCAATTTCACAGTTTCCATCACAAGAATCTACACGCACACAAGTATCCTTAAGAGATAATAATTTTTTATTCATTTATTGTTCTATGATTAAACTCCTCTAGAACCTTGTATCGATATACAATGGTATGCAAGACAATAAATACAGGAATAAGCCAATGAGACAATTAGGAAACAAGTAAGGGTAATTGTCATAGGTATTATTAACATAGACAGAAAGGTAACAGCGTTATCATTCAAAAATGTGTAAAAAAATTGATTATTTTTTATTGATTGCTTCTTCTAATACTAAATTGAAAACTAAACATATCAATAAACAAATTAATAAAATTACTCAGTCAGTAACTACGTAGCAAAACTCAATAAGAACGTAATAAAAGAAACAATGTTGCCACTGAGCAATGTGAAAAAAGAACTAAATTGCTTCTTATAACACAAAAATGAACGATAATTATATCAATAAACTCATAAATAAATTACACACTTAAGCATTCATGGGTCAAGGAAAAGCAAGTGTGAGGTAATTTTTCCCTTAAACATTTCTGGTAATACACTGTATTTTACTTGTTTCTCCAAATAATTAGGTAAGAAATGTGACCGATACATAAGAAAATTTACAAGTGATTGCCTACGGAGGTACTTGATTAACCCAGCAGTTCATTTTTCGCTAGTTGGTATAGTTTTTGGTGTAGGTGAGATGCAGGTTAGGTCATTTGTGTCATGGGAAGGGGCAAGGATGTAAAAGTGCAGAAAAACACAATGTCGGCATTGCACTACTCCTAACTGGTATTGGCTGGTATTGTAAAACGCAAAATGTGGTAACACAAAGATGTCAACATCCTTAACTCTTGAATCAGATAAGCTTTTATTCTCTTTTGGCTCGCCCAAAAACTGCTGCAGAGAAAGTTTAATAAGTGTAATGACGGAACCAGGCACCCCTCACATTTTCCTAGGTTGAAAATTTAACAGCGATTGCGATAGTGTAGGAGGAAAATTTAAAATACGGGAGGCTTGTTGTCACTCCAAATCCTTGGACACAAGACGAGCTAAGACATTAAATTACTTTAACTTCCTTGAAGGTTAATTGGGTCTTGATTGTTACCAATTTTGGAATTTGTAGCTATCCTAAATGACGTACAATAACATCAATTATACAACACATCGAATTTCGCATTTTTACACTAAGAAAGATGATTCAGTTATGAGTTAAGCCAAATTCTGACATTACTCATTTGAAAAAATGACAAAGGCTCCATCTACAATACCTGCGCTAAAGTCTCACGAAAAAGGAATGAAATGAGTCCCACGGAGGTAAAAAATACCATAAGTTATTGCCATGATATTTATTAGCAGTGTAAAATTAATTATGACCTAAATCGATAGAAAACGCAACGGAATTAAATACTTCAACTTGTTTTGCGAGCAATCATTGATGAAAATATTTCCCGGAGACATATTTCATAGAAATGGACTAAAAATATAATTCTGAATATTTTAATTTCTCTTGCAGCTGAAATCTACTTATTTTGAGAAATATTCTCTGGAATTTAACTCATTTAAAAGGATACCAAGATTAAGCAAGCAAAATCATATCTCCCCAATAAATGCATCAAAGAGCAGTGAGAATAGCTAACAATGAGTATTAATGCCTAACAAGAAGAAGTAAATCTATGAGTAAAACGTGGCTTATCGATACATATCATGCCTCCAGGGAGGAAAAACCTATGCGCATAGTTGCGCAGTGTATTTATTCATTTGATTTTTATAATGTAACTTCATCAACTCGCGGCTGAGCTTTAAGCCACCGAGTGCGTCCACCGGGTTGGAAGCGAGGCTTGGACGTTGACAGCAGCAGAGAAGTCAAGAGTGGAAGCATTAGAAATGTGGTGCTACCGAAGAATGATGAAGATAAAATGGATTGACCGTGTGACAAACGAGGAAGTGCTAAGAAGAGTGGGAGAAACGAGAAGCCTCCTAAAAACATTAAGCAGAAGAAGGGACAACTTAGTTGGCCACATTTTGAGGCACGATGGTCTCACGAAGACAATAGTTGAAGGACAAGTGGAAGGGAAATAGGGCAAGGGACGGCCCCGAATGAGTTATATAGGACAAATTATAAAGGATGTAAAAGAGAATAAATATGTAGCTATGAAGAGATTAGCGGATAGTAGAGAGAAATGGCGAGCTGCGTCAAACCAATCTTAGGATTGTTGACTAATGATGATGATGAACTTCATCAAAATTCAAAATTTGAACTCATATTAGGACATATGTTTTAAGTTCAATTTCAATATGATTTCAGCCGAGGCAAGAATTCAACTTTTGGCCAACCAACATTTATCTGGCCAAGAAAATGCCTAAGAAGAGTTTTCTTAGAAGGGACAACAACATTCGAGGGAAAGTTCATTTTGAGGGGTTAAACTTGAATCTGTAAAACATATCTGGGGGTTTTATGGACGTGTTATCACAAAAATCTTCCATTAAATTATCCAATGCATCAGGAATACTTGGTCAGTCGAAGCTGATCGCTAGCTACTATTTATCGGCCAGTACCACTTTCAAAATATGGAACAGTGCCTAAGTATGCGTGATTCTTGGGATTACCGCCGTTTCAGGAATTGCATTTTACTGCCGGCGTTTCGATGTCCGACTCAGCCATCAACGTCAGGGCTACGAAAACATTTATAGCCCTGAGGATAATGGCAAATTTGGACATCGAAACGTCGGCAATAATGCAGTTTCTGACACGGTGGCGATCCCGAGAACTCTTCACGCAATCTATTCGCAGGGAAATAACTAAATCAGTGCCTAAGTATGTATGTGCCTAAAACAAGAATGACCACTATTCTAATGCAATGTTTGAAATAAAAACATGCATAACTATGTTATTCACTGAAGCAAAAGATGCTCAATAGTAAAGGGAAATGAATAGTCTCCGATGCCAATCCAAAATTTTGAAGCTGCGTTTTATATCACTTGCATTTTATCTCTTTTAGTAAGGTATCAATATCTAGTGCATTCAAGGATTAACATCCTGACTTAAAAATGGAAGCGCATAGCAGTAAAATAAAAATTCATTAGGAAATGTCTACATTATTTAAAAAAAAATGTAAATACAAGAATTTATTCTTGTCTATGCATATTAAAATTGAAAGCCGAAAATTTTACCATAGTAAGGTATTGGAAATATTTGGCACCTATTTTCTCAATTATATACCATTCCACATAGAGAATATAAAGGATAGCCATATTTATTATAAGATATCAAACCATAACCTTCCATTTTAACATGGAGATGGAATGCTTTCAAGCATGGGAATAACATTTTTCTTGAAGCTGAGGGGAAACAGTCTTAAAAAAGGACTCAATACCTGTGTTAAAGTTCATAAAAGAGAAAGGCAGCACTCAAAACTAGCCAATAGAAGACACGTAGTTTTTTTAAAATGAAGTGTTTGCAAATAAAAAAGTAAAGTATACTACTGAAAATATGAATGAAGATCGACGGGCTTGTAGAGGCCACACAAAATTCTTAGCCGTCGACCACTTCCGCCACAAAACTCTTGGGTGAAAAACATTTTTTATCAATACGTTCCATCAACGAAGCTTAGTCAGGAAATGGCGAAAAATGGTGAGATATTAATAAGTCTTTCACTTTGGAAAGGTTAACCGCGGAAGACGGTGAAGGTGGCTATGAATTGGAGGCATACACATGACATAAATGCCTCCATCCTTGTTCTTCAGCCATAAGGTAATGTTATTCGGTGCGAGAAAGATGAGCAATAATTCTTTAGGTTTGTTGAATTCAATGAATAAAACGATTGCTAATTTAAATTAATAGAAAAAAGCAAAAGGGCTGCAAGAGTTAACAGTTGTTTATTAGTAACCGGATAAAACAAAATCAGTCAAAAAGAAAACAAAGATGTGTATAAGTAAAGATTTATAAGATCATTATTTACGTTAATACTGTGCCTAATAGTTATTTGTGGAGAAAGAGAAAAGCTAAATGCAATAAGGTTTCATGCCCTTGATCGCAGAGAACAAAATCGCTCAAGAACACATTGAATTACCTTAGCAGAAACGACCAATTGGAACTAGGGAAATAGACTGAAGAACCAATTGATCTAAGATGATTTTTCCGCGTACAATAAGGGATCATAATACCTGCGATAGGTAAGCGCTGGGATAGCTTAACTCGAACTAGGTAAAGAACAATATGCATGCATAGCAGTAGCTTATTATTCTTATAAATACTATCTACAGGAAAATATTAGCATATTTTAACTCAAGCATGAATGAATTTCGTATTTCTATAAATTACTAGTAGTTTTCTTTTTAATGGTAACACGTCCGCGTCCTTAGAAATATCCTAGTTGACATTCTGACCGCGTGCCGCTGTTCTGTGTCCGGCAAGCGAGCGTGTTTCAGATTAAGCGCTGCATGCCTATAGAGGAATCATCCCGTGCCACACACCCTGATGGTGGCTTGCACGGCACTTCGCACATGTAGATGTGGAACAGTATCATCGTTTCCTCTCAGACACCACCATGAACATACTTCAGCCCGTACCTACCCTACAGAGAGTTGTATCGAACCTGGATTCTACAATCGAGCCAAACTTCTGAGTGTGGTAAGTTTTGAGGGGTCATGTGGCTGAAGGGTCAGGGCGAAGGGAGGAGTTTCCCTACTCATTGAAAGGGTGAACGGAAGGCATTTGACATCATCGTGGCTGGGTGACTGCGAGGTATTCGCTCAGCGGTGAAGGGTTCCTATGGTATCATGAAGGCACGAGCCGACCGTACACAATTCGAAGACCACCTCTGTGTCATGTCAATAGCAGGTAAAAGGGTAATGAAGCTGGGCGGACCTCGCTTAAAGAGGCGTATTAATGACTGTGTGAACCAAAATATATTTTTCACCATTATATTTTATTCATATATGGTTTACCTCTAGTTAAGAGTACCAGTATTGTTCACATCTTTTGGTGGAACAGCCATCTTGACAGCTCCTATTTACTATTAGCTGTGATCTGCCAACATTCCGTCAAAACTATTTGATTTAAAATTACTCCACCGTTTAAAAATATTAAAGTTTAAAACCAAAAATATCTAATTGCTTCCATTGCAACACTCAAATAGTCGAAGAAAATGTGGGTAACAGCTTGAAGGCAAGGAAAGTTTTAGAAAAAAGAATAGAGCATCAATTTAGAAGGGCCTTCATCAAAATGAATTAGAGGAAATAAACAATGCTTTTTGAGAAGAAACACATTCGGAGTGATCTCAAAATATCAAGAGGAGCCATAAAATGGAAAATTTTAGTTAATAAATTCTTTGCACTGAAGACAAACAATCGAACATGTGGTTGTTATTACAAATGAAATACTGTTAACTTTCACTATGGAAGCAATTTGCAAGAGGCGTATGGCCTATTAAATAAGAAAAACAAACATTCTATTTTACCTCATTAATTTTTATATGGCCCAAAATGTAAGAATTATTTTCAAAGAGGAACTTATGAAAATTCAGTAGAAAGCAACACATTTTAACATGTATATGACGCCAACAATAACGATAATATTTGTTTTACAATTTACCTTAAACGGAAAGCTGTTTCGTATCCCCGAGAGAAATGTAACTATAAATTATAAAATTATATGGCAACGTGAAAATATGAATTTTGAATGAATATCATATAAATCATATTTGACGAGCATGTCTATCAAGTAATTAGAGAAGAATCCCACTCTTTTGTGTATATATGAGAACATGCATTCAAATGAATGCATTACATTGGCGCTAAATTATTTTATTTTATACTCCCTCAATCAATAAAAGATACACAGAAAAATCAAAGCAATAAGAGGAATAATTAATAATTATTTTTTTCGCGTAGATTGACTGATTGGTTAGGCATCGATTTGTTTCAGTATTAATGGTTGAAACTGAAATATTCCATTCCTCTATTTTATAAAAATTCCAATTTCGTTTGAAAGCCAAGTTAAACCAAAAAGCAAAGCAAGTTCTTGAAATTGATTCGCTCAACTCCCGCAACCCACAAATTTCTCCGGAAGCATTGACCACGTGACCTCGCCGAGTGAATATTTGTACTCACGGGAATCCTGATTGAGGCTGACCTTAGCAGACTACCACGTCCGGCAAAAGTTTTGCCCCTAAACGTTCCGCATCCCTCCGTATCCCTATACCCTCCCCGGACGGCAACCACCACTTCCCAAGAATCTACCCCTAGCGGCCAGTCCTCACGAACCCTGCGTTTAATTGGCTGTGTTCGATCCTAATTGGACACTACCCGAGAACATTCCCACAGAATGAACGGTGCGATATCTGCTCCGACAAACTTGATCCAAACCCAACCTCTAACCTTTAACTTCCTTCACCTTACCCCGCCTTTCCTCCGAGGCGTCTAGAGTAATTTTACGGATTCCCCAACCGACAGAGGTTGATTATTGTACCTTGGTCATATCTCCCACTCATCATATTAAATAAATAAAGTAAAGAATATTAAGTTAACCTTGCATCCACTTGAGCCTAGGCAAAATACATTTACGAGCTCTCTCACTATCGATGTTCTAGTGGGTCTGTATTCTTCAATTAAGGGAAAACTATTTTTTTAAATTCCCGGTTTTAACTGTACGAAATAAAAGACATATGCAATTAACACATACATGTACTCAACTAAGTATAATAAGTTCTTTTTGCTGTAATCTATCAACAAATATAACTCCTACATTCTAGGTTGACCTTACCACAGTGTTAAGCAGGGAATAATTTTCTAAACCTTGGAAGTAAGCTAATAGGTTTCTAAAATTACTTCATATTACGCCACCACTGAATGAGTTTTATTTCATTCAATGTGGTAATAAGATAACCATAGTACGTATGCATGGGAGAGGAAATATTTTGCGAAAACTAAAGGCTCTTCTAATTTCGAACGGAAAAACAAGTCAGAGACAAATCACCACAATGTCACGTAAACATCAAGAATAATCACAGAGTGTAAATTTAATATCTTATTCACCTGCAGGTGTATTTGTTTCACCCTTTCCAAACAGTTAATCTGCAAAACAAAACATGACTGTATTTGTTACCCGCAAATGACAAAAGGCAAAGCGAACATAAAAGGTGAGCTAATTTTAACGCTCTGTCGCGTAGTATAGAAGTGCCTGATGCATTCATATTTCAGTTCCCTCTCACACAGTAGTTAAACCCGAACGTTAATTAGAGTATCTAAGGGTAGAGACTACCCAATATTCGGAGTAGGGGGTCAGTTTCATTCACTGAGCCCCGTCGCACCTCGATTTTTATGTGAGGGGTACAAAGGATTCACCCGGAAATTAAGATGCATTACTAATAAAATCAATTTTATTTGAAATTGCTGCATCTAGACAATGATCGCGTATTAGTCAGAATAAGGTTAAAATAAAAAATGATGCATTCACTTTACTTTTTACAAGAATAAGCAGCCTTCTTTATAAGTCATTGTTCCTTTCATTTTGTAGGCACTTGGTCTTCACTGATCTTTTATATTCAATGTCTACTCATTTCATTCACCAGTTTACCCATTCGAGCGCACACCGCTTATTTCCTTCCTTCTAACGTTCCATAGGCGTACGCATACTAAAAATCCTAAACTATCTATATACCCATCCATAGTATTAAGATTACACCGTTAAATGCTACGCACTGATTCTTTTCGTAAATTGATTAAAGACCTAACAAAAGACTATTAACAAGCTTTTTTATAATATTTCACAATTCAATCTTTTATAATATTTTATAAAAAATCTTTAGCCAGAACAATTCAGTTTGAGAAGATAATCATTACAAAATCCACGCAATAAATTACAACAAATGTATGGCAGACACAACATAATTTCTAATAAATTTTAGGATAATGGAAGCGATTCTATAAAGAGATTTTTATTGAAAAATTTATGGTTTTCACATTAAATACAGACTCCTGTTCAAAAAGTAGCACCGTAACCATACTGGGACGAGAGGTTTGCATATAAAATATGCTTAATTACCGAAAGGTATCCTTCTTGTTGAAAGCTACTGGACAGCCTAACGATGATCAACACTAAAAGTTTTAATAGCATTCTCAACTGTTTGATGTATAACATAAATGAAGTCGATTGTGACTTTTGATTCCTGGAATGAAGGCAGACTGAGAAACAATTATTAAACATTTCATCGGCAAATGAAATAACGGTAAACAAGCTTTCACTTTCGTAAACGGCTGAAGAAAATTCTGGATTCGCCGAAAAAACAAATTTTAGTTTCAAGTAATATTTACAGTTGTTTGAGTGATACGGGTGCTCCATGCCTGTAAAATAAAATTCAAGTCCAAATTAAAAGACATTTTAGATGTCAGAAGCAGCTTTACAACCGATATCATTTTATCATCCGAATAGAACATTAACTCTCTCAGGGAATATGAGGGAATCTTCCAATTAAAAACATCCTTTATTGCTTCCTCTTTCTTTCCACATCCTCAAGGTCTCTCTCCCACTCGCATGAATACTTGGCGAATTAATTTCCGAGAGATTTTTCACCGCTTAATCCTATTCGACTCGTTCCTTTTTTCTCTTTGCCTTTCCCTCTCTTGTTCCTCCCGAATCTTACCGCCCTACATATAATGGATTCATATTTTTCGACTCCTTGCCAAACATCCTCCCAAGACTCATATTTCCTTGACTGATTCCACGATTTTTTCATCGCGGAAAGTATTAAAAAAAAGGCGAAAAAAAGTGCGAGGAAATAAAAAATGCTGATTATTTTTTGACACGCTACCACCCTCTGGCTCCCTCTTCAACCCTCCCACGAGGATCTTCACTCGCGGAAACTTTTTTCCCAGAGCCCAGAAATCCAATTATAGAATCCATCCGTCCTCCAGTGCTCACCTTTTTCGCAGTGAGAGGGAAACAACTTGGTGGCAGAGGTGGAATTTAAAAAAAAAGGCGCGTGGTCGGGATATTCGACTCTGACGACTGGGAAATGGAGGAAGAGTGGTGTGGTTATCAGTGGGTTTCCAGCGATCGAGATAGGGCGATGCCCAACAGACGGCCCTCGAGAGAAAGACATTTGTGAGCAGGGAGAGATAGTGAGAGGAAGAAATAAAGATCACACTTACGGTGGTAAGGATGGGAGCTCGAGCAGTGACTATTATGTTGAAGAATTTGATTTTTTCCCGTTGAATGACTTATATGAATTCTTCTCGGTTTTTTAACCGGGTTAGGGTCTGCATGTTGTAGGTCTACGATTTGTAGGCACCCTTTTGCCAACATCTTCTAGGCTGCTGATGATAAACCTTCTGTCACATGCAATATTTGAATTGCTGAGGTCAGGCGCAATGTAACTGACAGGCACAGGTGTTTAAAAACATTAATTCTTAGCATGGCTCAATGGTAGACTTTTAAAGTTTAAAGCACCATAATTAATGTAGTTGAACACTTGCATGATGTTTTTTGTGCAAAGCATGGACCCCTTTACATGCCGTCATACGGCCCTGGACCGATCGAGCAAGTTGCAACATAAGCAATTACGTATTATCATATGCAATTAAGTTTAGCATGTAAATTCTATATGATCAGCGCTTTTTGTTTTTCTATCTTATTTACATATTAATTCCTTTATTTTTCTTTATTGTGCCACTATTTTGCTTACTTTTGTTAAACAATCCGCTATTGATCTATCGGCAAAAATGTGAAAAGCAAAAGGCTGCATAGATCCTGCCAAAACAAACTGCTACTATAAGCGCCAAGCTTCTACGCCGGCTAGTGGCTAGGAGAATTGAAAAAAAACACTTGTGCTGCGCCTGTCTGATCCGTTGTGCCCGACGGAAGGTTAATTATAAATCAGGGAGAAGGCAGAAGAACAGAAATATCGGAGCACGGTAAAAAGGGGAGAGATCGGGTTGGACCAAAAGAAGAAAAGTGTAATTGGAGTAGAGTGATGAAAGCAGAGGCTGATTAGGTTTGGTTGGGAGACAAAACGATGCGAAACTGATAGCAGGACTTTCCACAGGGGTACCTACCCACTCCATCTTCAAAGGCGCCATCAAAGACGATTGAAGAGACAGTGAAAGGGAATCCAAGGTATCGATAGAAAACGGAGTCGAATCTCTGTGAAAGGAATACCTACCTAGCGAGAGGTGGCGTTAATTTGTACAAAAGGGTGAAAGATCAGACGAAAGGTAAGAGGGGAACGGACTGACAAGGGGTCGTACGGAAATGATCATTACGACCTCGACTTAATTTCGGGGAGTAAAATTGAAGTAAAATTAATACGAGTGCTACATGTGATCACGAATCCAGTGTTACTAAAAAAGATGAGAGAATTATTCCCCAAAACTTGGGGATGCACCCCATGTGGGTTCAGCTTTTGGAGGAAAAAGTTTCATTGACGTATTAAAGAACACCCAAGACTCACAATGAGCAGCGAACTTGCCTTTCTGCCTTGTCAAAACATACTTGATCAGATCGCAATCTCATTTCGACTTTGATGAGGCATAGATAATAGCCAGGGAAATAAATTACTTATAGTATGTTAAAAAAGGCCATTGGAGTCTTTGATAATTCGGATAATTTAAGTTAGAAAGACAGGCACAGCCTTTCATTTTCTAGGTATTTTGCTGTAATGATATGCTGAGAAGTCACACCGCGCGTGATTTTAACAGCTAACATACTGCCTCATACAACACATTAGACACATTCGAGGTTGAAGACACCGCGTCAGCTTCAGTACTTTGAAGAAACTTTTGGTCGCCTAAAGATTAATGTATGCGGGTAATTTTCGCGATTTCCATGAACTCATTAAATGAAATTGCTCAACTACACGAGAATCGGAGTAAAAAATAGATTAAAAATATACAAAAATTAGTTTTAAACCAGGAGTAGAATAAAATAGCTAGTGATCAATTTTTCTCGTTAAATTTTATAAACTGGCGTCTGACATTTAACACCATACTTCTACCTACTTACAATTAGACTTTCTATTGCTTCACATTTCTCTATAACTATGCAAATTGAATATATTGATAGTCTTACAATAATTTTTTTTCTGAAAATATAATTTAACAGGTGAGTGAAAGTACTTTGATATTGGTATTCATGATTTGTGAAGGTATAAACCTATAAAAAAAACCTTAAGTATGAGGTTAATATTTACATATAAATAAACCTAGTCATTAAAGCATACCACTATAACGGTAATAATACTTCAAAAGCTTTTAACTGCCTCACTAAAAGCATTCTTTGCCCTGTAAATGAAATCAATTTGGTGAAAATACAGTTCCTAAGATTCTTGTCCTGATACTATAGCGTTAACTTGCGATTTTAAACTAAGGATTCACTGCGCAAGCACATTTTATATCTTCATATTTATTATCTTTAAATGTTTCTGAAACAGATTCCTGAATTTTTTTGGGGCACGGTGGAGTCTGCCGTTCAAGTTCATAGGGGGAGTTGCCTATATTTTTTCACTTTTTATATTTTATTTTATGTTGCTAAAATAATAATTTACCCGGTGGTTGATACTATTTAATCTTGTTCAGTGTGATGCAATGCACATAATTCTGTAGCAAAATTATCAAAATTACATCGTCAGAACCAAAATATTTCTGAATTTAAAAATATCAGCCAGAGGTACAAATTAAGAAACTGGTCTCCTAATTTGTACCACTGGTTTCCTAAATTAGATCACACATTTACTTTTATCAATTATGTGGCCGAATCTATATAAAATCGCTGCAGTACAGATCAATGTTATTAACATAAGCATTTTTCTGTACCTTGCTAGCCAATACATCTATTTACAGACATTATAGAAAAACCTTTTCACTGCTTTCCCACCTGCACGCTTTTAGTATGAATCCATATTTGGTATTTCAGTAACCTTACCATCTCCTCCATTTTATCTTACTCATAAAGTTCACAAATCCCCTGGTCTTATTGTTGGTTTCACTACAGTTTCACCAAAACATTTCTTTTTTTACTAGTAATTTTGCAGGTTTGGCCTACCCTTCCTTCACTAAGCTATTTTTCCATATATCGACTACTCGTCAATTCACAGGCTCCTTGTCCAGGTCGTGGAGTTCTACTAAATGCTACTCTTGCTTTTATCTTGGGAATTGGAGATATCCCCATTTATATTCAGCTACGGCTAAATGTAGGTCTTCTACGCTCTAATTTCCATATTTTAATTCGGGAGCCATACTATAATATATATTAGTTACTCACAGTAAATAGCAAATTATCAATGAATAAAATTGACCATAGTGGATAAGCTAAAAATATATTTACTTGTAAGAAACAGCTAAATCATTATTTAATAGCATTACGTTGTCCTAAATTGTACCGGGACAATATAGAAAACTTATTGTGATACATTATAGGAAACCCCGCCATTTTTCTTCGTTAATTCCTTCCAAACTAGCCATAATATTTACAAAATCATATTTTCGTGAAAACTGAGGTATACATATATACTTTCAGCTAATGAGTAATACAGTTTGCTTCTGATAAGCTCGTTATTGTTATTGCCTCAGCAACGAGGAGATAAAATTTCTTTAAAACTGCAAAATATTTTCTCTCTCACGAACGGACCGATCTTGAACGCACTAAGCTGGTGACTGTGTTTTGGCGTCTTGTACGTCCTAGTTGAAGGTGCACACGACAGATGTCTCAATAGTCTACGTCCTTCCGTTCTACCAATTTGGTACAAAGTAGGTGCCGGTACAAAATAGACAACCCTCCGCTATAAATAAATATTTCGAAACAATGTTGAATTATTTGGTAAAGTGCCTCACAAAGACGATAAAATGTTTCCTTCTATCATAAAAATATATAAAGAAATAAAATTCCCCATGAAAGTAATTGACTAACTTTTACAAATCATTATGAAAAGCCGTAATACTTACCTGACACTTAAAAAGGGTTACAGGCACAAAATATCTCACTAAATAATCGGCATTTATAAACTAACAGGTCAATGTAGAATCATAATTTAAATTCTATTTTATATTTAAAGTTCCGAAAAAACTTAATGATGATTTTGCTTATGAATGAAATCAACGTTTAAGTTATATTTTCCGTCATAAAAGAATGCTTAAGGTCACCATGAGAGTGAGAATATATGTTATCGAGAAATATAATGAGAAGCATATGAATGACAAAGTGAAATGGCTTACATTTCTACATCGGGTAAATATTACTATAACAATATTCACTGGTGAATTGTAAGTGACAGGTATTGTATGTAGTATGAAACAGTAATCCGCCACAAAGTACCATTTTTATACTATTTTGTGGTTAGCATCGGGGCCACACAGCATACTCTAAAGGTTTATTCGTTATATCTTCTAATCTACGCATTCAATTTTTCGCTAATAAAAATTCACAAACACCCTCAAAACTATCTGTGCCATAGTTGTAGTTTTTAAGCGATCCCCATTTCCACTTGAAAAGACGGTAAATGGATATTTAAGTGGAAGAACGCTTTCAAAAAACTAACAACAAACACTGAAGTCCAGTATTTTTCCTCAGTTTCCTTTGAAAACTCCCAGCATGCAACTGAGAGTTTCGTAATTAGTAGAATCTACAAATTTTAATTGAATAACGAAACACTGAGCAAAAACGTTGATGTAAAACGCTGTGATGTGGCTGACACATCCTCAAAGGTCGCTAAATAATTCCATGACTGCCAGTTTTTTTACCCTTCTCCACTTTTCACGCTCTTAGCTCTCTGAATTTGATTTCTGGCTTTAGAAAAAAAAACTTACTACCGCGATGGGAAACAGCCACGAAGTTGACAATTGTAAGTTAATTACCATACTTCACGTTAAAAATGACATCAGAATTTTCAATTATTCACCGCTCAGTCTTCATTTGTTTCATTCGTTTGTGATTCTTGTCAGGGAAGCCGTGTCTATCTAAAAATTTAACGCAGCAGCTCATTTCACTTATTAAATAATGGCAATGAGTATCATGCTTGCAACACTCTCACTCGGTAAGGTGAAGATAGAAAGATAAGATCGCTTTTTGTTTCTGCCTATCGATACATCATCAATCAACAATATCGATAAGCCTCCACTACACAAATGCTCAATGATCGCCGACCTAATAAAACCCGCTCATCTAGTAGCCCTAGTAGTACTAGATGAACGGATTTGATTTGGTGAGCAATTGTTGTGCGTTTGTGCAGTGGAAGTATCGCTATCTTCACGAGAAAATACTTCAAATGCATTGAAAAATGTATCTAACTGTCTAAAATGCCGTTCATTTTATGTTTTATTTACACTCATAAATCCAATTCATTTGGTCAACACATCTATTTATAAGGAATGCAGTTTTCTTTTAACCAGATAGACTTCATTAACCCATCAACGCCCGTGGGTGTCAAATGGCACAGCAATACCGAGCCTCCTAAAATGAACATGATATCCGTCCATACGACCATGGTTTTGGGCCACCCTTAAATGCCATCAGGAGAGTTACACCAAAACTAAAATAAGAAGCAGCAAGGGAGTAATGATAAGGCAAAAACAGAAATATTTAGGTACTAAATCGACAAGTTTTGATAGCTATGAGGAACCCCTGGGGCTATTAAATTAAAAGAAATATTCGGAAATCCAGCAAATTTAAGAGTAAAAATACATATCAAGTGATTTGATTAATATGTGCTTCACGTATTCACGCTATATCATCATTGAATACAAACATAATTTCCAATACTTTATTTGACACTAGAATAATTTCCATAAAATGTTTTATTCCGACGTTTGAATCTATTCTACCATTCTACCATATCTTCTTCATAATATAGTAGTAAACCTGCGGCGTTTGTCAAAATACCTGTTGTCATAAACATTAAATAATAGCACCGTGGTTTTAGGCATGTAAATATGTAAATGACATGAGGAACGAAAATGTCATTATACAGTTCAAAATGATACAGGCGAAAAATCCTTTATGTGATATATACATTCTTTCTGTCCATAAAACTGGAATTGTTTGGTAATAAGTCTTTAAATTTTATCACTAGATCAAAATAACACCATAGGGAGGAGGTGACAAGTAAAAGCATTTCCATATCACATATTTTTATGAGTCGCACCGCAAAAAGTTGGATGATTTCACTAATTAGCCCAAGAAAATGGCGAATGTTAACACATTTAACGATTTTATTCACACAGTAATTTCGCAATTATAGTAATAAATACCAACATCAGGAAAAACCACTTTTTGCTGTTGTAAAATAAAAATACTAAAATACAAAAAATAATGAATAGGTAAGTACTGGTACATGAAGTGTTGAATTTAGTTCTTTAGCTCTTTTTTCATTTATATTGTACTATAACTTCCAACTCACCTGGAAGAAGAACATATTTTCTAAGTGATGGACTGAATTACGGGGAAAGCGGCTATTAGACTCGGTGTGTCGAAGAAGATACTGCCGAAAAAAGATTTTCTTGTCTTGTATTCCTCAAGAACTCTTTAAAAGTATTACAACAAACATATCTTAAATATACCACTTGCAAAAGAATAAATAAAAATAATATCCAAAAAGTTGTGCGTCTATAAAAATAAAGTGTGAAACAATGAATGTGAAAAGCAATAACACACGTGCCAAAATGAAGCAGTGATTATACAAGAAGCACGTCTATGCCATGCCAAACTAAATAAGAAAAACAGCTTCCAAAGGATGAAAACATAAGTCCGTCCTCTGCATAAAAAATAAAATTAGCCGGAAATACACCCTGAAAGACTAAAGAAACTTTTATTTTTGGAACACATTTTCTTAAAGGAAAAGTCGAAGCTGCTCGCTCACCTGTCGGAAGCATGTTTTAAAAAGTCTACATTTAGCAAAGAATTGCTTGGAGGGAATAAAATGAAAAATATCCCTTAGTAGTCAAATTATGTGGGAAGGAATTAGCCTGAAGAGTAAATGAATTCGTGGCAAAGTAACTGCAAGCAGCTTACCAACTGTACATAAAAAAGTTTATGTTTAAGCCAATACGTCCAACAGATAAAAGGAATTAAGGAATAACATCCCATTACAGAATTCTTCAGTAACTCCGACATCTTTTGAAATCCTAGAGGTAATTACGAAAATATTAGTAGGCACTAGCACAAAATTTAGTTTTAAACATTTTAATATGTATGTTCTTTCATTATTCAATATAGTTGAATATACAGGTATAGGAATAACAGAACATGATAGCGAAATTAAGTATGTATTTCATGGTGAAAGCATAAATTTAGTATCTTACGACACACTTTCAGTTAAACACCTAAACTTTACAGCATATTTGGTATAATAGAATAAAAATACTAATTAGTTTAATGAATTGTGTTCATCAAGCAAAGTAAGCTTAGGCATGCATATGCCAACTGTTTATTATGAATAACGAGCCGCATAACAAGCAAAATTGAAGATGCATGTGCAACGCTGTCCAGATTAATCTTCAATAGTCTTTTTTCTTATTAATTTCCTCTTTGGCAGTCTAAGATCTATAATCAGAACTTATAATTAATAAAAAATATAAATATAAAAATGGATGCAGAGCTAGAATCCACAGAATATAACCTCAAATAACTAGCATGAATTATTAATGAGCATATGGCATTAAATATTGGTGATTTAGACCGAAAGAGTGATTTAATGATGAAGACTCCTCTTGAGTATCCGAAAATAATGGTATAAAATAGAGACACGGTTGAATGAAAAAGCGAAGCGCTGATTAATATTTTATCCTTACTTAGTGTTTATCTCGAACAATCTGGTTTGTAATTTTCATCGAAAGATCTAGAGAAAGATGAGAATAGAGTTTTGAATATTTTCAGGTTAAATTAGAAGAGGTGAAATTGTGTCCGAGGTGTTCTAAGAGGGAAAGTTTGCGCAGAGGATGAAGGTCGGAATATGAATGGTATATACGTGTGCACTAGTGTTTTCTCAGTCCTACAACGTTCACTAATCGAAAATTATGCACCGAGTATGGCGTAAAAAGGATCTCTCTTTGGGGAAGTATCAATTAAAGGCCGTAAAATGACAATACTTTGCACTGTAGCCTAATGGGGAAAATTTATAATATTTTTATCATTTAATGCTACGTTTTATTTAACAAGAAATTTTCTTGCGAATCCAAATATATAAGCCAAAAATCTCTCAGTATGCTACATATGCCAAAGCTTATTTTTATATACTTTAAAAGCTTATTAAAATCACTAAAAATCGCTAGAAGTAACGTGACCTAAAACGCCTTCTGATTGGTTTGACGTCATCGCACGGTTTACCTTACCCTTTATTCCGCTATAAGAGGCTAGATTGAAATAAAGCGAAGAAAAACGCCATTATCGCGCTTCCTACTAGTTCATCTAGGGACAAAAGGGCTTAAGTGGGATTTAAAAAGGCACAATCCAACAGTTTACCTTAAGACGACTCACATAAGTATGCTAATTTCCTAAAAAAATTGATTGCTTCGTCAATGCCCAAACGCGCAGTGTAAAAGAGAGCGTATTCACAATTTGTAACTAGGCTTTATTATTACAACTTCCATTATTGTTTCCACCAAATGTTCATTTAAGTTCATTCAATTAGATTTACATGTTCAGTAGGACTAAGAATATGTAGTAAACTATTTTTCATTCTTCTCCAGGGCCTATGAGACCCTGGAATGGACCCTGAGTCATTTCCATAAGAAATTATAAAGTTCGTTTTTAATGACTGCAGACCTTTTTTCTTCTGCATAACAAAATTAGAGAAAATGGTCACATTTGTTTGAAACATATACCATTGGAAAGGAAAAGAAATGCATATTCTTATTATTGCGATAGATTTTCGTATTTCACACGATTTACGGTGAATTTTGAAAAAACATTCATAAAAATGCTTAAATTTTAGCTTAATGTCCCCTTGACGACCGTCAGTATTGTTAATGTAGTTTGATATCTCTTGATCTCCAGTTTTAGTGCTTCGTAAATTGAACCCACCACGGCTGTGCAATGGCAGGTCATCAAAGCCATTCAAAGTGCAGTACCAGCATTTTGAATGGCAAGTTCCGAGGAGACTACCAATATGCACTAGAATTAATTTAAATGGTAAAACGATGTTTGCCGGTCCAGCAAGTGATTTATATGACTTCGTTAATTTTACGAGTAGCAACATGTTCAGCCATTGATAAATTGAAGGTAACGCAATTTTCCACGAATCGTATGATTTCTTTTCCTGCCCGGTTACAATACAGTTTGTACTATAATCTAGTGGAATCATGTATTGAAACCGGTAGGGAAGGGAAATCAATGTATTTGCGGAAAACTGCTAGTAACTTATTAATTTGGTTAAAGGTTTGAATATAGTAAATGACAGTGCATGTGCTAATTCTTCTATTTTCTCATAAGTTTGTATGCAGCTAGAATATTTTTTTAATATCGCATCGACGAGCATTTTTTTAAACTTTCAGTATTCTTGCCGGTAGAATATAGTATTACGGTGTTGAGGAGACACTCATTCAAAGTCAGTCTATGTATGGTATAATATAGGACTTGGGAATATTTAGAACACTATCATGCCTATTCTGGTGAAGTTCTGACACATAAGTATATAAAAAGTTCCTCACATAAGTCAAGAAGTCTAAGATTGGTTTGACGCAGCTACTCATCTCACTGAAACCAATCTTAGTATTTTTCACGTATGATAATAAGCTTTTGATGTACAAATACGTCATGATATCAGCAGATTAAGCATGATAAAGCTCTAAATATTCCCAAGACCTGATATTCTGGCTGAATTTTGCTGAATGATCCTGAAAACGACAGTAGTATATACCATTGGAAAGAATACTGAGATTAAAAGAAGCTATCGTAGATATGATATTTACATTGCATATAAAACTTTTAGGAAAAGAAGAGAAGAAAAATACTCTGAAGGTAAAAACTTCAATCGTGTAAATGATATTAAAAATTGATTCTAACTCCATGAAAAAGTTTAAGGAAAACTGGACCAAGAACAAATGCGCTTTCATTCACTATATGGAAACCTTTAGCCAAATTTGCCAAGCTCAGGACGTTTCGGTTTCAGGGGGCAAGGAGCAGATGCGGAAGGTACTTAAGGCCCTGACTGTGAAGAGATGTGACGGCTCGATAATTAACTGCAAAGGAGTTGGAGTCTGAGATAAGGATTAGGGGACTACGATGCCGAGAGATGGGGAGAGAATGGCGTGGGAGTCTCTAGGAAATGTGAGATGGAGCAAAGAAGTTATGGGATAGACTATCGTAGAGGAACTTCAGCGTTAACGCCTGTGATGCCACCCTTGTTAAAGGCACTAATTAGGATTTCTGAGGCTTAATCTTATTCTAGCGGCCTTTTTCTTCATGCTTCGCGGTCATATTCAAAACTCCTAGCTCATTCACACCCATGAGAACCCTAGTGAGATATGACATGTAATATTTGCTGGAAGTCAACGCCTGGGAAATGATGGTGCCACTTGAAAGGTCTCTGGGTTGACCTTTGAAGTACACCTGATATCGTTACAGAATGATACACAAAATTGATCTTCGATAATATTATATTTAATTATTAAGGTCGTGATTATGATGTTATCATGACCTTGACATCGTATTTCTAGGTAAAGGATAGGTGAATCGCCAGCGGTGATTTGTAAATAACCCACGAAACTGAAAATTAAAGTTTTGATCCAAATACCAAAAATGGAAAATTTAAGTGAATACAATATAATGTGCATAACATTTTTATTTGCTATGCAGAGGTGCATTTTATCTGAAAAATGTTGAATGACCTAAAACATCAATAGCATTCGTTTGACAAAACTCAGTCAGTGGCTGCAACATTTTCTACAACCAAAAAATTTATCCCATTTAATCAAAATTGATTGACAGTAAACAAAGATACCAGCATAATATTAAAAATAAGTACATTTAAATAAACATTTAATTCATACATCCTGTACTCCTAATCATTCACGCTAAAACCAGCGGTCATTTTACCAAGTATATGAATTAAAGGCTATTTGCAGTTACGGTGAATCTTGAGATGTATCTTGTCACATGAGATTTTTGGAATTGAATAGTATTTCAAGTTCTACAGCGCACAGAAGTTCATTGAAAAAAATTGTACGGCTTACCTACCTGTAAATGGCAGGTTTTCTGAGTGGGTATATATTATCTTAAAGTTCAATTCATTGAAATGGCATGAGTCTGGGGAACATTAAGGTCGTTCAATAGGAACTTTAAGAGGTCTCCTAATTAATACTGGCGATGCTAATGGAAGCATTACAGAGTAACGCATTAGATCAGGCCTACATAGCAAGACCCAAAGCAATTACTCTGCTAATTTAAGTATACCGGGACTAGCCACGATGATAACTATTACGGAGTCACCCGAAATGCACAAATTGTGCGAAAAATCCATAAAGGAAAAATCATTCGCCTTGACCGGGATTCGAACCCGGATACTTAGGGGAAATTAACACCTCGGTAGCTTAACTGGCAAAAGCACTCAGCCGGAAATCGAGGGATCCGGGTTCGAATCCCGGTCAAGGCGAATGATTTTTCCTTCGTGGATTTTTCGCACAATTACTCTGCAGCAACGTGTAATAAAATCATTGAGTATTTAAATAGCCCAACATGCAGCGCAAAATACACCGCGATTGCTATTTGTAAAATGCTAACAATAAAATAGCAAATTCACTCTACCTAGCCAGGGAAGGTTTGCAGTGAGGAGAATCACGTTAGCACGTGCTTATTACAAATTTACCTTACGCAATAAGACAAAAATGACATTAACTACACCTAAAAAAAATCTAAAAATGTCAGACAATTCAAAAAGAAATATTACGAAATATTGCTACATGTAAATTGAATATTGTAACTTGACTGATTATTGTGCTAATTCTAAAGTTTACTGATTATTGTGCTGGTGCTAAAGCCAATAAAATCATATGTATTTATGAGGTCATATATGTCGTGCTGATAATTATATATACATAAGTATTTTTTTGTTCTACTCTGTCATATATTTAGTCGCTTTCTGTGAAATCGATGTATGATGCAAGTCTACTTATTCTTGTAATATGTCTGACTCTATTATATTTATAACCATATATGGTCCTAAGGGACAAACTTGTCCCGGAATAATAAATTTCATTTTCTATTCTATTCTCCTGCGAGCACGTACCGCAACAAGACTTGTCGATAAGCATGCTACTGAGCTGTTTCCATACATAGTTCATCATTTACCGAATGCACTCTAACAATAAAGTTATCGACCACTTAACTTCCTCCCCACACTCGAGCAACAATTCAGATTGGAGATTAACCTTCCTCACCGCGATCAACCAACTTCCCGTCCGGACTTCAATTTGCCCCGCTGTAGAAACAGCGGTAGAGGAACTCAGGGGAAAATGCTGTAATCCTGTCGGAAATTCTTGAGGTCAAGGGAGTGTAAGGGAAGACCATTCATCAAGTAAACGGCGTGGGTGAGTCTTCGGTCTGCTTATCGAATCAATCACTCTCGAAAAAGGCCAAAGGTGCATGGGCAATTGATGTATTAACTCAATATTTTCCCATAAATAGGTTTGAGGATGGCAACGATGAAATAATACCTGGGAGAAACATACGTCAAAGAAGACATCCTGGACAACATTCCATTTAATAAGGATTAATTTCAATTTCTACCGAGTAATAAAGAAATAAACTAAGCAAATTCGTAGCCACTGACTGTTTTAAACATCGGCGCATTTCATATATCGATGTAAGGTTCGCATGAAAGTAATACACTCCTTAATTATTACGACGATTTGAAATCTCTGGAACAATTGCAGTAACAAGCATTTTTATTCTTTTATTTTTATATTCCTATATTCTTGGGTATCTTACTTTTTAAGCGCAAACATTAAGTAAAAGATATGCATCTGTCCTTGGCATGTCACGCTATTAGCAGATTTCACTCCGCAATTCCTTTATTCAGTAAATGGTACTTTCCCCACATGCGTATCTATTCGGTTATGAATAAATAACTTCAGCAGGAATTGATTTAGGAATATGATCAAACATCCTACAGCTTGTCCAGTAAGTTATCTCACAAAAAAATTCACATCAATTACAATCCGTATCGGTAAATGGAAACATTTAAAAGCAGCTGATTTTTCGATAGTTTATATCCGAAAATAAAGCCGAACCTTCAGGTTTATAAGCGTGATGAAAAGGAAATTTTTCGCACTGAAATTAATACTTGCAATTTTCCACGATAATTATTTTATTCAAATGCACGATAACTACTTATTAAAAATTGGATATTAACTCTTACCTTTGCAATTTCTTCAAAACGAATTGAATCCAAAATTTTTAGGCTTCTTTTTTAATAGTTTGAAATAAGAAACCTATATTATCTCCACTGACCACCGGACCCCACGAATTTATAACCATGAATTAATTACGCATTTTTTTCCGAAATACCTTGATACTTTGAAATGCCAAAATCATATGTCACTATTCGCCTAATAATAGCATAAAGTAAAATAAAGGTGCTATTTCGCAATTGTCCGACCATACCTGGAATATGCAGCAAGCACATGGTATCAGGTGTAGAAAAACTAACTTAATCTGTGAACTCAATAAACTACAAAAAAAGCGGCACAATATTCACGCGTCAAAAATTGCTATGAAGGTAAAAAAACGCGTTACACAGATGTAAGTAAATCAAATTAGGCTGGGAACCGGTGGAGACTCGGAAGCTGCGCGTTAGGCTTAGTTCCTTGAACAAATGAGAATGGATATCTTTGAAAGTGACACGGAGAACATAATATTAAGGCCGTTTTACACGGGGCACGGAATTGCGCAGGTTAGAGCTGCATTAATTTCTAAAATGGCGTGGAATTGCGCGAATGCATGAACGAATTTTGAACATGGGCTATTTTGCCATCTCGCATCCACGGATTCTCGCATGTGTTCTAGCAATTCACCGCTTTACACGACGCAATTTTGATTGCACCTTCGCACGTACGTCAGATTGTGTAATTCCGTGTACGGTGTAAATCAGCCTTTAGAGTCCCACTATATTTACAGACCCGACAGTAGTGATACATTAAGAGAGATATTTTTCTGAGCGGATAGATATAGGAGTTAGTTTTACCCCCGAACCATAAAGAACTTTAATAAATTCTTGTCACAATATTGTTAGAACATTGCTTTTCATGTGCAAACGATTGGTATCCCAGCACCTCCTGCCACACGCCTTTTTAGGTGGCTTACTGTTTAGTATGTAGATGAATGATACTTCGGTTGTTCCATATTCAATGCGTCGTAATCTCAAGACCCCCTCAACTTCCTGCACAAGACCTTCCTCTACTTTGCTGGTGGGCTTGTGACTCTGCGCAGGACTATAATCCCTCCGACAAGTTTGGCTCAATTCGCAAATATCTTCTAAAGCCCATGGAATATATTGCTTCCGTAGTACAGAGGTCATCCTGAGTGGTAAATAAGAGGAACCCCTATGTTACACGGAGTTTGCGAGATCGCGGAGTTCAAATGGAAGTCAGAATCTCTCCTTCTGCATGAAGCACTAAACGCAATTCATGGGGGACATGAGTAAGTACCTAATTGAAGTCTCGATAGTACTTTTCGTCTCCGAAATGCTGTTTATGGATGCTAAGAATATTTTTCAGGTTGAATAAGTATTACATAAATTCTCAGTAAGTAACATGTTAAAATATTAATTCATAACCAATGAGGGTAAAGAAAAGCTACGTGATGAATATAAAAAAATTGCTTTTAAAATTTCGTAAGCAAGGGCAAACATTCTGCTTTTACTACGGAAGACTGTCATTTCCCCTTTATATAACTTTATAATTTACGATTACAGCTGGAATGTCTGCATGTTACAAAATAAATAACACGAAGTGAGTTACGCCTCGAATAACTTCGTTATAATCATCTACCAGATGCACAATGGAAAAGGGTCCTGCTGTAAAAGAATGAATAGTGAGAAATTGACGACCATGAGAAATTGTGAACTGAGGGAAAGTTGAGGTCTCTGACGTATCTCTTAATTTTATATAAAAGCAAAAAATAAGCGCATTTTCAAAATTAATGTCAATTTAAAAAAATCACTTCCATAGTAAATAGAGAAATTTCCCCCTCCGAATTTGAAGCAGGGGGAATATACATTTTTTTCTGGAAAAAGCAAGTGAAACATAGCGGATATAACGCAAAGTAAGATGAAAAGGTTGTGTAAATAGTACTCCTAAGACTACAGTTCATTAAACTAACAACAACGTAAGCTAAGAAAAAGAGACTTCGCTTCTAACATAAATAGTTAAATTATACCAATCATCCTTATTCTTTCCATGATGGCGCATCAACTCGAAAACATAATCGGCAAAAATAAAACGTTGAATGCATTAAGCGAACATAGTCATTTTACTAACGGCAGCAACCTTAACACTATAAATTAACTCACATACTTCGAATGCATTCTAACCTAATAACATTATAATCTGTTCATATCAATTGCATTAATAGGGGATACCTCCACTTCGTATGAGGAAGTGAATAGCAAACAACTGCTAGCTGGCAGGAAAGGAAACATACGGACAATCCACAAAGCCAATGACGCCAGGAAGCTTTGCGATACCAACAAGCTGGAATGGCGGAAGGGAATTGCATTGAAACAAAGCGCGGAGTGAAGACATAAGGGCAGTTTTATAGCACCACCGCCGACGGACCAACTCCATGATGTAGCCCACCACCTAGCGGCTGTTACCATTCCGATGAGCGATCTAAAAAAAGAAGGAGAGAGGCAAGGGGAGGCTCTCGTTCTCATCACCTTATCGTTTCTCTTCGCACACGTTCCGAGCGTGATGTTCCCACCATTGCAAACTGCCCTCCGACGCCAATTCAAACCTCCTCGGAACACCATTTGCCCGCGCTGCTATGCCGCCCCGTTCGACTGTCCATAACGGCGGACGGAACCAACGGCCTGGATGGAGCATTGGATTCAATTTCATGTCGGTCGTGAGAGCGGCAGCGCCGGGATCGGCGAAATTTAGCGGAGGAACGCGGAGTGAGGGGGTGAGAGGGAATGAGGGTGAAGGATAAATGCCCTACAACCCTCCTCCTACCCCTCAACGACTAAATCCACAGCCCTCCCTCCCCCGATGCACATTACACAATTAGTTGCATCGGCGTCCAAGCAAAGCCACGGGAAAAGAAGACATTAAAACCCAATATTATACCATATCTATACGCATTCGGAAAAACAATTAATCAAAACTACGTTATGAAGCATGTACGATACATTTCAAAGCACACATAAATTTAGCTATGACTTTTCCCTATCAGCCTTGACTCAAATCATCAGCGGTTACTATTTTCCGAACCAAGATTTATTTTCAAACGTAATACTGTAGAGATAATCATACAGTAAGCTTCTGTAGCTAGTATTTATGGTAATGGATCTTTTATTGAGCTACCTAGCTTAAAGATAGTTTTTTACAATTTATATCCCAAGATTTCCCTCGGAATCGAAATCGGGATCCTTCGATAAACTAATAGAGGTTGGACTATTGTTGCATGCCATAAAGAATATTAGATAAATGATAAGACATAAAAATTGTTTGCTTAAGAATCATTAGAGAGTTTCTCTATTTTACACAAGAACTGTATGGGGTATTGTATTAACGATATAAATATATCATATAGAATATACTTTCGCATAAATTGAGTCACGCTAAAACACAGTACAAATTCAGTAAAAATCTAGAAATATCCGTTATTATTTAAATTAATATTGCTATTTATTCATTAATCGAGCAATAAATTTTGTCTAAAAAATATAATAAAGAACCGATATTGCAACTATTACGTGATATTATCCGATTTTGAGACGTAGAATGCATGAATTTATCTCTGTAAACAGGAAAAAAAATCTTGTTTTGCACCCATTTCTCTTAACGTCAACGCTAAAATGGAAAATATGCTATTATGACTGCAAAAATTCACCCTCACTTTAGAATATTCTAAAACATTTATCTAAGTGCACCATACCCACGTTAGAGATACGAAAATGAAAATCGCGACATTCTGGGGCGAGGCTATTCGCTGAGGCAGTGACTTATACCCCCCCCCCCCCTACTTGTATCCCCCCTTCGAATTCGAAAATTCTCTCACTCAAGCTCCACTCGAACCCAATTCCTCCTTTCCATCTCTCTTTCACAAGCACACCAGCTATAACGAGCTATTAAACCATTCGACTTCCCCGCGATTGAGTTACCCATGTCACGCCGAACCGATCGAAGACTCGAAATGTTGTATTCAATTCGGACGAGGCCTTCTCTAGCTCGTAGCGGTGGAGGGCGAGGATTACCCAAAACCGCTCCCGTTCTCCACACGCCCGCAATCAGATCCGCGATTCCCTAATCCGTGTGGAGGAGAAAACATTCACCAACACTTTACCTTAATCCGTACCTCCGAGCAGTGTTTGTAAACGAGAGGGTTTAGTGACGGAAAAATGTCCATAAAAATCGATTTTTCTGTAATCAATTTTTACACGAAATGAAATACTCGAATTTAAAAACAGAAGTCAAAAGTTGAACCAAAAGATTGATTAATCGATAGCATCTAAGATTCTTCTTTTGAAAAAAAAACTTTGTACAAAACGAAAAGTTTCAACAAAAATAGAAATATGAACCAAAATATCGATGAATCGAAAAAATATACGGTTAGTTTTTACGAAAAAATACGTTTCGTACTAGTGCGTATTCATTATTCATTACATAAACACATTTTAGAAACATTCGTTAAAAACTCACGATTAATAGAAAAAAGTCCCAAAAAACAACTCATAAATCATACGATGAATTAATACAACTCGTAATTGAATTATTGACTATAAAAAATTACTAATGTGCAGAGAGTGGTTTTGGCATCACTAAAATTTTTAAGAAAGATTACACGACAGCGATGTTTTATTGATGAGCGAGGGCGTGGATGCCTTCAAAAATTTTCCGGTCTTTGAGAAAAGTATATCACTAAAAGGGACTGAAAGGGCTGATGCGATATGACTATATATAATAACTGAAATATGGCGATAATGGTGCAGCTGAGATCAAACGTAATTGTTGAGATCGAAGTTGAAACTCAAGTTTGGATCGAAACTCAAATATCACGCATGATCTCGATTTCCTCGGCCTTTGAATATTAAATCTTGATTTTCGAATATATTCGAAATCGATTTTTCCTTCATTAATCCCTGAATCCCTTCTACTAACGCAAAATTTCTAACTTTTTAATATGATACTAGATAACGATAAGGAGTATGGTGACCTAATGGGTCCAACCTCTATCAGTTTATCAAAAAATTCCGTCTTTGATTTAGGGGAAGCCTTGGCGGATCCAGGATAGGAGCAAGGGGGGGGGGGCTAAGTGGGGGTTAACCTCCCAGCAGTAGTGGGGGTCCGAACAAAATGACTACTCTATCTAGCGTAAAACGGATACCCAACGGGGACTTTAACCCCCTTAGCTCTCGCATAGATCCACCACTATTGGAATAGTACCTGTGAAAAACTCTCTTGAAGCCAGGTAGTACATAAAAAGCCCCTCTACCTCATATACTTACTTCAGATGATCCCTCTTAGATTAACTTAACCCTCCTTCGTCTAAAACTAAATTCTTTTTGTAACATTGAAATTGGCGATGCTTTGGTGCTTACCTACTTGGAAAAGGTCATAGTTAAAACGACTAATTCATTCTCATTTGTCTTATATTCGTGAAATGTTTTTTTGAAGCCATCAAAAAGATATAGACACTAATGAAAAGTTATACATTAATTTTACTGCTGAAGCTTCATGTATTTAGCATCTACTATCACTTTTAAGTGTCGGTTGCCAAAGTGATGGTGGGCCACTACGTTTCTAGCAAACTCCAAACTTCTTACCTACGCCTTTTGTGCCTCTCCGCAGTCAACATGACTAAATATTGTAACCGTTTCAGCCTTAATTAGCTACTCTTCTCAGGGAGTAGCAACACCATTTTCAGTGAAGGCAACCATAATATTTAAAATAATTCATTAAATATGTCTTCACGCCAGAAAAAAAAAACTTGGAACAGTATAAAAGCAAAATAAAAAAGTCATCCTGCTGCTCCACAGAACGGTGTCAAGCCTTATATCAATCATAAACAAAAGGCATAATTTTGCACACTAAAGAAGTTAAAATTAAAATACTTTTTGAAATTTTTACCACTACTTACTGAGTAAAACAAATAAAAAACATAGATTTTCATTTAGACATAAAAGCATCGAAAAAATATGGTTCCAAAATAAATGTGTTCGCACTTCAATCTAAAATGCTGCAGAGAGATTTCATAGCTGATATAATACTACAGTATCATTAATGAGAAGGAACATTTTGTAGGATGTTGAATCCAAAAAAGATAAATAGTCTTACTGAAATTAAGGCGTGAAAGCCAACTCAATAATATTTTACGGGAATGCGGGAAGATAAGTTCGTGGGAAGTTTACGGGAAGATAAGTAAGTGTAAGTAGAGAAAACGTACGAGTAGATTACGACATGATCACGCCACCGCCACTACAAATGAAGCTCTTTATAGTGAACACTTGATTGCCCCCTCAAGAGAGCTTTTACTAGCTAGATTCCCATTTACGATGCTCGCAATGCATCGTGAAAGACTGAGAATAATAATTTCACCATTTTAATTCCCTTGATACACATGCAATATCAATCAAAAACTTGTCAAGAAAATGTGTGCCCTATAGGTACTCACTCAAATTGTCAATGATGGAAAATCCTTCTTTTGAATTACCGTAAGCCATGTCCTCTAGCTTCCTTCATCCCTTGTTAGGTAAAAGCCAATGCAATCGGTCTGGAATGGTAGTAATTCTAACACAAGCACACGCATAACCTAATATGTATTAAGTACTTAAGCCCGCACGGCAATCTCAATTCACTCAATGACACCGCACTACGAATTTTTTACCGCTCTTAAGACACAACACACACGATATGCACCTCGATATATCCAGAAGCGAACTGAAGCCAGTAGGCTAACATCGCCATGCTATCATTCACTTATTCGAGTAAAATGCGCTATGTGACGCAGATAAATTCTTATAAACAGAGCTGCTTTTAGGGCGTGTTGAAAGGAGTCCACCCTAAATACCGAACCTTTTTTTAGTGAGTCATAGCCTGCGTCATTTCATAACCTCAACACCTTTGAAATATCTTAAGAATCGACATTGTCCTTCACGCCAGTCTGCTATACTAATCACATCGGTAAACGGTGAAGAGAATGGGCATAAGAGTATATGAACACCACCATTATTCCATTCAATCACAAGCGAACGGATATCGATCCTCGAAAAACCAAACGGAATATCAGCAGACTACACTAAGGCCTCCGAAGGGAAAATATTGCTGATAGAGAACAAAGGATGAAGACCGAGAAGGCTGAAAGTGTGCTGGAAAGGGAAGATCGGGTCACTTCACGTGCATTGTATAGGAGCATGGCAGGAAAATAAGAAGTCATGGGATGTTTATATTCCAGGTCTACTTTGACCAAGACATTACGAGATGTACGATTGTGAACACCCAATGAAATAGGGCTGCTAAACCTATTCCATCATTTATAGCCTAAGAAACTGGAAAAACAGTACCTCTAATCGCAACTCTAGCCATGAATGCGGGTACGCAACAGTCCCTTTGAACTAACTTCAACGAATATGTCGATATTTTGGGGTCTGTGTACCTGATAACATTATGGCTGAAAAACGTCTGAGTGGTCCACGTAAGCTCATTACTAGCCGAACTAGGTTTCGAGAACTTAAATCAAATACGAGGTTGATAAGAAGTTGTTGTAAATTGAAGACAAAACTAGGTTGGTTGGCAATAAAATTCTGTGGACAATTAATAATTTTCTCTGTCATTATGTTACCAGTCTTTGCGAAATCATGCGCCTTCAAAGTCAAAACAAATAGGGGGTTTAAATGTGTGGGAGGAGTAAGGGAAAGGAACGGATGGTTAAAAGAACGCATGACCAACAAAATCATCACAATATAGAAATGCAATTCATAGACACATTAAGAAATTCAACTCCTTGTCGAGCGTGGATCAATTATGAAGCCAGTCATATAGAAGGAAAGGACTAAGTCCCCGATAGATTTATCCAAATTCTCTTGAAACGTATCATAAATTTTAAAGTCGGCTGCGAAAATAGCCATTTTACAAATAGACAAACGGGAAGGAGTTTCAAAGGTAGAGTAAAGGAACACAAGGCGTGTTTCAGGGACAACAATCCCTCTTCATTGTTTGCAAGACATTTGTTTGAATCCAACCATGTCAGTGGTTTTGCACCAGAGATCCTTCAAGTGGAAAGGAAGGGAGGCAAGCCGGATGCCCTAGAGTTCATAGAAATTTGACACCATGATCAAGGGATTTTACTCAATGAAGTCTTTTCCTATCCCATTCCCCTTTACTTAATCTCCCAACACCTGCAGTCACTATCCATCCCATGAATGTACCTCCCCTTCCATCTTCTGACATTGTTGACTCAGGACAACCACATCCTCCTTCATAGCTTATCACTCGCCCGTCACGGCGGTCCACACAAGCTTTTATCCCCTACCTCCGATTTTGTTCCATTGTGTGCCTCCCATTTCGTTACATTGTTTAATTCCCATTTTTGAAGTGAAAACTTCTTTAGCAGCGTTAAGCACTTTTGCGGGATGGGGAAAAAGCATAGAATTCGCCTGAGCGTCACCAACCCGACACCGCGATCGCTACAGCGAGATATACATATGCATAGTGTGTATAGTGTATACAATGGTATAGGTTGCGTCACCGCTATACTTTTACATACTGAATACTGGCATCTGTCTGCTTCTAGTTCTATACTGTACATGTGTACTTTTTCTATACAGTGCGTATTATTTTGTAGACTGTTAATAGAGATTAATATATACACTTTGTTAATATATTGTTAATATATAGACTGTTAAAGTATTTTTGTTTTAAAGATATTAAAATTGAAAATAAAAATCTATAGTGTATATTGTATAAGTTCATTAATTATAAAGAGCTCGTGCATGAACGTGCAGAAAAGTCTACACGCTATAAAAATACAGGTCAGTACAATTTAAGGCAGTGTCTTTTATGTGCATAGTGAACAATTATAGGTTTAAAGCATATTTAATAAAATAAATAAAAGCATATTATATTTTAATATATAAATGATGTTACTTTCTATTCATACACGTCGTATTTCTAATATACGTTTAATAATAAACAGTTTGCTGAAAAAAATTATTTCAATTTTTGTTGATAAATGAGTATTAATGGAAAAATTAGTTCTTTAATAATATTAAATCTATATAAAAAATAAATGGATAATAATTATTTCAGTTTTCACTTCTGTCGGCCAGTCCCACAACTGCCCCGTTTTTTTGTATCTTGGTGTACCTCCCATTTTGTAATTTTGTAACGTGTGTGCCTCCCATTTGGCAACGTTGTACGACTTAAGTACCATCATACCCTCCTTCCAAGCTTCCCCACCTTGGCTGCCCCTACTGACTCAATGTATACGTATAAGATCATACTCTCCCTGTATCCTGTACTTGAACCTGACGATGTCGCACAGCGATGAAACTGGTTGTTACTAAAATCGCATGTAAAATTTACAAAGTTTCTAATTTAGCATTAAATAAATAATTTTTCATTCATTAATGTAAAAATAAAAATATCGATTCTTGATTTTTTTGGGCGAAAGACTTAAGATCTCTGCTCAACTTTTTTCCTCTGGTTTCCATTCAAGTCTACTCCCTAATTTTCATCCTTCTTTGCATTTTTTCGTCAAAGGAAGACCACAGTTGCTTAGCGATTCAATTTGAAACCTGTAAAATGGCAGCATTAGTGTTAATGCAAAGCTATGTTCCTGCATTATGAATGATTTCAGGCAGTGATTAAAATTTCATAGGAAGGGAAAATATCAAAACTCAATAAATACTCCTAACAATTTGAAACTATAATGAAATCAAATAGGCCAGTAAAAATGACTTGTCAAATCACATAATCAGAAAATTGCGAACATTCCAGTGTAAATCCTCTATTTTACTGAATATAGTCAATACATACATATGACATTTAATCATCATTTTGGCTTCGCAGAGCAGAGAGAGAAGTTGCACCACTTTCACACACTGAAAGTTCACATAAATAATTATAATACAATATATCCGTTAACAGAGACATCCATAGGTGGATTTAAGGGGAAAGGGGGCAATATGAGAAAACCGTTTGCATATCAGACCCCTTGTGCCCCTCCCCCCACCCCCCAGAAAAATATCCTGGATTCATGCTAGGAGACATTATTAAAGTATTGGGACTGATTTTAGGTCTTTTATAATATTTCTCTTCCACTGCCAGGGAATTTAATGAGAAAGTAATAATAAAATGATATTTTTATATGCATAAACCACCACACAAATCACTTCCACGAAGCCGAAATCGTTCTCTTCTTTGAAGGAAATATTGATATGAGTTATTTCGGTATAATCGCACTTCAATCATTCCTTTCCCTGTCCCATTATTGCCCCGGCTAAGCGCAGGCGATCATTGAAACAGGGCACGAAGACATTAGGGAAAAAAGCAGGAGGAGGGTATAAATGGCATCTCAGATGGACGGAGAAGAGGGATAAGGCGGGACGTATCGTGAAGACGACTCCGAGAGGACCGGAGAAGGGGAGGATTTATTGCACCGTAAATCTTAGATCGAGAGCAGGGGAGACAGGGGTTGAAGGAGGGGGAGGCTATACCGTATGCACCTGAAACGGAGAAGAACAGTATGGTTGGGGGTTTGGAGGGATGGGAAAAGATTGTAAGAGGATTAAGAACGGGAGGAGAGCCTGGGTAAGGTTTGTATAGAGATCCAAGGGGAATTGGTTGGGAAGGGAGCGAGGAAGGGTTAGATATGTGCAAGACCTCGTGGGGTACGGGAGGATACTGCTGATTGACTGTTTTCTTAGCTCTTAAAAAAAGAAGGTCTTTTCTCCGGCTCCTGCGATGCGGATATCTCCACTGCCCCTCGCTCTATCGCCGCATCTTTTTGGCCTCCTCTTCGCCTACCGATTGAATGAATTGCTTGAGAAAACAGCAAACCCAAAAGACGAAAGAGGATAAGACGTCTCCGCCGTGAGAGAGACCTTCTGGTGCCTCACACTTCTTCTTCACTGCTCAAAAAAATCATCGCATTAGGTCTTAAATCTTCTTCACTCCGTTCACCTGAATGCACTGTTTTATGGCACGATGCCTCCTGGTCATTTTTACCAAGTCAATCTTTCGGAGCGCTTCAATTCTGGACTCAATTTCCACTTGGGAATTTCAATCAGAATTTTTGTAGCCCTTTTTATCGTATGCCTTGCAATTGAAATGTTTGAAAAAAAAACATTTATAAGGACAAAGAGGAAATAATTTCATTCTTCACGTTACAGAGCGTAATTTCTTATCGAAATTCAATTTTCAAATATCCACTTTGACCCCTAATCATAAATATCCCTTCTCCCATGACTCATATATATTTATTCGCACATATTTTTCGTTCTCAGAGTAAATACTTGCAATATAAAGCATTTTTCATAAAATTCTACTGGAAGATTATTATTTATGAAATAAATACATAGTAAAACGAGAGACGCACACGGGTTTTAATAAAATGAATGATTTAGTAATTTCTGACCGAAATTCCATTTTCAAAAATTCAATTTGACCTCGATTCGTGGATAACTCCTCCTCTAGGACTCATATATACTTATGCTTGCAATGCAATGCATTTTTCATAAAAATCTACGAGAAGAATAATTTTTAATGAAATTAATACAAAGTAAAACGGGATACGCACTCGGATTTTAATACCATGCATGATTTAGTACCATTTTTTACTCTCTTGCATATTTACACTAACAAATAAAATAACAATGATTGATAAAAAAAGTGTATCCAATCAAAAATTCACACTTCATCAAACCTAGGCATATCCACTATTTTTACTCGTAATTTTTTATCATTTTCTTTTGCACTGATTGGATTTTTTTCTCACGAAATATTAAAACTTAAATTAATCAGCTTTTTCCTAATAAACCCTTCAGCGGGAGCGTCAAATTTTGCTGCGCGGTTGGGCGCGCGGGCCATACTGGTGTCCCATACTCATTATTTTATTTCCTTAATTTTGCAGCATTTTTGTTTTATTTTTAAGAACAATAAAGTTGGATGTATAACACTCGTATTTCTAATCCTACCTCGTGAACGGCTGTGAAATATACAAGAATTGCCATGAGAAAAAATGTCTCCTTCTCGTTGCCATCCCTGACGGACCACGGGGGCCTAACACCTAGTACGATAAGCCTCGGTATAATTGCTATGCAAATTAATGAACCTGGATCGCGTAGTGGTATGGGCTTGTCCCGGAAATCCAAAGGTCCGTAGTTCAATTCCCGGTCCAGGAGAATTTATTCTCATGGCAATTCTTGTAAAATAAATTTGGACTATTTTGTTTAGTGAACTTTTTATCACTAGGGAGCACGTTTATTATTAATAGTAGAACAAAATGCCCCCCTGCCACCTCCCCTGCAAAGGAGTCAAAAAAGCAGAAAACTTGCCGAGGAACCCATACAAGTAGCATAAACGTGCTGAATGTAGTTTGCACCTCAAACCAGACAAATATCATACAAAATTTGCTACACAGCTATAAGTGATGCTGATAGAAAACTGTTCCACAGTTAGGTGCGTGGGACACATGCATGGTCCATTCACGACCGCTTCCATTCGAGCGCTATACATTGCTAAACTTGTGCCGATTTCTAACAAAAAACAACGTGAGGCTTTCGAGGACTAAATAATGGGCCGCTACTGAAAATCACATGTACATTATGCACAAGAAAAGCGGCACGCGCAACAAACACTGTGGGTCACCCTTGCGGCCCTCGTGCCAACTGAAGGGTTAAATTAGTTACAGCAAGACCCCCTGTACCCCTTGTGTCCCCAAAATGTTCTGAATTTTTCAAATAAACACCGTCCCCTCCCCCAATTTGCATCTCTCCTCCTAAAATCGCTGCAATAATCTTCTGTCTAAAACCTGGGCCATCAAAAACAATGTATCCTTAAAACATTGTGCCCCTGATATTAAATTTTGAAATAATTTTGATAAAAATTCGTCGGCCTCGTTGGCGGTGGGGTAAAGTCCTCGCCTGCCAAACCGTAGGTCGCGGGTTCGAATCCCGCCTGGGTATGTGGTCCCTGTCCAGGGCATGGAGGTTTGTGTTGCGCTATGTTTATTCCTCCGTTTTAAAAGCCTCTATGTGCTGATTACAGTGAAGTTGAAAAAAACAAAAATTAATATTTATTCGCACTTGCAGGTAAAAGTCTGTGAAACCAAAATTGTCCTTTGCTGATAATTTAGAGATCTAAGGTTTTCATAAAGGAAACTGATGAGTATTCACTGGTGATCATTTTGTGGCTTGTGAACAATGTGCGGAGGAAGGTATTCTTTCGCTGTAATTCAGTACCTAAGTATTCTATTAGAGTTTTTTATTGCAGGTACCCCAACTAACAATTTAGCAGTTTTTAACAGGCCCACCACAACTTATTTCCATTAGATGTCACTGATATTGGACCGAAGTGATCACTGGCTATGGATATTATCAAACCACTGAATTCTGAAACCAAGCCGCGGCCTTGAGCAGCAATCCGAAGCAGCGAGGTATCAAATTGGAAGCACAAGGGAATTAGGTCGGGGCTCGGATAAGGGCGCGACGGTAGTATGAAAACCGGTACCAACAGACGGTCCAAGTCGCAAATGGTTCAACGGGCCATGAGGCTGACCGAGTTCTGAGTGGGATACAGAGGCATTGTCAGTTGTGTCGAAGGGAAAGCATCCCTTTTCAAAAGTTCGGTTTGAATCGACTTCAAAAATAGGAAAGCTGCCGCCGAAAAAGTTTCAACCATTGTACTGGCTCACTTAAGGTAAATGCATATTCATTGATGTCGGTAACAATTGCGGCTACAAGTTAGTCAATTTTAATTAGAATTTATGAGGCCTCCTATCCCTTTACTTGAAAAAGTAGCACCATGGTAAAACCACAAAAGTATTCTCTGCTAAAACTTCAAAAAACTAAATCAAATATTAAACAAAGTGGCCTTTTTGCCCAAAGTGGTAATTTTTTGCAAAAAAAGAGGTGTAACAGTGATAATAAGATTTAAATTTTTTGTACATTTTATTTAGAAACTGCCGCAAAAGCAGAGTTAGTGGTCATTCTGTACATGGCACTTTAGGTAAAATTCAGTACAGTTTAAATGAAAATGCGAGGAGTATTTCCAAGATTCTTCATTGCGGTATAGGCAAATATCAGAGGATAGGCGAAAGGAAAAAGATATTTCTGACATATAGATCTGAAATAGATTGGTGGAAGATATTTTGATTTATATTTTAATACTTTCAAAGCAAGTTTCAGAAAAAAAAAATGTATTGGAAAATAATTTGTTTGCTAAATGAATATGGTCATTGTTCCTTTAAAAAATTTAATATACAACATAGCCACACCAATTTTTATCTTCCACTTCCATTAAATGTAAGAGGCTGATACCTTGTGGAGATCCATCATAATATTTGAAGTGATACTATCTTGCAATTTTCCACATAATAAATTCAATAAATAAAAATTAATTTATACGCAGAAAAGTGCAAAGAAGCATCACTTCATGTCTTCCTATCATCATCCTATGCCTCCATGTTAGCATTAAGCAACCAACTGCATCACGTTTTTGATATTAAGTAATAAGGTTATTATTTGTATCCTATATGACAGATAGTGGGTGATAACTTGGAAAATATTCATAGAAAAGAGTTATGTAGGTTTGGACCGATATTAATTATCTGTACGGTACTTGGTAGGACGCAACTCTCCCACCCTACCGACTTTGAGTCGAGGGGAAGTACTAGATTGAGACTAATACTAATTTATTTAGTCTAATCTGGAAATTAATTTAATCTTATTTAAAATATCATGGTATATATAAGCAGCCCTTCATCAACATTAATTACTTTGATTAAGAAAAATATATATTTTAGTTCATTCACATATATGTAAAATTCTAATACATCAATAACTTTCAAATATTGACAAAACTCTACTCTGTGGCCCTTAAAAACATCTGGACATAATGGTAGTTTAAAATGAATTACTCGGCAAGAAATAATACAAATTAGGTACAATTCTTTGAGAAAGATTGCTGCGTGCTCTAAATGATGATAGCCAAGCAGTTGAAATATATCAAAATGAGTGGGAAGAAGTGAAGGAGCGAGTGAAATGTGGGGCATAATAGCCACCTTTTTTTATTCCAAATGACTAATTTATGGGGTGGATGCCCACTGGGATCGAAATTTGCATAAATGTTAAAGAGGAATACCTAATCAATAAATCTTGAGCAAACGGATGCGTAAGTGGCACACATTAGCGATACGAAAATAAGCAGTCTTGGAACAAAATGTTGCACTTTGATACCCTAGATTTCAGTTGAAATAAAATCTCTCCAATGCCACCGGCCACATCAATCACAACGCACTACACAGCATCTATACTGTGAAAATACCGAACTTGCTAACAAAACGAATTTTATACCAGAATGAACATAAAATAAAATTTGGGATGATAATTATATCCTAAATTAACCCACTCCTCAGTAAGATGCTTACTAAGGTATAGGGCTCACTCAGAAGTCTCTATATGAAACAAAGCTGATGATTTGAAGAAATGTTTATACAAAACAATCACCTACGCTTTACATGAAAGCCAAAATCAATAAGATGAAGGATTTGAAGCAGTTGAGGTGTAAGTAAGAGAAAGAATGCATTGACTGCAATGTGGGAAGTTTCACCCAGTATTTCAATTCAGAATGCGTGACTAATGAAAATAATGCGAGCATTCACCTTAACCAAGAGAATATTCGTCAAAATTCAGGTGGTTTCAGATTAACAGTTATGTTATAGTTTAATTTGATCCACCTTTGAGTGGAATAGCAGAAATAATAATATACAGTAATTGAGACACTTCATTTAGCACTGAATGGATTGATATATAATTATCAACTACCTGACACGCGCTGAATAGAGATTTTAAAACGCGGATAGAAACGTGCGATTTCACTCGAGTGAATATATGTAGTCACATAGCACTACTCTGAATAAATGTATAGCATACCACATTCGACACCAATATAGATATAAAATGTAGATTTTGATCGGCAACAATTAATGCTTACTTACATAACGTTGAGTGGCTGACAGTAGACACACAAATGAGAATAAATTGGTATAGCATTGAGTACTATGAGGGTTGTTTCATCCAGTTATCCGGAAATGCGTAACATCCGGATTCTAATCAATCATTACACAGTATCCATCAGGACAGATACTTCTCGTGTAGAGAGAAATAAGTGATCAATTATTACAAGCCTCATAGACGCGCAAATTGTTATCATTACCTACCAATAGACCGATAAGGTGTCCGAGATCAAAATTTTGCTGTTTATTTATCAATGGCAGCAGCCAATTTACAGGTAATATACAATATAAGGTGATATAATGTTAGTAAAATATCAAAGGGACGCTATTCACGCGGACGCGAGATCTGATAGAGACAAGACTGCGGATGGAAGAAGTGCAATCAGATCAAATACTTTCAATCACAAATGGGAACGAACCTTATCGGGGGATCGGGTTGGTGTGGTGGCTAGAGTGTTGGCTTCCCACCCGGCGGGCTCGGGTTCAAATCCCGGCAGTGGCAGAGAATTTTCAGAGACTGCCCGATCCCTGCTTGAATGTTTGTGGAGGACATTTCAAGCGCAACATACCGTCCGTCGGATGGGACGTTAAGCCGTGGCGCCTTTCGTTAAGAGCAGGCTAACGCCGACGCCGGGTTTCTCTCCACCCTTCCTTCCACACCCTTTCCTCATGGCTCAAATGACCTCAGCTGTCGGTCGCCTCTTGCAAATACCATACCATACGAACCTTATCAATTCCTAGTGTCACCGTTGCCATTAATCATATCTTCTTCCAGTCATTTTTAATAGCTTGCAAAAAGCAAGGGGTAGTCCATAAGTTTCACAAAGAATACTTAATGACAAGAAATATGCATTAGAAGGGAGAATTTTTTATCCAAATTAATAACGTATATTCTGACAGACAAAAATTATTAATACAGGAGTAAACAATGAGTGGCAGAGAGTGGAAACATAAATGAGAAGGAATAAGTACAGCAATGAGAGCAAAGTGAGAATTTTCACCTGGTTGAACAGCTTTGGATTCAAATCAACCAACATAATATCCGCCAGGAGAGATTGCTCGCATAAAATAGTGAAGGGATACAATATGTTCAAAAGTAAACGTTGTTATATTCCACACGGTATTTTTGAAAACTCAACCGCTTTCGACCTTTTGCCAGTCATTATGAGAAGGTATAGAAAAACCTTACTTTATAATGTGCTGAAAAGTTTGAAACCGGAAGATTTTTTTAATTACTGTGTGACATATAACAACGTTTATTTTTTAACCTCCTATGTCGCCTTTTCACGAAGTGAACTCGCGAACCATTGATTTACATATCTATATGCTTCGGAACTTGGATGGTGGTTACAACAATATAAGTTGTCATGCAAAATGGCGAATGAATAATTACTAAATTAGTGGCGAATAAAGACGTTGGCAAATAGAAAATGAGGATTTACTCGCTTCTGTAACCTCTTGAAAATGACCTGAAAAAATCTAAATCGTTATTGTTATAAATGGATATTTTGTGGAAAAAAATTAAGTTAATTTTTGAGCCTATCATGTCACCATTTCAAGAAGTGAACTATGGAACTATTGATTTGATATGAGGAAAAAAATATTCTTCAGCTGACTGTCACGAAAATGGTGTTCATTACCAATAGATTGATAAGGCCACCAAGATCAAAATTTTTCATTTCACTACGCGGACGCGGGATCCGTGATTCCAGCCCGAATGAAAACTCTCCGTTGTCACACTGCAAATTCCCGAGAAGACTGGAGAAGTGGAATCGGAACAAATACTTTCAATCACAAATGAGAACGAACCTTATCAATTCCTAGTGTCAACGTGGGCATTAACCCATTTCCTACTTCCCGTCATTTTTCATTCATTGCATCAGACTCCCCCACACGTCATATCCAACGCCACCCCTACTTTCCCCATCAGCGGTGGCGGCGGCGTCATATCGGGGTCTCCACTCATGGCAGCGTCGCCGGTCCGGGGGAAATAGATTCATAACTCACCACTCTGGCTCGGTCATTCAATCTCTGGGATGAGAAAGGCGGCACTTGCAGGCGGACCATGCTGTGGTTGTCATGGGGCTTACATTCATGAGTTGGAGCAGAGGGGGGGAATGGGGGTAAGATGGATCACGCAGCCATCTCGCCCGCGGTGGAAGTGTTAAAGCGGAACTCGGAGTTGCCCCACATTGCGGGATTCATGGGCGTTAAAGGCGGAAGTTTTCTCCTTACCCACTTACACATTCATGCCTTTTATTAGAGCGAGATGGTGATATTCATGGGAAAAATTTTGATGGAGTGGATAAAAGAGACATTTCGGTCAATCAATAGCTTTCGATGCACTTCTCAGGTTATTTTCGAGTTCTCCCCAAGACCAAATATGTTTTAGATAAAGTAGGAGAACTGAACGGAAAAAACTATCACATCTTTGTTCTCGTGTTGGATAGAAATTATGAATTTCTTTCCAAAAATTAGTTGAAGTGGAACTAAAGTAACTATTCATACACCTCTCAGTGAATTTCCATAAGATACCCGTGAAATGCAAGAACAAATTTTTGGAAGTCAAGAAGTGTTATGATTGCTAATAAGTTAGGGGAATGAAACGGAAAAACTGTCGCATTTATGTTTTCTGTTGGATAGAAAGTATGCATTCCTCCCGTTCAAATAATATTCAATTGGATCTCTTCATTTTTTTAACTTATCAGATGTTTGAATCGTATAAACGTATACATTCATGCACTTTTGATTTGATTTATTGTGAATGCCTGTCATATTTCAGCTTAATTAAGGTGCTCGAAAGCGAAAAGAGAACGAATTTTTAAAATCAACTTTTCACTTATTTTAAAACATATCGACACCACTGAAAAATGCTCAACAATTGCCCAGCGAATCAAATCCGCTCATCTAGTAGCTCAACCATACGAATCCGCTCATCTGGTAGTAGCCGGAGAATTCACTCTCACCTTCGATTCTCCAAGCTTTGGAGGTGAGCGTTCATGCTCCAGCTCTTGCCAGCTGAGCGGATTCGTATTGCTGGGCTACTCGATGAGCGGATTTGATTCGCTGGGCAATAGGTGAGATGGGATTCGCTCATAGCCGAGACAGAGAAGTACTCGAATAATACTCGATGAGACAGAGAAGTACTCTAAAAAATGAAGATTAAAATGGAATTGGCTACAGCCAGATAACAGGTGAAAACGGCAAAAAGGAACTTAGATATTAGTATACAGCGAAAAATAGAAAAAAAGATCAAATATCCTCGGTCAAACCTTTTCCAATCGACTATCAGAAAATAATTGCCAAATGAGTAATGAGACAGTGCTAAGAAGAGTGAATGGAAAGAGAACTCGTCTAAAAACCCTTAAAAGAGGACGGTACTAATCACTGATTTGTGAATGAAAAACTTTGCTGTTTCTAGAATTTGGAACTTTATTTTCCTGACTAGTTTCGATAAACTGTATCATATTCATAGAGTGTATCGAAACAGTGTATCGACACTAGTCAGGAAAATAAAGTTCCAAATTGTAGAAACAGCAAAGTTTTTCATTCACAAATCAGTAAGATGGATTTATACAACGTGAAGGCCTCTACTATTCAGTGCATCGGTACTAATCAATTTGCCACATCGTGAGGCATAGTGGTGTGATGAAGGCAATCGTAGGAGGAGATGTGACCGGCACGACAGGCTATGCAGAGCCTTGTATGGGTTAAATAGGACGATTAAATAGTGATGTGAAAGAAGGAAAACGCAAATATGTAAGCTTAGTGAAAGCTAAATGTTTACATATTTTTAATATCAAAAAACGTGCATCGGAAACCGGTACTCACTCTCATTGAATTTAAATTAATCTATACTCAATGGCTAATGCAATTCACGAGTATATTAACCTTACTTTTTGAATACACCACTGGAAAAACGAGAAAAATATATCGTTATTTCCGATTGTAATGAACTCTCGATCGTTCTAGGTACCTTGCTTATATTACATAAACTTTCACCGCTTTCCTAAGAAATTATGAAATAATGAATTGCATTAAAATGATACAGATCCCTGTTCCATTAGGATATTAAGTACAACACGCCTGCTGATAGAGCATCCTTTACTCAAAAAATTTTGGAAAAATGGACCGCAAATCCACGCCCCCATCACAAGAGCTTTATACATCACCGCAGAGCAGCGCCACACGGGCGGCGGAATACGAAAGAACCAGCACTCGACACTATCTTCCACCGCAGCAGGTCCAGGTGAGTCATGACTCATTGATATATTTAACACATGAGCTCTACGACAATGCTATTGTATTTTAAATATATATCATGGTAAGATACAACTTTAGGGTAAGTAGGATATGAGACAGAAAAAAACTTTAAAGTTTAAATCACCATTATTAATGTAAACAAACACTAAAATGATGGCTTATGTGCCATGCATATATCCCTTTACAAACCTTCATATGGCCCCGAAACGATCCACTAAAGTACTACTTAATGGGCTCTTAAGACTATTAAGTATTATTATAGGTAAAGTATTTTAGCTTTCTTCTTTGGTATACAAAGAATTCTGTAAGATCAGTGTTTTTTTTATTTTCACACTTATTTAGCTAAGGATTGCTTTAATTTGCTTGATTTGCCATTATTTTGTTGAACTATTCTAAATAATTTGCCACTGATCTGTCGCCATAAATGGGAGAAGCAAAAGGCTGCATTGAGCATGCCAAAAGAAAAAACTGCTATAAGAGTCAAGGGTCTATGCCGCCTAGTGGCACGGAAAAATGAAAAAAAAACTCTCGCGCAGCGCCTGTCAGATCTATTGCGCCCGACGATAGGTTAGGTAAAAATTACCAGAGAAGCAATTGTAAACGGTAATTCGATTACTTATGACATCACGTCACTGGTCTTGAGATTTGAGAGAGTGTGTGAAGTATTATCTTTCCAACATTCTACTGTATATCAAACGTAGATATTTTACCTTAGATGATATGCGAGTGCTCAAACAACGTCACGACCGAGAAAATACCGATGGAGCATTTGCAAACTACTCTAAAGGCAATCAACATACACAGTCATTAACATTAATGATGTATGTTCAATAAAATGGATATCTGAATCATGGGCGTTACCAGTGGGGGGCAGGAGGGGCAACTGCCTCCGCTCCCCCAAGAAGCGAAACTAAATTTAGTTCAAAATAAAAGTTATTGACAAATTTTTCTTTTGAAGAAAATTATATTAGTGTAAGATATGGAACTAAAATAAAAACCAGTATTTATTCAAGCAAATAATTAAAAAAAAACAATATTTTGCTCTCATAATTTCCTTGAAATTTTGGTTTCATTATCCTTTTCTGTGCAAAGAAAGTTACAACTTGAACGACCACAGCTATATTCATCCCACCTACCCCCTAGTTTCGATTCTGGGTACTCCCATGATCTGAATCTCCAGGAGCATAGAGACGTCGAACGACCTTGGTAGGCAAATCGGCAGCACGTGGGTCGAGAGTGGACGAGACTGCGTAGCCCAACGACAAACGTATCGTGCTCCGCCCGCGATTGCGGCGCAACTGTGAACCTCCTGAAGTTCAGCGAGGGCGATAGCTTCCCGGCAAGCGCTGGAGGGGAAGTGGACCAAAGGTGTGGGTTGAGGCGCAAGGTCCAGAGAGCCAAGAGAAAGTGGGGGGAGGAGGGTTAAGAGCGCAAGCGTGAAATCGATCGACAATGAAAGCATGCGCGAAACAGAATAACCCCTCGGCCGTTTTCCGACGTGAAGTCGTTCAGTCGCTGTTGAAAGCTCAAACGGTGAGCAGGTACAATAGCATTTCCAACTCAGTTCTCCACTGAGGAGTTTCCCACGCGAAATGAAGTGTAGGAATGTCACTTTTGTGAAAATGTCAGCTTATGCTTAGTGAAATTTTGATGCATTTGCTTGAAGTTTTTGGGGCATGCAATAAAATATAATCTTGATGATTCAGCCTACCTTAAATAATTCAATACGCTAAATTATTTAGACTTCTTCTATACCGTTAAACTGTTAATAATACTACTTAATAACAATATTACGGTGAAGCAGCTTTCATACATTTATTATGAACGTTTTTGTGTGCAACACATAAGCATTTTTTAGCCAAAACGACATTTTATATTTTCATTCCAATTTATGCACATATTAAGCTTATACATACACGTCGACAGGAAATTTTTTAATTATAAATAAAGTTGTCTAGAAAATTTATCTTCCAAAGATCTTTTTTTTAAGAGGACGATTGGGAAAGCTCAGAAACAAGGCACATTTCATTGTAGACTCCCGTAATTTACAGACTTTATCTTCTATTTCTAAAATTACTGGTTAGAATAGTTAAATATTATGTTTCGACATAAAGGAAATCACAAGAAAACAACTCATTTCCTAGACAACGCTGGCATTGCAAGCCAATAAAACACTAAAGGCATACACTTTCACCCAGTTTGTGCCTTGATTAGACATCATTTATGCCATACGCGAAGGAAGTACTAAAGCATGCTCGGCCTACCAACTGCATTAATACAAAATTTCATGCATCCATTTCATTCACGTAAGAAACGAAGATATTTGTTCACATAATGGCCACAATATAGACATAAAAACCAGTTTCACCACAACTCAGAAGTCAATTCCATGCTTCCTGAGTGAATGTCAATTCGGCTCTAAAATCGAAGTAAAAATAATTTAGTTGAACAATAATACTCTTCAAATTCCAGCATTATACTTGTAAATTAAAAATTAATGCCCATTCATAAATAGCATGCTTTGTTAATTTGAGCTCATTTTTTTCTTCCATATCGAAGAATATCACACTTGTAAAAGAATTTTGCTTAAGACTCCTAAGAAGTTTGAATTTTGCAGGACTTTGTTTCGATCGAATAGTAAAGTTGGAATCTCTTTCTTCTGGATAATTTAAAAATTTTAGTGCACCAATTTAATAATGAGAGGCTTACTTTAAAGCGCTGATAAATCCAACGGTGACATTGCACTGGAAGTTTCATTTCGTTAAATTATGAATATTTTTTGGAACGACCTTTAGAGTGTGGCCCTATTTTTAAGGCCCTAAAATAAAATAACTAAATTTTGAACAGAATTTATTATCACGATAAACCAATTTATATTGCTTTTCAGCGAAAAAAAGACATCATATGAACAAAAAACATCCCTGACTCATTTCTTTGCAATTTTGAAATTGGATATAAGAGAATTTGTGATTAAAATGTAATTATATTCAATTACTATTCGGAAGAGAAATATACACATAAATTGCCAGAACTAAACAGGAATATAATTGAAATGAAATTGTATTTCAAAATCAAAATAATAACACTGATTTTCAAGTATCTATTAAAAAGTTCATTTCAAAAGATAGTGAGAGAATTTTCGCTAACTAACCTAATTTTAAAGAAACGTACGGAGTATAAATATTCGTTCCGTTTACGAAAAGTATTCTTGACTTTTAAAATAAATTATTAGGACGGACAAAGGAATTTAAAATATGAAAGTCAGCCTAGAGAGAGGTGAAAACCAAATGCAATTTCAACTCGCTCCGGACTCTCATGCGTTTATTCTGCCAACAAGAAAGGATAGAACGTAGGATGGTGACCGATTCTGATTCATTAATCGGATTTGTTTCATTAATATTATTTTCCCTGAAATTAGATTTTTTTAGAGAAAAATTAGATAACTTCTACCACAGGATATAAATAAATTGATCTAAACAATTTTATCAACAACTCAGAAATAATGTGCAAAATAATTGGCAAGGACCAATGCCTAGAAATTTTTGTATACTGCAATACTGATTAGTCATAGAAAATAATAAGTATTTCTTCCTATAAATTCCGTACATTTTTGTTTCGATCTTGGCAAAAATTAATATAACTTCATTATTTTTAAGTTAACAAATACCATTGGATCATATTTTAAAAATCGCTCCAAAAAAGTATGAGCTACGATATACAAACTAGCGCAACCGTAAAATATTTCCGGGTAAACCTTCTATGCAAGTAATATCTCAACCAAAGTTCGAGGCAGTATGAAAAAGTTATTAAAGTAAACCTCGGGTCACCTTGTTTTAATACATCTATCCACTCATATTCCGAGATTCATTGAGGAGTAAAGCGGCAGTCAATCTACTAATACTTCGCTTACTATCCCCACCATCACATCTGGATATTTGGCTTTGTTTATCCTGTGGAGGATTCCAATCCCGCACGGCTAGAAAATCCATCAAAGGTTAGCTTTCGGGAGCGGAAAAACATTGCACGGACGATTGCGTTGAGCGAGCTACCCGCGCGAAATTGCACTAGAGGCGGAAGAGCCTAGACCTTCGTGTGCATGATAACGAATGGGAGAGCTCTCTCTCTCTCTGGCTGTAGTAGTACGCGGTCGTAGGGGCTCCACCAAAAGGCCAGGATTATGGGAGAATTACCAACCTTATCGGGGGATGTTATGCATGATTCGGGGAATGTACTTTTCAAAGGCGGCTTTCCCTCCCTCTCTCGGTGGAAGCCAGGCTGTTATCATAAACGCCCAGGCGTCTGTAAGTTAACCACTTAAGGGGGGGATAAAATAAAGCCATGAGCTACTTAAAAGAGGAGAGAAAGATTTCGTGCGGAGGAAATAATGTTTTTGTCATGTCGGTTTCACACTTTACAGCTCGCTCAAAAGGGCAAATGCCTCGTAAACTTTCCGAATTCTGTTCACATGAATGCATTCTATCGTGGCGTATTAAAAGCGGGGCAGAGTTTAAAGTCAAGCGGGCCTGATGACTGCGCGTTTAAGGAACGATACAATTTACGGAAGCTAGATAAGAGTACGAAATTCTGACGAGAAAATGTGGTTAGTTACGATCCATATAAGAGTTCAACTAAAAATTTTAATGCGATGTAAAATTTGAGATGATTATTCTAAAAGAGCTTCGATCCATGGAAGTATGGGTAAAATTTTGAACATGAAGGCGAAACAAGAGCATGAACTTGCATTTAAAAATCTATAACAAAATCCGAAGATTTTATACAAAAGAGCGAATCCGAAGATCCATGCATGATGGAGTGGAATTTTTTCCATATCGAAATAAATATTTGCAATATCCCCGTTTATTTATTTTTATCTTTTATTTATTTTATTTGAAATGTCCCGTAAACAGCATATAAAGCCTTTACAACGTAGGAATTAACAAAGTATATCACAAACATCCATTTCCTGGATAGAGACTACCTACCCCGGCGGGATTCGAACCCGCGACCTACAGTTTGGCAGGTGAGGACTTCACACCACCGCCCCCGAGGCCGGCAAATTCTTACCGAAAGTATTTCAAAATTTATTACGACCCAGGTTTCAATGTTACAATTCATCTTTAAAGCAATTCTTCTTTTTCTTTCTTCACCTTGAAGATAATGTAGTAACATTGAAACCTACGCCGTAATAAATTTAATAATCGGGGAAATTTAGGCATTTATTTCAATACTTAAAAAACTAACGTATTATGCACTATGACCTTTTTAAAGTGTTTACCGTACATTAATGTTACGTAAGAGGATTCTCAAGTCGGCCTCTAAATGTGTTGTTAACCGCCATGCATTTAAATGGGTTTACAGAAGTCGTCACTCGCGTCGCTTACGGGCAAATTTATCTGAGTTTCACGGCAAAATGAGGTATAATTAGAGGTGTTGGCCGAAATTTATGTACGTAATGATTTAATCTATCAAATTCATATGTTTTCAATGCTATTCCTCGCAATAAGAAACATTTAACTGCAAAATATGGGAAAAATGGAACACATTGCACTCATCACCCCGCCACGGACATTTTTGAAAACCGAAACCAAAAATACGACTGAAGTGGCAACATTCTACTGTGGGATGGAATTGGGCCTTCTCTATACAGTCCCCTTCTTACCGTGTATTTACTCTTATTACCTCCACTGACATTTCCGTTCCTGTACCTGAGGCTACCTCAGGCGTAGCGGTTATATAATTGTTGCGGTTCTTTTGGGGTTTGCGTGATGAAATGATACGTCTCCATGTTCCGCTTAGCATCAGACCCTGGTCTTGGTTTAAACTATCTCGGTATTTTCGTGTGGCATGCCTCTCTGACCAGACGATTAAAAAGTAATTTTCTTTTTCCAAAACTTTAACGTTCATCATCATCATTAGTCAACAATCCTAAGATTGGTTTTACGCAGCTCTCCATTTCTCTCTCCTATCCGCTAATATCTTCATAGGAACATATTTATTCTCTTTTACATCCTTTATAACCTATCCTATATAATGTCCATGTCAAACCGATGGCCTTCAGCATCATGTTCAGTGTACGGCGAGGCGGAGCAATCAAGATATCTTAGTTCGATAGCCTGTACGTACTCTACTATTCGGGTTTTGAAGGTTTTTCCCGTTTCACCGATGTAACTGGAGTTACAAATGTTACATTTACCCCGGTAAACTCCCTTAGTTCGTTATTTCTCTCCGCCTTTCATGCTGCTAATGATGTCTTTTATTTTTGGCACAGGTACAAAATCAGTTTCCTCATCAAGTTTCTTTTAAAAAATCGGGATTTTGACCAATTTATTACTCATATTAACTGCATTAACAACAGCATTAGGTTCACGATGGAAACTGAAGTTGAAGGGAAACTCTCACTTTTGCATGTCTTGTTGAATTTTGTTACTAAGTGTCTGGATGACCAGGAGTTGAAACCATGGGACGCATAATTTATGGAAAATCTGTGAACACGAACAGATATTTTGACTTTGAATCCCATCACCAGTCACAGCAGAACTATCGTGTCAATACAACTTTAGCTCCATCGAACAATCTCGGTTGATATGAAGGATGAAATGAAAACCTTGCCGGATGTCACCTTGGAGAAGGTTTACGGGCAACTTGTCAACGATAGGTTCGTTCAAAAGAAACTTACTTGGCCGAGGTTAAGACTAATAAATTAACTGTTCAGATATTCAGTGCCATCAAAACAGAAGTATTAGGATGATAGGGAAAATAGCTTTTGTAGATAATGTAACAATAAAAACACGCTCTAAAACATTATATTAATTCATACGCTCATCATAAAATATTTTGCGTTTTAAGCATTGATAGGTATATAAAAAAATAGAGGATATCTATATAGACAGCGTGTCCTTCATATGTAATGTTCAATGAAAATTCACTCGGAGTACAAGAATTTTCTTTTTGATTATTCAATAGGAAACATTGTCCCCCGGATTCACACTCGATATTTTACGTTTCTGCTGAGAGTTCTCTGTTTCAGAAAGTTATCACCGAGAAAGAAATCATTCATATAGCACACTTCTATTTTTTTCAAGTTAATAATTCGTCAGAAAATTTTAGATTTCCATAGCTTTCTTTGATGCATTATTTACATCAATATTTTCCGCGATCACAACTCTAATTCCATGTAAATATTTGATAGAATACAGTGGAACCTCTGTTTCATCGTGTCTTTATGAATTAAAATAGCGAGGCGCGAGAAGGGACTCTACGTTTCAAAACTTGCATTTCCATCGTCGCTCGTCATATCGACTCTCGGATTGTAATCTGCACTACTATCGTCAACTTCGTTACCATGGTCCGCGCGCCAATAGGCGACGCTGAAGGTTCAACGAAGTTCAGCATCCGAGGCCAACCCACGAATAGTTAAGACGACGCATCACTCCCAGTCAACCGGCAACTCCCTTTTTTGATGGCAAATAACTCAGCTGAAACTGATGCTATAATTCCGAAATTTACAGGGTTTATAAAATAGACCCTATCAATATTGTCTTGCCGCACATATATGGCTATTTTTACCTTGTTATTTTTTCATATATTAGTGTTTGAATTCGAAATACAAATACATTTAAACTGAAATATTTTTAAAAGAGTCATTAATCCTTAAAGAGTAGGTACATTTACAGTCAGAGTCCGTAATCGGTTACCTAAAGATTTATGCTTATGTATCTAACAACTAGATGATATGAACATAGTTGGCAGTGATGAAGGAGAAATTGAAAACCTAAAAAAATAATGTAGGCTGTATAATCTCCTTTGCATCGATTAAACCGATAATGTTGGGATGATTTTCTCGCATAAACAAATAATTTTATGTTCTAATCTGTTGTTTAATAATTCCAGGGATACATCCAAAAATTATTTCCATTTTAGTCATCTGAAAGACATTTTTGGCGTTTTTAAACATAAATAAAGACAACATTTCATCGGACGAAATGAAGTCTTTTGTTGATAAGATTTCCTTTAAACTTCAAATACCATATATATATATGCACGGAGAAAACAGATTAGATATTTTTAAAATATTGAATCACAATTTCATAATTTTAATCTCATATTTTTCCGGATCTATGTATTTTATATTTCAGACGCAGGAAAGGGTCTATAAGGGTTTAGATCTAAATACTCAATAAATGTCAGAATAATGAATCAAGTTTTGCACAGGCAATTGGTCACGAAAAAAGTGAAAAAATACGACGGATCGCGAGAGGGTGACGCGTCCTCTTAACCAGTTCCATTCCTTTTACACTGCTGACATTACTCACACCCGCGGAGGGAGAAAAAAAGCCGTTGTTCCGCTCCGCAAGGCGGCCTTACCTCCTCCCCAATGGTTTCCCTCCCGCAGAGTCATTCACTTTGAGAATTATAAATTCCGTATCCGTGAATCTCATTCAAATTTCATCCGGGGCAGACTTCATTATTTTTCTGCGTCCCTCTTCCTCGCCATTTTCCCAGTCGAGGCCTCCTCCGCTGACGGTCTCTTTTTTCCTATCGATCACGTCTCCTTACTCCGGGAGACCCCCGAGATAGGATGGCAGAGTGAGAGAGAGCTCAAAGTATTTTCGTTCTTCTCCTCCTTTCCCTCCGTTCATCATCAGCAGTTAGTAATCCAATTATCCGCTTTCCGCAGTTCTCCGGTCTCTCTTCGAAGAAGACTTCATCTCCCCATCACTACTACCTGCGTTCACCCCTACGCAGTCATCTTCCAGGCTATCGTGTCTCCGTAAGGTCACACAACCACCTCTATTATAGAACGTTACATACGGATTTTCAAAGCTAATTTCAGTATGGAAATTTTTTTTATTCATTATCAATTATTCATTTTCAATAACCTAGTGGTCTCAAAATACTTTGAGGGCATACATGTAGTATAGTTTATGTTGAAATTGGTCTCTTGTAACACACTATGTGACAGCTATTGAAACAAAACACCAGAGGGGCGGAATAATGCGGTTCGCAGTACGTAATAGCCGCCTGTTCGATGCGGATGGATCAATTTATATTCCGCTTTGCGGCTCGGAACGCGTTTAGCTCCAGGAGATGCGGACATGGGATTTGACGGGAAGAAACCTTTCTTTTTCAATTCGCTCGATCTTCTCTTTTTATAGTTTTTGTTTCCCACCACACACGCTATGCAGCCACGCTTTCCTTCCAACCCAGCCATGTTCAACCTTAAAAAAACCTAAAAGAAAAACAAAACAAAAAAAACCTTTTTCATCATCTTTATATTGCACAAACAGACGCGCTTCTTTGGACGCGCCGCCACAATCACGTACTCATACCAAGGATAAGACCTTTTCGGTATCACGTCCCTCTCCTCTCCACGTCAAGACATCTGCCCCCCACCAATCTTCGAACTCTTTTAGTTACGGCAGGTGATTCGCGTTTGTTTTAGCGGATAAAAGAAAGGGGAGAGGGAAAGATGCAAGGGTAGAGTTGATCAGAATGGTGGGAGCGGTTACATTAAAAGAACAACGTTCATAGGAGCCTCTCGACGGTATTCAGTGAATAGCACACTATAAGTTAATATTATAGCCAGATTATATAAATGGCTCCTTCAAATAAGTTTCTAGTAAAAACTATGGTTTTAAAAAGCTTGAAATATTTATCGCTGTTTTCCCGAGGGAAGTCAATATTTTCATCCATAAATGCGAGCGTATTCCCGTTTTATGTACCTCAGTCTTCTACAATATGTCACTAATCATTATTTCCTAGAAATATGATTTTAACGTGATTAAAGTGATTCAGTTTTCCTTTTGATTATTGGTCTCAACGTTTACTTTTTGATCCACCAAGCCAAATCACTGTTTTCCACCGTAAATATCTACATAATCCTTTCCTTTATGTACTTCAGTTTTGTATGACACATTCCTATTAATATTGCTACGTAAATATGATTGAATCGTGTACAATTATGTAATGTTTCTTTTATTTCTCGCATTTTCAACATGACTCAGTTATATTTACGTTAACCGTTCTCAGTTTTTTATGTTTCTTCCATCATAATGACGCAATGTAGCGCTGAAATGTGTAGTTTCCATTCCCTCCAACCTCTAAACCCCGTAGTTAGATGAGTACAGAAGAGATAACCTGCACATATAACAAAATAGGGTCAGGGCGTGAGAGTTGGCGAAGAAAAAAATGAGATCCCATAAGGAAGAGCAGCTCATTCCACTAAGAGTTTGCAAGTGGGATGGGGACTTGGGAATCAGCAGGGCAGGTGAAGACTAGGGTATGAGTTGTAGTGTGAGAGGAATAGCGAAAACAACAGCGAATAAAAATCGAATAGGAACGGGGTGACTGGAACACGCTCCGGGGCTTACCTTTCAGAAAGTCAGAAGTTGCCTCCGCTGAGGAAAGGTATGTTGCTAGAAATAATGCTGGAGGCTGAAGAGTTTGCTTTCTTAACACGACTGGAATACATCCTCGAAAGAGAGAGAGGGAATGAAGTGGAAAGATAAAAAAGATAACACAGTTTTAACAGAGAAGTTCTAGTTGAAAAGGAGCCAATACCGGTAGCTTGAGGGCCGTGGTAGGGGGCGTACGACAGTAGTTGGATCAAGAACGTTTGTAACTCTAATTCTATTAAACGAATAAAAATGTGCTAGGCAAAAAAAGTCTATTATTTCCAACATGGCCAAATAAAATGGCCAAGTAAAGGTAGAAAAACCAAAAATTAAATATGCTTCTAATTTGAGATGCTCTTTAATAAATCTAAAACATCAACCCATTTCCACCCAGAACACTTAATAATTCTCATTATTAAGATTTTTAGTTACTTTGCACTTATGGTCATATTTTGTAATCCAGCAAAATATTTTGGAGATACATCAACTTGTGTCCCCAAAATGACCGGTAGCCATAAGAGCTACACTTGTTGGTAATGATGTTAGAGCATAATGTTTTGAAATTCCTACGGGTAGCATTGATATAAAGGATCAATCTTCAGGATAAGGATATTTTTGGATGAAGAAAAGTTAAAATATTATATTCAATCCCATTTCCTGCTTACTTTTATGATAGTTGTACGTAATTTATGACAGTAGGCGCCCGTATTGAATTTACGTATCTTAACGTCAGTGGGCTCATTTCGACCACCTTCGAATTTAATAAGTGGATTCAGTTATTGCAAAGTTCAAAAATTTGTTTTTGACGATTCCATAGCATTAAATAAATGCGGGTTTTATTCCAGACCCACCTATGCTCAGAATGGTAGAACGTAGCCCTTAGGCTACGTTGGGCAGAATTGGATAAAAACATACAGCACTTTCTAATATCTGATAAATTCCAGAGGTAGGATGAGAGATAAACCCAGTGTGCTAACATTTAAGCGCGGAGGATTCATGAAACTCTTTACAAGAGAAAGTGAAAGTTAAAGATCCTCCAGGAAATACCAAGGGATATATATTTTGCACATAAAAAAGCACAGTAAAAGCCCAGGGAAAGAATGTATATCGTCTTTGGAAAAGAAAAATCATAAACATTTGCTCTGTAGAGGCCTCATCAAAGTTTATGAACAGTAAATAGGAAGATGATAAAGTGAATAAGAAAATATATTGATAGCGTAATACTTGACAGCGATTTAATGATGGAAACATACATTTATCCTGTAAAAATCCAACCTAAGAATTCATTTGACGAACTGACTAAATGGTAAGAAGCAGAAGGGGATATTATTAAATTATTCAACAGATCAGGGTAGGTTTCCGTAGATTATTGATGAAGTATTCCGGAAGTCCTCACTCCCTTCATGGGCTTCCCTCTTAAATTCACCAGAAGGCTTACTCCCTCCCTTCTAAATATCCTATACAGAAGTGGTAAGTATAAAATATTTTAAAATTATATAATAGCCTAAAAATTAAGGGAATCATCAACGCAGAGGGCAAGTTACAACTTCTCGAAATAAAGAAAAAAATGCAACCGTTTCTTCCTCTTTTATATTTCAATAGCAGTGTTGAAAAAATCTCACTAACAACCATTTTATCTCCAAAACTTCCAGTAATACACGAGTCAGATTCGTGAAATAGCATTCACAAGCTGATTTTTTGAACGTTTCAACACCTGAGTATTGCCCACAATCAGTGGGGCAGCCAGGAATTTTGTTCGCAGGGGGTCCAAAACCAGAGGAGTAAATTTTTGAAAAACAGGGTACTAAGAAGAGGGTTTAAAACTAATAAATCTCTTATTAATTCATGATTTTTCAATACATCGATGGCTAAGTTGTAACAACACGTATTTCAGAAATAGCAACTTTTCAAGAGGGCAAAAAAATATGATTAATTTTTTTACTGGTACACTGAAATTAAAAACCAAAAGTTCATGAAACTGAAAAAGAAGCATTCATTCCCACACAAAGAGTTGTTTTTTGCTTGTATTTTATTTTTTAACGTTATTACACTTGGTTTAAGATACCCACCTTAAACCGGCCGATTTTGACATACGAGTTGTTAGAACTTAGCCATCGATATGGTTTTCTTTTTTGTTACAAAGTAAGTGTGCTTTTATATTCTGACTACTCTCGCTACGACTCTCCCCACAATCGTTTCCGTCACTATGAATAAAAACCAGGTTGATAGAAAGATAATACGTCTCCAAGCTACAAATTTTGAACTCGCGATAAAAAATGGACACAACGGCTTTCTCGAGTGTTTCTCAGTTGACAACAGTATGGGCAAGATGGCTGCACAATACGAAATGGTGAACCAAAAAAATTAGCGTCGGTAAGCAGAAGTATAAGTAGTGATGGGAAGTGGGAGATTGTAGGAAGTTGGCAAACGGAATGAGATTAGAGAAACGCACTTTCCGGGAATCTTGAAGCATTTTTTTATAACGGAATCGTGGGGAAAGACTCAAAATAAAAATTGACTGAGAATGGACCCATGCGTGAGTCGTGGGGAGGGGTCTTTCCGACTGCAATGTGAATGCTTCAGCTCCGGAAGACATCGCAGAAGGAAAAAAAATCCAGTATATTCTCCGCCCTCTCTGAATCAGTGCCAAGAGATGAAAGGCGAAGGACCCGATGATGGTCAACCACCAGCACTCTTCTACCCTCTTGCGCATTGAGAAGATAAAAAAAACTTTTTTAGGGAATAAAAACCTTTTTAAGGAATTCGAAGACTCACACTGCCTCAAGACTGAGCATTTTCACGCAAATGTGATACTTAATACCACAGAAGCAGTTCCATAGATGAGATTCACAGTCTACATTGGGTTAGAGGAATCATAACCGGTGAACATAGCCTATAAAAAACTGATGATAACACATTTATTAAAAGATCCGCTCTCATTACAGACTTGGCAGCGTAGTAACATTACAGTTTACATGTCAAAACCATAGTTTTAGACTTCTATTGACGCAGTGAATATTCTATCAAGTGCGAAAATGGAGTGGAAATCCTCTTCCTATAGTCGTCTTAAAAAAGCATATCTGAGAGATTTGGCAACCGATAAGTATGGTGCTTGATCTATCCAAGCTACTAGTGAAACAGACTTTTCCAATTTGTACTTTCAATTTTAACTGTTAGGTTCACAGCGAAAAACGGCTAAAAACCAAAACTTTGACATCCAATGGGATTATAATCACGGTGTCTACATACTTATCTACCCTCCAAATTTCATAAAAAGGTGCATGTGATATGGTGCCAAGACGGAACTTATCGTGGTTGTTCGCCAAATCATTTCCCCATTTGGCACTCGGGGATGGCAATTCTTGGCACTGAGTGTTAATACCTGTGGATACCTCTCGTGGGCCTAGAATTGTATCGGATGGCAAACTCAAACACAGACGCTGCAGAACTTTCACGGTCGTGCAGAGCAAAGAAACTTATGCCCTGCCTAGAAAAATATTGTTTCCAAGTAGTGAAATATGTCTTTCGGGTTCCCTGTTGAGCCAATGCCCGCGATGGGATACCAGCTGGTCCTCTGTCATGGACAGGAGCCAACCTGGCCACTTCCAAACGCCAAATTTCTCGCCATAACTGTAGACTGTACAGCATTTTAGAGATACCCCGTGCGCCTACTCATTAATTCAAGATTTTATCTAAAGAATAGGACGAGTGCGAATGACGGAGTGTATTGGAAGAATGTCATACATGATGAAAATTGATCTTAACGCCAATGAAATTTACATATTCATAATCGATTCAAAACGATTAAAAAAGAGGGCAAATATAAATTACTGCTAAAACGATTCTCACGCTTAGCGTTAGATAAATTTTCTTTCATCGCAACCAAAAATTGCATATTTTGCATTAATTGAACGAAAAATGAACAAAAAATTTGCCTCGGGTTTAAGTTTGTGCTACTACGCGGATTAAATTTTGCCACTGAATAAGGTTTGCACTGTCGGTTTAAAAGTTAAAGTGAAGGGTTTTATTTTTGCTGCGTCAGTTGAAGTAAATTTTTTTAACCAGATTCTTGAAATTGCAGCCCCGTTGTTTACTTCGCAGCGGAAGGTGTATTATGAAGAAGAATAATATATAGTATTTTTCTATTTTTCAGAAAAACTCTTCGGTTGTCAAAGCAGCTGCCAATGCTCTATTTGACCATCTCTATAAATTGCCGTAAATATTCTATCTCCTGTGTTTTACCTTATCTTAATGAGCATATCATTGAAAACATAAATCGGAAGATTTTGGTTGGCTTGCACGATATTCATTGTCCACCAGTGACAAGCTATTTTGTTTTGATTTCTTGGTTGAAGATGTCGCGGATCATTATAGCTGTTGTAGATGTCTTTCGGGTGTACTCCACGTATTTATTCGGCTTTTTCCCGACGTTTCGTGGCCATTGCTGCTCACTTTTTCACAGGTTATGAGGATATTCTTTGTTTGGAAGGTATACGGATCTATGAACTTCAAAATTGACTTTGGCACCCTTTAAAACCTATGGTTCGACACGTTGGTTGTCGTGATGGCCCAACGTTTAACTCTATGACTTTTGACCCCCATTATGAGGTCAAAAAATGACCCCCTTTGGAGGTCAAAAAATCAACAATACGGATGAACTGCTATGAACTGCAAAACCGACTTTGGAACCCTTTAAATCCTATGATTCGACACGTTGGTGGTCGCGATGGCTCAACGTTTGTGGTTAATACGGGTATTAAGACAATACCATTGTCTTGGGCACGCTTTAAAACCCATTAATCGAGGCCTTTGTTAGTATACTATTCTCTTTGCCACTCTTATGACCACGACTATGACCTTACTGGGTCAACGGTTGAATTTTCGTAAATAAAAGTGTTACTCACGGTTTTCGCGTCTCCAAAAACCTAAGAAGTGATATCCTGGTCAATGAAATTCAGGCTTTTTTTCTATCTCAATCATATTCAAAATTTTTGTTTGGACCCACATTATGAGGTCAAAAGGTAAAAATTTTAAAATTTCTTACACTTTCCCCATGAGTATGTCAATTTTCAGGAATATTGGTAGATGCGAAGTTACTAATATTATAGGTCAAAAATGACGCACAACTTAGGTGAAAATATGGAATCTTTCAATCTCCTTTCATACACATAAATATCCTCCACACAAAACCTCATTACCAATGAAAAAGCAACCAGTAGCGGCCTCGAAACGTCGGGTGAAAACCGAACGAATATGCGGAATACACCCGATAGACATCTCCAACAGCTATTTAGTATTTATTTTGGCTCACTGTTTGTCGACCGACGAGGATAATCTAACTCGGTTGAAATCCCGAGAAGATTTCATTTCATTAGTTCCACGGAAAAAAGAATCATATCGTGCTTAAATTGTGACCGGCTTTACGGGACATAAGGGAAGGATGAGGATAGATAAGAAGTTGGATGAAGAAGGAGAAGAAGAGTTTGGGCGAATGGACTGCAAAAAAAAGGGGGGAAGAGAATTGTAATAATTGCTTGGGTCGAAAATTCGCGCAAAAAGTAAGTGGGGATGAGATGGGATGGGCTTGTAGGATAACATACACAGGGAGGGGTGTGGAAATGGTAGACTTTCTGGCGAATGTGGGGCTATGCGGACAAAAATGGGGAAAAAATCGGGCGAAGGGAGTATGTGTTCACAGGGTGGAAGAATGGATAGGGCGCGAGGGTTTTGCGAGGATTTCAGTGAGTAATGGGGTTGGCGCCACTCATCCAACGAACGTCTCTTGTATGTGGCGGCATTGCCTCCATTCTTTTTTTTTTCTCCTTTCCTCTCCCTTCTCAAATATTTTCCGAAGGCTTTCTTTTCCAGTTTTGCTGCGTAAATATATTCTCTCGGAAAGGGTATTATCCACTCCCTGTTAATTTCCTCCGCAGTCGGAGTTGGCGAAGCAATTATCTCCTCTAGAGAAGACAGCCGTTTACTATAATTGATAATAGATGCGAAATTTGAGCTCGGGGATTGAGCTCTAAAAAAATATTCATAACTTAGCACTGACGGTGGTCTAGAAAGTAATAGAAAGCCTAAAAATATATAAGAATTGCACTTCGCATTTTCTAGTTATAACAAAATATTGAATTAAATGGCACGATAACAGCTACAACACAAAATATATATGTGTACACGAAACTTCAGTGTAACACTCTGGGGGTCGAAATGTCAAACATTCTAGGGTAGAAGTGCCTAAAATTTTAAATCAATGGAAGATAGGTAAATGCGACTTATGACACATTTAGACCGATAAATAAACAGAAGCCATAGACGCATTTATTTCTGCAATTATTACAGCTATACCTATGGTTTCATAAACTCTGACATGAGTAAAAATGCACACGTTGGTTTCAGGGACAACATTATCAGAGAAAAATAACTCATATAGAAAGATACAAATTTAAATTCGCAATAAAATTTTTATTAATTTCATACCGATTTTTTACTAGGTGAATTTTTAACCATTTTATAAAAATCTTAAAAAATTACGTATGCTAATAGCAATTATTTTAATTAAATTTAAACCTATAATGATAGCCATTGATCATTTTAATCAATTATTTTTTTGGGTTTGTGAAATAGATAATTTCTCCTACATGAACCTCGAGATTTTTTTAGCATAGGTATAATGTTGAGAAGGCTTAAAAATATTTTTTTTATAGCAACAGAGTCGCTCGGGTGTTGACCGCAAATGGCGCCAGCATATTTTGTAACGTTGCGGAAGAGCCCTGGATGTTTTGCTTAATCATCTAAGTCAGGAACTGTGATCACGTCTGGGTCACCAATGTGGATATTGATAACTCAGAAGATCTCTACGTTTGTTTCAATAATGAATTAGTGCGTATTAAGCAAGACCATTCACAATAACAGTCTCTGACTTAGTGACGTAAACAAAAAATCCAGGCCTCCATGGCAACAATGCCAAATATGATGGCCCCTTTTATGGCCGATGGACGGCCGATCACCAAACATGATGGCATTTAGGGCCCCCGCGCACTGGGAACTTTTTCAAAGCGACTATTTAGTTGCTAAAAACCCATGAGGTCTATTTCTACCGGCAACAGCTTACTCACCCTCGGAATAAGTCCGGACGAAATTATTTAGTTGTGGCAACTAAAAAGTCGCCCGTGCGCGGGGCCACATTCAATACAGAATGTTTCATTGGATCTTCCCCAAAGCAACTAAATAGTTGCTTTACAAAAGTTGCCAGTACGCGGGGGGTCTTACGGTCACTGTATTTTTTATTAGTTAACTGTTCAAAAAATAAAATTACTTCATTTTAATGACGTTTTATTCCTGCTAACTTGTGCAAAACTGAAAAAATATAAAATAACATAAATGCAGCGACAAAAGAACACATTATGATCACCTCAGCGGAACGCTTTGTGAGTCAAAATTACCCGTGCAGGAAATCTAGGGTAAAATTGCTTACATTTTGCTAAAATTAATAGGAAAAGATTAAATGTGAATTAAGAAGCATATTCAGTCCGATAAATAAACATAAGCCACGGAAGCTTTCTTTCCGTAATTAAAACGGCAAGAACATTGGTTACACAAACTTTGACTTTGGTGAAAATGCAATCGTCGCTTCCAGGTTTAACTGTAAATGCGACCTAATGACTATTTATAGAAATGCATATAAATTATGTATGATTATATTTGAGGTTGATCAATCATCGTTTTGATCAATAGGGCTTTTTTACTCGTCAAACAGCAACATTTTCCCTAATGAACATCTAGTTTTTTCAGCATATTATGATAATAAGGCTTAATCAAAATGTGTACCGCAGCCATAGTCTCTTGCTATTACTTAACTGTTAGAAATTATAGTTACTTCATTCGACTGACATATCAAGCAATACAGAATGCTCAAACTTGAAGTTAGTTTTCAAATTTTCATGTAGCTCATTCAAAAATTTTTCGCTAGGTGTACTTTTATGCTATTGATCATTTCGATCCATTATATTACTTTGATTATTCAAATAGGTAATTTCAACCCACATTAACCTCGAGTTTGTTTTAGCATGTAATAAGTTCAACCACTTTAGGCGTGATGGAGTGGAAGTTCGACACACTGAAATGAAAGATAGTTGCTAATTGAGGAACACTTCAACTACCTTTCATTTCAAATTATCACATAATATCGTTATAGCATTGCAAATATGCTTACAGCAACCAGAGTCCCTTTTTATTAGTAAACTGTTAGAAATTACAGTTACTTTATTTGAATGACGTTTCCAGTACTTCTATATTGGGCAAAATTCCCGTCCTTTTAGTACAAACCTACTCCTTTCCACCACTACCCCGGCACATTACGCGGTTCCCTCCCTTTTTTTGCGCGCACATTCGATCCAAGCAATAATTGCCACTCCCTTTCTTTTTTTTGCAGTCCATCCTCCCAAGCACTTCTTCTTCATCCAACTCCTTATCTTTCTCTCTCATCCCGCAACGCTGGCCAAAATCTTATCTCCTCTGACCTCACTCTTTTCTTCCCTCAGAACCCTCGTTTTCCCTCTCGCACACAAGTCCGACAATTATTATCAATTCCGAGCTATTTCTCCATGCTTTTTCGTCCCCAAAAACCTTTCCTCGCCCATGCGGATTAACCAGTGATAAGTGAGTATTTCCCCCGCTTCCTATCGCTTTTTTTAGCACTATTTTTGTGGGTGTGTTCCAAATCGGAGAGAATCTTATTCTGAATGTTTCAATTAATATATAATCTTTAACTCTTCCAAAATCACGAATGAATAAACATATAAAAATGTCTGCACAACAATGTCTCGTTCACATTTTTGTTGTTAAAATTTTCTGTAACTCCAGTTTACCGACTTCACTGCAATTTAAAACTCTATCGCATATTCGTCATGTTTAGTGGTGAAAATATATTTATTATGTCAGGAAAGAATAAACCTTAGCCGGTTCCACAGTAATTGATCGATTTCAATACAATGTGTCATCTTCCGGCACATTTTACAAAATTCACACAAGTTAAATGGGAGAATGCACAAAGAAAAAAATATTATGGAACTAGCTAAGTTTTATTCTTTCCTAACAATCACGAAGGAGTTCCATCAAGTAACACCTCAAACCATTGCACATAATTATTCATTTAACACCAACAAAAAACACGCTTTAGGTGAAAATATTGATTGTTCGACGAAACAATAGTCACGTAAAAAATCATCTTGTGGAAGAATATTTTTTTTTCTTGCTGGTTCAATATGTTGGTTTACAGTAGGTTCCATAAAATTATTTTTTGGCGTTTTCCTCACTTAACAATCATATTTTCGAACCATTTGATGTAAACACTCAAACAGTGTTATCAAAATCAATCAGTGACACATATAAATTAATATGTTAATTTTGGATGTTACGGTACTGAAATCTATTGATGCTATAGATAGATGAGCCGACGATTCAAGTAAATGCATACGGTAATAGGTTTACTGACGAGACACATAACCCCCTGGTGGAGTGCCTTCTAGTGCACTCCAAATATTTCGTAACTAACAATATTACCTACATATGAATTGGTATGGGGTGGGAAATCAGGCTCTTATAGGTGAAAAATGGTGTACGTAGAAATGTTTTGGATTTGACGGATTTAAACCGAAAGAGTTTCGAATGCCTCACCCAGAGGGGCATTGGCTGCAGAGATATACATATTATATATTACTAATTTCCTTCTCTGTTACAATCTCTAGCAATTGCACTTCGGGTAATATACATGCAATAAAAGGTCATTTTTCACGGAGAGCACTAATTTTCAGCGCATACATTATATTTATTCGTCAATATACTAACCGGCACATGTTTGTATAATATATGTATGCATGTATGGATGTATATATGTAGTATGTATGTATATATATTTATAAGGTCTTAATCATCATCGTTAGTCAACCATCCTAAAGCCTAAATCTCACGATAATTTTATCCGTCATTTCCGAATGATCACTACAGCGATCACTAGATTGATCACTCGCAAATGATCGCGCCGGTAATTGTTTTTCGCGATCACCCTAATGATCGGGATTCCCATCGCTTTTTTCATCACTCTTCTGGTCACTTTTTCGGCCGCTGAAACCGTCACTAAAACCCCATATCAGTCAATCAGAACGCATTCCCGTATGGAGCGATTGCAGCGCAACGCTTGGCAATCGTGGGAACGACATAGATAAACAAACACGCTATATGTTTTCGTTATGCGGGTCCTATGACAACGAACTGTGATATAGAAGGTAATGCAAAAGGCGACGGCGGGAGGGACCGTGTGATTCAGAAAAATAATCACTAGAGCGATCACTTTTCCGCCTCTCGTGATCACTTTTCGCGACGAAAGAAAATGATCGTGTGATTCAGGCTTAAGATTGGTTAGACGTTGGCCCATTCCTCTCATCTATCCACTAGCGTTTTCATAGCGACTGATTTCTTCTCTTATACATCCTTTATAACATGTTTTATGTACCTTAATCAGGTCCTTATTTTGCCCCTTTTCCCTTTTACTTGCTATTCTTCGATAGTTTTTCTAAGCCATCATGTCGCATAACGTGAAAAACTAAGGTGTCCCGTGGTCGAAGGGTTTTTGGCAAATTTTCGCTATTCTTCCACTCCTCTCAGTACTTATTCGTTAGTATAAGTTAATACACGTATAAGGCAACAATACCAAATATTAAATTGCTGATCCCAAAACATTTATTATAATCCCTCCACAGTACGATTACATTGTAAAATGTATTACCCTAGATAGCATGGTGTCAGGCGTATTTTTGCGGAATCAACGATTAATATCGTACCAGAAAGATAAGAAACTATATGTTTCCACAGGACGAGTCAATACACAACCATTGTTTCAACTAAGAATCAACATCACAACCTGAAAAGTGTTTTTTTTGGTTGGTTTAATATGCAAAATTTTATATTAGCTGCTAAATATTAAAACATTTTGGCGTGGCAGATATGATAAATTCACTGAAGTTGGTGCCCAAGAATTAAAGAAAATTATACCACCGTTGGCGTTCAAGTTATGTGGATTCAATAGACAGATATAAGTAGCTTAAAAGATCCATTTCACTTACTGAGGTACCTAAGCGATCAAAATAGCTCAAACAACTAAATCACAGTACCTATCTTTAAATTACCTCAAACACGTATATAATTTTTATTAGATTCATATGCCTTCAATTTCTTTTGCAAAAAATGAATAGCCAAAATATTACTTATTATTATTACATCATTAATATATAGGATTTTATAGCAAATGCATGAATGTTAAGAAAGGTCCTATCCAAAAATTTATTTACAATTAATCAACGTCCCTTCCTTAAAATAGAGTATCAACACATCAAAAAAAGCCGTCTCAATAAGGAGTCACTGTGGAAACTCAAAAAAAAGATTGTTACTCCCAGCGAACGGTTGCATCGTTCCACACTCTGGATGAAGTCCATGTGATTCTGGTAGAGAGGACGAACTAAAAGCACGAAAGAATGAGATGCCGAAAACTGAAACGCTGAAAATTGATGGAGAGGGAAATTCGATACATATTCCCGAATTTAGAGGCTAAAATAAATGGAAGTAATGTGAACTCACATTGGCTGACCCAGTTTTTTTAGTGGATATTCCTCAAAGTAAATGGTATAGCTCTTGTCGTCCATTAAGACTAGACTGAAAGACTATGCCCGTTATAGGAATAAACAAATGAGAATAGAAGGAAATTTTTACTATGATGCATGATGCCAGGTATTAATTTATCATGAAATGTCGGTCACTGTATTAAGAAAGAGTATAAGGTTGATCCTATTTTTATTAGCAAAGATTGATACGTCAATTTAAATTATTTTCTTTGAAATAAAATAAGCAATCAATTTGATGTGAAATTCTAATACCGGTACATTTTCAGAGAAGACATTTATATAATGTAAGTATTTTTGTAACTCATTTCATTTATATATTTTTACAAACTTACACATTACACGTTCGACGTTTTATGCAGAGGAAGAGAGAATCATTTAATGTTACGAGATTAAAATTAAAATGATTATTGATAGAGTTCTAAAATCAAGAAAATAGAAAATTTCGCCATACATGTGACAAAGTCACAAGTGCGTGCTCATTCTACTATGGTTGAATCTTTTCTCCATTATTCTCGATATGTGATCTTAGAATTAAACTGCATATTGACATTAATTCGGCACTCTTCTTTTTTAAAATGCATTTGATAAATTTGCAAGGTAACTTGTATATCAAAAATTCCATCAACTAGGCACTAGGAATGGATATTTGTTTCCTTTAATTCTTCATGCTTTCGTACTCTGACAAGCTGGAAGAGGATTGCAGCTACCTATTCACCGATTAGACATATGTACATAAGGGTAGATAGAATTTTTTACTGGTATCAATATCGATTAGAAGCTGAGATCGAGATAGATAACATAATTTTCACATTAGCAGCGAATGTTACTAATTGGTTACCAGAGAGGGAGCCTCAGCGAAAGTGCGTACCTAAATACGACCACAGGGCGTAGTGCTTTCATTAAGAGGAGGAAATATACTATCATTGAACTTTATTTCTATATATTTTAGGAATTTACGCATGCACTCAGAGTTTGGTTTTTAAGACTAAAGGTTGATCTCAGGCTACAATGTGTCTTAGGCGTATCCACCACACACGTACTGACGAAGAGTCCTTAGAAATTTGGTGCAGTAATGATGATTTAATGGGCTGTAATTTTGGTAAAATAAGAGTTGTAATGACGAATTGAAAGGAAAAGGTACCATGCAACACCATACGGAAGGAATCCAATATGCCATCTTCTGAAAGACGGAAATTACATGAGACAGATGATCGAATCAATATAGGGAAAGTTCCTCAAGGGAAGACCATAAAATCAAGTGGGATAGATTTAGGATAAAAGTGAAAAGAACACTAGCCGACTGAAATAATTTGTTTAGGAAAGGGATTAATGGAGTACTAAAATATACTCAGTACTATAAGTATTTTATTTGGAATATGCAACCCTCAGCTAAGGTCATTTGCGCCATGAGGGAAGGGTATGAGAGGAAGAGTGGAAAGAAACCCGGCGTCGGCATTAGCCTGCTCTTAAAGAAAGTCACCAAGGGGACCACGTTTTAGCGTCCCATCCGACGGACGAATTGCGCTTAAAATTTCCTTCACACAACATTCAAGCAGGGATCGCGAAAAATTCTGAAAAATCGCTGTCACATCCGGTATCTGAACCCGACACCACGGGGTGTGAAGTCAACACTCTAGCCACCTAACCAACCCGATCCCCGCAGTTCTATATACAGATGCTGGTGGTAGCACCAGCTTATTTCCATTGGCAATGTCAAATTACATTGCTTTGGGCAAGAATGCTCATGGTTCAAAGGTACTAATTCACTAAATTGATAATATCCGAAGGCAGGAGTTCCAAGCGCCAATAATATAGGCCAGTAAAACTGCGCAACCGGTTTTTCGATTATATATCGCAATTCATAATGGGTTAGGGGATTAACTGTTCTTCTACCCGCCAATGATAGCTAAGGCAAAAACGGTTTCGGAGAATTTTTATTTTTTAATTAAATTAGCATTGGAGACCTGGTTCCGGGTTTACTCATAGTTCGAAGGATTAATGCTGAACTTGGGACATTTCGAACATTAGCTAAGAGCTCCACCAACTACGACACTACGGTACTCTGATTTGTTGACACTTTGAACATGCCCAAGCATATGGGATCCGGTGTAAAAAGACTTAATTGTGAACTGAATAAAATACTAAGGAAAGCTGCGCGATTCGCCAAAATCTGACACGGGCGTAAAGAAAGCTTTACCCACATGTTAAGCAAATAAGGCTTTGTGACGCTAGAGACTCGGAGGCTCCTCACTAGGCTTTGATTGCTTTAGCAATTGAGAATATATATTTGCTAGAGTGATACGGAGAATATCACCTTGGAGTGCCATTACATTTCCAGGTTCGACAGTAGCGGAGATATTTTTCTGAACGGATAGATATGAGAATTCGTTTTTCCCCCGAACCATTACGGACCTAAATATATTAATCATAATTTTTTTAGCATTTGCGTTTTATATTCAAACGGCTGGTATCCTAACGCCCCCTGCCACACGCCTTTTTAGGATTTTTTCGGGGTAGTATGAAGATGTAGATGTAGCAATAAAATGACGACAAAGTGTTATGTTGCAATGTGCAGGAATAAAAAACTCTGTAGGAAAACCTCCGAGTTAGTATTTTATCCATTGTCACCCCCCAAGAATAAGGACACGCGTAAACTCGTAGGCGGAACGCGGTTGGGGGCGTCGAAGGTCCTTCGACGGGCCTGACAAGGGGTCTCTGCCTCCGCCATCTGGCGCAAGATGAACGAGGCAACGGCAGTGCGAACGTGAGGGGATCGAGGAAAGAGTGGAGGGTGGCGGGGTGCTTTGAGATCGAGAAAGAAGGCGTGCTCAGAGCCTACGCTATACGCACGGAGAATTTACGAGAAAAAGAAATACATACCAATTCCATAAACGTATAAAAATAACAGCAGTAATTGAGCCTAATCTCGCGAAATGACTCTCCACTAAAAATCTGGCCTTCTGATATTGAACTTTATACGATGGAGGTTTTCTTTTTCAACCCCCCATAGCTCAACAAAAACACTATACAAGATACAGGCGGTTACTGCGCAGGTAGGGCAATTGCGCGTCCTCCGCACCACAAACTCAAGTCATTTCTGCCATGAGTCGTTAGTAATCTCATTAACTACACTGCCTCAATTGATTCTCCCGCCAAGTCTGCACTGCGGAGAGACAGCAAAAAAAACTCGCCCAATGGCTTCATCATTGACATGCCGATATAAGAGAATTTTTCTTTAATGAAATACTAAAGTGTGAAACATTACGTCCATTCCCATTCAAAACAAAAGAAGAGACATGCTGACTTCTGGAAGTGTTCTGATCCATGACTACGCCCGTCAACTCAGCGCTGATGCAGCCCAACTGCTCCTTGAGCAATTTCAATGGGACATTTTCGATCACCCGCCGTGCAATGCCAGCCTATTGACGGGGGACTTCCATCTTTACGCTGAAATGAAGATATGGTTTGATGGTAACCGTTTTCAAACGGGCGATGAGCTTCAGGACAAATGCATAGTTCATTGGAAGTAATTTGCGGCGACATTCCGTGAAGAAGGTATAGTAAATCTTGTCCACAGGCACGACAAATTCTTCATTCGCCGAGGCGATTATGTAGAAAGGACACCACAAGTGCTCTCAACATTAAGTAATGAAATAATTTTCAATTGATCACTTCACCTTCTGATCATTAAACGGCTCTCGTATTATAAGATAGCAGACCGCCCGGCGTTGCTCGGGAAGGACAGTACCCAGAGATGTGAGTAACTTGAAATTCATGGTCACATAACAGGATTTTTTGTTTCCTCTTTGAGCGTGTCAAGAAAAGTACCTATGCGATAGAGTATCGAAACGCAGAAATTGTATGACGTCATGTAAAAAACACTAATGAGAAAACGAAAAAAGGACGCGTTAAACACAACCAAAAGAACGAATATGGTGTTTAAGAGAATGAGATGAACCTGTGTACTAGCTACTGTCGCAATCCGTGCAGCCGTATGGAAACGTGTAGTGGACAGACAAGCATACATCCTCTTTTATACATATAGATAGATATTCACATTCACTCGTTGGAGGGCACCCTCCCGACCCTCCCAGAAAATCGTAAGATCTTGCCTACGAGACAAGATCAGCTGCCTTACTGCCAGTTCTTAACTTATTCTAAGTTGAAAACATATCGTATTAACTGCCTGATTCGTTGTCCTCTTCTGGTCAGCCATTTTTTACAATTCTTGTTGAACCCAATAAAGCAACAGGGTATCCCTATATTCTTGAGATAATAACTCATGAAATAGTGAAATAGCACGATTTTGCCGAAACTAATAGTAACCAGATCGGTCTTAAAAATGGTTGACACCCTGTTTTACATCGAGGAATGCCACCTATAGTGAAAGTTAAACTTTTTCGAGTAAATGCAACGTTTGAAAATCGTTCAAAACAAAGTCACACGAACTTCGATAGGGGTCTTAAATAAATGTGAATTTTTCTATTTGATGAAATTGACCTAAAATCTCCATGAAGGCTTGGCGGGACATTAAAAAACATAATTTCGCTAAACTGCCAAAACATAAGTGCAATGTAGCTCTTCACTTTTGCTCTTTATAAATTATTTGGAAAAAATGAAATTTGCTGCCATTTCTAAAGCTGTTGTTAGGCTTCAAACAGTGATACAAAAATCAAATAAGACTTGTTAATGTTACCAGAATTAACTCGATTTCTTAACTTGACAATCTATCACAATATCTTAGCAATAGCCAATTTTCAAATTGCATTACCATGTAAAAGATAAAGATACATTGGATAAAAGAAATGTCATTCCAAATGTAACACCGAAAACTTGCATAGTTCTCCTGCGTCCCGCGGTCATAAATTAATAGTTGCTGATTAAAAATTAAACCACCCTATTCACAAAAAAATAATAATTAGGAAAAATAAACATCATCCAAATTCTATCATTCAACATATGAGTACGAGTATGAGTATAAGTAGATAGGAAAACATGTGTGATGAATAAACTTTCAATAATGATTCCAGACACGCTTCCGAAGCATTTTAATAGAATTTGATAATATCCTTTAATTACTTTAATGAAAGTAAAACAGTCAATCTTGATTTCAATCCACTGATAACACTACGATTAACAGGAACAAGAAAATGTTGCGACACTTCTACGTCCATTTAACTACTAGTTAGAGATTTTATATAAATATACTACCGTTGGTAACTGGGGTATTTTACGCAAAAAATGGAAATGTTCACGAAACAGAAATCCCTTTCATGAAAATTAAATTATAAATTTAAAAATTTGCCTAGAGCCTTTCGGGAAAAAATCTTTTTGCTTTTACAATCGCTTATATCCATCAGAATTCTCATTCGTAGTCTTTTGATCTCTTTCTGTTGGCACTCCAAAGAATCCGTAATTACTCCCAAAAATCATGCATCTTTGCTTTCAAGTATCGTCACTCCCAGTTATTAAAGAAAGACATCCACGCGCCAGTAGCGATCAGGTCTCCTCAAAGGCATACGAATAGGGTCTCACTCGACTCGGAAATAGTCTCCAAGCCCCCTTTTGAAGTCTGAGGAGTAGAAATGGCAAAACAAAGTTAAGGAGGGAAGGAAGAAAGCGAGTAAACGAACTGATCTGATGAAATGAGTCGCCTCAGAGATCAAGGGAGACTCTCGCAGCCACGCGCCCCGAATTCTGTTACGTTTCCGTGATCGTCACCTCTCCTTTAAGAGACGCTCCTTCCTCCCGAAACGCACCCCTTTGCCCGAAAATTCTCTTCCCCACCCTACTGCAGACTGCTTAGCACCTCTATCGCCGGCCTCATCCCAGTGATCCCTTATTCTCTTCTCAGTCTGACGTTTTCCGTATCCCAGTAGACGTCATTCCCCATCTGATATTTCAACGTTAAACAGTACATCCACCTCTGTCATACCTCTCACGGAATTCATGTATCCTTTTAAGAAAAAAGAACAAGTTATGGAAGAGATTAATCTTATCATTGGGGAAAAATATAGATTAGTGTGACATTAAGCCAGCCTAGGTGGCGGCGGGGTAAATTCCTCGCGGGTTCGCGTTCCGCCTGGGTAAGTTACCCCTATCTAGGTTATAGTTGTTTGTGAACGTATAATTGTTAATATGCATAAACATAATATGTTATAAACCCAATGCAAAGATGTCCTCGGCAGTATGGAAATAAATTATCAATTAGCGGTAAATCACCACGTCCATATAACCTGGTAATTCCATGACAAGTGTTTCTTTTTACGGCCTGGAATAAAAATATACTCTACGGTTTCGACGGTATTGAACATTTATGAGGCAATTGCAAAGTATGTTATTGCAGTAGGGTATATTTCCGGGTGCCGTCTAGGTAGGTCATTTTGATGGTCCTCAGTTCCACTTCGGTCTAGCCTGAGTACCCCTAGAGCACGCAACGCCGCCAGCAAAATTAAAACGCGGACGGAATCCGGAAATCTACCCTATTGTTAACCTGAATGCCGTGAAAACCAACATCAAAACCTATTTCCTTGTATTTTAGAGGTAGGTAGCCAATCTTAGAATAATTACAAGCATGTTCACGAAAATATGTCTCTCCAGGATTTTCTTTCTATGTTTTATGCACCATTCGTAGTGCTACGAGAATTTTTTCTTTCACTCAACAGATCTTCCACCCTGGCTCTCTAGGACGTAGCATTTCCTGGAAATAAACTGGAATGACGTGTGGAGGAGAATGTAGAATAACCCTTCAAATCCCCCTTCAAGCATACGTTTCATGCAAACCATCTAGACTTCCGAGACGCTTATGTAATTGTTATTGGAACATAGTATTGGTACGACAACAACGTTAGATAGTCAAGCAACCTTCATACACGACCAAAATAGCCAATTATAGCCCAGTCTTAAGATCAAATAGTGCAGAATATGTGGTCAATATGTAAACTTTAGAGTAGAATATACTCCTCAATTTCTATTTAAGACAATGCTCAATAGGATTTTCGCAGGTTTACATGGCCCCCTTCCTGTATGGGCATTTTTGGCCATTTATGGCCATAACCCTGCAGTTGTATCCGCCCAGATTGATTGTTTGAGCTCGATATATTCTTGAGCGCTTCAAACCCAACGACATATGAACAATATTTATCCAGATCCCTTTCCACTCTACACTGTAAAAGTATTATATTTTCAACCACGATCTTTATAATTTCTTTCGTCTTCTATTACAATGCGCGGGAATAGTTTTCACGCAATTTTCAGCAAGTTGCTGTCCCCTAAGTTATGAGGAAACTATATATTATTTTATTCAAATTATTAGCATTACTAGTGGCAGAAGCATTTTTTTCTTTTTCCCAACATTTATTCCTCTCTTTTACCTGTGACACAAACATTCTGGCGAACAAATGGGAGTGTGCGGCACATTGAGGATTAAAACCACTTCATAAATCCGAAAGCACAAATTTTCTCTCAACCCTCTTGATTTAATGAGAGCAAATCATCTTTTCACAATGGGAATTTGACATATTCGGCAACAACAATTGATTACTTATCAATCCTCAATTAATACTGCAAGTATTCTCTGTATTGTATTTAACAACTCAAATAAGTACCAATTGAATTAATTTAATTCCATGCACACACCTGAAATTTCACAGTACACATGAGATATCCCTTACTATTAGTCGACTCTTCGAGCTCGTGTAATATGTTTCCCGGAATTGAATAATCATCTCTCTTCGGTGAAATGGAGAAATGGACCTCTGAAATTCTTCTCAGACCTAAACCAAGTAAAACTCCTATAAGAGGGATTTCAGGAAAGGTAGAGGAAATTTAGGCTCATTATGAAGAAAATATTTTATAATAGTTGCTAAAACACCGTGCGAAAATGTTTACTTTTTTTCAGTCACTCTCGCAATAAAATTTGCCGGCCCCCACTTTGTTAGCTTAGGAATTTATAATGGGCAGCCTTGCATACCCTCGCCATGATATACTTAAATGAAATTGCAGCAGTGGTTAGAGAATTTTTCTTTTCAGCAGGTAATTCTTCCACCCATTCTCAATAATACGTACTTTTGCTGTAGGCCCTCTGGAGTTTGTGCCCACAAATCATCTTTTAGCCATTGCAACATAACATATATGCGTCACAGCTGATTGAGTGACCTTCAGTAGTGCTATTTTCTGTATAGCGCAAAAAACGTAATATTTGAGCTGTGTGATCAAGAATGATTTAACATCGAATTAAATAGACATAATTTACAATACAAACAACATTCCCTAATAGTTAAGTCTTTGACCCTGTCTGTAATATGCCTCCCTGAACTGAAGAATTATCATCCGTCACCGACAAGGAGATTTGGAACTCCAAGTTAATTCTGAGCTCGATTTGAGAGGACTTGATTGAAGCCACAGTGTTTAAAGCGCTTAAAAAAGGCAGTTGCATCCTCCCAAATCGATTTTTTCCCGCTCAAGTGGTTCAAATACAAGTCTTCTGAGCCCAATATCCATGCTTTTGTTCCCAAATCTGTGGATAGTTTCCGTAACTTATCACGAGAAAAGAGCCTTCACATACACTCTCGTGGAAGTATCTTTCCATTGTATACGCAGCAGTAGTAGGAGATTTTTCCCTTTCTCTGGTCATTTCTTTTACCTTTTCCCTATGCAACGTACCCTTTTGGCGGAGCAAACTTGTAAACATGAAGATAAATAGAGAAAGGAGGTCGAAAACCTCAAGCTTCCCCCCTTAAAGCACACTTTTTCCGAAAAGTAACTGAGGAAGACGAATGACATGTGCAATAGTGGAATGGCATCCTGATTTAATGGAAAAGATAGTTGGCAAAATTCCGCAATTTCATTTAATAATTACGACGCGTTTCGACCGTCAAATCGTTTTCAAGTACAGGATCACTGAAATATAAGTAGGTTTTAGAGAAGACAAATGAATTCTATATTAACAGCACTAATTTATTGAAATTAATAGCATACATCCGGTATTAAATGAGAATCTTTATGCATACTTTAAAGTTCTATGTAAGCGCCTATGGCATCGGCAAATCATCTCAAGCGGCCAGGTATGTATTTTATTATACCCACTTCCTGAAACTGCTTGATGAGGTATTTACCACAAATATAACCAAAGTTGGGCAGGACAAAGTTTAAAAGACAGTGGAAGACACATAAAAAAACACTCATACGACAAAAATTTTCGGTGTAACTACCACCTTTCTCGGAATTAGAAACAAGAGTGAGTTAGTGATTTTTCATAATACCTAGTTACATATCAGCCACCCTGTATAATGTGGAACTGAGATTCGTGGAAGTATCCTTCGATAGTATGCTAATTGGTAGTAACCGCAGTAGTAGTGTGAGAATTTTCCATTTCTCCCAGTATTTCTTCCACCGTCATCCTTTGCGACGTACCCTTTCGGGGAAACAAACGGGTTAAGATGAAGTAGGAAGGGGAGAGGAGGTTGAAAATCTCGAGTATCCACTCTTAAAGAACACTTTTCACTGAAAGCAACTGAGGCAGGCGAGATGCAGTGGAATGACATCCTGATTTAATGAAAGAGAGAGACGGTACTACTGAAATATTTTCGTGTTTTACACCGGGTGAATCGCTTGCTGTCCAGCCTTTCGATAGTTATCTCTGCCATCATACTGCTCTGAGGACGATAGCAATGACGGACAACGGCATAGGTAGCTACCGAAACGTCAGGCTACAAGCAACTCACCCGTTGGAAAACCCATGAAGACTTTCGCCGGGAAATAACAAAATCATAAATAGAGATGGTACTTTTCCACAAATTAATTTAATGATGTACTACGCGTAAGGTCATTCTCAAGTACAACGTTGACGTTAGATTCGTGGAAGAAGCCTTACATAGTACTCTCCATAGTAGTATGAGAATTTTCCCTTTCTCCTAGTATTTTTCCACCCTTTTTCTTTGCGACGGACCCTTTCGGGAAAACAAGCGGGTAAAGATGAAGTTGGAAGGGAGAGGAGGTTGAAAACCCTCGGTATCCTCTCCTAAAGAACTCTTTTTCCTGAAAGTAACTGAGTCAGACGAGATATAATGGAATAACATCTTGAATCAATGAAAAAGAGAAATGGTATCGGTGAAATTATCTCGGGTTTTCAACCGGGTGTGACAATGGCAATGAGGATTGAAACGTCAGGCTACAAGCAACTCACTAGTTGAAAAACCCGAGAATATTTCACCAGTGTCATACGTTGGGAAAGAATAAATTCATGTAGAGAGATGGAAAATTTTTCTCAAATTTATTTAATGATGTGCGACGCGTTAGGTCATTCTCAAGTACAATATGGACCTAATATTCGTGTAAGTATCCTTCCATAGTATGCTCAGTAGTTGTAGTGAAAGTAGTAGTATTAGAATTTTCCCTTTTTCGTAGTATTTTTTCCACCCATACTCTGTGCGACGTTCCCTTTCGGGTAAACAAACGGGTTAAGATAGAAGTGGAAAGAGGAGAGGAGGTTGAAAACTCCCCACACTCCCTCTTGAGGCACACTTTCCCAAGGCCCGCCAAACATCTTTTCGCTGTTGGTGCCCCACTCTCATAAATTCTCTCCGGACAAGTGAACGCCATGCTGCCGGTCACTCCACAAGAACTATGCGCAGCGCAACATCCCGGCTCCTTCCTGCTGCTGGCGAAATAATAAAAATCGAAGCAATTTTTTTCGGCCCTTCCAGGAATTGAATTTTCAATGGGGAAGTTTATGCAAGGCTTAAATAACACGGTTCGTGCCCTTTCCCGGAGAGCGAAAAAACGCGTGTGTCGACGCCATGGAATCCGGAGGAGGGAGAGAAATACTACGATCCTCGTTTTTTATAAATCAAGCTTGATGACAACGCTCCGTTTGAGAGCACCAGAATTCTCGGCATGGAACAATAAACTACGCATTCTCCATGCTCTCATAGTATTCCAGTCATATGGTGGACCTACGGCTTGAAATCAGTCCGTATGCCTTATAAAATGTTTATTTTTTTATTTTTAGTAGCTAAGGACCCTTTCGAATCGGATAAAACGTGAGGAGGTCATAAAGTTTCAGTGGGTCATGTGATTTCCCCCATTCAATGAATGAGAAAAAGCAGAATTATTTAATAAATTTCCGTAAAATAAAACTAACTGAGATAAAAATAAATTAACCAGTACAGCTAATTTTAATGCCGGTGTTCCTGTTGAAATGTTCTTTTCTTCTGCAAATATTTCAATGGCTTCTCTAATGAGTCTCTGTTTAAAACATTTTACTTTGGCCTTTCAACAGGGACACCGGCATTAAAATTAGCCGTACTTGGCAACCCGTAGTGAGAAAAAACTATCAACAACCCACCCCTCCAACCTCCCGATCCCCTCCCACCATCACCTGACACAGATACCTATATATGAAAATTTAAATTCCCAATCCCTTGAGAAAGCGACCAAAATCGTTCGGGAAACTTTGGGGCCACCCAAGAATTGACGCGGCGACATAGCCCAAAAGTTTTTATTCAACATAATATAGGCTCACTTTTTTGAAGTCACAACAATATATACTTAGTCATAAATATAATTCAAAACATGTACAAAATTTTTTCTTTCGACTCTACAAATCGAAGCCACCACATGAATCAGTGTCTAACTTCGTAGAATAAATCTTCTTATTCTATAATTTTCTGACTGTATTTTTGAATAATTAAATGAAGGCATAAACCTTTCCTGATTCATTGCTTGCAGCCAATATTATTACGCGCACCAGAGTTTCCTAAGAACAAAGGAGCATTGAAGTGTATGCAAGCGAATTCCACTCCGCTGGAACAATATGAGCTTTGAAGTCTAAACTGGCTTTTGACCTATTTTTAATGCTTAACGAAATGAAAAGAAGGTATATATATATATATATACTGCACCGATGATATTGATTCATTTAATTAAAATGCACTCAAGGTTTCAATCACATTTTAATCAATACATATTTGCTACAAATCAATATGTAAGACTGATAAAATTTAGTAATTTCGACTCAAATGATACAAAAAGTTACCAGCTGGTGGAAACTTAGTTTTTCTGTATGCAGTTTATGCACTAAATAATGATGTAATAACAATATAGCTTTAAATTCCTTCGTTTTAAAACGCATATATTTCTTTTCAATCCAAAAAAAGATCTTCTGAGCCACCTAGACGCTCCAAAACAATTAGAGAAATCTTATTCTTATCCCAAGAGTGTTTCCCCCGCTTTCCTGGTTGTTTCTCTGAATCCCATGTCTTTTCCCGTGCCTTTCTTTGCCTCAACCATTCCTCTCCTTGTCTGTCGTCAAATTTCAATTCTATCATTTCCCTCTTAGGGAAACAGAGTTTTCCCTTTTTCTCTCTCTCCGAGGTGTGCGATAAAAAGTGAACGCAAAGGCGGAGGCAACTTTCTTGGAACCATTTGGGAGCTTTGCTCTTCCTGTCCTCATTGTCTTGCGCATATCTACATCCATATACTTCAATGCTCCTCTTTGGCTCAGTTTTTTTTTATTTTACACCAAATCAGAGCAGAGAAAAGGCATTAGAAATGCATATCTTGACATTTATTATTTAGGAAGGGCATGCAGTGACTCGTGGTTTCGATGTTACACTTGAAAATATTCCATCGACTCCCATCGAAGCAATATTGAAAATCAATTAATTTATGATGCTCAAGAAAAGATAATATTCACAAATACATACTGCATACGTAACTTTGGATTCTAAAAATAATGGATCGTAATGGCCTGCATCCTTGTAGATAAATTACACGTATACATATTCTAATAAAAACCCATTCTTTATTGTCAGTTACATCGAACTGTATTGCAGGATGGACTTGAATTTTGGGCTGCTGTATTAAGTTCTCTGACTGACTTGTCTTGTTATTTTTTTCTATGACTTGTCACAACATGCAAACGCCACAATATTTTCTTTGTTAAACGGCCTGATATAAACTTCATTACAGAATTTAATTTAAATTCCTTTTTTGACAAATAAACTTAAACAGAAATTTGCAGTCCAGAACCGAATGTGAACATCTTTTTACGGCCACGGAAGGGCCAAAGATATCAAAAACTCAGCTGAGATGGTTTTTACACGTGCCCCTTGTATAAATACTCCGCTATTCAAAAAAAGCCGTTGATTAGCCCGCTGGGCTCTTTAACGGATTCACCTGAAAGTGTTATTTAATGTGCGAAAACTCCAAAGTGAAAAAAATCATCTATCTTGACTGGAATTCGAGCCCAGATCTCCCGTGATTTTAGCAGAAGTTCCTAACAACCGTACAACCAATACATATCCCTCGGGAAATCTTCAGCAGATTCGAGTTCAAACACAATCAATGAAAACTATTTCTCTTCAAATTGTTTTTCTTTTAATTACACCATTGGCATGGCAATGACTTCTAGAAGTAACAAGAAAAGGACAAAAGGCTAAGGTTTGAATATAGAAAATCAGAAAAAGCTTACTGTCTGACGTGCATTCATAACAATTACTACCTCATTCCTAGTACTTCCCATTTTGATGAGAAGAATGCATAGCACACGTGAATGCCCAATCGTTTGAGATATCGAATGGAATTTCAGCGTATGCTGGATTCATTGGCATTCTCAGCAAGCATTTGAACGTTGTCAGGTTACTCGTGTGTGATAACATTCCGTTAAACTTTACCCATTTTGTTCCACGGCGGCGAGCGTTTCGTGTGCGGTCATGCATCAAAATATCTTACTCTTCCCTATTTTCCGATGACGCGGTAAAGAATGCAGCGGTGAATTAATGATTTCAGGGTTTACTCAGGACTATTACATCACACTTGATAATATAGTCTGCACATAGCGTCGAGCAAATGAAATAGATGCAATTACTCGCCTTCGCAATGACCGAAGATTAAGAACCGAAGGAGAATCATAAGTAAAAGTGAATATTTTAACTATTTGCCTACTTTCAAACCATTCAAAAACTGTGATACAAATATCATGTGTTATTAATTTTACATTTCCTATTAATATTCCATTAACTAAACTGTAAGCGTTTACACGAATGCTTTCCAGTTAGGGAATTTTGCTGCAATTAGATATATTTAGCCAAAAATACAATTTTTGTCGCCTAAAACGTACAAATGGCAAGCATTTTGCATACTATATATAATCCAATATCAAGAATCGCATTTTTTTGCTCTCGGAAGATCATGATGTCGTATTTCTTTTATGGCATTTAACGTAATCAAAATATTATATAAAAATGCGAGAGCACATTTTACTCTCATAAATATTGTACCTCAATCTCAAGTTTGACCATTAAATTAACCATGATAATTCAACGAATAAAAATTACAGGTTAGAACACCGAAGGTCATGCAGAACATACTAATAATTATACAGCAACTTAATAATAAAAACTTAGCGAGCAGTAGTCAATGGCAAGTAGTTACAGAAATAATAGAAATGGGACTAAATATTAAGTGCTTGTAATTTACCTATATGAATATACCAAGTTTATATTCTTCTAATTTAGAATTTTCGTACTGAGTCCCATTATTTGTCTGTAAACATTTTATGTGATAGTTTATTAATATTTGTAACGCCAGAGCAAACTACAGAATGCTTACCAGTTTTAGAGCTGACATTATACCTGCCAAACATGGTCTAACTTATCAAAAAGGATAACACTACAGTCTTTAGTGTTACCAAGAGGAACATTATGAAGTAATTGTTCCTAACTCTACGTTCCACATCAAGGAATATTTTAAATTCTTTGTCTCTCAAGAATCACGTTTTTTTCTTAAGAGGAATAAATAAACGAAAGATATCGGTGAATATCAATGGACACGTGAAACTTTGGGAGTTATACTTGCGCCGAAATTCCCATGGGCGCGAAGAAGAAGAAAAAAAAGCACATTACGGGAATCGTGATGCAAAAGTTTTGAATTTCTTCAGTATTCTTAAGAGACTGTTGTGCAAAAAAAAGGGAGCGATCCAAGAAGTTATTGCAGCGAGGGTGGGGAAAATCACATGAAAAAAAATTCCGAGGGTTTGGAGAAAGGGAAGAGTTTGTCGAGGTGTTTTTCGGCGAGGAGATTGGACGGGGACGCAGCGGGGCGGAGCATGCAAACAAGGGACCGGGATCTCAGAAAGAAGAAAGGCGGACATAGAGTGTGGGAGATTCTCGATGGAGGTTTGCAGGCGCCTATGCGTGCCTTGTCGCGATTTACTGACGGGGTAAAACCCTCTCGACCAAAGGGAATCTGTTGAACAACCTGCCGAACCAGTCTTGACTCAACCCAGACACTATGAGGCCAAAAATGTATAAAGATCTTTGTAATAATAATAATAAAATAATAATAATAAAACAGTATCCACCAGCCGTGATGAAGAAAAAGACAATTCTATTCAAATTTTTTAAGAATTCTATTAAAATTTAAAAAGACCTTTTAAAAATCGGACCTTTATTCGTAATCCTACTAAAACACAAACATTCGACAAAAAACAGGGTGGAAAATTCTCCATCGCAATGACCATCAATGCAAAAAGAAATCTCTCTAGTAACCACTACAAACCGAACGCAAAAATAGCTAGGGGTAGGTACTTTCGGTGAAGGTTTGCAGGCGCCTATCCGTGCCGTGTCCCGACGCGACGGTGTAACTCCCCCTCCACCAAAGTGAATCTGCTAAACAACCTGCCGAACGAGTTTTTACTCCCCCTAGTCACTAGGAGGCCAAAAATTTATAAATATCCTTACAAAGGTGGACCTATTTATGATCCAACGTAGCATAAAGATTATAGGAAAAACAGGATTTAGCAATGCCACTGAATCACAACGTTGAGTCTACGGAAAGAGAGAAAAAATAAAAATATCAAAATTTTTCCAATGAAATAAAAAAATATTAGGAAGTTGAAAGAAGTCAGCATTCACCCAGTAATAATCCCTGCGCAAGGAGTATTATCAAAACGGTTAAAAATTAAAATTGAAGGCTGGGAATTCAAGGACACCTGATTGATCACGGGCAAAAACCTATTTTACTACAGACTTTTTGAGTTTGTGAGAAGATTCCCGGGCCGGGTATGATCGAACATTGTAGGATAGGGTGAATTCTCTTCCTATAACTTCAAGCCTATTTCTCATTTGGCCTTATGATTGGTGAATAGCTTTGCACTTTCTCATCCGGTTCAAACACCCCCCTGGATAGTACGTAGATGTACGACCAGGGGACTACACAAAAGAGGCCCAATCCCGATGCGATCGTAGGTTGATCTCTGTTGCCACTTCGGTCGCATTTTAATCGGTTTTCAAAAATATCCACGGCACGGTGATGAGTATGTAATGCGTGCGGGTTCTTGCCCTTGGTGTCGGGAAGCGAATAATCACACACAAGTATTTGAAGTTTTTAACCCAAAGTTTATTTCCATTCAAAACCCAATATCAAAATCAATTCAAGCAAAAGGCATGAAGTAATAATGAATTTGTGCGTCCAGAATAGCCAAAAAGTTAAGATATTACCAAGTCTCGGGAAGGAGAGGAGCTGCTGGTGATGGCACGGGTGGATAGCGAGGCGCTTAGGTCGCACGGGCCATACGGTCCGTGCTTCGACTCCAACTGACGGCTACATTGCTGACTGCCCTGTGTGTCACTGGTTGCGTCCCTGAGTGCGAGAGTGCTGAGTTCCAGAGTCCTGAGTGACAATTGCATCTACACCGTGCCATTATATAGGGAAGTGGAACCAGGATGTTTTCGTCCAAGAGGAAGGGGGAGAGGAAGGTTACGCGTTCTAGAAAGTGAAAAGGTGCAAATCCCGAGGCATGGTTTGTCATAGCTGGCTATTCTGAGACGTCACACAACAACATATTTGTACATATTTTGGAAATGGAAATCTTCCATTTCCGGATCACTGCAAGTACAATGTGATCCACTTGTTTCCAATATTTTGTATCACATGCATTGTTTTTAATTGGGAGGAATCGCTCTGAAAAGTTATGAAACTGATAGACCACATCATCATGTATATAATTTACGATTAACACACCTAATTAAACCTTATTTCCCCGTGAAACTCGGATCAATTTGTCCGTCAGCGATGCGAGTGGCGACGTTTGTAAAGCCATTTTAATGCGCGGTGGGTGACAAGACGTTTAGAGGCCGACTTTAGGATCCCATGTTGTAATATTCGTGGTCTAAACCTTTAAAAGAGTTTTTATAATTTAGATGAGAAAATAATTCCGAAGTTGCAGCCCATTTTTTATGATTTGGTGAAGTCATCGGGGATTTATTCGATCTTTGACGGAGAGATTTGCTCTTTTAATAGCGACTTACTATGTTTAACTGTTGCGGGACGCCGAGAAGTAGCGAAGAAGCAGTGATTTTGTTAGAATCCTATGTCTCGTGTGCTGACGGAGTAACGCCCCCTCCACCAAAGTGAATCTGTTGAACAGCCTGCTGAACCAGCCTTGCCCTAACCTAGATACTATAGGGAGGCTACATATTAGGCTAGCATTAAATAAGCAATTTCACGGTATGGCATTTGGAGGAGACGACCGACAACTGAGGTCACTTGCGCCATGAGGGAAGTATAAGGTAAAGAAGGTCAGAGAGAAACCTAGGGAAATTAAACCATTTTCTCATAATTTGTAATGAAAACATTCGAAATTTGTCACCCATTTCTTATGATTTGGTTGCGTCACTGAATATTTAAGTTATCCTTGTCGGAGAAATTGGATAAATATAGTTTTAATAGCGACTAACCAAGTTTGACTGTTAGGCGGTGAAAAGAAACCTTGGCATTAACCTGCTCTTCACGAAAGCTCCAAGAGGACCATGGTTTAACGTCCCATCTGACGTACTGAGTGATGTGCGTAAGCATTTTCCACAAAACACTCGAGCGATGATGTCTATGAATAATCTCCGCTTCCTCCGGGATTTGAACCCTGATTCATGGGGTGGAAAGCCAGTTCTCTGGTAACCACACCAAAATCATCCCCTAGTAATTTCATTTGAAGAGGGTTGTTCACTCGGGCCCGCAACCACCATTTATCAAAATAATTCGACAGACTGAAAGAGGATATATGTGATGAAGGAAATGAAATCTTCCTGATTCAAACATTTTCTCATAAATCGAAACGAAAAATGTTCAAAGTTGCGGCCCATTTTCATGAGTTGATGAAATCATTTGAGATATATCCTATCCATGCCGGAAAAAAATTCCCTTTATAGTTTTAATAGAAGCTAGCCAAGTGTAACTGCTGCGCGAAGGCGACGAGATGCGGTGATCTGCTCAGCGAAAGATAGTGACGTCATCGACTAATATGCTATTTAATTAAGTTCATCATTTTCGCAGAAAATCGCATGAAAATTAGGTGATACATGTAGAAGTGGAAGAATATGGATCTCTTTCAATATTGATGGCTTTTGGGGTAAGCCGCGTCAAGATGTTTAAATTACCAATGTTTCCCCATCAGGGCTAATCAGTGGTCTCTTTAATTTTTATTCTCTATCACATAACCAGCCAACAATCCTAGGATTTTTTTGACGCAATTTGGAGATTCGGGTTCGAATCCCGGCTAATTCAAGTATTTTTTCATGGCGAACTTCATCCGTGGGAAGTATGTAGATGTAGAAAATGATATTTTTGTACGGGCATTTTATGCGGTCCATTCAAAACTTTGCGTTAGCTTTTCCGCCAATGAGTGAGAATTTGAGCGAACAGGTCAAGGGTCGCAGGTGATAGGGAAAGGAATCCACGATAGAGCTCGGAGAGGTTAAGGAGGACACGACATCACGCGCCAACGCTAAGAGGGGTCCACGGGGTTTGCAGAAAATCAGGTTAATCGACTTCCCTGGGGCAATAACGTACCCAAATCACGAGTATGTGAAACTAAATTGAGAGAGTTGAAGGGGGTAAGTGCATCAGGAACCAAATTAGTTTCACCCAATGAAGATAACGGGGCGAAGGACCCCATCATGAGGGTAAATAGCTGAATTGTTCAGAGACACGGAAACTTAGCCTAAAATGGTTGAATGTCAGACGGTGACTAGCGTCCTCCATCAGGACACCTTGAATGTCGCACGCATTGCCGAGAAGACAGTGGCATATCGAGGGGTGTTCCGGGGGTCCTGATCCCCCCAAAATATAAAAGCGCACTTACTTTTCATCACAAAAGAAAACAAAATATTGAAATATCATGGATTTGCAGAAGATTTCTGTGAAAAATGATGTTTTATCGATTATGAAAAGTTTAAAATTAGTTAAAAACTCTCAACTTTATCCCTGATTTTCAAAAGTTTTCCCCCCTGGCTTTGGACCCCCCCGAACAAATTCCTGACAACGCCACTGCCAGGAATGTATTAACATTAAGAAAAGTCCTCGCAGTTTGGAGTGAAACATATTAAAATAGGGTATTTAATTCATGGTTTTTGAAACAGTTTAAAAGGGTAGAATTTTGTGCAAACGAGAAGAACCGGTAGAAGGAATATAATAGGATATTTAGATAGAATGAAAGAGAGTATACCTCATTATTGGTCTCAGAGGGAAGTCTATCAAGGATGAAGAGAATGCCAGAATACCTCCTAAATATACAATACCTACCTTATTCCGTGGAATACATAAATAAATAATTGAATGATAAAAATTTGGCTATCCCAAAGTCATTTTTGAAGTACAATGGCGTCTTGAGTTAGCATTGAACTTAAAATTAATTTTTAGGTGAATAGGCAAGTTAAGTTTTGACCAAAAATAAATACTTACTCTCTCAGACATTCGCTGGTAAACGTTAAGACGGGAAACGCGAAAGTTCCCTCATGATTCCAATAAGTTGGTTTAGTCTTTGCAGTGCCTCTTCATCAACACGTACAAGTTGAAATGCTCGTTAAGGGGAGTGAATTCCTAATATAATAGTGAACAACATGATGTGGTATGATGCGAAGAGTAGAGGAATAGCTGATGAGAGTTCAGCAGGATCACGTGGTGTCATCAAATTATCTGCGAAAAAGTTAACTTAACGCTTCGATTTTTCGTAAAGAAAGATCTCTGGACAAAGCCAACGATCAAAAATAGAAAAATATTCATAGCCTCTATTACTTATTTATATTTATTTCTTGTTAAATTCTATCAAATTTGATTATTGAACTAAAATGGTGCACGAACCCACAGATCAGAATCGAAATGATTATATCGCATCAAGATAACCTCAGCTCAAAACCTAATGTCTAACCGCATGCACTGGCTACAGAGTAATATAAACCCCAGCAGCGTTGATGGTAAATTACTAATTTATAATATTACCCTAAGATCTCTTCTTTGTTTTCATCCTTAGACTGAAACTGAAGTAACAATTGAAATATAGCTTCTCATTTTAACTCACAGACTCAAGTCACAAAGTAAACGAATGGTAATTGAGGAATTTCATCACATAAATATCCCGCAAGTTTTGCTATCCGAAATGCTTAAAAGCAGTATAAAGTAAAATGAGTAAATAATAGACCACTATTTTAAGACTATTTATTCCCTCCGGCCATCGAATAGTCTTGGTCTAAAAGCACCTGTGCCAAGAAAATAGAGACTTCGTAAGTAAACTTCCGCGGGCAATTTCACATGAGACAAGACGGGAACGCAGCTGCGAATAAAGACTTGTTTTAAACTCGAAGCGCCTAGGTGGATACAGATAACGTGGTGAAATAGTGCTTATTGGAATAAAATCAGGAGATAGAGTAGAATTCCGACCAATTATCCAGATCGCCTGTTGGGAGAATCCTCAAAAATTGGCTATTTACATTCACGGCAATCGGCAATGCGGCACGTGAATTGTGCCCTTCAGACCGCCTGCTTTGCTCGATAGTTATGGAATGTACTGCAGGCCTTAAATGCTCAATCATCAGAATTAAAAATTTTGCAAGCTATATGGGTCAATTTTAAATAAAATAGCAAAAGAGATATAATAATATTGAGGAAATGAGAGGGCATATCTCATTTGACTGGCCTACATTTCGTTTATAGCTTAGGTACAAACTCTTCGTTATTTAGATGAAAAATAATTCATAACATGATCTCTTTTTAATTTACTACAGTCATTTAATTGCCTCTTACCAGAAAAAGTCTATTTGACTGTCCTTAACATGTTATTTTTTTAATCACATTTTAAACACGCTTTCTTTACATAGTAAAGATATTGAAAATACAAAACAAATGTAGAAGGATGATGTAGGAAAATACATGTCAAGTGATATAGCTGAGATTAACGGCTAGACAACATGTGACGAATGTTTAGAATTATTGATTTATGACAACTCAATCATGTTTAAAAACCAAAAAGTCCGTTTTAAAAGTATAGATTTAATAGTGAATTAGCGGAAAGAGATCTCCTTCCACGAGAGAATTCCTGGACACTGAAAGTTTGATCTAAGTCACCTACACAAAAGATTCAGGGTACTCTATCAACTTATCATAAAGACGCAGACACAAAATTTTGTGAGATATTGCATTGTTGTCACATCGAAACCTGCCCTCGTGTTGGATGCATTGTCATGGAGAGATCGAGCCAATTATTTTTACCATCCAATAAGTTTGGGCAATTTTATGAAAGCAGTATTCCACCTTGAAGTTGATAGAACATGAACTTACAGTGAAATTTCCTGTGCCTATTCGTATAGGATATTTTCCAACGATTATTTACGAAGATTTTGTAAGCAAAAAGAGAAAACTAAATTTAACAAGTAGAATTAATCGGTGATAATCGATAACACGGGTACATTACGCTCGAATATATTCCCCAAAGAACTTTTAATGAGGATATAATTCTATTTTCTCTCCTGCTAAGGTATATTTCTGCTGTGGTCATTAAGTTCTTCTTCCCTTGGACATCAAAATCTTGATGGAAGCTCTAAATATGGAAAAACAAAGACCTACGCAGCCATTAGAGCACAAAATTCCCATCGAGAAGTAAATTCAGGCATGCATAGCCGAAGGAGAGTAATTAACCCGTGCAAGAGCACGTATGCCATTAAACAAGTCATAAAATTGCCCTCACTATAACGGCTATAAAGCATGAGAAATACTTCCTAGACCGTTCATGAACAATAAAGGCGAACGATTGAGCTTAACTATCCCCCACAAAAGTGATCGCTCAAATGATTTCGGACAAAGTTCCCATATAACGTGCGAAATAACAACGGCATTACTTATACTACCAATGGAAGTTTTTAAAGAGTATCTTACCCTAGCGGGAGTCCAACGTCATCCATTCACTATTTATCTTTTCAACAAGCAGGCCAAAGAAGAAGGTACTAATGCGCCATACACAAACTCAGGCTTCATAAATGTTTCGCGTAATCATGCATACTACGCACTGTAATCACATTTTTTTAAATTACTGCTGCCCATAAGTCAACTATATGGTATGGGGAAAAATTACGACTCCTACAGGAAAAGAATGATCCGTCAGAAAGCAACACAGATAAATTTAATGTATAATGTTCCTTCTTTCTTCAGATTTACGACTACGCAATGAAATAATCAACTGGATTGGAACTTTTTCTCTCTTTTTCTTTTTATCTAAGTGGTATAGTCTGGGTGACGAGGAATTTCTTTCGCCAAGAATGTATCCCTATCGATTCACGACTCGACTCATGGAATCGGGACAGAGTAAAAGACTCCTTTTGAGTTCCACTGCAGATGATACCCAAACTATGGTATTATAAAAACAAAAATACCGGCAAAGCAATGCACTGATAACCGGTTTCAAAGTAGCGATTTTACTAACAAGGATAGTCCCTCAATTGTCACCACCAGATCCCGTTCAAATCGAGCTAGGCGATGGGAAATGGATACCCATGGCGTGCAGCTTTTGTTTTAGCCACCAACGATCAACACTTTTCGAGATATTAGCGACGGAAAGTACCAGGAAAACCAAAATGTATGCAACCCGCATCATTTCATTACACTATTCGTGCTCTTCATCCTGGCAATGGAGTATATCATGGATATATTGTTTGTTACGAGTTGCGTGCATTTAGGCCCGTATTCTTAGTCGACCCTGCATATCCGTCCCTACATAACAAGCAGCCCCTCTGTGCGCTTCTCAGTCGACCCTAAATAAGTGGTGGGGATTGATTCCGTCGTCAAGATCTCTGAAATAAGGTAGATGATGGCACAGCGCCAATTTTCTACTTAGGTAGCGTAATGGGACCTAGCTGTGAAACTAATAAAAGACGTCCGATAATTTTCGGGCGTATTGTTAGGGCAATGACTCAAGGTAGATAAACAATCGGTGTCGTCCGCCATGTCGTGTCGGTGCGTTAATTATCGCTAAAAATACTCTCATATCGAGCCCAAAGTAGAACCATATTTTCTTTAAGTAACTTAAAAAGCGGTCGGCCGTGATAAGTACCTACCGGGCAACTATGATCATTAATGGGGAAACTTACGTTGCATCATCAAGGTTCCTCATTTGCTTTTACCTTCCGTAGGTAAGTTTATAATGTGGCAAATTGGGGCATGAAAATACGTTTCTTATAGCTATATCTACGAAGTATTGATATCTCAAAAGCGTACCAAACGCCAAGCGAGAAAAATATTAATATATCTTCGCAAAATCAAGGTGAAGTATACCACTTAATTCTACTTATTATTCTTCAGCCAATTTTATTATTTATTTCACTCGATGGGTATAATGTGGTAGTATCATTACCTTTCGGCTATGTTTCTGTTCATTTTAAAATAGTTCGTGCGACCTCGTCTCCCTTAATATGCATTTTAACGTATATTCTTTAATCAAAGTGATTAGCATGCGAAATTTGGCCGCCATGTCTTTTTAGGGAGTAGGGCTGGTTCAGGTACCCTACATTAAGTAGTTCCAAATACGGTCATATGTAGAGCTTGATGTAGCGTATGTAGGGTGAGATCTGTTTATGCATATTAGCTATTAAGGTTTAATTAAAATTTGTTATGATTTCACCAGATCAAGCCTGAATCAACATTCCTTCTAACGGGGTACAATACTTTTAATATTAGGTGTAAAATAGTAACATAGTATAGAAGTTCCATCAAGCCGCGACGCAAAATCGACGGAGAGAATCAAAATGGACAAATACAAAAGTTAAGGGGGTAAAATAAAAAATGTATGGAATAAAATCATGCTAGAATCCCTCTGTTAGTAGTATATGCAGAGAGAGTGATGTCACAAGCACTTAAAAATATAATTGAGCGGCTGGGAATTGAAAAAATTATGGCCAACCTCAGTCAAAAAGCAATGCTGCTACAAACTTGCTACACTACGAAAAAATCTTCGATAAAAAGCCGGTTAAAAATTAGAAAACCTGCAATAGGGAGAAATGTCTCAACTAAATTTCCCAACCTAATCAAAATCCATCCCTGGGATAGAGGAAAATCCAGTTGGTCAATACCAGCTGAGAAGGTATGATGAATTAAAAAAATAATAATATCAAGAATAAAAATAATGATAATATGTCGCGAATACACAGGGGACGAAGAATGACTGCGCGAGACAGATAAAAGCTGTTGGAATTGGCATTAAAAGACCGGATAGAGGTTAAAGAGCGCGTCGTCAACCACTCATGAACAAAGCCCGAGTCTCAGAAAATGGATACTTGAAGGCCTTCCCCACTCTTTTCCCTTATGCCGCTATTCCTCCCGTAGTACAAGACCCTTCCTCCGCTGTCAAAATATTCGCCCCTCACTACCCTCTTCCACAACAACCAAAAGGCCGACAGACGAGAAAAGGTCCCCTTTTCGTCTCCTTGTCGAACGAACGTCTTTTCAGCTCTTCGACGGAAGAGGCGTTCCCCGCTAATGAGACCGGCAAACGGTCGTTAGTTCACGAGGAGCAGAGAATGGAGTAGGATGTAATGAAAAGAGGGGTATCTCTTTTACAGTAGGAAACCTTCCCTCGCTTCCTCCTCCTATTCTCGTGTTGACCTAAGGCCTAAGGTGGTAGAGCCACTCTTGTACCGATTCCCCAATGTGATTTCTCTTTGATTAACCCCAAAATCGATTGATTTTATGCGTTCCACTCCTACCATATGCTTACACTGCGCACCAGGCACACTTATGTCATGGTGTCCACTTCAAAACGATTAATTACCACCCACAGTTTGTTTCCTTCCTATGTTCACTGATATAAAACCATTAGAAAGAGAGCACCAAAACGTCTATGATTGCTCAGAGGAGTAATCAAACTTCTCGTTCTTCTTCTATTGACCTTTTTGATGACAGAGGTCAAGGGAGACAAAAAATTCGATCTCCATTCTGCGGACTTTGTTCAACTGATTCGTGAGCCCTTTTGCTGTGGACAAAAAAAAGATCGAGAGAGAACGCATATCACCCATTGACCTCTCTTTGATCGCTCTCTCAAAGGTTTAATGTTCTCCACTGCTAGTGCTCTCTCGATAAAGAGCCAATCAGTGTTATCGCAGGCAGACAAGTACCTTGATCCCAACACACCTGATCTCACTTTCACTTTTGTGCCCAATTACCGCAATTATGTTCATGTGGAACGAGAATTAGAGCTGTTAACTGCTGATTTCTGCGAAGAGCAGAATGAAAGGATGTATACCTAAATCCCCTTTTTTTTATAAATCATGCGTTTTCATGAAAGGAGGTACCTGATTTCAAATTCATATGTATACTAAAAACCTACGTAATAGAATAATTTCCGACGCATCCTTATTTGATATTAGCTGACGTTTATAAGCCGTAGTTAAAATAGCTAGAAGCCGTAGCTAAAAGAAGCTGTAAGTCGCATTTTAAGTGAGAGACAATGACCTATTCTGGCAAATAATTGCAAAGCAATGAGTTGTAGCTCAAACGTTACCCAGAAGATAAACCTTGGATGGGAGAAAAGTCTTAACCACTGGTGTATTACTTCCATAAAATCAAGGCTTCCTCTCATTCTGCCTGAAAAAAGGATGCAAAGAAGAATTATGTCGGAGTAAATGATTCGTTAATAGAGAAATTGCGCGGAGAGCTGCGTCAAACCAATCTCAGGATATTATATTTCGAATCTTTCGAAATATTTCGAACCTACCGCTTCAACGGACGTGAAATTTACATATACCGCCAAGAGAAAAAAATTTAATGTATCATAGTGTGAGCCTCGATACAATTGTCGTGGGGCTCCTAGAATCTGGATAGCATGGTGGTTTTTTCATTGGCTCGTAAAGCCATAGGTACGATTCCCGGTCCAGGGGATCTCTCTCTCATGGCAAATCATCAATCTCAGGATTGCTAATTACTGATGATGAGAATTAGGGGATGTTTAAAAAAAATCATCGGCTATAGAGTCCGTCTAATATAATTCAGTATGTTAACTTATTACACGAGTTTATTTCAGGAAAGAGCACTCAGAGTGCTAAATTATAGATTTTCGTAAAATGTGAAATCGAGAGAGTTCGTACTATTCATAGGAAAAAAGTTCCACGTATATTTTCAGCTGATATAATGCGCAGAATTTATTAGAGAACGTGGAGAACTGGATATTGATGGATAAGAACGACTTTGACGTATTCATTTTGTATTCACCATGCCATGTGACCATCAGTACTAACTTCCTCGACAACATGCATGAAACGTAATGAATTGTCGAAGCGTATTTAACATGTTGCACGTAATTACAAGCTAGATATTTGATATTTACTTGAAAAATAGAAATAATTTTTTACCGCATTATCAACCTTTGTAACATACCTCCTTAAAAATTGATATTAAGATGAGTTTTTCAAACCAGTCGCCACCATAAGAAAAGGAACCACGGAAAAGTACCCAATAAGAGGGGTTTTCTTCCTTATTATCATGCAAAGAGGCAACTTAAACTGCAAGCAAAAATCAAAGTACTGCTTCACAGTGCTAATATTTAAAATTTATATGAGAAATAGTTCCGGAGGTTGCTTTCCCGACGGATCTGAGTAAATTCAATTTTAACTGATAGACCTCTATTTTAGAACAAATACGAGATGTATCTAAAGTAAATATGATACATGAACAATTTGGCAATTTCAACCTCATATGAAAAACACCACAGGATCCTCAACAACCAGACCAAAACGTCCCTAGATACGTTCATACTCTTGACATAGTGAAGGTAAACAGAATGATTTTCAAACATTCAATAGCAAAGGGTCGGTTGGCACTATAGCGCACCCTGCGGTTTTCCTGTGTAATATAAAGCCTGGCCATTGTCGAAGATGCCCGGAGGGTGATGCCTGGAGAAGCGTTGCCAGCCCACGGTTTCCATTATTCAATTGAAATATTCTCGGCACGAGAATAGGGATGAAAACTTCGTGGGAGTGGGCGAAGTGAAAGGGTGACCGAAAGGTACTTTTCCTGCAAATTACCGAACCGTTTACTTGAATTCCAGGAAATTCCGTCGCTTACAGCTCTCCGCTATGTAAAGTCTAGTAATCATCTAATTTTGCTGCCAAATATTAGTTTCCTCTATTTGATTGATAGTAGGAGTGCATTTAATCATTTAACAATTTCCAATTAATCCCGATAAGCCCATTCGCTACTTTGGATCTATATTTTTCGTGGATATTATGGAGAACACGTGAACGGTGGGGAATTTACTAATCTACGTCTATAAAGCTTAGGTCAGTGGCTACTTTCCTTTGGTATTGATGGCAAAAAAAGTTGAAGAGTACTACAAATTCAAAAACTCGATAGTTGGACGTCATGTCCGGCCGTGTTCCCTTTCATATCTTTCAACAATGAGATTGTACCTCATCATCATCATTAGTCAACAATCCTGAGATTGGTTTGACGCAGCTCTCCATTTCTCTCTCCTATCCGCTAATCTCTTCATATCTACAATTTTATTATCTTTTACATCCTTTATAACCTGTCCGATATAACTCATTCGGGGCCGTCCCTTGCCCTTTTTCCTTTCCACTTGTCCTTCAACGATTGTCTTCATCAGACAGATTGTACCTATCGGTGATAAAAATGCCAAGTTATACGAATAATTTCACGTCTAAGAACCACGTGTCGTTTCAGCTCATCCAGATGATGAAGGCAATGTTATATATTCACATATTTTGCAAACATCTTCTTTTTTTTAGGATTCATAGCCAAAACATTCATTTTTTTAGGATTTTTCGCGTTATATAGATAATAAATGGTGCGAAACTGTAGCACTTTAAATATTCTGCCATATCCCTCCATGTGATAAAATTCACAACAATCGAAAGGAATCAACCTCTTTTAGGAATAGAACGATCACATGACGATTTCCTAAATTTTTATTCGCAATATTTTTTGAGCGGGGTTAAAAAAGGGATATGATGAATGCCAATTATAAATAATGCAGTTGATTGCTGAATGATAGACCAAATACTATAATAAAAACTAATTATCTTAAAATCTGCCGTTATTTTATATTTTTCACCAAAAAATATCACCCTTTTTCAATTCGACAAAACTACCTATACCAAGGCTGCATGAATGAAAACGCTACCATTTCAATTCCACTATATGTAATCAAGAATAATATTTTACTCTCAAAAGGTCTTACACATTTTAAACATCAGCCTAAATTATTTCATCAATTTTTTCCCATTACCTCCTCCCAAACCTTCAGCCTTTCAGCCGATAATTTTCCATACAATTTCTGAATCCCAGAGACGCCAAACACCATTTCCATAGGCACGGGGAACGAAAAGAAAGAGAAGACGGAAAGAATTAATGATCAGATTAGGGAATTTTCTATCAGCGAACCGTCGAAATAAGGCGTCAAAGTGTAAATTTTTGCAGGGTGGTCGGAGACTATAGGGCGGGTCGAATTTACATCCTAATCCACTCTTAACCTTTTGCGCGTTAAGGAAAGGTGCCGGCGAGGTGAGCGGCGAGGTTTTTGAAAGAGAGACAAGAAAAACAGCCGGAGGAGAGTCAGTTGGGATTGAAGTAGATGGGGTGAGTGGTAGTTTTTGGGGGGGGGGGGTGGGGCAAGTGATAAAAAACGGGGGCCAAACCTAGATGGAGAGTTCGGAAATTGAAAAAAGTTTTGAAGGAGGGAAAGAAGTCGTCTTTGTCCAGGGAAGTAGGTATACGGCTACAAGCTTGAATAGAGATTTTCCTTTTTCCCAGAGCTTAAGGTTGAATAAAGAAGACGGACTCTAAGCATATTTTAGGCTTTAAGACAGCATCGCATTAGCGTATTCATCTTCAACTTTGAATGAATGGAGGAAAGGAATTGATTCATAGTTAAGCTTCATAGAACGCTGATATCAAGGTGATATTCCACGGATAATTGAAAAAATAAATAGTAGGGACGAGTTTAGAACTGATGATAACATGAACACCTAAGTATCGTAAGAACACAGAAAAGTCTCAAGAAATCAGAAATTCCGCCAAGAATCAATCTAGTTCAAAACTCAGTGGTGTAAACATTTTCTATAGTTGGCCCTCTTTCTTGTATTTGAACTATAGGGGACTACCATAAGCAAATCTAAACATTATTTAGGCCCCAATGCTGAGTTTTACTTTGGTCCTGCCAATCCCGTTGATATTATTCCCGCCCGACAGGAATCTACAAAAATATTCTTCAAATACAGGTAAGTAATTTTAGAAAATGTCAGACCTTCGGGTTTGTATATCGAGCGCAATCGGCCTAACAAAAACCTATGTTGATAAATCAACAATAGTATGGCTGGGGAGGGCACAAGATCAATGCTAGGTTAAGACAACCCATAATAATAAGTGTGACTTAGCTACATGGCATACCGCGGACATTCTCTCGCACATAAGTCATAAATTAATTTATACTGTGTAATCTTCTTACAGCTGAAAATACCAGCATAGAAGTAAGGTAACAATTCATCAGATGCTACATATGGAGTATGTTTCTCTATGGAAGCGAGGCTTGGACGTTGACAGCAGCAGAGAAGTCAAGAGTGGAAGCATTCGAAATGTGGTGCTACCGAAGAATGATGAAGATAAAATGGATTGACCGTGTGAGTAACGAGGAAGTGCTAAGAAGAGTGGGAGAAAAGAGAAACCTCCTAAAAACCTTATGCAGAAGAAGGGACAACTTAGTTGGCCACATTTTGAGGCACGATGGTCTGATGAAGACAATCGTTGAAGGACAAGTGGAAGGGAAAAAGGGCAAGGAACGGCCCCGAATGAGTTATATAGGACAGGTTATAAAGGATGTAAAAGAGAAGAAATATGTAGCTATGAAAAGATTAGCGGATAGGAGAGAGAAATGGAGAGCTGCGTGAAAACAATCTTAGGATTGTTGACTAATGATGATGAGAAATTCCTGATGTGTTTACAAAGATAAAAAATCGCGGTACATATGCTACTCTCCGATAAAGTAATTGAGACTACTTACCCAGTGAATTAATCCGAAATTTGTTTTAGGCAGGTGACGATAAAACTCACCCAAGACTTCGTCAAAGGCGAGAGAATATCACATATTAAGGGAAAGGAGGCAGCCAGTTCCTTTCACTATGCCATCTAGCCACCAATTTGAAGGCTTCAACCGGAATTCGAAAATTCGATTACGTCAGTTGTAACATCAGCAGAAGTACTTCGTGCCGCATGCCGGTGACTATACTGATAGCCTTTGTGGCACGAAAAGGTTGGCATAGTTAAAAAATTAGTTCCAAGAATAAGGGAAGTTAAAAACTAATATTAAATTTCTATCATATATGTATCCTGGTTCAGGGTATATTCGGGGAATGCTACATTTTTATTTACAGCATATTCCCCGTTGGCGCCGCGGCGTGAACTAGTTTTCAAGCGCGGTAACACCTCATGGCAGATTCCTGTTCCAAAATGTTTATCATACCTTTGGCTTGACTCAGTTCTCTATGCTACCCATTGTTTTTAAAATACTTTCTAATGTCCTTGGAAATGTCGTGGCTCTTCACTTAGTGCATTCAATCAAATTATTATTATCTTTCCTCGAAGGATCATAACTACAATGGCTAAAGAGTTCGTGAGAAGCCTAGTAACTACTTAAGATGTTATAATATAGTTAATACAAAATAGAATGGACGAGGAGATACAAGTCTATTTATCGTCAAAGAGGAAACATAGCAAAAAATACGATCTGTAAGTGAAAAAAGAAGAACACTGAACTCAAGGGAAAGCTCTTTAATGAACGTAAATCCACATAGCTCCCTCGGTTACCTTGACTGTGAAGATTTAAAAGATATGTTGAAGCCACTCAAATCAAGAGTGTCTAAGAGAGGGTTTGCATGCAACCTCAAGCGTCGTGGAAACAACAGACAATGCTTCTACCAAATATTTAAATAATTTAAAATTCAGAGGTGATAGGTGCACCTGACTTAACCCACAACTGTACCTACAATTGACTAAAATTAATTGGCCCTTATTTAAGTGAAAAATCGGGAGAACCCAACCCGGTTGGGATCCGGAGAAAATTTGATTGCAAAACTAAAAATATAATGTCTAAAGTAAAAGTTTAATATATTCAAATAACCTACCGATTGCGAGCTAGAAAATATAGCTAGGAAATATTATACCCGATTAATATAATACTAAACGCGAAAAATAAGGGCTCACAAGTTACTGCCTTTTCAAGGAATATCGAATATTTTAGAGAAAGAACTCAAATGAAATAAAACTCAGAACTAACGAACGAAATTATTCAAAGCATTCATTTTTCATTCAAGTTTTCAAACAGTGCTTGATTACCCAGCGACGCTGTAATAATTCAATCTCGCGCTCCAAAAAAGCACTTCCATTGCAAATTGATCCAACAGCATTCGTTAGATAAAAAAACCACCACGAGAGGGTCGAGAGAAAATATATACTTCAAAGCCACAAATCCAAACTTCGACATAAAATGCCATCAGGTAGACAACTTTTATTTCTCTGATCCACTTAAATTAGAACTGGTTTCAAGGCGTGTCGGTGCTATATTATTAGAAACGAAATTTAAATCAGCAAACTTTTTGTAAAAATTGCCTTTATGCAATCAATAACATTTCAATTTACACTAGATATAATGGTGATTTTTTCAGACCCCCATTACAGCTGGAATTTTAACCTCACCTAGCCCCCCCTTGTCCCTATCCTGGATCCGCTCCTGGTGTGAGCTATCCATAAAATTGATTTCCTCGTCATCCTTGGTCTATATTTTTCTCGTTGCAGATGCTGTGCAATACGCTTCAACTTAGTCGGTACTAAAATAATTCCTATTAAAGTACACAACTAAATTACTAGGCGAACGTATCTAAAGAATACGACTATCCTATAGTGCATTACGCGTATAGCTACTCTGCACAATTCGCACATAAAATAAGATATATAATGAGAAAAAGGAATTAATATACAATAATATTTGTCAAACAATCAAATATGACACTCATTTCCAACGATTCATCTCAGAGCATAGTTTACACGGGTGAGGGTAGAGATTACCCCAAAATGTACCACAGGTGTATTAGTTTCCACGAATACAAGAAAAAGGTCCTGATATATTTTCTAGCTACCACACGTAGTGTGATTTTTCATTTAGGAATATTCACGGTTTGACCCTAGACCCGAACGTTAAATGCTTGGGTGAGATAAAAAACGCTCGACCCCATGACCTCAATTGGTTTAAAGAAAAATATATTCATTCATTCATTCATTAGACATTTTTCAGCCATGTAGCCTACATTTTTTACCATGTCCTGTAGAATTCTTTGCCATGCTCGCAAAACGGAACTAAAAAGGAGATTCCATGATACCCATTTGCATGAAAATAAAAGTGAAACCAATCTTACACCTCTTTTTAAATGTACAGCATTTTAAAACTTCTCTGTTCTGTAGATATCCCTTGCTCCTGTTGACGTAGCGATATGACCACCGAAGCAAGGATACAGTGATCTAGCAAAATCAGATGGATCACTTATATGCTTTTCATGCAGTCAGTGATTTATTGAGAGAAGAAAGTATTCGACTGCTTCATGTACCGTTAATGCCATCGTAAGATATAGGGTTACACAATAAGTAATACTGTCGGTCTCATTTTTTTCACTAGCCGCGTTCTTAATGACTGAAATAGAATATTATTCCTCATAATAACTTAATGCCTTCGATTGAGATGTTAACCTGCATAAGGAGCATAAAAAGTAATTATTTATCCATGAATTGTTTCTTTTATTGTCAAAAATACATTAATGACGGCCAGAGCTAGAAATGAAACTTTATGAAACTGCCCGTACACAAATGGGCTACGCAATTGATGGAAGGTGTAACGCTTCCCATGACATATGGCTTATATAACAAAAAAGCGAGACTTCCATTGATTCCGCAACGCATAAAAAAACCTTAGGAATTTGTAAATAAGAAAAAAAATGTGTGCAAATTCATTGAAAAATCCATGAATCACAAGATTCTATGCAAAAGAAAACACTAGAGTGCTTGCATGCTGAAATAAAAAATTATTATTCTTACGAGGAGCAATTATATCGAGTCTAGCTTCTGATTGCTCGCAATGTTTTGTTTTCCCGTGAGACTCAAGGTCGTCGATAAAAGCAAGAGCGTTGATTTCCTCTTACGGGTGAAATAAAAGCGCGTCCCCCCTAGATGATTGGATTTGCCATCGCTCGAGATCAATGCCGAGGAAATTGGAGACGACCACGTCGAGCAAAACACAATTTATCCACTCCACATACCACTCGATGATGGCCCCGTGAACGATTGCATATCGGAAATCCATTCGGCAGCATTTTCATTCGGACTCCCTCGTTTTTTCGAGCCGGAAAAAAGGGAAAAATCCGCGGCTATGTCCAATGGAGAAGTTCTGATTCGACAACATTTTAATGATCGACAAGTGGAGATTAGCCCTCCAAAAACTATGGAGCTCCATTTCGAGCAGTCAAGCCTCGATATGTGTAGTTACTAAAATAGGAAACTACACAAGATGGAAATAGAAAATAAAACTATGTAGAAAAGGACTCTTGCAAATTGTACTATTTATTAGGAAGCAAATACGGTTTACGGTAAGAAGTATATACATTACAGATATTTATAGAATTTTTAACATAGAAAACCACCTTGAAATAACAATAGCGATAGCCCGAAACATACTTTCTCCAAATATTGCTTTAATTTATCCACCAGTTAATCCTACAAAAACTTGCGCTTGCACATAAATATAGCCCAGGGCCACAAAGTGGGAAACCTTTACTCTGATTACCATGACAGAAAAATCGCTATGTTAGTACCAGACGAAAAATACACTTAAAAACGGGGTTAAAATGCACTATAATTTTAAGGGACGCAAAACAAGCTATAATCAAGAGAAAAATAAAATACTAAATTAAAATTTTCTAGGAGTTAAATTAAAATTTTCTAAGGCGGAAAACATCGACAATGAGATTTTACGAAGTATTTTATTTCACAGGAATATTCAGTCTATAAATCCTGGAGTTGAGGTATTGGTATTCTCGTACAGCCAAGTTAAGAGCCATTATCTCTCTCCATTATATTCTCCTCTAAATGTTATCCCAGGTACCCAAAGGCCTCCTATGAAGCTTTGTTCTGCCCAACTGGACTTCGTGGCCATGAAAAAGACTGAGCTTGGCCACCGCCGCCTTGTCTGGCTGCGTTAGCCGGGTGAAGCGCTCATTTAGAGTCTTATCTAGATATTTCTACCTTTTTTCCGACGTATACGAATTCACAGCAAATGCTGTGGACTCTTTAAGTCTTTAATACAGTTGGATATTTGATCCTAACCAAGCTGTTTTGCAATTGGCAATGCGATAGGTGTCGAATCGGTGTCCTATGAGCTTTCTCGAGATTCTACCTTAAATATTCGATACATATGTTTTAGTGTCCTGGTTACTGGTGCAGCATTTTTCTTGTCGTTTTTATGGTCGTCTCATCCGGCACCTGTCAAATTTTATAACTTTGGCCACTTTGGTAAATTATCATCATGGCTTGCTCTCGATTACGTCGATCTTTGATTGTCATTACTCAAATTTCCGTCACTAATATTAGGCCAATTTTCTCCTAATTGTGTTATTTGCTATAAATATCGCATTAATATACATTTTATGTTCCGTTTCAATAATTTCGACCCTTTCCCTGGTCGTACATTTATCGATAAATATCGAAAAATCTATTTCTTGTCGTATGTTGAAAAATCGATTTCTCGATAAATATCGCAAAATCGATTTCTCGAATCGATTCGTCCATCACTAGGCTAGACTATTTTCTTCCCTATTTCGATGACCTAATTTAGCTGAAATGTACGCAATCCTCCTCGTCCCACTCGTGAAGATCGTAAACGAAGTGTGAACTGACCCCACGCCACGGCTCGGTGCGCGCTCAACTCGGAAGAGCATAAAACACACGAGGCCTTAGGTTAAGAGCGCATTTTTCGGAATCATTCGCTCGATTGACTGGGGGGGTCCCTCTTGCCGGCTCAAAGGAACAAAATTTCCCTCTTGCGACATGTGCTTATCCGTCTTTTGCCTCCGCTCCGCGCGCGCGGTGCTCGTGAGGCAAGAGACGGCATCGTCTCGACTTTCCGTACGCTTGAATATGACTGTCAAAGGAAATGATAGCACTGTGTGTGCACCCTTATGGCTTGTGGAGCCCGGGTAATATTTCTGTTTGCCTCTTTCCCCCAAACGTGTCCCGGAGGATATCTCGTCTTTGACTTGTCCCTCTCTTTCATCTGTTTCACATCAATATCAAACGGAAAAAAACGTTCCTGTATTCAGCATGATCGCTACGGCAAACGTCTACGAAAGCTGGTGACCTGCGTGGGTTCATATATGGTAGTTAAAAGTGTTAATAAAAAAGGCTAAATTTGTAACCTGGGATACGTGATAGATTAAGATTAAAAGTTGTTTAAAGTTTACAGTGTATTTAATTTATTTAGTGCATACCTTTTGCTCCAAATACGTAGGTACTTAAAGTGTTTAGAGGGTCTCTTTTTCCTTTGAATTCATCAGTCCTGCAAGGTATCTTAACAGACCTTAGCACTATTGATGCATTTCATATCTTCTCCCTCTTCTTGTGAACATGAAACTTATATCTGCAAACAAATTTCCATTTAGTCCTGTGAGACTCTTTATCACGAAATAATTTATTTCTCATCTAGCATACAACTTCATGTAAGCAGCATATATTTTTGATGCCCACTTCACCGAAGCCAACAAAACCTCACTTTAATCACTTTCCTGTAAAGAGCTCCGAGAGAGACCGTAGAAGAAAGGAAAAGAGATTTTATAAGGGGTAATACCAGAGAATATTGTATTCAGGGTAGAAATTCTGAAATAGTATACACATGAGTTCAAAGTCGTATGGTATTTTGTGAATGAAGCTGAAGCAATGTGTGAGGATATTTAAATAAATACTAGCAACTCGGATGGTTGATTTAAATCCCACGAGATGGTTGCGAATGGTTTAGGAAGAGGCATGAGTCTAGAAACGTCGAAAGAAATGGAGAGGAAAGAATGGATCCCGATAAAAGTTTTACCCACATTTTTTTCGGAAAAGCATCAAATCAAGTCCGAAAATTTGTTTGGCGCAGGTCTTCACTCAATTATACAATATGCTAGTCTTCAAACACCTAAATAATTATTCCACTTCGCAACCTCTACCTCCACCTCGCTAATATCACCCGAGACCAGAGGGAGTTCACCAGACTCGCGGCGGCGATTCAGTATTTTCCTGTGGCCGGAGTAGTGCAGTTGAGTGTACCCTGTGTGACGAATAACTTAATACTCCAAGCCGTATAATCGCGGGAGAGAAGAGAAGGCTACAAAGCGAAATATAGGGTGGAAAATGGACATCTGGGCGTTCTCTCGCTACTATTATTATTCTTAATATACAGTCCATTTTGTATCGGTTACCCATTTTTGGGGCGAATAATAAATTTTAATATTTTCGAGAAAATATATCGCCCAGACACCATCGTCTCTAATGACTAGAGATGCGTGAAAATCGCAAATGCGATAAATGCGACATAGATGCGATGACTGGACTTTTATGATATTTTTACGCCAACTTGCCTTTTCGACGGCAGAAATCGTACATTTTGTGCCGTGCGCAGTTTAAATGCTCCGCCGACACTCACCGCTTAAAGGATGTGAGCGACTGACCAGCTGCTAGTTGGCTGGGGCTCTACGTGGCCGCGAACTACAAGTGGGCGCGGGCAAGCTACACCTCCTCCGCTATATGTCTTATTCCTTAGTTTATTATTGTTCTATCACATAATTATTTAAAATATTCTGCATTTTGTCACGTAACTGTGTTTCACTAAAATTTTATCGCCACCTACCTCATTATGAAAATAAAAAATAGACGCTTCAAAATGCGATAAACTGTTATTGAAAGTGCGATAAAACAAATATAAAAGTACGATTTTCACGTACTCATGACTCATGAAGTTCAACCATGACGCAACGTGAATTTTTCCGCTATACACTATGAGTGATCTTGACATTCTTCAGTAATCTCTGCCCAGGACAGCTAATACGGGAAACAAAAGATTTGTAAACGGTGAGTAAATATATGATCAGACAAATTAGGTAAAAATAAATTTTCCTCCTTTGGTCTGCAAGAATGAAGTCGAACAGAATTTTTTCCACAGGCATATCTCCTGGGTAATAACGGCGCAGTGACGGTTGCCACGGGTGACACAATGGGGTCAACGTAGGTCGTTGCGCTACATGAAAGGTTTCAAACCACTCAGGACGAAAATAATAACTCCAAGGCATAGATGAAGTCTTAGGCGTGAAGAGCAGAGCTCTTCGATTAACTCGCTCGCTTGTGAGTTATCGAGCGCGCTGAAAAAATATAGTACTAAAATGGAAGTAAGTTCGCGGAATATGGCGATCCTGTTTTCACACACCAGACTGAAGTTTTTGAAAGAGATCAAATCGGACACACTTAATGACTGAGACGTAAATCACCCCACAATATAATGACGTCATAAACTCTGGTGTGAGTGAGCGGATGTTTGCCCGCTTCTCTTGTTTCTCTTTAGGGCTTCATCTTGACGCCTCAACGCCTCAATAAAGCCCTTGACGGAACATGAGCCCCCGCCTATTAAAATGACTCCCATGGTCGTAAAGAAACGGTGAGATGGGAGAGTGCAATAAAAAATGAACGAACAAATGGGAGATTTCGATACATTTAGAAAAAGCTAACTTCGGCACGCGATGTAGGCTGTGTAAAGGTAGAAGCAAAACTAACAGAGACAGAGTATAAGGAAATAGAGACAGATTCCTTCTCCTTAAAAGTCTATTCTTAATAGTCTAAGATAAAGAATATTCGATTGTTCAAGAGGACATTATGACAGCGTTGATTCTTCGAGAGAGCCTATCGATCGATATAAATCAAATTCTGTTTTTTGAGGGATACGGCGAGTATTGGCGACTCAAATCACCACTAGCGGCGCTAGCGTCGGTGACGTAATTTTCCAAGATGGCGGACACACTGGTGATAAAGTATGTTACTAGATTAGATCGCAACGAGCGTTATATGGCTATTTTGCTCCATCTTCTGCTATATTTTTCCTTAATATCTATCGAGTTATTAAGTATCGTATTTGCACGTCACAGTACAGAGGATTTTCCGTATGTAGTGCTCTTTTTCATTCAATATATATCGTTTTTTGAACCACTCTCCATTACATTGGTGCACATTTATCTCTTCCGCTGGTTCATTATTAACTTCATTTTAGAGCTCTATCGTAATTTTCAACTTGTAAAGCGTCATGGAAAACACTAACAAGGCGATGGTCCCACCGAGGAAAACGACGATGAGGAGAAATTAAGCGTTTCTCAATGTTATTCGGTGGTCTTATCGAACTCTGAAATAGGAACTCCGTTCCCATACATTCCCTTCAGATTCCGTTTTTGAAACAGGTTTCTCAAATACGAATTGGAATGTCACAGTAAAAACCAAAAAGAAAACTAAAACAGACGCCCTCATATCACGTCGATATTTTGTAAAGGCAAGAACGATCCAGTTGATCCACTTGAATTATTTTATGTTATTCCATTTACTTCATGAAGAAATACCTTAAAATAAATTTAAACATTTCTATTGTGGGAATTAGCAATCCATTGATAAAAATACATAGTTCACCTACTCGAGAAAAAAAAGCAGGAGCTGCAATTTTTCCAAGCATTAAATGTTCCATAGATAGATAATAGCAGTATTCATCTTCCTTGGCTGCATGCCGAGGCTTACATAAACTAAAAATGAATATATGACGATAATAAATGGTTTCCAGCAACATTCAACTCACTTTTAAATACTTTTTAGTCTAGCGTGTTCGATGATACAAAATATATACATGAATAAATATTTATATTACTTATTTCACAGCAAAATCCAAATTTGTGTCCATAAAAATAAATAATGCCAACATAGGGACGTAAAATATATTTCATAAGCATTATTAATTGTATGAATATAAAATGTATTAGTAAATAGCTACTAATGCTATTTCTGGTCAAAATATCCTTTGTCTCTGAATTCGCCGCTCCTAGCATAGCATATAGCCATGCCATATTGAGTGGATGCAATCGTGAATTCTGAGGCACACGATCAGCTAACAGAAGACTTCGGTAGCTTGAATAGCAGGAGAGCATTTCAAATATGATAACGTACCCCGTTTTCACCCTTCTTTATAATCCTTAACACAGTGTACATCATAAACTCTTCGAGCTCCAATAAATTACCGCTCGGAGTAGCACAATAGAAAGCCCGGGTGAGGACCCTTCCCCAGGGTGCACAATCTGATTCCCATTAAATTAAAAGGACAACTGTTGTGCTGACCCCTTCAACCCTTCGAAACCAACCCCCAGCCACCTTTCCGTGAACCTCCGCTAGGGGTGGTTGGGTGAAAATGCTGTTCAGCTTTCTCTTACGGTCCTTTCATGCCACCCCTACCCAGGCGGGGTTGGTGGTGCCGAAAAATATAGGAGTGGAAATGAAAAGGGAGGAAGGGTGATTTTGATATCGAACCCCAACCACCTCACAGAGTCGACCTCTACCATAGAAAAGGGAAGAAAGGGAAGGGCAATGACCAACCCTTGTGTTTTTCGGCCCGCGGTTGGGGCAGTGAGGTGGGTGTGCATGTATATATAAAGTGTGAGTTGAGGGGAGAATTTTTTATATTTCCTCGAAATATTTTTTCACCTCCCCAGAGGTGGCCGTGGGATGTGCTTTTTGGGTGGTAGTATCCGTAGAGTAGTTGTGGGGTGAAAAAAACTGGGAAGCGTTGCCTGGATCGTTTGTAGTATACATAGCCCTATTTCACCAACACCACTACGCTACCCGACCACCTTCCTCCCTCCCCGAAGAGCATGCGGCTTTGACGACAATGACGACAGGACAGAGGTTGGTGAGTTAGTGGCCGGGGCATTGTCCCAGCAGAGGTGGCGCCGTAACGTATGTTGTGCGAAGGTTTAAAAAATAAAAGAATAAATGAAAAAGTGGAGAAAAAAATAAAAAGGGATGCAAAAGGAAACGCATAGAGAAAGAGAGAGAGGAAGAGAGTTGATTTAAAAAATGGCGCGGGATGGTAACGGACAGCGTTTGTTTTTTGTTTTCTCCCCCCAATCTTTTTTTTTTCATTTTTTATCCACCCACCCACAAACGCTCACCTACCTCTCGTGCTATTTTTCTCTTTTTATTTCCTTCCGGAACGCGAGCGAAAGAGGGAGGGGAAAAGACAAAAGAAGGGGTAGGAAGAGGTAGGCGTGAGCGTGTTTTGCGGGCTGAGGACCGAAAAATGTTCGGTTTTTTTTCTTCCCTCTGTCTCTCCCACTCCTGGCGAGACTTTAGGAAAGGGGATTTAACGGTACTCAACGAGAGATTATTAGAAGGACAAAAGGAGAGACCGGTGAATAAAAAAATGAACGAGCTCGCGCGATGCGAAGTATAGGGTGGGAGGAGGCAGAGAATGCAATGAAAGAGAGAAAAAGAGGGGGAAGATAGGACCCGTACGTAAAAAATAAATTTAAAAAATAAACATATATCGCGAGGGACATTGGTGTGGGGTGGCGTAATAAAAACGGGGAAAATTGATTACAATTTTGTCGTCGTCACAACTTTAGTATGCAGGGATGAGTGCTGGGGGAAGGGAAAGGGTTCGTTTACGCGGCTCTGTGGCCCTGAGTGTATGTGTGTACGCGGATAATGAATGGACACCCGCGGAGAAGGGAGAAATGTCATTTACGGTCATAATGAACGGGTTGGATAATGGAAAAAAGAATGACACCTCAAACGGGAGAAGTGGATGAGACACATAAGCGTATGTGCAATCCAAAAGCACCTCTTCCTTTCAATAGCGGATACATCGTGGTGCACTAAATTTTGTAGTAATTTTACACCCTTTCTTGTAATAATAAACAAGTCACATGTTGTTTTTTTAATCCAATAAAACTACAAATTATACAAAAAATAGCAAATGAAAATATCCTGCCTTTAGTAGATTAACCAGGCTTCCTTCAAAATTTTCCAAGCTGTCTGCTATTTTATTAAGAAGTGTTCCCTAGCATATTATTACCTTAATAACTGTTTACTAACTTGATGTCGTCTACTATCACTTTTGTTCCCAAAATTTCCAAGAAGTCTGCTTATTTGTGTTTATTTTCTCCTAACATATTATTGTCTCTACAACTGTCTTCTAATTTCTTAGCTTCAGCTATCACTTTTGCGTGAAAAAATATCCTGACTCTTACAGATTTTCCAGTCTATTTTCAAAAGTTTCCAAACTGTCAACTAATTTCTAATTATTGCCTCCTAACATATTAATGTCTCTAAAACTGACTGCTAATTTCTTAGCTTCTACTATCAACTATGTATGAAAAAGTATCCTGACTATTACAGACTTTCCGTGCATCTTTCCAAAATTCCCTATCTTCTAATTTTTTACTTCTGTCCCCTAACATATTTTTTCTCTTTAATCGTCCACTAATTAATTATTTTCTTCTTTCACATTTGTATGGAAAAAATAGAAACGTTTGTGTTGAATAAACAATGATAATGGTTGCTTCAGCACAGGTTCTCCTATGAGGTAACCAAGATTTCTTATTCTCTTATTGCAACAAATTTATTATTTTTTATCATTTTGTTGAAAGCAATGTCTTTACAAATAATATTTATCCATACATGATATAAATGTGGATTTTTCGAATCTATATATTAACCGTAAACATGATTAATCAAAATAATAAAAATTATTTAAGAAATTTTTTTTAGCAATTATGAAGAACCAGTTTAATAATGTTTAGGGAATGGGATCTAAGAATTTCTGGCTGGAGAGTTAGCTTCACATCTTGTTGGCCCAGATTGGCGTATTGGCGATTTTCATACGCTGACCGATCTCTGATTGAATGCTGTTAGGAGGACGCTTCAAGTACGTGCAACACTTCGTCCGTTGGATGGGAAGGTAGCTGTGGTCCCCTATGGGATATTTCTTTGAGTGTGGTCTAATTCAGAATCTGGGTTTCTCTACTCTTTACTTACGTTGCAAATGATAAGCTCCACTAAATCACTTAACTCCTCCAAATACCATACCATACAAGAACAAAGACTTAGTATTTCAAATGACCACAAAAAAGATGTAAGAATTGAAATTGATCAATATCAGAGCTTGTAAATTACAAAACCAAATATAGCTATCTGATTTTCGTAGTCAGCTTGAGATACGGTAGGATTCTTCATAGAATTTAGTTTCTCATTTCTAAGGTGCAACGACATGGTTAAAAATTAATCTACGTAAATTCAGTGGCATAATAAATTGTGTCTCTCATCAGATTCGAGTGAACCATACCCTGACTAATTTTACCGTGAAGCAACCAATTATTAACATTGAAAATCTACAATGATAAACTCGCTACGATGATGAGGTGTCGATGAATAAAACTAAATGTACAAATCTCTTTATTCTTACGGCACTTCAACATAAATACCGTGTTGAAGTGGTACGTTAGCGTTTTAACGGCATTCTCACAGCAATGAATATATGCAGAGTGGAGGAATTATGGCCTCGAAAGCGATAAAAGAAGGAAAGAATAGTTCATAGGCAAATACGGTGACATAAACTTCCACATTTCTGGGAACACGGTTCCTCTCGTTTATCGCCGGACGCTAGAATGCCGAGAGAGTACGTATATATTCGTAGGGTTTTGAATCACCGGCGGGAAACAAACCAAAAAAAAAATACGTTGTGGAGAGAGAGAGAATATTCCTTTCACAGCGGCGATGGTTAGAGGCCATCAGTGGGAGCCGACGCCCCAGGGGAGACGGGGGTGTTCACCCCCACTATCGCTCAACGCTGCTCTATTGTTTCCTCAGTGCCGCTTGATCCCAGTTCCGAGCTACCACGGCGTTTTAAAAGCTAGCGCACGGGCAGGAGCTGCGGTATATGTGGAAACTGACTGAACGGCAGAAAGGTAATGTGGGAGTGGGTATATAAATCCCTATCGGTGACTATTTTCACGCCAATCGACCCCTGCCTTTACACAGCGCTACACTTCAGAGACGAAAGAAGGAGTAGGTGCCAACGCAAAAATCAACTGGGAAAACGAATTCATAAAGAAGTAGCCATTGACTAACGTTCATAAGTAGTTACGAGGACTGAAAAAGGGGAAGGAGCTCTTAGTAATCACTGCAAACTAATGTACAACTATTTTTCAACGACAGGGTTATAAAAAGTCTACAAAAATTCCAAACCAATCAAATAATGAATTACTTCAACTCTGAGTAAACCGTATCCAGGCTAATTTAACCAGAAAGTAAAAAAATATTACAAAATTATTAATTTAAAATAAAAAATAACTCACTCGTGACGACGACGACGTGTTGATGAATTTATAACATAAAAATTAAATTGAAAAATAAGGATCAAGAACGCGAAAATCAACTGGTCAAACGAATTCATAGAGAAGTATCCATGGACAACTTTCACAAGTACAAATAAATAGGGCGGGGATGGTAAAACTTCATGACTTCCACAATTCATTTATAAAATTACGACCAACTTTGGCTATCAAGCTATTATTAAGTACATAAATATAATCTTGTGTTTATGAATTTGACAATGGCTTGATAGCCGAAATCAGTTGGAATTTTACAAATAAATTGCGGAAGCCACGAAGTGCTAAAACGGAGCCCTTAAACCATGTTTAAAAATCTAGCTTTGATTTAACAAATAGGGTGTATGTAAATCGTTATTAGTGACTATTTTCACAACGTTCGACATCTACCTTTACCAGATGCTAAACTTCAGAGAGAGAATTAGGAGTACCAACGCAAAAATCCACTGAGAAAACGAGTACTTAGAGAAGTAGCCATGAATAATGTTCGCATAAATAGGTTGTACATAAATCCATATCGGTGACTTTTTTTACGCTTTTCAACCTCTACCTTTATACGATACTACACTTCAGAGAAAAATAAGGAGTAACAACGCAAAAATCAACTGGGAAAACGAATTCATTTAAAAGTAGCCATGAATAAGCTTCCCGAGTGCTAATGCGAGGAAGGTTTTGTTTTCAACGTGCGATAGCTAAGAAAAAATACCATACAAACGACAAGCGGGAACTGCGCAGATATCTCAATTGCGCACCATACGCTCATGTCATTTCTTAACGTAAGTAGTTAGTTTAAGGTTAGTAGCAGTCTCATTAACTACATTGCATCAATAGATTCTCCCGCAATGTGTGCACTGCAGAGAGACGGACAGGAAACTCGCCGAATGGCTTCAGCATTGACTTGACCTTAAGCCAATAAAAGAGATTTTTTTCTTGAATGCAAGGTGGCTTGAGTGTGAAACATTACGTACATTCCCATTCAAAACAAAGGAAGAGACATGTTGACTTCTGGAAGTGCTCTGATACATGACAACGCCCGTCATCTCAGTGCTGATGCAGCCCAACTGCCTTTTATCTCCGAGGTTTATCTCCGAAAAAACACTGTAAAATTTTCATATTTAGGATACTGGTGAAAGTAGGCAAAACTCTTCGACACGATGTTTGAACTCATTGATAGCTCAGTTTTATTGCGTACTACGTCACGAAAAAGGCTGGTATAGTGACTTGGATACGCTCGCTAACGAGAGTTTAAAAAATTATTTCTGGTGGTATAAAAAGCTATAAGACTAGATATGGAGAACAAAGAGCTATTATTGCTACTAAACTAAACTATGCTTTATTACTACTAAAATTATGCATGGTTTTTTATTTTGTAAAAATGTTCTATTACAAGTTAGCGCAGGTCATTATTCTTATAAGAATTCATAATTTAATTCGCAATACCCCAAAACTGATCAATTCCAGTGACTCAGACTAACCATGTACGAAAATTACTCCAATGAGCAACTCCGCTAAAGTATTTTACTCTCAATATAATGGTTTGCTTAACCAAAATACTTCAAGAGATTTAAATATTAATTACATTATTAAACTGCATATTTTTCAAAATGAAGCATATTTCTAAACATAAAGAGTTCTCAAGACAGAACCAGGACAATGTGCGAGACTCGGTGTAAAAATTCGGAGGTAAAAATGAAACTTCCGAAAACGGCGTGGGAAAGCCAAGGAAAAACCTAGAGGCGGTAAAGGACGTAGGGAATAGATTGGTTCCTCAGCTATGCAAGAGAGAGATTTTACGACTTCAAGGAACGAAATCCAGAGAGGACGGATTTTCAAGCGGGTTGAGAAATCTTAGGGACGAAGGAACAGTGGCGACGAAGATGAGCGCGGCGGCGGAATGGAGAACCAGGAAGACTTTCGCGTGGTTGCTTTGCCCTTAAGTGGCCCAGTTGACGGGCGAAATTAAGCATTCCAGTCTGCTTAATGCGTCCCGCAAGGGTAATCATAAATCTAAGCGGACAGTAAAACCTCAACTCCAATGCAATTAAGGTACGGATTTAATGGGTAATTACATTATACCAGTCGAAAAGGGACAAGGAATAAAATGGGCACGTGGAGATATGTCCACTAAAGGGTAGAATGCTCCGTATTGTTTTAGAGGCGTACCACCTTGAAGAAGCCTCAATGTAACATTTTAAAGATTTTCTCACTGTAAATGTTAAAATAAAATGGGAAAATGATACTTAATACCTGAAGAATGGGAATTTCGCACTATTTAAGAGAGTAGGAATGGGAATATTTGATTATATTTTATAATTTTTTCTAGCTTAATGCGCATTTATGTTATCACGTGATGAAATAAAACTATGAGGAGATATTTTTTATAAAAAAAATAACTCTTCAATGCGTTCAATGGTGTCAGGCTCAACTTTGTGGAAGTTAAAGTTCACAAATGAAAAAACGACTTCGTTTTCTTCCACTAATTTATTTTCACAAATCTTTGTACTCGTAAATGACCGCTCAAGGTCGAAACATGTCGTACCTTGAAAATAAATTAGTGGAAGAAAACGAAGTCGTTTTTTCATTTGTGAAAATAACTCTTCTTATTACGATAACCTAATGTTCAAGAAACAGAATTAATTTTCGTCAAAATATAAAATTTTTAACCTTGCGTATTCACCCGACTATCTATGAATGTTGTTTTATAAATTTTCCATTAAAGTTTTCTAGCTTAATGCAAATTAATTTCATCGTGTGATGAAATAAAACCTCTTGGGGATCTTTAGCTAGTATTTCTTTTAATACATCATCTAATAACCAGAACCAACTTTTTTAGGAACAACTTTTCATTTCACCTAAAGTTAACGAATATCACGTATAATAATGCACGTACTCTAATGGTTATCAAAAATTAAGGTGGAGCGTGACCCAGCTTCAAAATAGAAATCTGTCAAATCAAAGCTAACTTTACCAGTAGACTTAATATTTTTCTTGATTGTCGAGTATTGAAACGGTAATATTGATTGATGTTAATGACTGCGAGCTGTGTTATTTGCTTCACACAAGCAAGGTTCCAAAGATATCCTTGAACCGATTCTTTTCATACAACTTGCGTATGGCCGATGTTATCAAAACTTATGAGGAATATTTGTTTCCTAATTGATTATAATGGTATTTGTGAAATAAAATGAGCATGCTAACACAAATACCAACGCTATCTGATCTGTAGCACATTTTGCAATCATTATGTTCCGACTATTTAACCGTAAGTTCCGTAAAATATGATGCCTTCCGTATGCTTTTCTTCAATGTATACATAAGGTAGCTGTAATGGATGTCATGCACGTGTAAAACGCTCCTCTAGTGATAGAACTATTTTGTTCACGATACCTTCATTGCTACTGGCGTTTCCTTCGCATAGCATCTCAAGGAGTTAAATGGCCCGTTCTGCATAAAAATTTCTTTCTGTTTTTAGTATTTCAATTATCTTTTTTAATGGATCAAATCACCCTATATTCACATCATTGTTTTTCGCCTCTCTTATTTATTTCCTGATTTAATGTACCCAAAAATTCCTAGAGCTGTTCCTAGAAATATTGAAATATCCCCTATGCATTGATTAACTATGCTGGCCATGCGATTTCCTTTAAGGAATATATTACAATTTTGTATGGAGTTACATAACCCGACTCTTGTTACATAAAATGTATTCAAATATATATTATTCGGCATTAAATATCTACGGTTATATATGCTATTTCAACTTCACAAAAAGAATTAATGGTTGAAAGCGTAACTTGAGGAATGCAGTCACTAGCGTGGTCGTCATTACTGCTATATAAGCTTTTAATACTCCAATTTTGTTCAAAATCTCCCACAAAAATGACAGTTTGAATCCATCAGCGGATCAGCCTAATTGATGGAAATTACAATTTCACCCTAGTTCTTTAACCGGAATGCATTCCTAAGCTGAAGATCTAATCGGAGGATATCCGTCACGTGTATTGTAATTATGAAACCCTGCCTATGATTGATAATGATCTTATGTTAGAGCGAGTAGCACGCCCTGCATTCAAGCTCTATGCAATTACTCAATGAATAATACCCAGCCTGCGTCTCATTCAACCAAGTTGTCGTATTCCGAGCCAACCCAACTATTACCGCCATTCCTACCTCTCCACCTTCCAAAGCCGTCTTCCATAGTCCCTTTTGTAAGCTCTATTTCCCTCCTCTGTCACAGAAATTCCTCTCTCTCTTAGTCTACCCTGCCTTCTCCTCAAGACTTCCCAGCCCGTAACACTCCGAGAGTTTTTAGTCAACCGCCCGACTTGAGACATTTGTCTTCCACTGTATCCTCATACACCAAGCATTCCAAGGATCAAGTGATTTCTCACATGGGTTTCCTTCACAAACCCATTCGAGATAGCTTCGCAAACGAAATCCGATCCCCAGGAGGAGAAGGTTTATTTGCCAAAAGACGAACGGTTTCCGTCCCTCCCTCACTCCTTAAGAGCCGGCAACCAAATGTGAACTTCATCAATGGGATTAAGCGCCTCATGAAGAACAGGGATTATGAAGGGTTTGTGAGGGTTTAAATAGTGCTCTGGAATTGATTTGAATATATTTGAGAAAGCACATATCACAAGTTTTCTTATATTTAAAATTGCTCCCTCCTCCCCTACAGTTGAAGAAATTTGACATTGCTCCCTTTCATGCATTATGTGCATAAAGCACTTCTTTTGTGTGAGGATTGGAACAAAAGTACCGGTGCCAATTAGGCCGGGTAAGTGGCATAGGGTGTTTGACACCCACACCGAGAAATAATCACTGTTCAGAAAAATATTCACATTCATTGTGCCAAAGGTCTACCTTGTTACCATCCGAGTAAAAAAAGCTGTATATCTTCATATTTTTGAAAATCAATTTTTAAAAGTTGCTTTTTGCTTATTCTAAAATTGAATGAATGTTTTTAACTCAACTTTATAATTACAATATTATATTTAATCAAATATTTTATTTTTTGCTACTTATCGTTCAAGTTTTCCTTTTCCGCTATCTAAACGAAGATAATTATATGATAATGATAATCTAAACATAGGTCCATATTTTAGGTTACCTAAGGCTCCCAATCTTTTTTATAAGCCTTTTTTGTGAATAAACATTAATTTACATATTATAAAATATTAAATATCCATAAAATATGAATGTAGTAAACATTATTATTACATTATTTCGAAAATGGAATATTTGCACTTGAAATCGCTACCTCGAAATATTTAACTATTCCGAAAAAAAACCAACCGATGAGTTTTATGCCATATCTCGCAAAGAAACACTTTTAAATGTGAAGTACTATTACAGTGAAGTCTTCCTGTAACTTCACTCAAAAAGCCCAAACAGATCTCGGTTGTAAATTTTTGCGTGTATACCAGATTTGACAATACATATTTTAATAGCAAAACGCTCATAAATACAATTCGTTAAGAAGTTGATGCCTTCAGATTATTCGAAAGGGATTTCGGATGGCTTATAAAATTATTATTTTTTCCAAAGTATTGGTATTGAAATACCTATAAGATTAATGGGCTCAATTATATCTTCGGAGTAATTACTTAATTGCGAAGGGGATAATAAAATCTTTAACTATAACTATTAAATATTTGTAATAAATGATCAATGTTTATCAATGTCGAATACATTCCTGAATTTGTGTCTCCATGTTAACTTCAGGCTGAATATCAACTTACCCCAAAAATTTTCTATAAAAAAAAATCCAATAAAACATATTCTATTCTTATTTACTTACCGCTTACCAAAGGTTTATAATCGATTCTAGTAAATCATTTAAATTAAATATCCTCAAAATTTTTATTAATTCTGTTATAAATTGCATTCACTTTCTCTTCCGGGGATAAAACCGAACTAAGCCAAAGTGAAGTTTAAGTTTAAATAAATCAGGGAAGGAGGCCACTCAGCTTCTTTGAGACACCACGTACAATATTTGGGATCTTGAGGGTTTCTGACTACTGCAGCCGGGATTTCTAACCGGGACCCTAAGATTAACAGCAAAGGGCTCTACCTACTACAGTCCAATGCTCCCCAAATAGAGTGAATCATTTAAAGTAACTATCCTCAACATTTTCACTAATTCTGTAATAAGTTACATTCACTTTCTCCTCCTGGGATAAAACCGAACTAAGCCGATCTTGAGGGCTTCTGACAACTACAGCCGGGATTCCAAACCGGGACCCTAAGATCAACAGCAAAGGGCTCTACCTACTACAGTCCAATGCTTCCCTAATAGAGTGAAGGCGCGAGTATTCGGATTGGCTCTGCCTGAGTACTTTAACTTATTTAAAAATGGTATCAAGTTTGGTTGAAAAGAGCCAGGGATAATAAAGAGAGATAAAAAGATATATATGTAACTGGAAATAATGTTAAAAATAACAAGATAAGAAAGTGCTAAGAACAGAATGAGATGAAAGAAGTCTCATGAAAACATTAATAAGAAGACGGAACAGCCTTATAGGATATATCTTGAATCACGATAGTCTCATGAAGACAATCGTCGAAGGCCAAGTAGATGGCAAAAAGGGAAAAGGAAGATCTCGAATAAAGTACAGAAAACAAATAAAGAAGGGTGTAAAAGAGAAGAAATACGTTGGTGCGAAAAGATTAGCTGATAGGAGAATGGAGTAGAGAGCTGCGTAAAACTCATCTTAGGATTTTAAAAAAAGTGATGATGAAGTAATATATGAGAGAAGAAAGTAGACTGCAAGCATAAAACTGTCAAATCACGCATATACCTGTACTGTACACTCATTAGATGCAGCAGAAACGGAGATAGAAAAATTTACATCGTTGCAGGTTCGAGAACGGAGTTACCCTTATTAACTAGACTGGTCGTTCATATTAATTGACCCGAATTTTTCAGCATCGAGTGAGAGAACTAGCAAAAAAAAAGCGAAGGAATTTCTGGAAAATGCCGAGATACTGTAGCTCGAAATTTTCCCTTGGGGGAGAAGACGTAGATGAGGGTAGGGGAAGGCGTAAATTGCGACGGGGAATATAGGAACGAATTCGTGAACATTTTGGTGGCGGTGGTAACGATCTAGACGCATACCCCGAGAGCTTTTCCAGAATCCCACATAAGAGGAGCCATTCATTTTCCGGGCCCTCCACAGTCGGCCTTCTCTTCTCACACATCCAGCACAACCAACCTTCACACACACATACAAGAAGAGAGAAAAAAGTGCAAATCCCTCTGTTCCTTCCCTCTTCCAAGAGAAAACTGTGCCCTTACCCCCCTCCCCTACACGAAGTCAAACAACAGACCCATACCTCAACCTTCCATTTTCTTAAAATCCTTTAGAAAGCTCAACCCTCACAATGTGATTCTAAACAAACACCCCATTATAAATTTCTCTGATACTTTCTTTCAAATTCGGCCATTAGAAATGACATCCTTGTTTTAATAAAAACCTATTTAGAATATACTCGTTCCAAAAAATATAATATTTCTCACCTATTCGATCCTAAAATTGGTAAGGAAGCACTCAAATTATTGAATGGATTGATGCATAAATTATCATATTTTGCATTTGTTATGCATAGCCATTTTTAACTATGCCTTTACTGCCTCTTACTCGAAGTCAAACCTCAGATACATGCCTCAACCCTCCCATTTTCATAAAATCCCTAAAAAGCACAACACTGGCAATAAGATTCTTAACAAACGCTCAATTCCACATTTTTAGATGCGTAATTTTAAATTACCGCCATTATAGATGGCATCATATATTTTAAAAGCTATTGTCATACAAACTCTTTCGAAATCAATAAAATGTTTCTACCTGTTTGAACATAAACAGCAGAAATGGGCAAGAAATTCTCAAATTATTCAATGTAACCACAGTCAAATATTTAAGTAACTGATTTACTAATGACGCACTATTCCAAATACGTAAGTCATATAATTATTTTTACCGTGACTATTTTAACCTCGTGCTCCGTAATTCAGATTTCGGCTCAAGTATTTACACATTCAAATTATAGCGTTAAGTTTTCTCGCGCATTCGAATTTTCTTAAGAATGTTTAAACATTATTTTCAGTGAAATTTATCGAAACATTCATCAATTGGTTTTTCGCTTTTGCTTATATAAGACGGCTGAATTAGAGGTGACAGGTCTTTTTCAATATAATTAACAAAATTATTCTCTCAGTGGTTAAGTGTCATATTATTCGGTAAAAGTCCAATATACTCTACAATTAAATTCACTGGCTATGTTGGGCAAGAATGGTATTGAATATTGTCGTTTCATGGGATAGTAACAGAAATTTCAACATGGCTGTTTCATATTCATTGCTGCTTTCAAGGTACCATAGTAAGAATATTAATACGTTGAAAAAAGGGAAGCTACAACTTCTCCCGTCTCATGTGTTGACGGATATCTACATGTTTACGCCAAACCATTGCTTATTCTAACGATACGTTAAAAGCAAAATGATTGATAAACCCTCCAAAATGCGTAGAATATTCAAACATTCCAGCTGACATGCTAATTGCCTACCTACTCTGCTGTATATTTAATAAAAATATTTCTGAGAAAGGGTTACCACAAAATCAATTAGAAAAGTAATAAATATCTTCAATTTACATATTTTTCTGGCAATAGTAGCTACCTACTTCCAGATGCAATGGTTATTAAAACCAGAGAAAAGATAAAAACTTAATACTCATTATGACTGACAATCGCAATTTTAAATAAATGACATAAAATATATTACAATAGAATATTGCACATGGCTACAAGAAAGGTCATTGAAATTAAGAGAATCCAAAATTACATTGGTCTTCCCTATTTTTAGAAAGAAAAGCTCGATAGTATATTTTTTTAAAACAATGATAATCCAGATTTTTCACGTATTTTGATTCAATTAAAAGAAAATACTTCGGGATATTAAAGAATTTTCCCGAAGATAACATCAAAAATGAAAATCCATAAAAACGAATCGGTGAGATGCAATAACTGTTTTAACCTTCTGTTATCCGTAGGTATATTTCCCAAAAAAAATGCAGGCATGAACAATTTGATGCAAATTTGTAGGGAAAGATGAAATTCCTCCGGACACCTTCGGAAAAGATTCCTTGCCCAAATTCTCACCAACACGACCGCCTTCGAAAACTGAATGCTACTCCGGATAGCGAAGAACGAAGGAGAGAGATAAGGAAGAAATCCTCAGGAATTTCATAACTTAGGGATTCAAGGGTACGACCGTGAGTGTACGAATATATATATGGAGGCAGGCTATAGGGTGAATGTGAACGTCCTCACGTATGTGGGAAGATTGTCTGTGAGCCATCCGGGTGGGTAACCTAACGTCCCACTCTAAACCGTCCAAAACCTCACTAACGGTTTGCGGATGCGAAACCCAAGTCCCCACTCCGAACGGAGGAGACCAGAGAAGGGAATCCACTTACTGACTGGGAGGAAACCACTGTTACCCATCCCCTCAAAACCTTCTCACTCCAACCCACCAACTCAAGCAGGACTTACAGCCTTACGTAATCCTTCGATATCCCCCCCTCGTCGAAACTCTTTCTTGACACTTAAAGAGGGCTCACTACCAAAGATCATCACTTTCCCAATTTGATATTTACCGCATACCCATCACTACTGTTACTTTGCGAAGATGTTTACATGTAACGTTATATGACGTTTACATTAGTAGAAATTACGGATTAACTTCAATTTTGAGGCCAAAAATGCATAATTAACTACAGTTGGAAGAAATGAAAGTGTGAGGCTGATAATTTGTAGAAATCTATAATAGGATATAAAATAAAATACTTGGTAGTTTTTACAAAATCATTAATTTCAAAAGAAGTCAAATCAGTCCTGATGATGTTGCAGAGTAATGAATCATGTTGGCTCCTTTTTTATTGAATATAGGATACATGGAAAATTGCATAGTATTTTACTCCATATCCATCAGAAGAAAACATTACTTCTCATATTTACTTACCTCCAAATCCAACGCTAAGATGCTATTGCTAATACCTCGTGACTCCTGCACAAATTCATCCTAGATTTCGTAATTACAATCAAGCCGCGCTTCAAGATGTAAGTCCTTTTCGGAAAACTGATCGTGTAACGATTTCAATCGTATGATTAAATAGGCATTGTTTCCGAACCATAAACCAGTATAAAGAGGTGCGGCGCATGTAAAAGTTGCCATTTTCATAAATATGATTATATCACTAAAAAGTCACTAAATTATATCATTGATGGTAAGTTAACTCTATCCCATACCCTTAAAACCTTCTCACGTTAACCTACCAATGCAAGCAGGACTTACAGCCTTACATAATCCTTCAGTAGCCGCCTCCGATCGTCGAAACCTATCCACTGATACTTAAGGGGACTCACTATCCTAGGCCATCACGATTTCCCAATTTGATATATAAAGTAGACCATTCACTATTGTTACTTGAAGATGCATGATGTTTACATTTGATTACATACGACCGTTTACATTTGCAGAAGTCACGCGTTATCCTAACTTTTGGTGCAAAAATAAATGATTAAATGCGGTAAAAATAGTAATAACGTTACTTTATAAACTTACTTTCCCTCAATTCTAGCGCAAAGATGAACAATGCTTCGTGATTACCGCATAAATTCATTCTTAACGCATAAAATACAATAGGCGTGCGCTTCACGATGTAAATCCGTTTCCATGGACTGTTTGCGTGGTAATTTCCATCGTAGGTTGAATCGGCATTATTTCCGAACGAAGTATAAGTATAAAAAGTGTGTAAAAGTTGCGATCCTAAACAGTGTATTATTATACAGTGGAACTTGGATAATTCGAACATCAAGGGGCCAGTTAAAAACTTCGAACTACCCAAAAATTCGAATTAAAGAAGTCCTTAATAAATTAGTCCAAAACAATAATATTCATATTTCCAATCAAAACTCTCTATGAATTTGAAACCATTGAAAAATAAATACTTTGATTAACGCCTATTAACAAGATTAAAGTAACCTTAAAACAGGAATATATATTTCAACAAAATACGAAGTAAAGTATAGTAACATTTTTATTCCAACCTTAAAATGTCCTCGGCAACATCTGAACTGCTATACACCACGAACTTAACTCGTAATCGTATACGTCGAGACAAAATGTCACAGCATAATGCACTGCAATAGATAATAACTAAGAGATTAAAAACATTGAATATGCACATTATTGATTAAAAGAATATTGAAAAATAAACATATAGCTTCTAGGATGGCAACCATAAAACAAAACCGACTGTTTTTTCAAAAAGGGAAGATATTTTTACCTGACTCCCTGGATTAAGTCTCTCCTAAGAATTAAGGCAGGAGGAGAAGGGTGAGTCATCAGACTCTACGCTGGCACTCATTTTGCCTAACGCAAACCTATTGAAAATAGCGTTAGCAAAGCATATTTTATGACGGATTCACAAATTTTTTTGAGTCACAGATTATAATTTATACCTTAACTTGACACACCAAAAATTTGAATTATCCCAAATATAATTCGTATTATTCACGATTTTTTACCATTGTCTGAATACAAAATGCTAGGGACCATGAGAAATATTCGAATTAAAGAATATTTAGAATAAAAGAAGATCGAATTATTCAGGTTCCACTGTATTATGCGTGAGTGGAAACAAAATCGGAATTGGAATTTTAAAGTGCGCGCGGAAAAATCAGCTCAGATCGTACACCGAATTAATGCTAAGTCGAGCGACAGCGTATGTAAATGTTACGATACCAATAAATGATTTAACATATCATTACTAGAGGAAACCAAATCGCCCAAATATGAAATTAAAAAAACAGCTCATATCTTATGCTGAAATAATCGTAAGTGGAACTCATCGTAAATCGGGGCGTGCTGTACTGACATAATTTAAGTATGTCAATAGCAAGGAGAAGTATCGAAAATCGCGATGGTCTACAACAACGGTCTTCAACCCGTGGCCCACCGGTAGCATGCGGGTAATTTCTGTCTTAGAAGCTAAAGAAAATATTTTATCGCGAACCAAATGTCTACACACTAGTCAAAATAAAACAACATTAGAAATAGCATTGAATATTAAAATTTTTAACCATTAAATATTGTTGCACTTTGAAATTATATTTTTTATTTTATTGTAGTCGAAAAGTGACGTAGAGCATTTTGGCCCTCCAGGGATGTGAAATCGATTTTTGGCCCTCGCATTAAAAAAATGTTTATGATCCCTGGTCTACAGCAACTCTTTCTGCGAAGCAGATAGACAGAAGAAAGAAAAATATTTATTTTTCAGAAATAATTCCGTAAGAACAAAAATAATATTAAATTGCATAAATTACATTTTGCTAGCACATTATATTGAATACAATATAAATGATCAAAATTATATTACATTTTACGGCATAACCGAGCATAGCAAATGCATGAAATATAGTTAAAAAACGGCAAATTGAGCTATTTTTCCAAGCCGCTTTCTATACAAACACAGAGTCACATATTCTTAACTAAAACAAAAAAAGTTCTGACCCCTCTAAATATTCCTCCACACTACGTAGGCCTTTCCTCACTTTGTTCGTTCGGAAGAACCGTTCTTTTGCCTCCCCTCCTCACCGCTATCCTTATCGCCTCCTGACCCAATCCTTACCCGTTGTCCCGTCACCTCCATTTATCCACTCTCTACCGTACCATCCTCTCCTCTAGTCCCCTTATCTCCTAAGACCTTTATAGGGGATGGGTATGCCATATGGAAATGCCATTTTCCCGCCCCAAGACCGAACGTTAAGCCAAAGATCGCTCCGGAAGCGGTGAGAAATAATATAAAACGATGAATAGGGAAAGAGAACCAGCACCTCTCTCTCTCCCTCGACTTAAGATTCTTTTCTTTTTTTCAACTCAGCTCCCTCTATCCCCTACGATGCCTTTTCATTTACATACGAGCCGGCGCAAGGGAGGGTGGCAGAGGGTATGGGGGCATGCGCCAAGCAGATGGGGATGGGAATAAGGGAAAGTAAATGGGATGGAGAAAGGAAGATATTCGATATGTTTTGAAGGATTCGATTTGTGATCTGTTTTCAAAATCTTCATTATTTTTACCCTAAATAAATAAATTTTATAGACTCAAGGGAAGTGCCCTGAAACCGGGTCTTATTATTCAATCAAATTTTGTAGTGTTATAGTCTATCGGAAGCAGGATAATTAGCGACGGGAGAAGCAAGAAAGAAATTATCAGCAGAATAGTCCAAGCAAAGTGAGCATTCCACGAAAAGAGTGACCTGCTAACAGCGGGAAACTTACCTATGGAATATAAGTGATAACTCCAGGCTTGAATTTGTGAAGCCTTTCTATATTGGAGATAAATGGATAAAACATTGTAATAGTGAAGTTAGCAAAGTTTTATTCATTTACATTATATATGGAAGTAAGGAAATAATTTATAAGAACCTACTTTTGGAGTATACTCTTATATGGAAGTGAGACATGCACAATGACAGCAGCGCAGGAAGCAAGGAGAGAGGCTTTTGAAATGTGGTGCTGCAGAAGAATGGTGGGGATCAAATGAATCGATCGAGTTAGTTATGAGGAAGTCTTAGAAGAGTTGAAGAGAAGAGAGCCTCATGAAAACCTTAATATGAAGACGGAACAACATTATAGGCCACATCTTGAGACATGATGGCCTGATGAAAACAATCGTCGAAAGACAAGTGGATGGCAAGAACGGGAAAGGAAAACCTCGAAGAAATAAATGGAACCGGTAAAAAAAGATGCGAAAGAGAAGACATACGTAGGTTTGAAAAGATTAGCTGATAGGAAAACTGAATGGAGAGCTGCGTCAAACCAATCCTAGGATGGTTGACCAGTGATGATGGTGATAGCCCTTTGGGAGCTATCCTGGAATCACCCCTATATGGAGTTGTATACCCAGTAGTTTAAGCAAAAAACGCAATTAAACATTTACAGGTTAAATGTATTCCGGTATAAGTACCCTATTAGGGAAAGTGAGCGGTAGTCCAGTGGTAAAATTATCCGATCAATCACACAATCAGACCGGCAATATTTTTGACGATGCTGACGAAAAATAACATGCTATAGTCTACACATTTTATTTTCTTCCTATGGTAAACTTTTCTTCCGTAGTATGAGGTTACATTTTACGCCGCGCGTTCGCGTTTATGTTCCTCAAGATGGAACTCAACCTCTTGCGTATTCAATTTACCCCATACATGATGACGTGCTAAAATTAAGATGATTGATTTCCAAAGTTAAATGAGAATGCAAAATTTATTTGGATCCCTAGAATGTGAACTTGGAGTTTCTTTATGATTCAGTAAAACAATGACATAGTTAATACGTTTTGCCGGAAGGTCACAGGGTTTAAGCCTTTATCACCATCCATGCTCAATAATACCAAGATTTTTGTCATGTAGTTCCTCACTCAATTTTCCTAGCAGCTATTCTTTCCACACTAATGTATTTCTTCTTTTTCACATCCTTCTTCACCTGCTATCTATATTTATTCTTTGAGGTATTACTTTTCAATGCTGGCCAACGACTTGTCCCTCGACGATTGTGTAGGCCTTAAATAACCTAAGTTTTTGATGGAGATGCGCTTCGAAAATTTTAACTTCTAATCAAATACTATAAGAAACCGTTCTATTTTATATCAACAAACGGTGTTGTTTTTTTCAGATGTTAAAAAAGAAAAATTTATATAAGTCCAAGCGGCTGACAAACTACTTATTCCGTTGTCGTTTATGCCACTGCAGCGGGGTTAAGAAGAAGGGCCACGATAAATCTAATGCGGTTCTGGGAAATATATTAGTCAAAAAAAATATAGGAAGGATCAAGGATGTATTGGTTTCCCATTGGCAGGTAATTTCGCTCGGCACATAGGTATAAGCTGAGAAAAACTTCTTCAACAGATAAAGTTCTTCATAGAAAAAAGAGATTAAATTTGGACGATTTCAGGGGAAATAATCACGAAAATAGTTTAAAAGAGACTGTAAAAATTAAAATAAATTTATTTGATTTAGAAACATGGCTCTTAAACTAGATATTAACAATAGAATTCACACAAATTCATTAGAGAATTAATTGGAAAAACCGAAAATATGTCGTTATATTTTTATTTCATGCGGTCATCGACGATGCTATTTTCATCATTACACAAGTAAACGAAAAACAGGGTAGTATGAGGACAGCATAGTAACAGGCTTAAGTAGACGGTGAGATGAATGAATCGTTATGAGGAAGGAACAAAAAATGAGAGTTTGTGAAGGATTTGAGGTCTGATATGCCACTCTCGGTGACCTATAACGGCCAGATGGAGGATAAAGTTTCATATAAGATGAAAACGGCCCAGGATATCTCTAATTAGTTGATGAGAGAAGGGAAGCAAGGATCGCTACAGGAAAAAAAATGATGAGAAATCTGACGCAAATAAGTTTGATGAACACCTAGAGGTACTCTTCGTTGAAAATTGAAAATTTTAATTACGTTCATAGTGAAATTACAATTTCATGTAAGATGAGTTGGTCATATTAGAAGAAGAGAAGAGGATAGTGAATTATAAAAATAGGACAGTAGCACAATAAAAAGAGTGTGGGAGAGGAAATCAAGAAGGAAAGTACCCCCTAGGGAGACTAAGAAGAAGATGAGATGACCGAGTGGCAAATGACAAGATAAAATTGAGTGGAGGCAATGAGATTGCGGGTAACTGGAGAGCTGGTGAGCGGCTGTGTAGCGAGGCCAAAAATCACCTAGGATTTGAGTTGCTACGGGAGTAACATTTAAGTTTTGTTACGTGGTTGGGCGCAGTTTTCAATATTTTATGTAAGTTTTTTTACAAGCAATAAATTTGGACTTATTTTGTTCATTGTTTAGTGAACTTTTTGCCACTAGGGAACACCTTTATAATTAACTAGCTGACCTGGTGAACGCCATACCGCCTAGTTATCAGTGAAAAGTTTAATTATATTATTTATAAATCAAGAGAGGCTGAGCAGATTTTTATATTTTTTGACTTATCATAATAATTTAAGAAAAAAATTCAATGAAACTACAAGAATAAGCATCTTAATGGATTATTAGAAACATATTTCCTTTATTCAATCTTTATAGAATAGACAGGGTCACGCATACGCGGATTTATTTCAATTAATTTTCTAATTTTCATGTTTTAACTTAGGAAATTTTAGACATTATGGTTTTATAAAGCAGTTAATGAAGGCAAAATATTATGCATTCATTAGCCTATTTGCGTTTTTAACCGTAAAAAAATTTTAAAGTCCAAGACTTGCCCCGTTTTTGGGGCAAGTACACCTAACACTAGACTGATGCTTGACTGACGCTCAATATCACGTGAAAATAGCCCCTAAAGAGCAACATTAATACGTCAAATTTGTGGCGTGCTAGGTATAATTCCGTTCGGAAAATTGCACCGCGTAAACCTGCCCTAGTACCCGATACGTAAACGTGCCCCTATATACCCTATACATTCGGCTTTATTCATTCAAGTACCTTCTGATATACAACAGTTTTTGTTTTGCTATTAGGTGGAAGAAAAAATAAAGTGGATGGTTTACTGACACATGAAAATGCAACATATATTTGACCATGAGAAAAACATGGCATTTCTAGATTCAGCGCACAAACATTCACCTTATGAATTGATAATAGTCATTGCAAATGCAACATGACTCGGAAATTGAATTCTTTTTAACTCAAAGGGCATATCGGTTGGAATCATGAGAATTTTCGGAATGAGAACTTCCTCTTCTTTGAATTTTCCTTTGAGTATAGTCGCGTAATCACATTGATCATCAGGTTGTAAATCACCAAACGCGTTCCCTTACACACTTTTGGTTGGTTTAGGTTTTGAAGCATCGTGTACACCGATCCTACCTTCAGCTGAAAATTGTGCCGTGGTAAGCCATGCACATCTAAGGATTTTAATAATTTAGATAGATAGTTGGTGACTTCGTCTATGTTTGATGCAGTGACAATAAATTTGAACTAATACAGAGTACAAACTATTTTATTTTGATTTACCAAGTTTCAGTCATTCATATCTTTGTTCGTAGCTACCAAAATTGCTCGCTAAATCAACCATTTGTGATTTTTGTGGTTATCAATCACGTTCGTGAACACTGATGATACGCTCATCTTTCGATGATACGAAACTGCAAAACTTCCGAGGAAATCAAATCAATATGCTCGATTCGTCCACAGGTACACGGCCATTACTGTGAGTCAACAATTGTTTGGAGATTTGTTTACAAACACAGTAGAGACGTGTTTGTTAACAACTTAATTTGAGCTGGGCTTATCTTGAATTAAATTATTAGCATACAAATGGAACACTATGGGCCACTCAAGTGGCCCACGCGCCTACTGAAGGGTTACATTAAAAAAAGGTAATAAAACACATAGGAGTGGACGAAGGACTCAAGTTGGCGACTGACTGAAGAGTTTCGAGCTCAAAGCTTCATTTAAGCTTTGCATTCGTCTTCCATAATTTTTATGACCGTCAAAAAGGGTCGCAACTATCCATATATCTACTTAAGAAAAATGTGCCAAGTGCGGATGAGTCACAGTTGAGTCTTCATGAATTCGGAAACAAAAATCCTCTAAAGGCGAAGTGGCCAAGGCAAAGGTATTTCCACCCCCAACCCTAAACGCAAGAAATTCATCTGCCTGCGGATTAACCTTTCGTCGGGTGCAATGGATATGACAGGCACAGCGTGAGTGTTTTTTTTTCATTTCTCCGTGCCACTAGGCGGCGAGGACCCTCAACGCTTATAGTAGCTTTTTGTTTTGACAACACGCTCTATGCAGCCTTTTGTTTTTCGCATTCACGCCAACAGATCAGTGGCTGATTATTTAGGATATTTAAACAAAATAATGACAAAATCAGTGACGTCATGGCAAAATTAGCAGTTCCGGAACGCACTTTCCTTAACTTTCTTCGGACGTGATGTATGACCACCTCTGTATTTTCAATCACAAGTCATTATTTAAAATTTATAACTAATTTGTTGCAACGAATATATAAAATAGAAATATTGAGGCAAAAAATTGATAAAAATGTTTTTCGACTACTATGTCTTCTGTTAACCAGTACCGGAACGGCGTATTACAGCAAAACTAATAGCGTAACGCTATACTTGAAAATTGCTAAAATTTTCCAACTTTCGAGGTGATCGGTGACACGGTGGCGGAGTCCATTGATCTAGGATATAGAAATATATAGGCCCGTAGTTTTGGTTCCGTTTGGCGCCAAACTGTTGTAACTACTGTTATCACTATGAACGAGGAATACGAATGGAAACCTTAGCAAATGCTGTCATTCATTACGCAACGCCAAGGATAATTCGCACGACGACATTCATTTGTTACGTGGAAACTAAACAGTGAGGTATTGACTAGGGTACTACTACTCTTACTAGCTTTTTTTATTTTCAGTTAAGGGATAATAAATGTTTCTAGGGATCGCAATAATACCCTAATGGCATCCCGAAACTTCAGTTCATTCACTTCTTCAGTTTGGAATGCATACCTCACAGCCGTTAGGCAAATTTCTTGCAGGTATATACATATACCAACAAAACCCTATACTGCATATTCTCTCCTCGGCTGACCTTCTTCCACGGCCAGGAACGACGGAAGCCGCTCTTCAGACGAGAGAAAAATTTGCGGTGGAACTTCCAATATATTTTCGCACCATTTAGAGCAGCTTGGATTCTCCATATAGGCTTGTGGTTTTACTAAAACAAAACATTTATTTTCCCTACTCTCCCGAAATGAAAACGGAGTTGCGGATTAAGGAGTAGATCCGAGGTGAAGGTCATTTGTATGAAATTTCATATATGCTCTTCTAATTATAACTCATCCACTAGCAGCAATAAAAATAGGCCTTTTGAGCTAAACTGTATGTAATTTTTCAAATAATTTCTTAAAATGCATTTTTATATGACGACACTAGTATCGGCATACAAAAAATGCTAATTAATTATGAAAATGCATACGTCAAGTCGGCGAGACAAAAATTGATATTATGTTATCTTAACTAAAACATCATGGAAAAATAAGATATTAGGCCGTCATCGAGCTACTTCTTGAGTTACTATCAAAAGTAAGCTGTTTGTTAACTCAAATCACGTTAGTTACAGCATAATGGTGCCGGGGATGGTTAAATAAGAAGGTGGAAATGCTGCCTTAAAAATATAAGGCTCTAGGGAAAACGGTGAATAAATATAAAAATAGTGCGAAAAGATATCAATTTACAACGTTGACATTGGACATTGAGGTGTATTTATACCCTCTGAAGCCATATTTAGCTTTTTTAACCTTGATGATCGCAAAACTATTTTTCGATAACATAAGTGAAAGGATTTGCTGGTGCTCATTGAGATATTTTATTTAGTTTTCTAATGTATCAGAGATAAAACAGAAAAAAATGTATGCATCTTTCCGTTTCTCCAACCATAGGCCTCTTCTCGAGATGATAGCGACTAATAATCAACGGCCTTAACCCTCTCATATTCAAGTTGATGGCGTCACGAACTCAGGCTGGGCCTGTTGCCACTTCACAACTCCTCGGCATCGACATGGACCGCGCGTGACTCGTTGCTGCTTCAACTATAGTAAGCGATTCCTTCCCTCAGTGAAAGGTTCTCGCTAAACGAGAAAAATAAGCCGGAGCTCTTATGACATCACCAACTCATGAAAAGGGGCTGTAACTTCCTCGTCTTCTTATTTTGAATTTGCGAAGGACTGACATGTGAAGATTATATATTCGTCGTATATTCTCCATCATAGTCATCTACCGAATTATGTAAATGAATAGCAATTCGGCTCAAAATGAACGATCCTATAATCTGGTAAAAGTGAAATTAAAGAATTGGCTTATTATGGAAATGGAATTATTCACATTCTCTATGCCCTTACTTTTTTGCTTTATAAATTTGACGGAGGAAAAACGATTTTACAAAATGTTTGAAAATCATTTTCTTTGAATTGTGCGCAGTCGCTAACCAACCTCCGCAAGGGGCATGAGGCATCTGTTGGCATGACGAAGGGGCGGGTCCCCCTTACGTTCTCACTCCATCCAGCAAATTATCAAGGTCGAGCTTAATCCTCACCCAGATAATGGGCGTTTAAGTCTCCCGGATCCATACACTACTGTTGCATCCTTCGCGTTATAATCGCGTGAAGGGAAAGTGGGCCCAAGGGATTCTTAGGTCCTGATGAGATAATGATGACTCGCTAGGAAGTGCGCGGTAACCATTCATCAGCGACCGCATTCTAGCACCCCGTATTCCGGGCTGGTCGCTGTTCTGGCGTAGCCTTGTCGAAAGGAGAATATCACTCGCATACCCTCCACCATTCCTCAAGGGCCATCCTCAGATTCTCATCTCTTACGACTTAGGCCATCAAGGGCTCCGCGCAGTAATTAAAACGAGGAGCTTTTGATTGCGCGGCGGGTACATGATTAATGACCCGGGTCGTCTCGTTTGTTTGGTGTTGGAGATATTGTTTTACACTTATGGATGGATACTGTTAACTCGCCAAACGAGTAAGAGTTAATTTTTTTCGAACTGCGGCAAAACTGTTTTTATTTCCCTGCTGAGCACCATGGGTCGGAATCTCATCTCTCATCAAGCGCGAGATGCGGTACAACGCGCTGATGGCGTCCATCCAATTTGATTAGTCTCTCTCCATCACGGAGTTTGTGACGAGAAATGATTCTTTTTCATATCACCGGCCAAGGAAACTAAGTGGTGAGTTGCTCATCTGAGACTGATGAAAACCAAATAAAATGTCTATATCGAAGAACAGAGCTATGATTAATGACACTCGCAGAAGTAACCCTCAATTCCCTTACGTGTGAAACATCACAGCGATGTCAGAGATTTTCCCCTCTCTCGAAGTAATTGTATCCTACTATAATTTATTATTGCCTGTAACTCATCTTTTTTTCTTCAGTCTTAGCGCGCTGGTTAAAATTATCCACTGCCCATTTTCCTAGTCAATACTTGTTATTAGTTACTGAGGCAGATGTAAAAGACATCAATTTATAAATTCGTATTTTATCGAAGAATTTAACCATATGCCAACTAAGATTAAAATATCTGGTTACATAATTCTAAGCTAAGTAAAATAAAATTTATTTTCTCATTGGTTACAGTTTCTAGTCGTAATTTTAAGTATTTTAGTCCTTTACAGATAAAGTATATTACGTTTCATTGTCTTTCTCATTATACACTAGAGCAGTGGTTCCCAACCCTATATGTCTAGCGACCCACCTTTTAATTTTTTCCATTTTCGCGACCCATCCCTACCCCACCCATGGTTACACACACACACATACAAATACGTATGTATGCATATTGTACACTTAATTGGTATTTATATACATTTATACACGCTATTGTTTTCGTTTCAATGTAATAGGCAAGCATTGCACCAAGATTTTTTATGTTAAAAAAATAATAAAAATGACACATACATTAAATTAAAATTATCTGATGAATCAGTTAAATTTGGTACATTTGCAAGAGCCACGCCGCGACCCACTTAAATTCCGTCCGCGACCCACTAGTGGGTCGCGACCCACTGGTTGGGAAACGGTGCACTAGAGTATTGCTGTAATTTTATGATACCTTGCATGAGTAAAACATTTAGATCTCCACGTACCTCCATTTATTTATTTCATGCATTAATACCATTGTGAATTCTTCGGTAAATTAAAACCTTTTTTACTTAATCAGCCCATTTGATTCTCCACACGTGACTTGAACCTAAGCTCGAAAGAACAATTGATTTTGGTTATTTGAAGCAGACGACTAAATGTTCTTTCTGTGATTGAAGGCAAAACCAGTGAAAAAGTTCTTTTTTACTTTTCTGATCATTGACGGTACCTAGAGGATCAAGGATTTATGTCGAATCCAAATTACTATTGACAAACTCATCAAATATAGGCATTTCATTTTAATCGAACGTATCAACTTAATGGAAACGATTTTTTCTTTCTCAATAAATCTTAAAAGTCAACATTATTTTCCCATTAAAATGCGCATTGTATTTGCGACATAAATTTGCACAGTGATCTTTCCGTAATAGCCTAAAATATATTGGCAAAAATGCAAGTTATTTGAAAAAGACATCACCCCAATATTTACGTACGATAAACTTTAGGTAGTTCCAAAGCCAGTAAAACGGCATTTGGTACAAAGTAAACATGCTAACATTTCCTAAGTATGAATAAAATGAATTGCTAGCCAAAATCAATTCTACTAAATCACAGCACAAGAGTGGAGTGCAAAGGTGGAATACAAAATATAATCCGTTAGCTTACACAATAGGTACCTTTACCCAAGACCACCAAAGGCTAGTAAATTTCACTAATTTTAAATAATGCTAAAAAGGTTATTTTTACTATAGTGCCACATATACATACATCCCAAGTTCAGCTATCTACTATTTCAGCTATTTCTATTATATCAGCTATTATATCAGCTATCAGCTATTATATCAGCTATCAGCTATTATATCAGCTATCAGCTATTATATCAGCTATCAGATATTTCAGAGTATGCTTTATCTCGACAGTAATTTAACCCATAGGTAGGAAAAAGCAAATGGAGAGCATTCCTCTTGGAGGATGTTTTTATGATTGATTTGGACCTCAGAATGCGAAGGACTCCAAAACAAAACGGATTAGGAGAATCAAACTGAATTCGGAGTGACAAAGGCTTTGGCCAATCAAAGTAACTGCGGTCGTGGTCAGTGCTGATTTTTGGGTTCCTCAGCCGCGTTGGTTGGTTTTGGATGGCTCCCGAAACTGTTGTCATCCAAAAACAACCAACGCGGCTGAGGAACCCGAAAATCAGCACTGACCATGAGCAACGCCGCGGAAACCTACGCCAGAATTTCAAAGTAACTGCGATAAAACGTTTTCGAACTATACGTTCCGTCAAGGTCTAAAATGGAGAAAGAGCAAGTTATTTGAAAAACAAATGATTCAACCCAATATTGAGGTATTCTTAACTTAAGGTAACGCTAAAGCCATTAAGCCAACATTCGGTGAAAACCACCGCCATGTTATCCCTAGGAGTCGCAGCTACTCCACTCACTTCATGTAGTGACATGAAGAAATACATAGGAGTGAAAACATTATCTGATAGAAGAGTTGAGAAGAGAGCTGCGTCAAACCAATATTAGGAATGCTGACTAGTGATGATGATGATGACAGGCTAAACATGGGAAATATAATTTTGAGAGTTGAAAATGTTGCCAAAGGAAAGCTTTTATTTAAAAATTCCCATCCTAGCAATCAATATCCCAACAGTATTGAGACAGTATTTTCGGGCTTGACTTATGACATTCGTTAGTTAGTTAGTATTAGGATGTTTAGATGTTTTCTTGGGTGCGTCGACAGCAAAGGTCATTTTGCACCACAACCGTCCTTATGTAAAACATATATTAAGTGTTTAATGACACATTACGAAGGGCATTAAATTTTATATTTTGAATAAAAATGCATGCACCTGTTTAAATCAATTTATAGCCTGTCAAAGACGTTGATTTCCTTTAAAAAGGCAATTGCTCGTGACAAACCCTCCGAAGAATCACCGAGGATATGATTTAAGGTACCGCTCACTTTGAGCTTGTCTCGAGGGGATCGATATTTATCACACTCCGTCAGAATGTGTTTCAAACTCAAATGTGAATCTCATTCTTCACACCAAGGTGGGTTCTTTTCTTCTGTGAAGAGGAATGAGTGTGTGAGGGCAGCGTGCCCTATCCTCAGGCGTGTGATTACGACATCTTCTTTCCGGTTACTCCTGAGATTTGCGCATATCCATATTAATCCAATTAACTTTGTATGGATATCTATCAAATATCCGAAAGACCGTCAAAAAACGTTGCAGCAATCTCCAACAGTGGATATATAGGTCCATATTACAACATCTCTTAGATATCATCACATCTAATGATGAGATGATGTACGTGTTAATTATAGTTTAGGGTTTAGGGTAATCCCCATTCATACAAACAGAACATTTGTGCTCTTCCTTTCCATACAGAGCAAATGCTACTTACGGATACTGCTCGGAAAAATAATTATTTAATATCTCGTTGCAATATTTTCACATTACAACTTGTGTATAAAGGAGAGTTGCCTAAAGTGCACCATTTCCCAAATCGCACCACCATCCTAGAAACCATTGCATTAGATATACATGCAATCTAATGGCTGCATTTGGAACTTCCTGCACGCACACCGTACTTCAAATGTGGCCACCAGTGTAGTGACAAGTAAGGTGAGTAGAGGTATTGGGAAAAAATGCTTCTCCTGCTATTTCTTTCGTCTTTTTACAAGAATATTTTAAAAATAATTGTGGTATGATCACGTGTTTAGGCAGTGGAAATGATTTCATATAAAATGGCGGTCGCTCCCAAATCGCACCACGCATCTCCATACCTATGCAATGTCATCATCATCACTGGTCAACAATCCTAGGATTGGTTTGACGCAGCTCTCCACTCAGTTCTCCTATCAGCTAATATTTTCACACCTACGTATTTCTTCTCTTTCACATCTCTTTTACTTGTTCCATATATTTTGTTCGGGGTCTACCTTTTCCATTCTTGCCTTCCACTTGTCCTTCGACAATTGTCTTCATCAGGCCATCATGTGGCCTATAAGGTTGTTCCGTCTTCTTATTGAGCTGCCGTGAAAAGGCTATTTCAAATCAAAAAACTTCTACAAAAGCCTTTTATTTATTTTTCGATTATTGCAGATTTTTTATTTTAAAAAATTGCTCCTATTATTAATATCAAATATACTTACGACATATTTAACTGTTTTCGTTCCTTATGTTACGGGTATTTTAATGCCCATGTTTGCTCTGTAAAGGGATCTAAAAATAACCTTAAATAACTTGCCTCTCCGTCTCTCATTGTCGTTGAAACATCATGTCCTAATTTTTGCCTCCAGTGGTGCGATTTGAGAAACCGGTTGCCTAAATCACGGTTTAAAATTGAATTTTTATACATATGTTAAACTTGGAATTCACTATCCCAAAAAACTGTGCGAGAAGTAAACATCATATTCATATTAATCAGCATTAAAAATTATATTGTGTCACTTATTTTTTAGTTAATTCGTTTTTTTCCACAGTTGGTACGATTTAGACAAGCTTCCCCAATATGAAACGTTATTTTTACATTTCGTCTTGGATGCTACAGATAGGATATCAATGTAACGTTGTCAAAATATCCATCGTGTAATAACAATGTGTTTTGCATATATCAACCTTGTATGCATATCCGATGGATATCATCTACTGCTTGGGGATGTTGGCTTCAAACTAACGCTGTTTGCAAAGCGCTTTTCCTTCTCTCAAGCCCACCTAGACTTATGAACGTAGTCGTATATCCTGCTCAGCAAATGTCAAGGATAATTGATGAAAGCGAAGGACCCTAGACGATGGAATCTACAGCCATGGACAAAAAATCCCCGAACGACATCACGACCGGGGTGAACTCCCAATTCACAGTCTCACAAGTTTTCCGAAAACCGCGCGCGAGAGGTCGGAGCAAAATTATCATCCCCACAAAGACTGGTTGACACTCAAATGAAGATCCGCGGGATCAGAGGGAGGATGTTATTGGATCTGAGGGAGGCGGTCTCGGGTACAGGATTTGGCAAAAGAGAAGAGGTTCCTAAGGGCAACCACATTGAAAGGGCTACTCCTAGCGTACATACCATTCCTAATCTTCTTTTTTTCTCTTATTTTTTCCTGCGAGCAGCAGGATTTTCTCTCCGAAATCTCTTGAGCCAGCACCCTTTTCTTTCAAAACGGTTCCATATTTTTTTGCCCTGCCCGAGAGAAGAGGAACGTGGGATTTAATTTGAAACATAGAAATGGAATCTTGCAATAGCTTGGAAGTGCAGCGAAATTTATGCTGTAGGATATATTGCAGAGGCTGCAAAACCTCAACGTTTAATACTATCCTGAAAAGTAGGGGGAGAATGTAAGAAAATACGATGGTATTTATGGGGAAATAATTGAGATATCACCGTATAGAAATGCATTACCCATACCTATAAGCTAAAATTCATGGGTTTTACATTTATACGGTGCAAAGAATGCGTATGTCTACATAAGAGCGATTATACTTCACCTATATTCACTGAGCCGATATCTCTCATATGAATTTGACGGTTTTTACCTCCATACAAGTGGAATTATTGACCCCTGACGCACGCGACATCCCGATACATACGATGAACTACACCGTAGTACTGACGTATCTATAATAAAAGACCATACTGATGTGTTTAGATGTGAATTCATCATATTTTTTTTCTATTTAGCGTAATTATATTCTCAACGCTCCACAATTTTACACGATTAAATAAAAAAAAACGATTTGACCCTGAAGATGAGTGCTTTTGTGTTCTAATCTTATATTCCATCAAATTTTGCCAAATGATACCCAGTTAGTTTTTCAGTCTCGTACCAACAAAAACATTCGTTACTGTAAAACTTCTTAAAATATATCAATTTCCCACTTACCACCGACTGCATTGCACTTTCAAGGGCTTAAATGAGAAAAAAATACAAAATGGGGCTCGTCAAACATACTACCCTCAGACATTTATTAATTTTTTCTTGACGGGGAGTTTTATTGCTTTGGCACAAGTAACTTTCAGCCCTTTTAAGGGTCTGGTTCCAATACCGTTACATATTTGGTGATTTATGGCGTATGTTTCAATATTCCTACTACGCCTCCTTTTAAGTCAAAGAACCCTCCAGTGAAACCCCAAAACCCCGTCCCAAAGACCCACCACAAAGAATATGTAAATCAAACTGAGAACCTAGCAGATGGTGACTGTCCACAAGATGAAAGACGTGATCGCTTTTCAAGGAACAAGGATCTGAGTTTACCAAAAAGAATGAAAGTGAAATGATAGGAGGTAGATGACTTAAAGGATTCACGTAACAAAATAATTCTATCCTGAACATATGTTCTATATTAGTACGTTAAATGGATTGTTACGTAAAATGCTTGCGTATCCGATACCTATAACTCCACCAGGTATCATGTTACATTTATCATTAAAGTAAGCAAGTTTAATGTAATATAATTGGTAGTAACTAAATCTAAGGAGCCCCAAAATTCCCATTCCAACATGCTAAGCATTTTGTTTAATTCAGTGGTTAAATTATTCCCTTTAGAACGTAGTTTTACTAAGATTGTGGGCTGGAACTCTTTTACAGATAAATTTCTATTGCTTTAATTTAAACCTATCATTTTTTAATACCATGCTGCCAACGAAATAAACCACATTTTCCTTATAAATCGAGTACGTTGAGCTCTGCTCGTTTACATGAAGAACAATGATTTTTCTAAATGGTAAAAAGACCTTATTTTTTCCTTTGCATGAAAAGGGGAATAAAAGATATCGCAAAATATTAATAACTGCAAAATTATAAAATTTTATGATGAGTTTGAAATGTTAATCATTTTATTCGAACTGTGCTGATTGCTGTTAATATTAATGATTACTCCAATTTCCATTATTTTTTACAAATACACTGACGTAAAAAGTATTTATTGTAAGGGAGGCTGCCTGGTTTTATAGTAATTTATAAATGGGATTTAAACAAAACTTTTGATTCTCTTTGCCCAATTGCATCAGGTCATTATACCCAACCAATCATTCGCACCCAAGCGGCAAAAAAGTATCATGAACAAGTTGTGATATCAATTATTAGGATAGATCCGTATTAGCTACTAAAATCTATGCACAAAATATGTATCTTAATCCAAATTGACAGAATACATTTTCCTCTCTTCCAGATTTACTATTCAGAAGGAAAGAACCAGTCATGACTTGGAAAAAAACGCCCAAGGAAAATGTCCGCTTTCTGCCTTATACTTCACCTAATCCAAAATCCGCATATTATCATTGTTTTATTATTCTGACTCACAGAGGTCAGGCTATCCTACATACCCAGTGTATTTATTTAGTACAGATAAAATGACGCCCTCGAATTAATATTTGTATAGATCAATTTTTGAAACCTTCTATTCCATATCAATTCTATTCTTCAATGTAGGGGTGTATCTTGATTGCGTATTTCCTAAATCACTATCATCATCACATTTCTTCGATTTTCCTGAAAATTACCTTTGCCACAGATGCATAACTTAGAGCAAGATGTTTTCCTTTTACCATGATCTTGTTCACCCAGCATCATGAAAATATGCTGAATGAATGATGTGCGCATGATACCAAAAAAAATATTTGGACAAAATAACCCATGGCCGTGCTCCTAGGTTGCAAGGCATTCCAGCTCTCCTAGTGTTCCTGCACCCCTCGACACACATCCATAAGTTGGTGGTTTTTACCTTACATACGCCAAACAAAAATTCTCGCTAATCTTATTGTCCTCAGCATCACCAAAATTTGACGCTTTCCGCAAACCTGATGATTAACATTCCTTTTCAGACCCACCCTTAAAATTCTTCAATTCTTTGGCTAAATATTCCGGAAAGAATTCACGTCTCACGCTTCATATCATTGTACACATCGTCTGACGCAGAAGTCTTATAAATTATCCTAATTTAGAGCGTAAACCGTTGCTAACATTTGCTTGTTTCTGAGACAGAAAAAATATTATCTCAGAAAATACTACAGTAAATTTGCAAATTCGACGTGCATAAGTTTTATTAAGGGACGGTATGGTATTTGGAGGAGGTGGATAGCTAAGGCCATTTGCGCAGTGACGGAAGAGAATGGAGGGATGAATCGAGAGAAATCCGGCGTCGGCATTAGCCTACTCCTAACGAAAGGCGCCAAGGGGACCCCGGCTTAACGTCTTATCCGACGGACGGAGTGTTGCCCTTGAAATGTCCTCCACACAGCATTCAAGCAGGGATCGGGCAGCCTCTGAAAAATCACTGCCGCCGCCGGGATTTGAACCCATACTATCTGAGTGGGAAGCCAGCCACTTTTGCAACTACACCAACCCGGTCCCCTTGTAAAGGTTCTACTCTACTTGCCCAGGACATTTAAGGGTAATTGTAAAAGTTTAAGGCGAGTTCTACGTCACCAATGAAGATCGTTTGAGACCGTTTTATTACTAGTACTTATTAATTAGTACTAGTATTTATTAATAGTACGCACTATTATCACCTCAGAGACTACCAACGATCGATTTCCCTGAAAAATTTAATACGATATAGTGAGGAAACGACGAGATCAAATCCTAAATACTTGTATTACTGTCGAGGGTGGAACGCGAGGGGACTAAGGTGGGCGGAAATTTCTGGAATATGGTGAGGGTAATAGGATTGAGCGAGCAGGATTTTCTGGGTGAGGAGAGAAATATTAAAAGGGTGATTGACTATCGGAGCCGGTGTTGAGGCATGAAATATTTCCCCGAGCTGGGAGAGGGGAGGGGAAAAAGGGGCAGCGTAATTGAGCAGGCCCCATCGCTTGAAAGGGGTGGCGGGCATTGAGGAAAGGAAGGATTTCGAGGGAAGCTGAGAGGAAAATGTGGATGAGGAGGCCGCTCCGCGTTGAGTGATTTCCGGGCGGAATGAGACGGACGCGAGCCAGGGCCGGCAAAATGAGGTATGACGGAAAAATAAATAGACCGTAATATCCACGCTTCCTTGCCCCGTGCCGCCGTCTCCTGCCTTGACCTTCCGGGAAGAGAGGAGTAATCTCACGAAAAAAATGAGTCATGTGGAAACAATGGAAGAGAACTACAACACAGCCAGAAATAAAGAGCCTCCAATACATGACTATATCGCACTAAATTTTTACACTTGCATCACAAAATGAAACATTTTTATAGACATATTTGTGCTAAATATGAATGTTACTACGAAGAGTTTGTAATAAATAGCATATTTCTTTCCAATGTCATTCATGATGCTTTTTCTTCAAATTATTGTTTTATCTGAGCAGTACTTCATTTTTTACTGACAACAACTGTAGCGTAATTCGGTAACAACCACTCTTAAAATATTATAAAGAGATTTCGACGATCACTTGTACTCCCAGCCAGAAAGAAAGAGCGTGTTTTTTACATTACTATTTTGCATTAACATTTTCACATTCGCAAAACATAATGAAATGCATAACAAATGTAGATATATCTGTGCTTTGGTCTTTATTAAATATAGACTGAGGTAAAGAGAAGACAAAATTACAGCTAATGTAGCAGTGAATATATCCATGAGGAGATACTAATGCTTAATATAAATGATACTTATAAGATTATCGATAAGAATATTTTGTGATCAATAGAATATTTCTTTTCCTATTCATCGATGATCCTTTTCTTTAAATTATTGCTTCACCTGAGTAATCCTTCATTTTTCACTGACAGCAACTTAGGTGTATTTCTGAAGCAAGTGTTTATAAATCATAATATATTTACCTTCCGGGAGGAGGAGGAGAGGAGTATCTCACGAAAAAAGCAGTCATGTGGAAAGAACTATAAGCCAGCTCAAATAAAGAACATCCTTTACAAGACTATTTTGCACAAAAATGTTCACATTTGCAATATATATGATGAAATGCATGATAAAATAACTCTGCTAGAAAAATATTTGTACTTAATGCGTGTGCTGTATAAAAAAATATGCTATTGATTACAAAATTATCGTATCGATAATCTAATAGCATGCATGTAGTCACTACTACATTTCTAGCAACTTAGTTCAACCTTAAGCTAAGTCTACCACTAATTAACACCAACTAAGAGAAGGATTGTAGATAGTAAAACACCTACCTATTCGATGCAGTAATCATAAAAAAATCCTTCCAATACATAATTCTGAGTATTTAGTGTAGAATATAGTACACGTTTTACTGTTTATAAAGCATAAAAATTTACATCTGAGAAAATACCTAGCTAATTTTTTCAAATTTCAAAACCTATTACAACAAAAGAAATGATCTCCTTTAAAATTGCGTAAGTTTGCCAACTTTCGTCTCGATCGGTGAAACGATGGTGAAGTCTATTTATCTAGGACATACAAACATCCATTTTTATGCATGCAAACATTCCCTATTGCTTAGGTATAGTTGTCTACTCTGTCTAGAGCATTTTTTTATGAGCGTCCCTCTAGAGTTCCTTTTCCTTATTCTTTTCGGGTCAATTACCTCTGATAAAGAAATAAAAGTGAAAGGGGATAGATGAAACTTTAAAATAAATTAGGGTACGGTCTACCGCAATCTTGAAGAGGGATGATTAAGTAATCCATTAATAAGCTATGCTGGAATTTCGAAAATTCAAAAAGCCATCTATTTCCTTTCCTTCCAAAATATAATAGCCTCTCATTTCGAACTACAATCCCCTTTTTACCCTCTCTAATTGAGGTAGCTATCCAATAGAACGATCATATTTCACCTCCCATCACCAATAAATATTTAATTAACCAACAGCCAATTCATCAGCTTATATTATATGACACTCTGCAAGTTAACCAAACTATTTTTGTATTCCAGTAGCTAGAATGTGCTAGTAATTCATGGCCCCCAGAATATTCTTCACCACTGACATGAAAGACATCCCTGTAATTATGCACAGTAATTTATAACTTCCTACGTATTATTCTAACATGAAATGTGAAAAGATCTTACTATATATCATATTGGATGCAAGAAATAAATAATATTCTGCAGTATTTCATTACGAATATGCCACGTATACGACTGATTTTCATTCCTTAGGATTAGGAAAAATTATGCGATAGACGAAAATAAACGATACTTATCAAACCATCTATTTTACAATTCATTAATTTTTTCTTAAATGTATCCCCCTGAAGGATAAGGCTTGAAATTGCGGAATTTATCATTATCTATGTTGAAATAATAATCTTACCGTAACTTTCGTCGCTAATTTAATTTCTTGACTGAAAACGATTTGGGCAACCTGTGACATACCTGAGTAAAATGTTCAATACTTAACTCGACCTTATCTAACCAGAGGGACAGGAAATTACAATAGAAACTGGTGGAAAAGTTGAGTAAAATCAAGGTAAGGAATCGTTGGTGTTGAAGGTAAAGCAGTGGAAGAAGTGCATAGCCAAGGAAATATTAGATATGAAGAAGAAAAAAGTATGCAAGTTATAATTTGCCATTAAAAACAACCTTATTATAAAAATAACCTGATTATGAGAAATGAAACCAATTTTCTACCTCTATTTCATTCAAACAATCTTTGTACTCCGTGTGTGGGTCGAAACTAAACTGTTTGAAGGTGAAGCACGTTATCCCCGCGATGCGAAACATTATCTGCGTTTCGTTTAGTCCCAGAGTTTTAGATTAGTTTCGACCTGAATTACAGTTGACTCCGATTTCGTTTCAACCCTGAGTTCATTTTAACCATTTCCTAAGTTCAACCATTAGTTCACCGGGTTCATCCATATCCTTTCTACATTCCGCTCCCTGGAACGGAACTATTGTAATTTTACTGGTTTTGACTTTGGTTTTGTTTCACTTGCCAACCCTGGTACTAAGTGAAGGCGACGAATTTAGGAAGCGAAGCACTGAATAACAGCGTCTGAGAGGGTGCTAAACTGACACCAGCTTGAAGGGAGGAAGGATATCGTGTGAGACTAGATCGCTGAATCGAACGGGGAAGGATCAGAAAGCCGGGTAGAGCTGAGGAAAGAAAAGTGAAGAAGTGAAACCAACCCTTTTGGATGGAGACGTTGATAAATTGGAAGCTGCTAGCGGGAGGGGTAACAAGGGTGGGTTGAAATTACGAGTGAAGTGGGTTGGTAGGATTGATACAAGGGGGTTGGAGGAGGGAGAGATGGAAAAAGCAGGGGGAGTTGGGATACTTTTCCTCGTGGCGATACACGGCCCTGGAGAAATGGAGCAGGGCCGGCTGGAGCGGGCCAAGAGGGTTGGGTGCGGTCGCAACCGGGAAAGAAAATGAGGAAATCGTAATGCGAGCAGGCGAAGAAAGATGAAATGTTATTAAGAAAAGATTCGGAAATCTTCTCTCCGGGAGAGGAAGGCAAAAAAGTCGGCCCATCCTCCTGGCCTTGTGTGTGTGTGTGTACGTGTGTATTATATATTTTTTTCTCCATCTTCCTCTCTCGACTGATAATGCCGTCCAAAAGGAAAGAAGTAAGGGAAGATTCAAAATGGGAGGGTTCCGTTAGGGAAATAATAGAAGTGCGAAGAGTTTCCTTCCTTATTCCGTGCCTTATTGATTTAGCCATGACGACCAAGCGTGCGTTTGTAAAGTCGTGTAATTCTCACGTATTATTTTATTTTATTCCAAAACCACCGAATACATCTCATATTATCCATTTTATATCACCTTATTCAACAAATTTACCAATTAAACGTGCACGAACATCCATTCCCCAGATAAAGGAAACCTAATAAGGCGGGACTCGAACACACGACCTCTTTAATGGCAGGCGTGGAATTTACCCCGCCGCCACCGAAACAGGCATATTTGATGAATGATTAAATTTTGAATCATTTCTTTGGTTGGAGGCCATTAGTGAATCAGAGAACATGCGAAGGTATCCATCGCGCTGTACATCAAGAAGGCTTTAAATACTCTAAGAAATAGTTTCAAGAGCCACAAAATTACCGATCGCGTTTTCGTATTGGTTGATTTCCTGTTTTTTAAATGTATTTAAACTTTTTTCATGCATCGATATCAAGAGGCAGTTTTAGAAGAATAATTATAATAATATATATTAATAAGTATAATAAATAATAAATAAATATAATAAATATGATAAATAAAAATAATAAATATAATAATAATATTGCAATTAGTTTAAAAAATAATGTGGGTATATATTTTTCTCCATCTTCCTTTTTCGACGGATAATGCCGTCCAAAAGGAAGACTTTAAGGGGGATTCAAAATTGAAGGGTTCCTACTGGGAAATAATAGAAATGCGAAAAGTTTTCCTCCTCATTCTGCGCCTTATTGATTTAGTCATGACGGCTAAGCGTGCGTTTGTAAAGTCACGGCATTCTCATGGATAAAATGTTGAAGCCTTCCTATAGCCAGGAGGTAAATAATGAATCACTGACCACACGGAAGAATCCTTTGCACTGCATATTCACCTCATGAAAGATCTGAATACTGCAATAAATAGTTCAAGAGCTACTTTGGTTAAAATAATTTTATTGCTTGCTTTCATGTTTCTAAAATGTATTTAATTGTTTTTGATACATCGTTATCAATATGAAATGTAAGAAGAATTAATAATACAGTTAACTCAAGTATAAAAAGTGAATGATATCACAAGCAATCAAGGTAGAGATTTATTTTTCACTGCGGGAACACTTGCTGTTTGTATGAGATAAATATTTCGGGAAGTCATAATGCTCTTGTTTAAAGATAGTGTTATGCTTAATTAATTTATTGGTATCAAGAAACGGAAAATTCGTTTAATAATTCGTAAAATATACGGTAGGGTTTCTGAAATTAGGTACTAAAAGTTTTGAAATAAAGGACATTCTTTCTGCAAATAATAATGAAGTACCAATACACTAAAAATATGTTAATCAATAGCATGCCATTAATAGTCAAATTAAATGAAATATAAATTGAAAAAAGTAACACGCTACCGACTATCAGGATCAATGGATTTAGTTCTCATAAGCAATTGGATGAAATTATGAAATTTCATTACTTTATGTTTTCATCGTGCGAGAAATATTCATAAATTAAAATGAAAGCGTATGCTTAAATCGTCCTTATGGTAAAAATGACAATGAAAGTAATCTAATCAAAGTGAGAGTAATCATAGAGAGTAACTTATCGTTTTAGGAAATATAAGAGATTGAAATGAACACAAATGCGGCAACACCAGGGTCTACCAGCCAATTTTGCTAATGTAACTCTGATGAAGCGGATTTCCACATCGTATAGCCCAGAAAAAATTCGCGCAGTTTCTACTGCGTGCATAGGTATTTCAGTCCTAAAATAAAAAAATTAAAAAGGGCAAAAAAATAAGTGTAGAAAAGCATTTCAAGTGATCAATGTCCTAGGATAATAGTCCACTAAGCATGCAGCCTGAATTATCACCGTTTAGGAGCCAGGTTGGTGACTGCGCGCTCTAAAGCAAATTCTTTCCACGTAATATATATTTATTTAATGTTTCCATCATAGACGACATCCATAGAATTCAAAATTACAATTATGGCAGGTACAGACAAACGATTTGGATGGCTCAATCTTCTTAATTTTACTGAAATACCTTTTCCTGATACTTTAGCCATCCGTGGTGTTGTTTTCATGTAGTAACTACATATATTTGAGTTTAATTACATCTTCCAATTATCAGTAACTCAAAGAATCGGTACGGTAGTGCGTATGCATATTATTTCTGTAATGCTTCTTACGAATAATTTAAATTTATCAGCTTGCTTTTTATATCCTATATTTATTTATTTCATGAGATATCAAAATGTTTCCTACGCTTAAATATTTTAATGATACTCCGTAAAATTATGTAGATTTTCAGCAGTTATTTATAGAAAACTAGCACAACATGATTGTTTTAGTGGCAGTCAGTTGATTTTGCACAGCTTGGAAAATGCTCAAATGACTTAAATTGTCAAGATATCTCCAAAGAAGAATTGACAACGAATTGATAAAAATCATATGAATGGGAAATCGATAGGGACAAGTTCTTCAGGAATGCCAATAATGCGCTGGAGCGATGAAGAGAGAAAAGACCTCAGAAAAATGTAATCTCAACTTCACTTAACAGAAGACAAAAGGGCATGGAGACGAGCGGTTGGTGAGGCCAAAATATATTTAGGTTTCCTATGGTCACATGGGAAAGAGTAGAAATGGTAAGGATATTGAAAATTTAATGAAAATGACATAACCTTAATTCATAGTGCCACCATTATTAATTGTGCGATTTTTAGGCCAATCAGGCTTGCAGCTAGGAGTTAAGGTTTTAGGAGCAACTAATATTAGGGGGTATGGATTACGGGTGCCCTTCCCCAGAAACTTTTAAACAGAAATTGTTCAAAATGGCGAGTTTTACGGCTTTCTGAAGGGTATTTTATTAATTCTTACAGTATTATATATAATAATATTTATAAATAATATAATAATATTTATCCCATCAAGTAAAGTAGATACAATTTTATGATTTCTCTGAGTTCTGAGGGGGTTTCATCCCCCAAAATCCCCTCCTCACTGCGGCACTGAGGCCAACGGTCAGAAAAAACCCTCTAGAAATTGTTCAAAATGGCAAGTTTTACGGCTTTCTGAAGGGTATTTTATTAATTCTTACAGTATTCTATATAATAATATTTATAAATAATATAATAATATATATCCCATCAAGTAAAGTAAATAAAATTTTATAATTTCTCTGAGTTCTGGGGGGGTTTCATCCCCCAAAATCCCCTCCTCGCTGCGGCACTGAGGCCAATGGTCAGGAGAACCCTCTAGTGCCCGCCTTTGGCGATCTGGCGACCCGGTTTTCGCCGATCCCGCACCGAGAGGGCGCATCCCACAGCACCCTGGACTGCGTACACCGCGACGCGATGGATCCTTTTGACTCGCGGATCCCGACCCGAAGCGAAACCCGTTCCCAAACATTTCGAGCCTTCTCGCTTCTCTTATTTTCCCCGCGCGTTCCGGACCATTGCGGCGGTTTTGGGGCGCCAGCTCTCGGCAGGGCGTTCGGAATCGAGGCGGGTGAACAATGCACGCGAACTGCAGTTCTACCTTGAGGAAAACCCCCACAGTGTGGAAGGAAAAGAAAGCAAGGAGGGACCGGTGCCTCCGCTAATAACTGTTAGCCGCTCCGTCTCTTCCCAAACATACGGGCGTATACGTTTAGCGGGAAAAGACCACAGCACTTATTCACGATTGTTGTGGAGGATAAGGAGGCATCGGGGCCGCGGGTAGGAGCACCGTGAAGAAGAGTTTGTTTTATTTCCTTTTCCTGGAATGCCTGAGTAAATAATGGGGAATAAGCTCGTGCAAGGATGCCCTCGAAATGAAGGAAATAAAAACAAATTAGTACCGTGCCTTGAATTCATTTTATTTTTCATGCGCAAGGGCATGGCAGCAGCTTGAAGTGTTATTACGTGATATACAGGAATTATTATAGTCATTATTACTTATTTCATTCACTCAATGACATAAGTAGAAAAATATATTAATATAAATACACAGAAGAAATAGTATATGCATAGCACATGATGGAAAACGGTGTGACAGATTGTAACGGTGATTTCTGGATATGATAGATTTCTGGTGAGTGCTTGGCAAGAGAGGAGGAAAAATATCGGAAAGAGAAGATTTTGAGTTGTAAGAGGCATCAAAACCGGGTAAAAAATATCCAGTGCGGCCTTTTTTACGCCATTACATGACTTTTTTTCAATTCTTTTCGTGTATTTCATAACCTTGGCATAAAAAGCCCTCTGCGGGGAACACAAAAAAAATGTGTAAGGAATCGAGTACCAGGAATCGCTAATTAAAATCTCTTCTACAGAGAAAGCTATTAAATCGGAAATCGAAATCGTAGAAATTTCACTCTTTAAAGCCATTATCTATGCATAGGTGCTTTTTTCGTGGTTCAATGATGAAGCGTAAAAATTGCCTAGACGACTGGGTTAGTGATTATAGTGGTTGAATATTTATCACGCAAAGCACAGAGAAATACCTCAAAATACAATAGAAACCATGGATAAGGTAAGAAAAATGGTCACATAGTATGCGTACATATAACAATACCTTCTTAATCCAGCCTAGAAAAAAATATCATTTGTCCGGCCTACCAATTCACAGAACCTATGGTATGGCATCATAATGATTTTTTTATGTGAACAGTTTGATAGTGCTCAAACGATAAATTAGTAGCCTATTAATGTGATATGTCATTAGAATCGTGTGAAAGGAAATGAAAGGGATAAATCTAAAAAGCGTAACAAATTGGTTACGCTGATTTTTTTATCCTATGAAAAATAATATGAATTTATTATTACTCTCAATAGGATATACTTAGCAGAATTCCTGCGCAATTTTACCTACGAAAATACTCAAATGTATGATAACTAAACTGCATAATTGTTGGCCACAAAATAATTTTGAAAATATTCAATTTCTATGAAAGCCCCCATAAACACAGTTGCACTTAAAGATAAAAATATTTTCTTATTGAGGAGTAAAACGAATAAATATCATCAATCACATCAACATAATCATGAATGGCAGACGTAAAAGCGAATATTTGAGGCTGAATTCATATTCCCATTATTTTACAGCAAATTTACTCAAATATGAAGCTGAAATGGTAAGCCAACAGGGATACAAGTAACGTCATATACAAAATGTGAACAGTCTTTATTCTTCCCTAATCTATTAACGCCACACTAAATGTGCGACAAGGAACTGTGAGCTGGTCATCTTCAGCATATATATTTTCGTAAATGCTGGAAATATAATTTCAAGAGCCATTGCTATTTTCAAGTTGAATCTAATAAATTAATAGCCTCATGAAAGAAAACTGTAAAAGCTAAAATTCCGGAGATACGAATGAAAAACAATAATTCACTTCCATTTAGGTCCCTAACATGAGCAGAAGACATTCTGGAAACATAAAATGCCCTTATGCACCTAAAACCCGATTCATCACCTTCATATTCTTTGATGATACGCACACCTCAGTCCCATTGCGTTAAGATTTTCGTGACCGTCTGTCTAAAAATAGAATAAAAACGAATCATAGACGTGGAAACCTTCGCCAAAAGAGGTCTGTAGTGTGCACTATCTCTCACCCATCCTTTGACCACACTCCCATCTCGTTCCGGTGCATCAAAACACTAGTTTTTTTTTTAATGTCCCCTTATCAGTCATCTTCAGCGTCTAGGCTCGCGGGGGACCAAAATGGAAGATAGGGTACGGAGTGGAGGGGTTACAAGAACGGCAAGACGCGACTGAGTCATAGAGTACGACCATAGAGATGGAGGGGATAGAAGGCGCGCCAAAATTTAATCACATCTACACTCATCCGTCATTTTAAAATAAGTGAATTATGTAGGCTAGGTTGTAATAGGACTTTTACATGCATGCTACAAGGATAAAACTTAGTAAACTATATTTATCTCCGTCGAGTGACGAGAATTTTTAACAGAAGAGAATTTCATTGAACTTCAAACAGAAGAAGAAATTCGAAGTGAAAATAACTATGTTTAAATCAAACTTTTACTTCAATAGCAGTTGTTCCATCATCTATCATCATATATATATTACGATATACATTACATCGGTAAAAATACTCTCACTAGCCATTCTCTCGTAACTTAAAAACACAAATACGCACGCGAAAGTTGGCAAAATCTTTCAAAAACTAGTAACAGATAAAGCGCAAAAACTGATCTTTTCAAAACAAAAGAACAATACTTAATAATTTCTCACAAAAGCCTACTCAAAATATTGTTGCAGACTGGTTACAAGGGATGGAAGGATGGATGGAATTTGGAGAAGGCGACCGGCAACAAAGGTCACTTGCGCCGTTGGGGAGGGTAGGAAAAGAAAGGTGGAGAGAAATATAGCAACGGTACTGGCCTGTTCTTAACAAAAATCGCCAAGGGACGTCGAATGGGACGCCTTAACGTCCATACGGGGCCATAACGTCGGAGGGGTACCGAATGCACAGTGCTGTGCATTCGGTACCCCCCCGCAAGGCACCCGGTGGCAAGCATAGGGTAGTCGTTGAAAATCAACTACCACAGCCGGGATTTTAACCTGGACACACTGTGTGGGAGGAAATTTTAAGGGGAGAAGATGTAAAAACAACTTGTGCAAATCTTGCACACAAATTTTCAAATAGATTATAAATAAATTGCATCATTCCAGGGAAAAATATTTTTGAAATACATGCATTTTCATAAAAGAACACGTAAACATGACGGCATGATAAAACTTATTTTTTTGCGGTAGAAAATATTGCAAAATTTCGTTTTGCAATCTCCTTGTAAGCATTGCTCTCATACAAGATAAAAGACTGGGGATGCATCTAGAACGCGAAAAAAGGCAACGGAGGAAGCTGCTTCACGCGTCTGCAACGAAATTGGCCGACTGCAGTTCTTTTGAAACAAACGATTTTGCAATGCCTCGGGCACTCTTCCCACACCCTCCACTCGCGAGCATCCATCCAAAGAGGTCGGCAGACACCATACCCACCTTCTATCACGGATATCACCCCAGAAAATCTCTAATTCTATGTCTGACAGTCTCAACAGGCCTCTCTACCCAATGCTGCAACTTCATCACACATTAATGTTATGACCCGTTAATGCATTAAAACAAACTATGGAAAATTAATTTTCTTACTTTATTGGTAGGCTTCGAGAAGTTATGTCTCAAATATCTTTTCTCAAGGAAAAATTATTATCAATCGGCACGGTTACGTTCTACAACCAGCTCAGCTGGAAATAAATTTTACGAGTGCAATCATTTATCATTTTCCTGCGCTTATACAGGTATTTAATTTTCTGGTAGCGAACGGAAATCTAACAATTACAATGCAAAAGTATATTTTCAAGGATATACCCATCAGTAAAGTGGCTAACAGGGCACAGACTTTATGCTCTAATGGAAGTATCGGGAGTTATGGGGAAATTCTTTCACAATCACCGTCGAAATACTAATAATTATGGTATTTTTCCACTTAATATGGTGCATTTTCAGTACAAAACTTAAGCCTCAACCACACAATCATTTAGTTCGTCCCTCTTAGTGATCACTAGAGCGATCGCTTTTCGCGACCGGATAAGTGATCGCTCGAGTGATTATTTTTCTGAATCAAACAGTCCCTCCCGCCGTCACTTTTAGCATTATATCTGATATCACAGTTCGTTGTCATAGGACCCACATCTGGCAAATATATAGTATGTTTATGCCTACCTTTGTCATTCCCACGATTATGAAACGTTGCACTGCAATCGCTCCATACGGGAATGCGTTCTGAGTTGCTGATAAGGGGTTCCAGTGACGGTTTCAGCGACGGAAAAAGCGACCAGACGAGTGATAAAAAAGTTATGGGAATCCTCAAAATGGGAGTGATCGCCAAAAACAATTACGAGCCATTCATTACGAATCATTTCCAAGTAATCCCTCGAGTGATCGCTGGAGTGATACTCGAAACTGACAAAAAATGAACGTGTGATTCAGGCTTTAGCCACCTCAAATTATCATTCGGAGCAGTGATGTCATGGCAAAATAGGCAGTGCCGGAACGCACTTTCCTTACCCTTCTTAAGCAGTGAAGTATTACCATTTGTGTATTTTTAATTTCAAACCATTATTTACATTTTATTGCTATTTCTTTTTGTTTTGGCTACAAATACAGAAATTAGAAATATTGGAGTAAAAAAATCGATAAAAATGTTAAGTATTTGATTATTATGTCTTCTGTAAAGCAGTACTGGAACAGCGTTCCCGCACCATGACACCACCTATTCGAAGGTTCAAAAATTGTCAAACCAAGACGGCGGAACATTGACCACGCTAAAAACTCGGAAACAGAGCCTCTAGATATCCCAACATCCTTGGTCGTGGGCTGGGAAAGAGGGAGACAGGGTGGTGGGGGAGGCATCTCAGCAAGGGGGTGGGAAATGGAAAGGAAGGGGTACAAACAGGGTCCGGTCGTCTTCAGTACGGGACGAGAGAGAAAGATAGAATCCTTAAAGGGTAGTGGTGGCGTGCTAGGAGATGCATTTATGTCTGTGTTGGAGTGGGATACGAAGGGATAGCGTTCCGGATAAGGAGGAGAGGAGACTCCATGCGCCTTTGGCATGGTTTCAAAGTCAATGGATGGATGTTCGGGGGAGAGGGGTGAGAGAGGACATCCTTCTATCCCTCCTCTCAAACCCCTTCCACACACCACTTCGCCCTTTTACTCGAATTCCTTTCGGAGCCCTTCACCGACCTAATTCCTTTGGAGAGTCCATTCTACTCCCTGGTTCCTTCTGAGTCACCGGAAAGAGTCCATCTAGGACGATCATTTAAAAACGTCGTCTTTGTTTCGCAGGGGTTTAGTCAAGGGGAGTGCATAGGGGAGCCCCAATTCCATTCAATAGAAGGCTGATTTTCGTTTCCACTTTTCGGTCGCATTTTAATCGGCTTTCAAAAGAGTCCGCGGCGTAGTGATGAGTGCAGTGCGATCCACTTTTTTTACAATATTTTTCAGTATAATGTTTGCAATCGAGAGGAGTAGCATTGAAGAGTTATGAATATGATAAATCACATCGCGATGAATGTAAATATCGGTTAACCACCCTAATTATAACTTGTTTCCCCGTGAAACTCGGATCAATTTTTCTGTCAGTGACAAGAGTGGAGACTTCAGTAAACCCATTAAAATGCGCGGAGAGTGACACAACATTTACAGACCAACTTGAGGATCCTCTTCTACGAAATTTGTGGGTTTAGCTAACATACCAACTGTGGCTCTATGTGAAAACCCAAATGCCAATGTCGATATCATGCTTCACACATGGAGGTAGAAAAATTATGTTAAATATTTACACCTTAAGTAGTCGACCCTTGCTTTGCAATGAAGTGAGAACGGGGATAACTTTTTTTTATTATTTCACCGTGGAGAATGAAAGAATACACTTGGTTAGGTTCACTAATGTATTTGAAAAAGCGCGACCCGGTTGTCATAACATAGTTGCATTGTCAGTTTCTGTTGATATTTAATGATTACACTATAATCATTTCACTACAATTTTTTATGGATAATTTTCTCTAACCAAAATCAGAATGTCTCCTTTTGCTTCCTATTTCACCAGATATGATTACTCCAGACACAAGATTGATCATTTGAGGATCATATTGTGTAGATTGGATTGAATTCCGAAAGCCATATCTAAATGGTGTTGTGCCGATAAAAATGTGTATCATTTAATTTGAACTTCTTTCCTAATACCCCTGATCTACTCCATTTCGCTCGCCACCACTCCCTTTTACCAGAATTTCTTCCTCAGCATTTGTATGACCTAATTCCTTTTGAGTCCATTCTATTCCCTCGTTCCGTCAGAGACACCGGATGGAGTCCATCCCACCTGATCACTTTAAATTGTAGGCTTTGTTTCGAAGATATTTGGCTGAAATGCCCATTGTGGTCGACATAGCATCATATGCCACAAAAAACACGAAATAATTATTTCAAATCATTAAAGATGTTCATCGAATGTCCAAGCAAAAATCTATGTCACTCTGAAAGTTATCTGTTCTTAATAGCTCAAAAACTCTCTGCCTGGCACGTAGCTCCTGAGTGTAGAGCGGCTCCCAGCCTGATTCGCATGAAAACTGTTACCTTTCATAATGTGCAACTGATGCATTAGCAGCTAGCGTTTATTACTCTTTGTGGTATGCTGACTTAGGTAATTTTGATAAAAGCTTAAATGACAGTTAAAATTGGAGCAAAAGTTATAATTTCAATACATGTAATCCGCTTATAACCCAAAAATTCATCACTCTGTGCCTTGATTTGCAAATTTTTTTATGCGGTATAACTTCTATACTGGATAGGTCATTATAATTTAATTCAGTTTCGAACACGTCAAATCATTCATATGAATACTTCTTCAATTAAATCTTTAAATAAGTAGTCGTATTCCTTAATCAAACATTGCTGTCCCTCCATTTGGGAAAATATCATCATAAGCATTTATAATATTCACCACTTACAATTAGTCTAATTTTTCCACTGCATTAATGCGTCACTATTGAATGCTGTTGAGAATCATATAAGACTCCATTTTGCGCCAAAAATAAAGTTTTGAATCGAGAGGAAGCACATAAACTGGACTTTAACGCCCAACAGGATAAATTGAGGCGCATGTGAGACCAGAGAAGCAGCCTCAGGCTGCGTGGCTGGACGGAATAACCGATTTCCTTTCGTGAGAGAAAAGGATGATCGAACAGCGTTATTTCAAGCATGGACCACAGGACAGGTTTGAGAGGCACATCTTACATCTAGGACGATGGAAAAGGAGGGAAATCCTATCCACCAAGAAAGTGGGAAAAAAGGCATGAGTGCGCATAAAATCGTTTCAGGCTTAACTTGGTGGGAATAGTTCATTGTTGTTCGAGAAAATTTTTTGTTGAAACATAGCTTGGTACATAAATAAGAGGCATACCTAAATACATAAGATGCATCTCATGGAATATTTAAAAAAAAGATGCATTACATTTGCTGATCATAGGGTGGTTTTAGCCGAGGCCACAGAGTCATTGCAGACATTGGTAACAGGCTTGGAGGAAGGAATGGAAACATAAGGAATACAAATAAACGTTAAGAAGACTAAAGTGATGAATGTGAGCAATGTAGATGGTATGAGGGTGAAGACAAAAATAGGTGAAATAGATAATGAGAGAACCTACAACTACTTGGGAACTTTGATAACAGAAGACTGGAAAAGTATAGGAGAAATAAAAAGAATGATAGGAATGGCGAAAGAGGTTTTTGAGAAGAAGAAAAGAGTGTTTTGTAACAAGGGGCTGGAATTAAAATTGAGGAAGAGATTGGTGAAGTGCTATGTGTGGAGTGTGTTTATGTATGAATCTGAGACTTGGACGATGAGGAAGAGAGACAGGGACAGGATTGGGGCGTCTGAAATGTGGGTTTGGAGGAATGTGGAGGGAATACGGTGGACGGATCGAGTAAGGAATGAGCAAGTGTTGAATAGGATAGATGAGGAAATTGATGGATAAAATAAATGAAAGGAAAGGTAACTGGCTGGGACATTTGATGAAGGAATAGTATTTTGAAGTTAGCGTTGGAGGGAACGGTGGAAGGGATCAGGAGAAGGGGAAGGAGAAGGCTGATGTTTATTGGCAGCTTAAAAATAGGAAAATATAGAGACTTCAAAGAAATGGCCGGAGACAGGAAAGAATGGAGACAGGGTTGGCGCAAGGGACCTGCCGACGGGTAGAACACCACAAGATGATGACCATGCCATGTATCACATGGTGTGTAAAACATGTAAGTTAAAAAATGCATTGCTTTTAAAACCTTAAATGTGCATGACCATGATTTTGCACCACTAAGTGCAGATTCAATACTCTTTTATTCTCCTATGCTTTCCATGATAAAATACAAACTACTGATGGTAATTCCTACACTTTAATATAGAACTCCTCTCCTGACCTCGGATTTGACATTCTGTCATTGTCTGTTCCATATATTTATACCCAAAGCCATATTTTTCCCCTCATCCTACCTTCACCCTGGGTATAAATACATAAGAGAGTGCTTTTTGTATCCCCTTAAAAATGACAAAGACTCTAGAAAAATGGTCGATAGTAGATTTTTATATCAAAGTGTGGAAATTATCGTTTACAATTTATATTTTATCCTTAATTACAAGACGCAAAAAGGTATTCCAAGTATCACCTAAGGAGGTTTCTGTCCGATGCGAAGACCTTTGAGAAAATGATTATCGAGCAGCGTTATTTCAAAACATGGACTACAAAACGGGTTTTGAGAAGCACATCTTGTGCTTCTCAAAGCCCTTCTCATTTCTTCTGTTGCTGAAGTTAACATATTAGCATGTATTTGGATTTATTTCCATCCCGTTTCTAGATACCCAATCCATTAATTTGTTTTAGTCATCCTGAAGAGTTTCCTGATCAATTTTATTTTCTATTTTCCTATAAATAATACAGTCATCCGCAAAAAGCCTTATATTAGAATTTATTTTTTCCGGGAGATCATTTAGGTATACTAAAACAATAAAGGTCCTAAGACGCTTCCTTGAGGAACACCGGACGTTACCCTCGCTGTCTCTGAGCATTCATCCCCTACCTTAACTCTTTGCGTCCTGCCCTTGAGGAATTCATCGATCCACAAGATGACTCTTCCATCAATCTCCATTGGCAACTACCTCATATTAAGCATAAGCCGTTCGTGATCAACTTTATCAAAGGACTTAGAAAAATCAACTATTACCGCGTCTAATTCTTTTCCCGCATCTATTAAGTCGACAATTTCATGGCAAAACCCCAACAGTTGGGTTTCAGGTGAGTGGCCTTTTCTATATCTATGTTGGCGGTTATACAGCCAATTCTCGCATTTTCATAAATCCCAAAGGTAATTTGCTATGATCTTTTCTAACAATTTGCATAAGTACTACAGAAGTTAGGCTTACCGGTCTATAATTTTCCACTAGATCTTTATCTCCTCCTTTGAATATTGGTATTACTCTGGCCATCTTCCAGTCACTCAATCACGCATGCACGCAACTCACTTTCTTTATGGTATCAGTAGTTCCCAGCCAAAGGCTGTCTACTACTTGTTTCAATATTTATAGTTTCCGGCTAGATGTGAGTCATAGCAGTTCCATTAATTAATTAAATAGGGTGAGGGGATATGGGATGGAAGGAAAGCGGTTTTTGGGAGTTTGTGTTTAGTTTTGTCAGGGAGGTTGTAATCCCATAGATGAGCGATTAGTTCGTTATTTGTTAATGGCAGCGACTTAGATAATTTATGAAGAGAGCTCTTTAAACAGTGCAGCAGTGGAGTGATCTTCAGGTCCTTCCGCAGGTTCCGGTTGCTGATGAACCACGGAGAGCCGTCAGTTAATAATCACTGTCACTGATGAGTAGCAATCATAGGTAACGAAGTGATTGAAATCCAGTTCCGCTCATGTGTAAATTGTATTCCTTATTTTCTGAAAGGCAGCCTCAGGTGACCTAATGCAGTCTATTATTATTGTGAATAGTTCAGTTGTACAAAATTCCAATTATTATTGTAATTTTTACACAAAATTTTGGGATACCAGAAAGAAAGAGAACATTCATTATTTTTAGCAAAGCTACCATAACGCATTGACCAGAAACTTCGTCATCAGTATCAAAAATTTGTAACAATAAAGTATGGTACAATTGCAAACGATTTAGCTAAACCATCAACAGAACTCCATAAAAACAAATGTAATTGTTCTTCAGCAAGTCCGACATCTGGTGCATGCAATTGGAAGTGTATCCGGAGTCAATGTGGTTGTGCTGCATTTTGCTCGCACTGTGGGTTAAAACAGTAGAAACCGCTGCGATGGGTTTTACTGTCACTTTGGTGACAAACGAATACTGATGCGACAGCTTTTGGAAGGTATTAACAACAACAAAATTTATCCGTGTAAATATATTCCGATAATCGTGTAAAATATAAATTCATACCGTTTTGTTCCGAATACGTCGGTGAAGAATGAGCTCGATAATTTTTGGCAGTAAGATAGTGATGGCCCATGACAAGAAACGGCTGGAGATGTACGGCATTCTTATACATACTAATCTACCGATCAATTCATAATAATAATGTTTTTGCTTCTCCTCTTGACTGAATGGTTGACGGGAGCTACTGAGGAATGGGAAACTACTAGTCTTTTTGAGCAAGGTGAGAGCAGAAAATGTTGGCAGAGTAAACTGCTTCCACATTTTCCACAGATCTTACAAAGAAATCAATCCTTAATTAAACTGAAATGATTGGTAAGGAGGTTCTATAATTCAGTAGACCAAAGCATATAACTTTCGGTGCAAGGGCGCGCCCAGGATCAAAACTAGAGGGGGACAAGCCCAGGCCATTTAAGTGGTAACTCAGAAAAGGCTAAGGAAACTAAAATGTCAAGACAATTATAACAGCGCTCTGTTAGGTTAAATTATTAGATTAGTTGCTCAAAATGAAATATTTTTATTTTAATTACATGTTTTATACCATTATCACCTTTCTTGAATTTAAAGAGAATTTGGTCAAAATATTCGTTTTGAACTACATTTATATTTGCTTCTGGGGGAGTGGGGTCAGCTGCCTCCTCCTCCTGTTCCCCTCCCCCCGCTGTGTTCGCCCATGTTTTGATGGGCATACTTTGAGGACACATATTTCATTGGTTTGGATCAAGAAATATTCCATTATCTGTATAGGCTATTGACTATCAATAGCAGTAGATTGTCAACATATGTCATTTCTTGGAACAAGTTACGGATTAAATTTTTCAAAATTTGAAAACCACTACTCAAGCATATGTTTGAAAATATACTTTTTTAGTTCCTTGGAATTATTTTGAAATGAATAAATTTAAGATCAAAGAATATAGCAATTTTAATTAAAATAAATGGTATGTAGTACAATATTTCTGCCAGTGTTTGGCAGCTGAGTATAACCTTCCTTTTAGCAACAGATATAAATCATCACTGTTCAATATTATAGTAATGAATGTGTTAACATTGCCATAATATTGAACAGTGAATGTGTTACCATTAAAGATATCTATACTCAATTCCTCAAGCAATCTACAACTTTTGTGCAAGTCTCTAGCGGTTCCCTACCTAATTTGTTTAACATCTGTGCAACACTATCTCAACGCACGTCTCAGTTTTTGGCGAATAATGAAGATTTACTTTGTATTTTATTACGTCCACGGATTAAATATTTCTGTTCCAGATCCCATACACTCCCTGCGTATTCAAGCAGTGGTCAATAGCAGTGGCGGTTTCAGGATAGGAACAAGCGGGGGGGGGGGGCTAAGTGGGGTTAAAAATTCCAGCGGTAGTGGGGGTCGGAAAAAATTACCATTCCATCTTTTACCCAAGTCCCCTTCTATTATATCCCCTTCTATCTATTATAGTCCCCTTAGCCTCCCCCCCCCCCCCCATATATCCGCGACTGGTCAATAGCACCTCTCTCTTACTGTATGTACATCCGAAAATTTTTCACACACTTGTCTACTTCTTACTTCCTCAGTGCTCTGCGATAAATATTTCGTATGTGTTCCCCACAATATGTTCGAGGTTATCGTGACTACCTTGTACTTCACTTCAACTGTCGCCTTTATTGCATCCAAAACATGTAAATAGGGATCTATGGACGATATAAGCAAGAAAGGTACCTACGTGCATTTGCTCGGATTAAGTTCATGTCCCCACTCTTTTCTCCATAAATGAATGTTACTTGCATCCGATGATAGAATTTCAAAGTTATATAGATCACCACTTTTGCAAAGTATGACAGCAAATCGTCAGCAGATAAACGTATTTGCTATTTTTTTGCTACAGAGCAGAGGTATCTCTTGTACTTAATGAAGTACGGGAGTTTGATTATGATTCTTAGGAGGACACCTGATGTCACTTTGACTATATCAGAGCTAATTCTGTCAATCTATTTCATTACGATTACTCATAAAATTCGCGCATAAGTTTTATTACCCTTTTTTTATCTTTATAACTGAAATTTGTATCAAAGTATTTTTTGTAAGGTACCGAGTCTCCCTGGACCGGATCCATTACTTTCTCCACGTATTGAAGGTTAGGCTGGACGCGTGCAAAATAGTACCCCTCTTAACCTTCCCTTAATATGCTTGACGAATTTCCATCTCACCCGATCAACTGCTTATAATTCTTGCAGAATGGTGGACCACGATGACTCAATCTTAGTGATAAAGAAAGCAGTGTAGAGGCGAAGAGAGAACATGATAGGGATTGAGTGCACGAAAGGCTTAAGTGGACGTGGCCATGCGAGAAAAGTCCCGCCGAAATTTATATGCATGCCCGTATGAGACCAACCTCCATTCCTTTCTTCCCCTCCTCGTTCGGCGGAGGAAAAGATTCATGGCCCGAGAAAAAATCCCTTTGTCCGCTTTATGGATCTGTGTATGCGCATAGGTTCAGATGAACACTGTCTTCGGACTAATTCTCGAAGGCTCAAAATAAAAAAAATGGATGGTGGAAATGGCCGGCTATAAAAGTCCCTCTCGAAATGCTAATGCAAGTTCTACAATGGAATGAATTTGCATTTTTGACTCGACGGCTGCAGTTGAGAATACGATGTGGATTTTTCGGAGACCATCGTACGCCGATGAAAGATTTTAATACGCAAAAAATATACATAATTTCTAGAGGACGTAATTTCTAATATACATAGGATAGGCTAGGACAAGACGCATTTGTTAAGGGAAAGTGTAGAAAAATAGGTACAAATATATGTTCTTCTTACGAAATTTACTAAAACAAATTAGTGATCGATTTACTTTCCTATCTGGTTGGAAACAGTATTTAAAGTGAAGTGAATATTTGTTAGAAATATAATGATATATATTTCATGCTGAAAGAGGCCGGTAAACGAAAATGTTTGCCTACCATATAGGTATATTGGTTGTGTCACATCCGATTCTGTCAATTAATTGAATATTTCTAAATTTTGAAGGTATCTGTAGATATATATTGTTAGTCTAGTTACATTCTCTCTCGGTGAACGAACTTCCGAATAAATAGGCCATGCGCTATCTTATATCTCTATCGAGTCAATACCCAATCATTTACGACATTAAACTTCATTTAAATTCGCGGTTTTTAATGAATCGTAAGTACTAAAGCTACAGGCCACGGAACAAACACTGTTCTTGAATGTGTAAAAAGTATAGATGACTGAATTTTGCACAATTTCAACACGTACATTTTCACGTTAAAAAAGAATTATTACTTTGAAATGGCATCATGTGCTGAAACTATGATTCATATTTGCATAATCAAGATTTACTTTAATTGGAATATGCTACATTCCTAAAAAAAAATCATGGACATTGTAGAGATGAGATCGATCATGTAACAGTTATGAGATCTGCAAAAATCATTCTGGAAGAAACATATGGGGGCAATTTCAAACAGCTCTTTGAAATTTATTATTCAATCAACAATGAGGGTTCGTATTTAAACGAGAGGAAAAAGTAGTTCGTAACCTCAGTTCTCATTATATGAATAAACAGGAAGACTGTGAGGAGAACATTGTTCAACAAATTAAAAATCAACAGAGTAAAACACAGAAAATCAAATTACCTCGGTTAAACCCGAGGAAGCTCACGCAAGATTGTTTAAAATTTTGTCTGAACATTACCAATTATTTTAATTAAGACATCAAAAATCATTGTCAAATATAAATTTATATTTTTAGATCCACTTAAAAAATAATTTTTACCTTCCATGGTCATTTAAGTCGATTCCACACATACAAGGAGTGTGTTTGATTATTGAAATAGATAGGTGACTCCATCTAGGACGATAAACTCAAAGTTCTTGTATCGCCCCATCTTTCGGAGGGGCACTTGATCGTAGAAAATGGATAGAGGCACGATACCGCAGAATGCAAGTCGAACTATGCGCCCTAGCTTCCTGAACATCAACCATAAATCCCACCGGTCATAACAATGGGCATGGACGGCGCATTTGGGGCATGACAGCAAAAGAAAGAACACCCCGCCTTCATTCACGCTTGACGGCAAATCTCCCCGAGTCGCGGAGCGATTAGATCAACATCACAGGTGCTCTTATCTTCAAAAGAAAACAAACCAGTGGCCATCAGATTAGAGGAGCGATTACAGGAGGTTGCACCCAAAACATTGAAATATTTTGATTTTACAGAAGGTACCCCCTATAGAAGTTGGTACAAGAAACGACGATTGCAGAGTGTTTCAGTAGTAATATGCAATACCTAAGGACAGTGATGTACCTAGGAATATGCTTTGGGTGGGGATTTAGGGGGCCTGGAGGGGTGACCCACCCAGGCAACCGGTCGGCATTCAGTAACTCGTCTCACTGCCATGATATTAACAAATGATCTTCATCTTTAATCAGATACACTTATTGTGTCAAAAATAGACAAGAGTTTCACTTAATTTTATTATATTTTATATTGAGGTTTAGGGGGAGATAAATCCCCTCATGCCCCCCATAGTTAAGCCACTCCTTAAGGAGATGGTATTTTGTACATAAATATAGGGTCGAAACTCTTAACTGAGCTATGGCGTCGCAAACATTTTTGGGATGCACTCCGCAGTAACCATGAAAACGGTTTTTCTAGAGTGTCCAGCCTTTTCGACATCTTATTTAATAGGTACTCTGTATTTTTAAGGACATTAAATTATTAAGTTTGGAGGAAAATATGCGATATTAGTTGTCAATGAGTCTGCAGTCAAAAAATTGAAAGACTTTGGTTTTAAGATAGTACTACTCTATATAGTGCCGGATCTGGACGATGAAACATGAAACGAGAAGAGAAACCTGCAATATTTCAGGAGATGGTGGGGAAGAAAATTTTAAGACTTAATTGCCCTACATGCATGGGGTCACAAGTCCTTGGTTACTGATCCATGGAAACGCTAACATTTTTGTGATGTACTTTGCAGTTACCATGGAAACGGTTTTTCTAGAGTATCCAGCCTTTTCCACATTTTTTTAATACTTCGGATTTTGAAGGATGTTAAATAATTAATATTAGACGAAAATTTACGATTATAATGTCTGAAAGAATTAATATCAAAAACATTGCGCAGTCGCATTGGTGATACTCGCTCAAAACTCTCGTTTAATTCAGCCTAAAGGTATGGAAAAAAATGCTTAAAAATTTTTCCACTACCTCTCATACCTCCACTACTACTCATGAAGTAGTGCAGATTTCTCCAAAAAAAACCCAGTGCATAAATTTCATGAAAAACAAAATGTAACAGTTTTACAGGTTAACATATCGTCACATAAACGCCCAAAAAATCTATCGGCGTTCAAATATATGATGAGACTGGAAGGCTTCTATTTCCTCGATTTCCTCTCGATAAGACGTAAGGCAAGACAAAGACTTCAAAAATTAGGATCAGATATGCTTTAAAGGTCTCACTTTCGCAAAGGTTACACCCCTCGCCCACAGGTAACGCGAAATCCATCGGATGGCTCTGAGAAAAGTAGCGTCTTGATTGGCGGAGACGTGAGCAAAGCATCACCCTTCAGAGAAAAAGTCGCACTCCTTAGTCTCAATTTTATACTTTTCCAGCTTAGCAACCTAGTCGGTTTCTTCTCGGCGCTCATCATCAGGGCTGAATCAGCCCAGACGGTGCTTCAAACGTTGGCTGTAATGAAAGAATTAGCCCGGTGGGAATCCCGAGAACAGTTTACCCACATAATTCGCCGGGAAAGCATCAAATCATATTTCAGAATTTTGATAAAATAACTGACATTGTGCGATTTTAATTTTGCTTTTCTCGTCTTTTCCTTCTATTCACCGAATTGTTTTACTAAATTTTCCCCCTACTCCTCTCATCAACCTATGAATACAACCTTCTTTTTTCTTAGTTTGATAATACTGTTGATTATTATTTTGCGCATTGTTGCTTACGTTTTTCTAACAATTCATTGTTTTCTTTGTCATTGTGAGTCCTCGGTTATCGACCTCGTGCTGTTTTTGGAATGCAGTAAATGAATTAATAGATATCTTGCAATTTCGGGTATAAATTAATGAATCCATTCGCTTTTAAAACGACATCCTCAGATGCTTGCACAATCCTCATTCAGTATCGACACCAACATAAAATGATGAACCTGAATTAATCCGACTCCGCAGTCTATCACCCGCCCTTGATCCTTTGATTTGAGTCGCGCTGTGCAACGCGGGACTAGAAACGTGTGGGAGATGTACCGTCTAGCGGCGACCCCCAGGATTACTGCACGTGGTGTGTCGGCAAACACGCACTCCGTCGCCCTCGCGATTAGCGGGAAATCCGGCCGTGACGCCACCTCCGCAGGGCTAAACACTGTGACGGAATGGCCGCCGCATCAAAAGGGCCAGGGACCGACAAAAGCGACGGCCAAAGAGCGGCGCGAACGCGTGTCTATGTGCCCGAAAACGCCTTCGCCACACACAGTGCGAGGCTCGAACCTTCCGGAAGAAAGGGCCGCGAAACCGTTCGTTTGACGGTTGAAGGAAATGTTACGAGCGACCCCGAAACGTAGTATCATACCTACCTAGCCTCCACCTTGCGAACCCCGCTTCCCTGGCCGGCGGGTTTTCTCCCCCACCCAGAAAAAACCAGTTTTACTGATCCCATGATATTCTCCGTGCTTTCGAATAATATAAGGGAGATGAACGCAGGTAACTAACGATAAATAATACAGAGTTTACTTAATGTTACATACATTTCATTAAAAAAATGAAATGGACTCGTTCATGTATAATAATGGCTGGCGGGATTTTTCCCCCAAAAAAGCCGGTTTCCTGAGCCCGCGACTATGAACTACATAAAGAATCCTAAACTATAATGACGTCAACAACTCACTAAAAGTTGGTGGTTACTTTGGCCTTTTTTTATTTAGAGTTAAGAGAGAGTGGCTGAATGAGGAAGACTATTTTCGTTTTACTCGTGACGTAGTGTCGACTAATGTGAGCGATTAGCTTACGAAAATTAAGGTGAAAAATACAGCTTACTTGATGCCACACTACTTGATAAAAAACATGAAATGGGCTAATCCGTTCAGCCCCATGGTCATTCAGGTTGTTCATTTTCATCCTGGACCGTGCCCATATCCAAAATAACAGTTTAAAAAAAGAATAAAAAGAATTCGGTAAACGGAAGGGAATGATAGGTACGACGAAAGCAATCTTCTCCATCCAGCCATTTGCTCTTACGTGTAAAATAAGGAAGAGTAAGTTATCCACCAAACTTTGTTGAGGTGATGGCATTATTAGAGATCTGGCGTAATAACTTGTTCAAGAGAAACTATAATTATGCATACGAATAGCTACCACGAATGATATCCACAAGGAACCATATGCGGCCCATTCACAAGGTCGAAGTATAACCGAGAAGATAGGGCATTTCCGGTATGATGCCAGTAACTTATTGCGGTACCATTCGTTTTAGGGTTGGAGGAAAGGTTGCAGGTGACCCCAATACCTACCTAATCTCCACCTAGTGAACTCCACTAGCCTGACCGGCGGGAGTTTTCCCCCGAAAAGCCGGTTTTACTGAGCCCATGACACTCTCCGCACTGTCGACGAAAATGAGCGATGAAGAGACGAAAATTACGATGAACAATGCAAGGTTTTTGCACATCTGTGCAATCGTTTTCTTCGATAGTACGGAGAATGTCACGGGCACTGAAATAAAAGGTTAACAATTATGGTGGAAAAGTGCTTTCTGCTGGTGGTGGAAATGGTGAAAAACTACCTTTCATTTCAATAAGTCCGATTTCCAAAATATCAAACCTGAACCATTTGAACCTAATTCAGGGCTTACTTAATTCTAAAATAATTCTAATATTACACCAATTCTACACATTTTGTATGATAGGGTTCTCTTCCTTCTTTTGTACTTTGCATGTTCGAAGTAACATGTTTGCCACTCCCTAAATGTTAAAGTTAAGGAAACACAAAAATCTGCCTAGCCAAATTAAAATTTTTCAAATATTGACAGAATTTCTCAAATATTCACTACACATTTCACGAACTGTCTTTATGATACTTATGATCGGTATATTCTAAATCAATTGATTCAATCAGAAGCTTGGCTCACAATTAATTTAAAACACTATAACATAACACTGATAAGGTATGATAATCAGTTTTCCAGTTGCTCTGCACACACACTAAAATGATTTGAACTCGTCAAAGTTTGAAAGGATTCTTCACATCTCACTTCCCACTCATCCCTTACGATTTAGAATCAGTTTATGTTATTTCACATAACCATTACGTAGTCAATGAAATGAATATGCTGAAACAAATTGCGAAACTAGATATTGCAACATTAAACAAATTTCAAATCTCACTTTCACTCATACCGTAACCAAAACAAAAACGACAGCGCAACGAAATGCGTAAAATGTAAACTCTGGTGAAAGGTCATGACGAAGTGCTCAGAATAGGTAATAAAATCAAACAGAACTTATGAGCGTACAAAAAAATGAAAATTAATACTCCCTCTGTTCGATGTATCCCTAAAGAACAACTACCTCAAATATGACACCCGAAAAGGTACCACGTTGGTACCTTTGATCGAAATGCATACGGTAGATTGTTACGCACAGTATGGAAGAAATAAATAATTTTGACGAATTTTATACACACTCGAATCACTTCACTCTCTACTTCATCGTCTATATGTAATCAATTCACCTAGGGGTACCCTCAAATGTGTCCACTTACACTAGAGTCACAATGAAAGGTCACTGCACGTCGCAATTTCCTTTCAGCTATGCAAAAATTTCAATTCCTGCCCATAATTACACTACATACGTTGCCTACGTCACTCGAATAATGGATTTTCGTGTTCCATTTTGGTATGAATGCGTAAAAAATTCATAAGAGTATACAAATAGATCCGGAGCTCGATCATCCACAACGGTCCGCCATACTTAGTAGCTCACTTTGTCAAGGCAAAAGGGCGTTTAAGAGCCGGATACTAAGATAGTAGCATACTAAGCTTATTAGTCCTTGTAACAAACTATGAATACCATTGTGCTAGTATGCTACCACTTAGAACGCTACTTAGGCATTAATAGTATACTAAGGAAACAATGAATACGGCCTACGACTGCGACTACGATACGCAGAGGTCAGCAGAGACTTACAGAGAATAATGTGAGTTGCGTAATAAAAACAAATTTCTGCGCCATTTAGAGCGTAAATTGAATACATTCTGGTAATAGTACCTTGTCGAATAGAGAAGAGTTTGTTAAAGCCATTAGGTGTCAAATGGAAATCATCAATAGTTTATGATTTCATCTCAAAAGCTAGAGCACTCTGAACAACTGCTCTGAAGTACCTAGGTTAAAAAATGGTGGTATGGTGAATACCACTAATATTCGGGATAGATTTTCGTGCCGACAGTATAACACGATAGCGACGCTGGGCGTACGGAATAAGTTATTAAGATCTTCCCACAGTTTTTGTGGTTTCCACAAAAATGTCTCTTGAATAGTTATTAATTGTTGGCTAAAATTGAGCTCCAAGCGTTATACACAGCAAAATAAATATTAAATAATGATTTTGCATTATTAATTGAATAGATTTTAGAATAGTCAGCAATTTCTTGTGAATTTAAAAATTCCATCGACGATAAAGTGGCTTACGATTAGCTCTGACTTTGAAAAATGACCCGTTATCGGAAATTTCGGAATCAGAAATTTCGGGGGGCAATGGGGCAAGTTTCAGCCCAGTGAAAGGTTCAAACAGCGTTCAATATTGAAATACGGCGGTAAAGCATCAGTTCTGACATTTGACTTTGTTTAACATTGGCATAATCCATCATTCAAGTACCAATCACCTAAGGTCACATTTAGAGACATAGAACAGTTAAAGGTTTGTAGGTGAAGATATGATTGAAAGGTTGTATAGGCATTGGATGCGAAAAAAATTTATGATGAAATTTACTGTTTGTAAGAAGAAAAAAAAGATTTTGTGAAATATATTTTGTGTCAAAAGACTCACATGCAATCGAAAATATAATGAAGAGCACGGCGCATAGATCGGCTAAGATAAGTTAAGGAATTAGTCACAATAACCCAGTATTTCAAGTATAATTCGAAAAAACACATTCGAATAACTATCCGAAAAAATTATATTTTTAGCTATCCATACAAAAAAGAAGGCATTTCTTGATGCCGAAAAAACAAAAAAATTGGAATTTTCACCCCTTATTCCAAGACACAAAATCGTCCTCCCAGCATCACCCAAGGCGGTGTCCATTTCTAATCATAAAGCTTAAATTCACGACATTCTTATCACATAGCTCAACTAATTGTACTAGAAACAATAACTGTTGCCGCCTCTTAAACATGCAAATTGTATCACAATCCTTATACTATAGCACTGTTAGTACAACATGATCCCCGGTGCTCCGTCTGTTCCACAGTTTCCCTTCAAAGGAGACCATCTTTTCCTCTTCCCATAACCCCATCACACGGATCGCGCCTGCCGATAACAGAGCGAAGGCTTCGAAACAAGCTACTCGCGCGATTTACAAGGAAGTTTTAACCTTCTCCCCCTCTCGCTCCCTGAGACAGACACGGGCGCCCAAGTCTCCGGGCGGGAAAAGGCGATTAGGAAGGGGAAGGAAAGTCGATTAAATGCTCAAATTTCAAGAAGTTAAAGGGAGTCGGGGAAAATGGGGCTATCAGTTTAAGAGAGCGCCAAGCTACGTGATTAAAAACGACCCTGGAGAGGTCTCTGTAACGATCCCCGGCGCAGTGTCGTGTCCCAGGAATGCAAGCACCGAGTAAGTGTATATGCTCAGTTGATGTTTGATTTTTGAAACTAACAAGCCATCCACTTGGCTCAAAACAATGAAATGCTGGGTGTTCATTCCGGCTATTATTAGCGGTCGCTACCTCGATTAAGTGAATAAATAAGAGACTTCCGCCACTTTTAATACAAACAGCTTTAGTAATTTTCCACACTTTTTAATTTTCTCAGCTGGTTTCAATGTTTTCACATAATTATTAAGAGCTGTCTTTTGGAAGTAATGTCTTGTCTTTTCACATTATTATCAAGAGATATCTCTGGTTAATTATGTGAAAACATTGAAACCGACTGAGCAAATTTGAAAGTGCTGAAAATTCTTAAAGCTGTTGGCATTATTACTATCGATAAATATCCTCAAAGTGATCTCGCCGACGATCAATCTGAACTTTTGCTACCCTCTCTTGGCTACCTATTGTCAGCTGCAGACAACCCTTAGTCACTATTCCCGTTTTCCTTTTTCTATTGACTCATTTTATAATATATATGATCGTTGAAACTAACAAGCGAAAGCATCCACTGAACTCAGAGCAATGGAATTCTGAGTGCGTTGATTCTAGCTAATATTAGCAGTCGCTACTTCAATTAAGGGAATAAATAAGGAAGTTTCGCCACCTTCTCTTGGCTAGCTAATATCAGTTGTTGGTAACCTCCTTCTGTCCTTCTGTTGTCCTCCTTCTGTTGTTTTCTTTTCTATTTACCCATTTGATGTTTCATTTTTTAAACTAATTAGCTATTGCGTCCACTGTACTAAGAACAAAATAATAGCGGGTATTCCTTTTAGACATTATTAGCGATCGCTGTCTAAAGTCAGCGAATAAATAAGCAGTTTTTCCTACCTTCTACGAGCTAGCTAATATCAACTGTAGCAAATATTTAGTCATTATTTACATTTTCATTTTTCCCTTCAATTTCTATTCTGAGACAAGGTCTACGAATTCACAAAAAATATCAGAATACAAAAGAAAAATTACTGGAATACGAACGGTTTGTATTTTGAATCTGATCCGAAATAAATTACTGGCTTAGCTTGATTGTTACCTCATCGACAGGAGTCAAGAATGAAATGGAAAAAGGAACGTCTGAATCTTAGAGTAAAGGCTTAGAGAGCGAATATCTAGCACCCTCATTGGTAAACACGTGTACACATCACATATATCATGTGATGTGGGAAATTTATGCATCAACGAGCCTGGGAGACAAAATTAGGTAAAAATGAAAATGGAATACAATTATACGAGGGCTGTTTTTTTCAACATCCGATCCCTCAGCTAAAACAGCATGCAGACGATAGGCGGTTACTGCGCGAATAGGTCAACTGCGCGTCCTCCGCACCACACGCTCAAGTCATTTGTGACCATTAGTTGTTAGTTTAAAGTTAGTAGCAATCTCATTAACTACACTGCCTCAATAGATCCTCCCGCCAAGTGTGCGCTGCGTAGCGACATCCAGAAAACTCGCCGGATGGCTTCAGCATATGCTTGTCTAGACTTTTATGCTAACAAGAGAGAATTTAAACGTTAACCCTAACACGAGCAAGGTGAGTCTCTTGGACTCATCGCATCACATTTTTGAGAATTTTATAGTGATATTAAAATGTCAGCATGTTGTAAATGTTTTACTTCTTCTAATTGTATACTTCCTATAAATTAGAGTAATTCAAACTTCTTTCGGAATTAAAGTAACTTAGAAATAATTTTTTTCCCTGAATTCCCACAAATCCGGGCATCGTAAGTATGTTTGCACTAAATGTAAAAAGTAATGTGCATTTTACAAATATTTGGTTTGAATTGTCAAAATGATGTAAAATTATCACTATGTACATGTAATGATAAATATTTGATGTTTTATGTAGTGAAAACAGAAAGAATTAGTCAAAATGGTCCACTGTACTCGCTGTTTGACTATGTATGAAATTAATAAGTAATGTAAAACCTTTGTTAAACAAATAATAATAAATTTTATGTTAAATGATTCTAAGGTGCACAATATATACAAATTGATGTGAAAAGTAACATTTTTCACTGTTTTATAGTTTAAATTAAATGCATAAGTTAAATGAGTCCATTGGACTCATCTTGCCCGATTACGTTAGAAAAATATGCTGCCCGTATTAGGGTTAATGCAGCTGCTCACTGAGAAAAATTACGCTCACTCCCATTCAAAATAAATTACGAGAAATGCTGACCTGTGCAAGTGTTCTGATCCATGACAACGCCCGTCATCTCAGCGCTGATGCGTCCCAACTGCTCCTTGAACAATTTCAATGGGATATTTTCGATTATCCGCCGAGTAATGTCGACCTACTGTCGGCGTCAAAATGATGTGCCGCTGATCTACATAAATTTTTGCAGCTCATTGTGGAAGATGAATGCTGTAGACGTAGTAGTTTTCCCTAGGTTGAGTTACAAAGCTCATGAAGTTGACAAAACGGCTAATTTTACGGTGCGCGGAGTCACTTATTGCACTAATGTGTCTACATTTTAAATGTTTTCGTAAAACAAAAAGTAAATTTGAATTAAAAACAAATTTTTCTTTAAAAAGACGTATAATTTATTATTTTAGCATGTGCACGAGCACAAATATAAATTTACAAAGTACAATTGCACATCATTTTGACGCCGACAGTAGTGCCGTTTGACGTGTGACTTCCATCTTTACGCTGAAATGAAAATGTGGCAAGTAGCGTTTTCGAACGGGCGATGAGCTTCAGGAGAAATGGCAAAAGTCATTGGAGGTCATTGGTGGCAATTTCTTTGAAGAAGGCATGGTAAAACTTGTCCACACGCACGACCAATACCTCAATCGCTAAAGTAATTATGTAGAAAGGACACCACAAGTGTGCTCAATATTAAGCCATGAAATAATTTTTTATCGATCACTTCATCTTTCGCTCATGGCCCATCGGAGATTGAAAGAAAACCGCCCTCGCACTATTTTTACCTTTTCTCTCCGGTGAAAGGTCAAGAATACAAATTACCTAATAATTTTTTTCGAAGAGTAATGAGTTCTCATTTTTTCGGGTTTATCTTTCATTGCTAAGTTTTTCGGCAAACTTTTGGGAATTTAACCTAAGTTTAAAATTCATTACAATTTATTAGCAATTTTTCATAAATTATTAAATGCATTTAAGCACTTAAGTGTGCAAATTGAAGGAATAAAGGCCATTCTTGCATAAGCGTTATTCGGACCATCTCATGTGTTCCTGATCCAAACGGGGCACAAATGTAAAGATGGATCGATCGCAGTGATACGACATACTATAAAAATATTCATATCCTCCTTGGACAGTTTTTATAAGATAATATCTTTATAAAGCCAGGAATTTGATTGGGTGAAGAATAAAATGCATTAAAAAATGAAACTTGAGATGGACTTCACAAGCCATCATGTATGATGTTGGGCACGATATGGTGGAAGTTCTTCATATTATTATAATAAGATATTGCAATATTTCCACTGAGTTTTATTATTACACAACGCGTTTCGTCGTTACAAACAACACTTGATAATGTTGTTTGTAACGACGAAACTCGTTGTGTAATTATAAAACTCAGTGGAAATATTGCAATGTCTTATTTTAATAAGTCACAAGCTATGTTGCATTTCCAAAGGTGCCATTACTTATTCTTGAAATGCCTGAGCTAATCGATATGGTATAGTATTTAGAGGAAGCGACCGATATCTTCGGTCATTTGCGCCATGAGGTGGTACGGCGGCAATAGACCTCGTAAATAGATTGCATGACTTGTAGTGCAGCCCACTAACCTATGTAAAACTTAAAGCATGTTTCTGAATTTCTATTCTATATTCCATTTCTAACAGCATAAAGTACTATAGTTTGTTATTATACGGGACGTTTTTTGGACGGTGTGGTGTGCATGTGGGAGTCCAAATGCATGCTGGTGATTTATCACCCCCTGCCAAACACCCTAGAGGTGGCTCGCAGGGTATTATGTAGATGTAGATGGTAGGTAAGGAAGGATGGAGAGAAACCCGGCGTCGGCATTAGACTGCTTTTAACGAAAGGTGCCAAGGGGACCATGGCTTGATGTCCCATCCGACGGACGGAGTGTTGCGCTTGAAACGCTCTCCACACAATATTCAAGCAGGGATCGGACACACTCTGAAAATTCTCTGTCACCGCCAGTTTTTGAACCCGTGCCCGCCGAGTGGGAAGCCAACACTCGCACAAACCCTATCCCCTCAAGCAATTCTTTTGGCCACACTTTCCCATCAGAAACCACCTGATGTCAACAAGTGGAGGAGGGCAGAAAACAAGAACGTGATAAAAGCAATGTTTTGACGATTGCAGCTCAAGACTCAAAAACCAAGATGGTGTAGCAATCTCAACAAATGCGTTCAGCATGATCCTCCTCCGTTTGCAGTTACCCTGAAAACCATTCCCGGCCAGAAATCCCTCTTTCGCTATAAATGAAGAAAGAAACGCATCTATCCAATCCCTTTTTACGAGTTCCAACACGGAGGACGTTGAGGAAATGAGAAACTGGGTTGTTTCACAGTGCCCTTCCCTTTTTACTCCTTCGGCCTCCTATTCCTGCGGACTTTTTGCTCCTGACGGAATCATCTCCTCGTTTGATTCCCTCCGTAACCATTCTAAAAACCTTTTCCGTGCTCTCTCTCCCACGTCTGCTAGCATTCTGTCCATTATTTACCAATTTGATTAATTAGAGGTATTGATGAATGATATATTGATAACTGTGATTGAATAAGTGTGCCCTTGCCTCAACCAAATTATACTTTGTTCCAAAGATGTTTTTTGTACGTAGGACAAAAGTTTTTTAATTTGTTACCCCATTGATGCTTTATTTTTAAGTATTTGAAAATTTTTTTGCTAAATGCACATTCTTGGGTTCTCACAAAAAAATTGTAGAACAAATATTGTTATAAAATATTGATATAATGAATTATAAATACTATTTTAGTTGTTATTTTTCATGTACGCACTTAAGCTTTGTTAACATAGATTACCAAAGTAACACAAATTGAACTACACAATACGCAAAGCATAATTGATTTTTATTTTGGATGGCAGCCTCAAACAGGCTATCCTTCGAGGCTACCTAAAATTGCTCAATTTTGCCATTGTCAGGTAATTGGTGTGTGGAGTAATGAAATTATTATTACTATTACTATTATAATCACCGTTCCTGAAAAGTAGCAATCACTGCCGGTGACTTAATACTCGAAATCTCTGTGATTGGATCACTGAATCCGATGAAGTATCACAGGCTGCTACAAAGTGATGAGCGATGCATCGTAACTTGTGATTGAAGAGAAGTAGCTGATCATTGCCGGTTACTAAATCACTAAATACTCGAGATCACTGCGCCTGTGAATGGGGTGAAGATAGCTTCGGCTGCTCCCAATTACCAGCATTAAAATAATGGATGTATTATTCACCTAACATGATGAATAAGACATTCTTTAAGAAATATACAGCTAACGGTTTGAATCACGATAGTTTTAATATAAAATATGTTAAAAAAATGCCGACGATATTTCAATGATTGCCACTTATCAATTCCTTAACCACATCAAATTTACTTAACTATCGTAATATAAACTCAGAATCAGAACTTTTCCCTTAAAAAAATAATTTTGCCTAATTTTCCTATTTTAAATAAATTTATTCGTTCCTTTTGCGGAGAGTTCATTCATTGTAATTGGACAAAATAGCCGGAATAGCAGCACCACAGATCACGGCTGACTTTTATTAGTGTTTCTCCTCAGTGACAGCGATCACAGCTAAGAATCACCGTTAATGATGAGTAGCAGTTGCAGGTAACCAAGTGATTGGAAAATCACAGTTTCGCTCATTACTAATTAATGGGCTTAAAAACTTGTCGTTGTAAGTCAAAAATCAAGCTTTCTCAATAATTACTTTCCAGTTGTCATTGTTCTCACGATTATAACCTTAATCCTTATCACCTTATCAGTATCATCACAGCATCGTTATTATCAATACATTTAACAGTTCTTCACTTTCGGCTTCCATTATGCAATGTAGTGATCCAGCAATAGACCATTTTGGAGTCTGTTTCCATGGAAATCTCAAAATTAACAAAAATCGTCTTACACCGGTATGTTTCTCAGCCCTCAAATCACTCACATACTGCAATTGTGCCAATTTACAGTGAAACAATAATGCGATAGTAATGAATTTAAGTAAGAAGGATAACAAAAAAGTAAGAAGGAAAACAAACATAAGAGACAGGATTGCAAAAATACAAGTAATAAAATCCAATGAAAATATGAAAGAAGAAAAATGGGGACCTTAGATTTTTACAGATATGTAGAAGTACGAAGAGACGGTAGTACAAAAATCATGAATTCACCCTCGCATTTTATGTGACTATTATTTCCAAGTTATAAACCGTACCTCAACAATAAAATTATCAGTACAATAAAATTCCCATTTCCAATAGCATTGATTTTCCAGATGGTAGTCAGCCAGATCAATGTATGACTTACTCCTTCAATTACAGAACAGACATCGCATAAATCGTACAAATAATATAGGAGAACTTGAAAAAATAATAATCCTTCTAGGTTGACGTAATTGTACTCCATGCAAAAGATCAATGTCGATATATATTTGACGTTTTCTGAAATAATATCAAGTCCGAAGTTCAGGTAAAAACAAACACACGATATGTTAAATTTTTGTACTACCTATTTACGACAAGTTAAGATGTTGAGAATAAGGCTCAAGTTTTTATAGTAACTAAACCTGTAAATTATTTTTCCAGTTATCAGAACCTTAGCATTTCTCTAATTTTTCGCACACACTCATCTTTAGACCTCTCTCCAACCTTCATGCAAGGGTAGCTGCTTAAAGCAGACTGTTGGATAACTTTGTTTTTCGATTGAATTCTAACACCTACGACAGGATAATAGATATCAAATCACCCAGGTGCCATTTCTCTTAGCATAGCTCTTGGCGGGCTAACATCTATTCACATCCGCGTAGGCAACTGCCATGTCATTCCAAAAATCATTTCCGATTCATTTTTTCCTTAGTAAAATTTTGATTATGGTTTTTCTGTCTTTGCTCAGTTTCAATAATCTTAATTTCCAGCTGATCGAAAGCTATTACTATTCATCATCATTGGCAAACAACACTATTATTGGTACGACGCAGCCATTCACTTTTCTCCACTTTCCGCTATCCTTTTCAAGGCGACGCATTTCTTATTTTTATGCCCTTTATAACCTGTCCTACGTAACTATTTCGGGACCGTCCCTTGCCCTTCTTCCCTTTCAACTGTTCTTTTACGATTGTTTTCCAGAAGTTCATCATCTCTCATTATGTGGCCAACTAAGTTGTCGTGTATGCTATTATCGTTTATAATATCTCTAGTCACCATTCCTCTTAGGCATACATTTGTACCGTTTAAATCAATGCTGAAAATAAATATCTATTTATCACCCTTCAACATTACATCTACATCTACACAATACCCCGCAAGCCGCCTAAAAGGCGTGTGGTAGGGGGTGTTAGGACACCAGCCGTTTACAACTAAAAAAAATGAAGTGCTCTAACGAGGTTGGGGCTAGCGTTTATTAAAGTTCTTTATGGTTCGGGGGAAAAACAAATTCCCATATCTACCCGTTCGGCAAAACATCTCTCTTAATTTATCGCTTCTATTGGACCTGGAAGTATTGTGTGGCTCCAATATTATGTACTCTGTGTCGCTCTTAAAGATATCCATTCACATATAGCCACAAATCACGAGAAATGTAGTAATTTGAAATACATAGGAACTGAGGATATGGATCATATTCATCCTCACAGGGAAGTTTCCGACTTAAGCGACCAAAACTACAGATAGATGGCTTCCGACAACGTCTCTCAGGCGCTGGATCTGCATACAGTCAAAAATTACATAAAAAACACGCTAAAGGTTTTTCCTTTCATTTCACTACAAAGGGAGACTGAAATGTGACTGGCATGTGTCCGTTATCCTTCACACCCGAATGCGTTTTCTAAAAAGGTTTTTTTTTCGGTACTTTTTTGTTGCCTTTTTTTACTTAGAGCTATGGAAATGGAGGAATGAGGTGAAAAATGGAGGATGTGAGTAGCGCTCTTAATTTCCTGTCTGAAGGGTAGACTTCAAAGCACATCATGAGCCTCAAGGATATGGGGATAAAACTTTTATCTGCATTCCGATGAGCTCACTAATACAAAGAACAGGAAGTATGTCACCTTGCTCTGAGAATTCATTACCCAATACATGAAATTTTAGGCTTTTGCACCAGTCATATATTAAATGTGGCAACTAACCTTTCGTATTTTCACATGAATTGCCATGATAAAAAATCTAGTACCTTGAGCCTTGGAATTTCCATAGCAATTCAGGAATCAGGATGCCTGAGTCATCTGCGCAATGGCCCGAAAGTTCAAGGGTTCGTGGTTCGATTTCTGATCGAGGGGATTTTTTTCACAAGGCAATTTATGTGAATTACAGCGCAGTTTACGCGGCAGGACAAGAGAAGAGCGGAGGTGATGAAGCTCATTTAGCTTCATCACCTTCGCTCTTAACATGTGCTGGTTGGGCAGTCATGGACAATCATACCATGGATGGTGGTTAGGTGAACCTCTTACCCGCGACCTTTGGTTTATCGAGTACGGATTTAACCGCCACCGAGTATGGCGAGATATGTAGTCTGTAGGAATCGAAGCTTGGTTAACTACTTCGTATGTTCCTACACTATCACCGAGCTGATTTTTAAAACCTTTTGGGTGGCCATCAAAGCTGCAGCACGAATCGTTCATCGGTTCGTGTATTTTCAATTTTGATAGAGCTTGAAAAACAAAAGTGCCCTTACTCATCGGTTTCTCGATCTGTCGCCTACGTATAGATCTATTTGCGACGAAAAATAACCAGCCTTAAACCTTTCGAGCATTATTTGATGACCTCACGACCTCATGCCGAGCGGGTAACCGCATATTAGTTACTCCTCTCCTCCACGCAGCTTACTAGTAGTCGCGATGTTCGTTGCTTTTCGCACTGTTAAGCGCGATTACTATAATCTCAAGTAGCACTGTAATCTTTAAGAGTTCACGAACAAACGGAACTGTAATAAAGTTACAAAGTCAGGAAAACAAAGGTGGCAACTTACGTGTTATTTCATGTATTAAATTATGAGGGAATGATTGTGAGGGAATAAATAAAGTATTTTTTTGAGAACGAAGATTTCCACGGTGCGTGATAAAATTTATTTTTTTATATAATTTAACTTTTTTAAAGTAATTTTAATCGAAAAAATGGATTTAATCTAGACAACCGTTGGAGGAAATTATTGTACCGGACAAAGAGCAGCTGCAAGAATAGGTGGTTTCAGGGCCCTATATAATGAGGGCGAAAATTGTTGAACGGCATCTTCGAACTTAAGACCATGGAATGCTATCGAAACTGTTGTCTTCGCTATAACAACCGACGCGACGCGGCAATTATTAATGTCTTCCACCGATTACGGTAAGTTTCTATGCAAAATTTAAGAATTGTTATGGTAGCGTCTCCTTCTTTCATGTACCTTTCTCTTTAATTCACAATATGGCTCACTTACTCCCTCATTATATCTAAAAATACAGTTTTCTTCCTTACTCTCCCTCGTTTACCAACCATTCTATCCTCAAACACTGTTTTAAACACCCCCTCTCCGCTAAATACTCGCTACATCCAGATGTTCTGTCTTTTCCGTATCTCAACTAGAAACTGCTCACCCACCATACCCAGCACTTCGTCGTTCCTCTTCATCTCCTTACACAATGTAATACACATTATCTTCTTCTTCATTCTTTTCCACACCGACGCGGTAGTTACCGAATATGAATAATTTCATGATGTATTTTCATAGTCGTAACTTGTCTGTTTTTCTATCTATCATGGAATATTTTTAAATATTTCATATTTCGGTTTCAAATGAACGACATCAATGCAGGAAATAAAAGAATGAAGATACAAACGTCAGTGGCTCTGTCATTTCCAGCTATGAACGAAAACATGTAACACGGAAACCAGAAAAATCCCTGCCACAGTTTTGCGATACCTCCTCCAATTCAAACTCTTTTTTTTCAAGCTCTTACGCCAAGATCCACTCCACTTTCTCTCTCAGCGCTTTTTTTGAATGAAACACATAAAAGAAGCGAAAATGACAGCGGCGGTTATATGACACCGCAGCGAACATCGCCCGCCGTGACAGCGCGACGCGTTTATGGACCGAAATCAACATCTTTAGCGCCCCCACGGAGGCGACCACCTCCAACGCCCTCCCCCTCCTCGTCTACCACCAGCCGGCAAACCCTCATGAATACAGCTCTGTCGCTCATTACTGAATCGTTCATCGTGAACGACTCATTCTCCTGAGCCGGCTTTTTAAATCCATTCACTAATTTTTAATGGCTCATATAAATCATATCGTTCAAGTGATCCAAACGAATACGAAATGCCTGTTTAAACGGTACATTGGCTCGTGAAAATTAATGTCGAATATATGTACGCGATATAAACGCAAAAAATGCACCCAACCCACCACCACCCAGCCACCCAACTTGTACAAATCTATGAATAGAAAATAGAACTTATTTTTAATTGAATCATTCATTTGTACATGTTCCGTTCCACAAAAAGTGTTAATGTAATGAGTCATGAATTCGTACGTTTCAATGTATCGAAGTAAACAGGCCTTTCGATCTGAAGTAGGTACCGAGAAAATTTCATGCATTAATCTACGTCCTTTGGAGTACTAACGGCTTTTCTGAATAACTCACCTTGTGATGCAAAAAAAATCAAAATAAATAAGTTACACGAAAAAATTACTTAAATCACAGTGATAACAATCAATAGCCCAGCGGTGTAGGCAAATAAACTAGCGTGATATTCACTTACTTTATCTCTTTCCTTCCCACGTTCCAAGCGGGTGAGAAGTTAAGACGAGTGATGAATACCACCGGGCAAGGTGAATATGATTAACTTGAATAATGCCTTACTTTTACCCATGAGGGGACTCCTGAAGCGGTGACCTGAGACGATTCTGCTGATTCGGGCACTTCAAAAATATTGGTACAATTCAGTAAAGAGATTTCGCTCTTTAATATTTGCCTACTATCTCTCACTGGTACTCGGAATCAGTAGAGCTTCTCAATAACTTCACCCTATGTTAGGTTTTATTTATAACAGCACTGCATGATATTTGATTAAAAAATAAATACGAATACGACTTGGGCAGGATACACAGAATACGAATACGAAACAGAAAGGGCAGGATACACAGAAAATTAGCGATAGTATAAAGATTTACGTTCACCACACTTCGCGCAAATGACGGACGTCTTCTAGGCGAAACATGTACAAATTAATCCTATGGTACTTCAATCGATGGCTTCCACAAATATTCACTAAGGAGACGGGTCCGTAATTGGCCCGAATGTTGGTAATTATGAGTACCTTTATCGTCCTTTATAAGTTTTGTATCCTGCTTCTTCTGTCTCCAAGGCGTGGTTATTCCAGAATGGCTGCTTTCTACAATTGAAAAATGTATAATTATACATTAATTAAAGCGAATAAATATAAATATTATTTTTATACATATTATAACTGCATAACATGCGCACTCGTATAGATCATGTTCTTACTAAAGTGTTTTTCTACATTTCCAACATTTCTGAAACTTCCCAGCCCCTTATATTCGCGCCCCTGATTCAGGGCGACGGCGAACAAGAAATAGGCGGGAGAGAAGGAAGTGGGGCTACTACCCAATGAGTACTGGGGAGGGAATTGCGGGTGAAAGAAATAATAACGAACGCAAGCAATAAAAATAACAGCCATCCACCAACACCAATCACATTTGTCCTCGGCACGCCTCTTTTTTGGAAAAACGCGTTGAAAATATAAAAAAAGAAGTACGGAAAGAACTGTCTGTCGGCGGTACGAAGACAAAAAAGATATAGGAAGGCTCGAGGCCTTGTGTAAAAGATAGAACGTAGAATTTTTCTGTTCCCCCTCCTCCTTTTCACTCTTCACTTTCCAAAAAAGATTTAACGACACAGTAACATGTTGATATAGGTTAACGAGCGAGAAAAAGGAAGGTTGTATGGAAGAGAAGGGGAGGGAGCTATATTATTTCCCTGCAGATTACTTTCCTCTTTTTATTATTCCTACAGCGCGGTATCGGATTATAAGTGCGCCGGCCCAAACTGGTTAGGGGCGGGGCATTATCGGATAGCTTAAGTGCGGGCGAGGGATCTTCATTTTTTTCCGCACATAGTCAAAAGCGCGCCAACGGATGGGGTGGGGATGAATGAATGGAAATATAAAGGTGCGAAAGGGGGTAGGTCTTTTGTGCATATAAATATGTGCACGTTTCGGAGGATATATATTATATCTTTATTTCAACCAACGGTGTTAGCGTGGTAAAATGGCTAACGTTTCATCCGCCTCCCTCTTATAATGCCCTCTTCAACTTCTTTGTGATGGAAAAAAATTTGGTACAAATCACTTTCTTAACGCGAGCGCATTGTAAATGTCGTCACCAAGACGGGAGTTGGTTTTTAGATTTATCGAGTAGATACGGACCTTTTGGGACGTTCACTGATGGTTTATCTTTTCTGTTATCACTAGAGCATCCCATCCCTCATTTCCCACAAAATTCGCTCGAGGGATTGAGAAGTTTTTTTGCATTGACTTATTATTCATAAAATTGGATATGAATATTTCACATGGGGCTTATTCCCTCAAGTAAAAATATTTCATTGCTATCACACACTTTTATGGCTTTTTTGCCATAAAAATGTTACCATATGACTGTGCTTGTGTCTAATAATAAAAATTGCCATTCTGGGGATTAATATCACCGCAATGTATCTTTTGTAAAACATTAATTTAAAATAATAGCATTAACAATGGAAGCCCTAACTATACCAACTAAATGAAACATTGAAAACAGAATTATAATGCATGATAATATAAAGATTGGGTTTAATGCACATGTCTATAACATACGTAAGATTGAAATAAAATGTAGTTGTACTTTTTCACAATTGCCTATTTAATACGTATTCCGTGTACGAATTATTTAATACATTTCGGCTCACAGAGCCACCATCTGCTTCCTGTTCTGGCCGTACTTCATGTAATTTGTGAGCCGATACGGGTGGTATTAAATTGTTAAATAATTGTGGAAAAATACAGCTACCTTTAATTTCAATACGTCGAACTTCCACTATATCATGCCAGAATCGGTTGAACATACGTAAGGAGTCAGTTCTAGTAAGAAAGCAATAAAATAGATGTTGTAATACAACAGTAAGTCTTAGATTGCCTCAACGTATGAATAAAATTAAGAAACTATCGAGTTGATAACTTAATCAGGAAATTATTGCACAATATGCTCAATGAAGCTCGCTTAATTTCTACAACTGTTTGCAGGAACCATGTGCACCAACAAATAATTGAAAAAAAAATTAAATTTACTCCGAATGATGTCCTAAACCCTCATTTTTTCATGTCGAAAATAACAAGAATATCTCTTACCAGCTATAAAAGTAAATCTCCTATGTGATAATGCTCATCATGAAAATATGACTTCGAAGCTCAATTCAGCAGGCACAGGCAATTCGATAAGTGAGTAATTTAATTGGCGAACCTTTTTCTTTTATTTCCCTCTCGGTTTAACGAAATATTTCAACGCCACCAAACCATTTGATTCCAAAAAGCGCGCGCGGAAAACGACGTGACATTCGGCAAACAAAAAAAAAATAAAATAAAACCACGAAAAAATGGCAATTAACGAAGAAAAAATTTTCAGCGGTCTAAAGTGCTTTCCGATGACGCATTCCATTTCAATGTCGCCAACTTTATCACGCAATGATTCGCTTCGCCATTCAAATGGTGGGTTCAGGGGATTCGGCAAAAGGAGAGAGAGAAGGCAATAAAAAAATAAAAAGAAAAAAAGAATAATTTTCGCGAAAAAAAATCGCAATAAAACAAGCAGTATAGCCTTGATTACGGAAAAATTGTGCTTTTGTTGTGCCCTATCTATCGTGCCACAGCAGACTGCTCATGTTATCTCCCCATCCCTCCTTCCATATTCTCTACGTTTCTCCATACCCCGCACATCAGTCCATCTGTCCTCCGGCTATCTCAGCAGATCCGCGGTTCTCGCAGTGTCATTATTCACGCGTATATGACCGGGTGTATTTTTCGCTGTCCGTTACCAATGTCACAAAAGGAGAGAAAAACGGCGGCAGCGCGCGACACTGCGTAGGAAGCGATATTGGAAACGCATTTCAAGGGCCTCTCTCCGCTACGTACCTGCGGAGCGCAGCCAATCATCGTAAATTACACAACTGCGAGAGAGCTCGTAAGCGGCGCTTTGCGGGAATTCGTCGAGTTGCTGCCCACGCGAGCACGCGAAACCCTTGAATGTGGGATCGAGTGGGCAAACATTGAGCTAGCGTGATGACGGTTTATTTCATCTCAACGTAATCTCTTTCAGTAGAAAAAAAGCCAGAAAAGTTTTATAAATGCAAAAGTTTAAATATATACCTCTCCAAAACTTACTTCATGATGATAAATGAAAATATAGTGATTACACAGTTTTCCTTGTTTTTTTTCGTATTAGCCATAATCTTAGCCATCGTTTTCATAATAATCCCTTTCGGTGGTTCAAAAAGTCAGAAAATGTTTACTATTGCAAATTTTTTAAATTGTCCCTGTCCAAATTTTACCTATCAAGTTATGTAAAAATATAGTGATTGCATGCTTTTGTATGTTTTTTCGTATTAGCGTAATGATATTCAAATATTTCGGGTATATTTTTCGAGCAGACACAAAGACAGAGTGAAACACTTGTAACGCCTTGTTCTAATTTATAATAATAATAATAACATTAAAAATGGATGAAATTAAATTGTTTTCAGATGCAAAATCTTGTGTCTTAACTTGAAAATTAGCAGAAGAAAATTGATAGATTGAAGTTTCTCTTTGAGGTAATGAGTAAAATTTTTCTCGATGGAACCCCATGGAGAGACAGATCTCGATGTTAATAAATTTAGTGGAGATTGCTGGATTTCATTAAGAACTCATTTTTAAATATCATTATAAAAGCGACTTTAGAGGCAGAGAATTTATTAATCGTAAAGAAATAAATTTTCACACTGTAACCTCATCATTCTTCAAGGTAATCTCAAATTCCCTATCACTAACGTACTCTGACAATACTCATTTAATATATCCAGAGACCTACTATTATAAAAAAACTGCATTTTATTCATTCTAAAGGATTAAATTTAATATTGTGGCAAAAATCAAATGACATAAAATAACAAAATCAATTGCATAAAAACTAAGACATAAATTTCATTCACATTTTATTACGGTTTTTATGATTCTTTTCTATATTATCAACGGAGAGGTTGGATCGTGCCTATTAAATCCGCATTTAAAAAATAAACCAGTGGATCCAGCTGGTACCACTTTCAACTTTGCAAAATATGCTAACTCATTCCATTAAAAATGTAAATAATAACGCAATAAAAATACCAAAATATTTATTTTACAATATCTGAATTATCGCATTGTATTTTCACGAAACTTTCGTCGTGGGCTGTTACTTTTCGATAACTATCACTATAAATTTACACTGAATTACTTACAACTATTTACCGGTGACGTGTTTTTCGATAATTTTCGAAAGCACTATTGTTTCGAAACTCTATACATAACCTTGGAGCTTCATCCTCAAATAGGTTTACAATATTGCAGCTGCATTTCTGAGGAACAATCCCATCTCCAATTTATGACTTTACTGGCATAGCATCATCGTGAGTCCACTAATGTTTCATTCACCTCACAGTGGAATTCATACATACGTCGGTAGGAAAAGATTAGTAATATGTAGACAGGAGTATTTCGGACGATGCGAATATAATTACAACTAGTATGCCATCTTATCTGCTAAAGGAGACTCCAACTATGCCATACCAAGCAGTAGATGAATGCATATTGAATTCTCTACACAGCACGAATTTTATTGTCTTTGAGTCCTCCCACATTCCAGTCTATGAAAATGGTAAATCAGCACGTATCTCGACAAATATCCATACTGCATCATAGAATTCAGAAACCGATGAATATCTTCGGGAGCAACCCAAAGACCAGATAAGTAATGCAAAACAACAAACCTAAAATTCAAGCAATACTAAATAGAGTGGATTCCCTAATTGAACAGTCCAGTTCATTTCTGAAATACACATTCATGGGACGAATAAGAAAAATAATCACAAGAGTATTCGAGGTATTCTTCGGCGGAGATATTTCTTGCACGAGCGAATTTAGCGCTTCACCAATTCCATGAAATATTTGAGATACAAAGGTACTGCTGATCTCAGCTGAAATGTTTCACCAACTGAGATTACTCAATACCCGAATAACATCATATTTAAGAAAATAAATTTTCGTCTTAGGTGCGCATAGATTAGAGTCTGAACTAAAATATTGCCAACATAGACTACCAAATAAATACAAATATAAGAATTTTTCCGAGAACCTATGTTTTTCTTCTCTCGCATTTCCATGTGAGCTGGTATAAGAGCGTTTCTACGCGTCACTGACTGACCGTTACACCCAGTTTTTGTTGATATATTTCCCCTTTGACTTGACACAAATAAATTTAGGAACTTTCTGGAGGATTCCACCAAAAACAAGTTAATGAAAGCATACACTGGCTTTGGTACCTCCCTGTGAGCCCTGTAGAACCGGAGATTTGAAACTTCAAAGTCGTCGTCACTGACTGACACAAATGAAACTCCGTTTTGTAACTTTGTCACATTTTTCGCATTGCTCTGAAATTATGCAAGATAAAGAAAATCCACGAAATACGTAAAATAGTTCTAAGAGTTGCCCAAACGTATGCAGTTCGTGATCGTGAGTTTGTGAATGTAATGGTTTCCTCTCGTTGGTCATAAAAATGGAGCGTCACTGACTGACGGGAATTGTCACTGACTGACACATGTGATTTGATGCGTGTTAACTCTTCTTTTTCATGGAATGAGCATTGAAAAATATATCTATATTGAACACAGAAATTTATATAAAAGAAACATAACAGTGGCATAGCCACAAGGGGTATGTCCAGGGTGTCCTGACCCCCCCCCCCCCCGCCCCACGCAATATAAAAACACAATTATTTTTCTTCAGAAAAAAGTGTTAAAATTAGTTTCGAACCCTCTACCTAGTATCCTATTTTAAAAACATTTTCCCCCTGTATTAGACCCCCCTGAACGAAATTCCTGGCTACCCCACTGAAACATAAGCACATAGTATGTATTTTATCCAGTAATTTTTCTTCGATTTCTATTTTCTTGCTTAAAATGGTGAGTTATCCTAGCACTATGATCTATTGCGTAAGGAGACATCTTAATTATATTTATAGCAACTAACTCCACATGGTGAACAAAGAGTGTGTTCCGTATGGGTGAAATGCCGTGCCACTGTTAGTCCAGCATTTCATTGGAGGCAGAAATGCCGTGTACAGGGATCTCTTTAAATTTTATTTTCATGCTGTTTTAATTACACACTCACACTGCATTTATTACAGGAGAACCCAACTTAAAAGCTTCCCAGGTCGTGTTTCTGCTTTATCCCCCAACTATATCAACACCACCCTTGCCATGATCTGTTACGACTTCATTGCCACTCTCTATTCTTCCTTTTTAATTCCTCGCATTCACCGCTTTTCTTTTTCCTCTCACGATGCTCGCGCTGTCTTTCTGCTCCCGTCTTTGCCATCTTAATATATCTTGACATATGTTAAAATTAAGGATTTCAGATCTCAACAATCATTCTGCTCCTATGTCCCGCTTTCACAACAAACGTACCGAAGCGACGCGACGACAATGAAGGTTACGGTGATACGCGGCATGCCGAAGTCAACAATTGGCAAAAAAATAAATTACTCCGCTGCATAAACAAACAATTTACCAATAACAATAAAACTGATATAACATTATTACTCGAGGAACATATTATGTCACGAATCTAGTGTACCAGTCGGGGCCAATGAAGCGCACGCACCAAAATTTGAAACTTGAGCAGTACCTAAGGTTAAAATGTCAGTCAGTGACGGCCCTCAGGACCAAAAACGGTGAATGCTGGGGAAATTTTTTATTCTGATCTTTCATTCTTGGGATGGACTTGATTTGGATACGAAACGATTATCTCCCGCATCCCTCGATTTTGGTCAGCGGAAAAAAATGTATGTCAATCGTCACTGACTGACACCAAAACGACGCACTGTTGCGTTACATTCCTCTGCGTGAACATGTGACTTTCAAGTATTGATGAAATGGATTGGTAAGACACAGTCATGATTGGGGAGAATGGTTAACTGGAAATTTTCATAGAAAAATGTTATCTTAGTTGCGAAATCTTCAATAATAGAATGGCTCTGTAAACGGAATCACTTGCGCATATGATACGAGAGCTCAATTCCGCGGCGTTTTCGTAAAAAATGGTTGGAGTATGGGGAAGAACAGGTATGGATTATTAAAATTTGGAATATTTACACCATGACAGGACTTTGAACGGTCCATTTACCTCAAATTGAATTTTTGAACCCTAGTATGACAGTTACGTAGAAACGCTCATAAAAGGAGAGGATCATGAATTTAGTCGCTAGTGAAGAATCTCAAGTCAAACTTAAAATAAAAACGCTCACTAAATAATAGTTTGCCAATTTGATGAATTCAAAATAACAATCCTATGAATACGATTTTGCATATTTCTCTTCAAGAGCCACATATATACGAACCACTCCATCGTTTGTACAAATAAAGATATCTATAAAAAGTTTCCAATGCACATAACATTATTTGTAAACGATATAATGAGAAAGCCTATCAGTTTAATCCCGAGGAAAGGATTTAAAACCACATTTTACTCACCATAGCATTTTAGGAATTCGTCTTCTCTACTTGATAGGTACGACCAGTAGCTGAGGATGCTATGCACTCAAATACAAGCGTCATTTCTATCAGCATGTCATAAATTATTATACCCAAATCTGAAATGGAATGAAGAAATTTGCTAGAGTAATGCAAATGTACCTAAGTTAACAATTTTCAAATTAGATAAACAGTTGTACATTTTTCAATAATTTCCCGAAATGAAAACATAGGTGCAAACATGTATAGTTTTTGGGGAGATAATAGCAAAACTACGACTCTAGTTAATCAGATAATTCATTCTCATATAGGTACACTCTCCGACATTCGAAATTCTGTTAGTAGCTAATTTCTGCTAATACAAGTATTCACAGTAAACACTAAATAGTTTCCTTGAAAAGCACTTACTTCAACTCCAAAGCAAATTATTGATTACATCGCCCCAAAAACCATTTTGCATCAACAAAATTATACACTAATTTCACTTCTCAGCATCAGACGTCAGCTTTCATACGTTCAAAAATTCGATGTAAAATAAAACGTTATTGAATAGCTATTCTCTGCAGAGTAAAGGAAAGAATATTTCACTGGGAATAAAATATTTTTAAGGTGCGAAGCCTGCGACATAAGTATCCACAGGAAAATATTAAGTACATTACATACATATTTAAAGCTGGTTTCAAAACTAAGGAACGAAATTGATAAGACATAAATAAAATCTTGAAACAACTTAGATATTTATGAATATAATTGTAAGTCTCCAAGTACAAAATGAGTCAATGTTGGCGTTGCATACCCATATGAGTAATTTCATATTTGTATGATAATACCTAATAAATTTACTTTCTGTAAAATCTGTGAAGATTAACAGTAAATACGAGCAAAATATTACCCCAAAAACTTTACGGTGATATCCTCAGTAAGAAAAAAAATCCAATAGCCCACAACTTGTGAGAAATTCACTATTCTGCAAAATCTACGGAGCCGAAAAATTATTCTGCATGATTTCCGCTCTTCAATATCAAGTCACCCAGTTTCACAGAATTCAAAATGATTAGTCTTCAAGAATTTTTGGAAAACTGTATCAAGTTTTTGAGATTTCAAAAAAGATTTTCGGTCAACATTGTATGAACTTTTACATCAAAAATCTAAACAGTTACCGAATTGTAAAATTTCACGACCATTGAACGGTCAACTTTTTGTATGTTTACGGACAATACTGTAAAAAATTATAGCCCAACGTTTATGTGGTCACAAATAATCATGGGACGATGATGCGGACTTTGACACGAAAAACCCTGTGGGAACGACATCCCCTTGAAGTGAATTCCCTAAAACGTCGAGGAAGGAAGTCGTCAAGAGGACCCTTTAAGTGAAAAAGAGGACAAGAAATATGCAAATACGCCGACCCACCACCGTTTGCGCCTCATTAAAGCCGTATTAGGCGAGACTGAGAGTAAAAATAAGCCCCGTAATTCGCCGAGGCCCAGTGAATGAGAGAGAGAGAAAGCGTTTACCATTTGTTGGTAAACATGACAGCACACGCGAGGGGGAAGTGGGTGGGAGGTGGGGTAGTGGAGTGGGGGGTTTTAGAGGGAGTAAGGGTGGGAGAAGGCTGGAGGGGTGAGGGACAGTTTTGCGGTAAAGGGGGACCCCTCAACCTCCCGAGGAAAAGTTTTGACGCCGTCGGGTCAGCGGCGAGGGAGCTCATGAATGTCCCTGGCGCCTCAACACAACGCCCGTAGCCAAAAACTCCGGCACCCACGTGGCCCGGAGAAAGCCTCCCCCGCTAAACTCGCGGTCCGGAACGCTTTGAAATCTTCCCCTTCTATGCGCCAGCGCGGTCCACGCGCAAAAATCCTCCCCTTCCTACCCCACACGAAACCGTCCCGACTAGAGGCGTAAAAGCCCTGCGTCACACGACCGAAAGGACCACGCTCGAGTGTGGAGGGAGGAGCTGAGAAAGGGCAGCGGAGATCTGGGGTGGGAGACAGCGCCGCCGCGTGGTGGGGAAGAAATTCTCCCCGCCAGGCGGCAGCACCGCTGTTCAAACAAGGACGGGAGAGCGGTGCTAGCGGGAAACTCTCGAAGAATGGGAAGCAGAGTGCTGCTGGCGGGATAGCGGCATCGCGCGTGTTCGGAGAGCGTCCTGGGTCCACGGCGAGAGCGCTTTGAGACGCGCGGCGAGTCGGCGCGTTCCTTCCCGTCATGGAAGTCTCCGGCGTCCCAATGCGGGAAAAAGTAGGAGCCTTGTCCAGCACAGGAGACGGCACTCCGCGCGTGAAAACCATAAAGAACCACTGAGGAAAAGACAGAAAAATATTTCCCCTTTTTAGTGCAGATTGGAAGCCTTTTTCATCACAGGAAACGGTGCCATCTACGTGAGAACCACATATAAACACCGGGAAAAGGACGAAAACGACCTAACTAAAACTCGTGAAGAGTTTTAAAATCTTCAACCCCTTTCCAAACCACCCCGAAGTGTAAAATTCAGCAAACCAAGTTGATACAATCCTCCCCTAGTTGTGACAACGTGAATAATACCCTCTCTCCACAAAATTCAACGAATTTACGACGAAGTTTTCCTTTCTAATCCACCACCCGGTGGATTTTAACGTCAAGTTTCAGGGAAAGTTAAGGGGGTAAAAATAATTTCAGGCGCTTTCCTCTCAGACATCGCCTTCCATTGGGAGAGGTGCGCCTTCGAGTTGCTTGTCTTGGAGATGTTCGCGGGATGCCCGCCCACGGAGATTTCGTTGCCATGGCAGTGGACCACAAGAGCAGGAGGAGGCCGACCCCTTGCCCCATCCAGGACGTCCGGCAGGGCCGTGGAACCTTTTGCATGCTGCTCGTCGCGTCCACAATCGCTACAATTGCTGGGTTCCTCGTCACCGGGGCAGATGGTGAGTAATAGCTCTTGTCCTATGCAATCAGTCGGACAATTGTTTTTCCCCCAGATGCAGGGCATACGTCATCGGGAATTCCCGTCCAGATTATTACGTGGAATAGTGAAACTGCAACACTTCGGCGCTATGTGAAAACGATCTTTTTCTGAGATGCCATCGCCACTTCGGCAAAATTGCTTTTCTCTGTATTTTCTGTAACGGAAAGTAGCAATCTAGTAGTAAAAATAGGGATCTTCTACTAAAATTTTTGAAACCCTAATACTGGCTTCTTTAAGGAACAGCATTATTGCCCAAATTAGTGTTAATATTTGTATAAATTCACGTGCATGCTTAGTGATACTCTGACCACTACTTTCACTCGTGACAGTCAATGTCAAAGTACAGAGGATAGTAAACGAGTTCTTTATATATGGTATCAGATCCTTGGATCCACACTTGAAAACAATAAAAAACGAATTTATGATTGGTTAATAAATAAATTATTGAGAGCGGTTTTAAAAATTATTGACTTTAATTTGTGCCATAATACATTAAACGCAAAAAACTCGAAGGTCTATGTTTCATACATTATTTTTTAGCAACATAACAATCTGGATCAGAAATTAGCCGTCGCTTATCAAAACATGCGTTCATATATACCTCCAAACTCAAACTTTTGTAATGAATTAAAAAATTTTCAATACGTCTTAGATTGTGCCATTAATCGCAAATTTTTAAAAGTTTTACCAATTTCATAATAATTTATCTGCAGCACCAACCGCAAATTAGGAATAAACAGAAATATGATTGTAGAGTGGTAAGCTCTGGGTGATTTTTTTGTATCTATCATCGACACAAATCCATCATCCCGCAGTTGATCAGAGAGAACGATAAAAGTCTTTGAATTTTTCGAACGAACATATTAATGTGAAAGCACAAAGTTCTTCTTTTTAATTTTAATAATGAATCGCTTTCACCTAGTTACGCCTCAAACAATCACTTTTTTCGACATTATCAGAACCCTGAAACGGAAACTTGAATATCTTTATCAACAATTTAAGCAATATTATTTCCATCTGCCGGGAAATTACAGGTCATTTTGGAGAAAAGAAAATTCAAGTATACCGGGACTAGCCACGGTGATAACTTTTACGGGAGTCCCTCGCATTGCACAAATTGTGCGAAAAGTCCACATAGAAAACAAGCATCGCCTTGACCAGGGTTTGAACCCATATCCCCCGATTTCCGGTCGAAATATCCACAGTAAGGAATGACCCCTCGGTGGCTTAACTGGCAAAAGCACTCAACCAGAAATCGAGGGATCCAGGTTCGAATCCTGGTCAAGGCAAAAAATATTTGGATTTTTACCACGAAAAGAAATTTATTTCGTGATTTTCAAGGTAATCATTGATGACAATGACCTTTTCAATCAGCAAACTATTAATTTCAGAGATATAATTCTTGACAGCCTGCAAGTATTGAAATCACACGAAAGTACAGTCTATTTGTAATGGCATTCATTTTCCACCGCCGGTTGGGTCCCTCGTTGACAGAATAGGAGATATAAAGTATATTGAAGTAATTTTAAAGGAATATTATGCAATGTCTGCTAGTTAAATCCGAGCATTTAAGTGCACCGAAATTTTGCGAATATCCATTACGAAGAGTTCAGTTCAACCATTTTTCCCTAACAAAATTCTTTTACTGACAATCAATAATTTTTTTACGTCGTCTATAGACTTATATTATGATTTTCTTTACACATATGGATATAAAAATTACTGAAACGAATCACTGAATTATCTATCGCTATTTTGTGAACATTCGATGTCTCTAATTATAGAAGATGTTAAGACCAAAAGGTCCTGGATTATATGAATACCTAGAAGGAAAATAACTTCTTCTGTTGAAGGGTAGTAATTATTTTAAATATTTCTTCGTTACATTAAAATTAATTGATAACTTAATTAGACATAACTTTTTCCGTTTTTAAACGCAACTTAGTACATATTTATTTCACAATAAAAAGTTTAAAATGAGCAGCAGTCAAGTCACTTCTTCTTCCCTTCCTTAAGACTACCAAATGCCACTCGGTATGGAAGATACAATGCTTATTTCCATTCACACTGCAATAAACGTAATATAGTGTAGTGATTTTCTGAATAAAACACGCGTTAACATTAAAAATAAAACAGAAAAGCTTAACCCGTCATTTTAATGGTTGTTGGTCTTTTAAAGTAAACAGGTGGTGTGACTCCTTTTCTATGCAAAAATATTAAATTATATTTTAACAGAATATATACAATAAAAATAAATATAACGACAAAAGATAGCCGCGATGACCTTCCAATATTTTTTACTTTAATCCTGCTATAGCAATGGATTTGCTTTCGTTACCTTCACAGAAATATTTTACACCTCCTGCGATAGTGCAACGCAATTTTTAGCCACCGATAAATGAAGTTAAGTCGAACAATTTTTTCCCAGACACAAATTTCAAACTATAATATAGCTGTACGGATAATTTTAAGAGTTGTTGGCGATTACAGCGCAAAAATATTTCCCGGCTTTCCACACGGAGCACCCGAGCAATTTATCTGCACATTATCGTTAGAATTTACCAAATTTTTATCTACCTATATTTATGTCAACACACATACATATAAAGTTATGATAAAATGAAGAAGACAGAAAAAAATTCTGCGCAGTTTGATTAAGTATATGGACTGAATAAAATATAAGGGAAAGCTGCAAGATTTGTCAAAACCTCCTACGGGTGAATAGACAGTGTTACCCAAATAGTACGCGAATAAGGCTTGGAGCCGCTAAATAAACAGAAAGACCTAGGCTAAGATTGCTTACACAATTGAGAATAGATATCTTTAAGAGTGACTCAGAGAACATCATCTTAGAACCCCACTATATTTCCGGGTCCGATAGAAGATTTTTTCGTTTTAGTTAGTAATTAATTTTTCCCCGGAACCATAAATGACTTAAACAAATACTAGCCGTAATTTTGTTGGAGCACGTGCTATTTTTCGTAAACTGCTGGTATTCCATCACACTCTCCCATACGACTTCTTAGGCCGCTGGCGGGGTAATATTTAGATGTAGGTAAACCTACTTATAAGACAGAAATACTGATACTGTCATTTTCTGAACTCATGAACACACTTCTTATGAAATATACCCTGGGTACCATGCGGCAACTAAGTTTCCCAGCAAATTGAGTGGCCCACTTGTGCAAGACGAAATTCAATTTCCTCTAAAATTTTTCTTTACTCATAGTTACGCTGTAGAAAATGGAAATAATTTTCAAATCCATTTTACCTATAGGACTTTATTTCTGTGTTGGATATTTCTCTAGAATTAAATAATGAACATGGGCAACATTAACATTTCCATTGCGATCATTCGTTTTCTTGCGAGTGGATGTGGACTGTGAATGTAGATATAGATGAAGTAAGTGAAGATTATCCATCAAAATGACGGTTCTAGTCCTTCTAGTGTTAAAGGGGTCATTAGGTACTCATGAGATCGCGAGTGCAAGCATTCGCCGTATTACGGACGAAGTCCTCGGGGAACGGGGCGGCACCCACCGCCACAGGTTGAAGGAGCATTTCACCCAGCTCTTTTTCCTCCCCACGAGAACCCTACACACACTCTCCTTTCCACAGAGTTGATTAACCGAGTGAAAGTGTCCGAGACTCAATTTTTCTTCGCGCTCCCTCGCCTCCGGCAGGTATGGTGGGAGGGCTGAAGCTTCCCACAGCGGTGCTAGAGTGTGTGTTCCTTGCTCTCTTGCCATTCGCGTGTCACTCGGACACGGGACTGGCTTAGCGCCAAGCGGCGGGTGCCGCGAGAGAGAGAGGCTACATCCGTCAGTCTGAACCGGCGGACCTGCGAAGTTCGATTGGGAGGTTAATGCTAGCACGTGAAGAGGGAGACAAGTCGGAAAACCGCAGGTCGGGATGGAATGAATAAATCTCAAAAATCGATTCCCTTCCCCCCTACGAGATGAGGACGTTCTGAGTGGATCGGGGAAGTTTATTTTTGGTGGCACACGGGCTTAAAAAAATACATCAGTTTCCTTCCCACCGAAACTAATCCCGCGCGGTGACAGAAAATGGAAAGTGCAATACTAACTCAGATATGTTCCCACAACAGATAACCGCGCTTCCCTTCCAATATTTTTTACTTATAGCATGTTGTGGGAATCGATTTCTTTCCGTTGCCTTCGCTGAAAAATTATACAGGGTGAGCATAAAAATGTATCACAGAATAACCGTTTGACATAATATTTAAATTTGATGCTCATACATAGGTCGGTGTTAACAGTTTTTCTTAACACCACGTACGTGAATCAACTTTAAAGTGTGTCCCCTGGGAGCTCGAAGAACATCGGTATTCCAGTTCCTGCTAGATATTTTTTAACATGCGTTTTGTCATAGTACTCGCAGAAGCATGTATCCTACCCCTCAGTTCGTCGACATCAGCAACTGGTGTGGTGAAGACACTGTCCTTGTAAAATCCCCATTATGTAAAATTTATTGTTAATAAGCTATTATGTAAAACGCTTATTCTAAAAATAAATTTCTATAAACAGGGCAATGTTTTACTCTCACCCTGTATATGTAATGCGAAAATTTAATGTAATGTTTATTTGCCAATAAATAATTTTAAGGTATAAGTTTTACCAGGCATAAATTTCAAACAATTATAGCGCTGTATGAATGATTTGAAGCGTTCTCGGCGGTTGCATTACAAAAATATTTCCCGGGTTTCCACCCAGAGTACCCGAGCAATTTATCTGCACAAAATATTTGGAATTTTTCAAATTGTTTGTTTACATTAACATCAACACACATTTATTGTGACAATTATTTTATTTTTAATAGGCATTTATAATTTAAAAAGTGCCCCACGGACACACGCTTCCGATGTTACTAAGCTAGGACGGCATATGGAAAGATATTTACGTCGAATGAATGGAGTTTTCCGGAAAGAATTTAGAGCCCCAAGTTTGGGAAATGCAGTGTGAAATATGCGGGATCAGTGTGAAAAAAATCAACCACCAAAAATTCTAAGGAAGCAAAATCATTGGTATTTCCAATGGTGATTAGGAGTGGTACGTCCGCGTTTCCACGCATACTTCTCAAAATTCCATTTAGCTTATTTTCAGTAAAAAGCAATGAGGCAATAACACATAAGATGCGATAAATAGAAGAATTGTATGCTTTAAAAAGGAATGCAAACTACAGTGTGAATTGAATTAACCAGTGATGATGAATTAAATTTCACCAATTGTGCGAAAAATCCTTGTGCTTTGCGGGTGACTCCGTAAAGATATCACTGTGGCTAGTCCCGGTATTCTTAAATTACATTTCACCGTATAGTACAAGAAAATTCTTAAAATAAGTTCGTTTTAGTTTTTTTTTATATTTGGAAGATATTAACCATTTATGGGTAAAACATTGGAATATTTTTAATCGATTAAAAATTGCATAAGAATTAATTTAATCTCAATATAGTACCAACCACCGTGTTAATTGGATTGACCAGTAATGGTAAATTATAATTCACCGTTCAGTGCAAGAAAAACCTAAAAGAAAATTCGCTCTTAGTGTATTTTTATGTGGAAAAGATAAACCGTCTAGGGCCAAAATATTGGAATATTACTTATAAATTCAAAATTCCATAAGAATATTCGGTAGCGTTCGAAGGAATGCATACACACAGCCTTGAACCATAAGCGAACCATTTCTCGTTCTGATGTATCAGTAGTCAAGAGCTTTGAGATGCCAATATGGGGAGCAGTGAAAGGTAAGAAAGTTGGAGAGAGTGGAAAGCAAACTAAGACGAGGTAGGAGTGGTTGGAAAGAGAGAGTTAAGTTGGGGGAAGTTCAGGAAGCCACCGAAAGTGGATGGAGTAGACGTTACGAGGTAATGGGATGTTGAACGCCGCGACCGAAGGTAGCACGTTAGGCAAGAGCCTGAGAGATACAGAGGGAGAGAGGAAGGTAGTGAGCATTCTAGTGTTCTCGACAATCGTGTTATCACTAGAGACGGTGGCCTTCAATGACCATTAAAAACTAAACTAACTCCCTAAAACATATTGCCCAGGCAAAAAATGTTAATATCCTGTCGTAAAACATGAAGTAATATCCCGTATCTATAACAAAGAGTGGTAAAAATTTCAAGTTTAACTTTTAAATGAACCTTTACATGAATTTATAATTTTATGTATCTAATACTTTCAGATAAAATCTAATATTTATAGAAAATTATGGATATTTTCCAAGAAACGGCAATAAAAAATAATTCTGGTTTTGTTGTATAATAACATTTCAATGCTCTATAAGCCCCTAGATCCCTACTCTATGCAACGAAATGAGATGAATGGCCCAATTTCAAAGCATGATATATTATTGTATTATATATACATATTATTTTGTTGACAATAGAAATGCATTTTAACTACATATATCCGCCTTAAATATGTTAAGAGAGACATAATCAAGTTAACTTGAGTTCTCTGAGCAGGCAAAGTTTTGTCATTAAACTAAAAAGCAGTCACGTGAATTGATATTTTAGAAAAATAAATTACTATGTCTCACGGCATTCCATATTAATAGATTAATCAGTGATAATGCATTAAACAAGTAAATTTACCTTAGTTTCAAACAACTACAGAAACTACTGACACGATTCTGACCGATTATCCAGCCGCGACTAAGAGGAACACTTTAAGTATTTTTGCCTTCCAACACAAAGGCTTACCCTTTATGATGGGGATACAAATTTTGAATATTCATTTCATTCTTTGACTCGGTTATTATTTAAATAGAGAAAACTTAGCATTTTCTTACGTGGGCTGTGTATTTAAAAAAAATGTAATCCTCAAACGACCTTGAAATCAGCCGGTCATTCAGAAAGAGTAAAATTAACAATTTAGCAAAGTAATTTTTTTTCCCAATAGACATTTTACTATCCCAGATTGAAAAATAATGGCATAATTAATTTCGTTGAATTTGTTATTAGTATCTCTCTTTATTTTGTGAATCATTCGTTTTCAGGATGGTAAATTATCTCCATTTTAGGTACCACTAAAGCAAAACAGACACGCTACAAAATTTCAGTATACCATTCCACCTGGCACAGAAGACGACGCAAGAGATGATTGATTTAGCACGTAATAACCAGCTTTAAATTCGCTATGTTGACTGATAAAATTCGATTTTTACTCATTTTCTAATATTTTATGACCTCAGGTATAGTTATCATGCAGTCGTGTTAGTGCTTTCCGACCTCATTTTTTCAAGTTTTTAAATATTTATCAAGATAAAAAGTTTTATTATGATGTGGAAACCGAAACATACCAACGTAAATAATTCTTATTCGATGCCAAACGTCTTTTTTGATAACTTTTATATCATTTTGGGATATAAAAATGTGATTATTCACCCAAAAAATTATAACATCTTAGTGCTACGGAAAATAATTCACCATCAATTCATAAATGACATTAATGGCTCCCTAGATGAACCTAAATTACCCATTTAAAAACTTGATAAAACTCCTCGCCAGCAAATTAAAAGCAATTCATTTGACGGGGAATCCTAAATTAGGCTGGGCTTTAAGTCGATTAATTATTTGCTGTCCTCCATTTTCCCTCACTCTTGATTTTGGCATCACTCCTTTTGGTCCAAGCATCACTGCCATTGCCGGAGTGTATTAAAGGGGAAAGTGAGCCACGAAAAATCACAAAAAAAAATAAACGATCAAATGGACCGTAATCCAAATGAAACTATTAATTTTGCTGTCACTTTGAGATATTGCCCTCATATTCGGTCGAGGGAATTAATAAATGCATCGCTTGTACTGCACCGCCTAAAGCATACGATTTCCTGTGACAATCTCATCACTGCCTTTGCAACGTGAAATTGGGGGTCGGCATTTAAAATGCACTAATGAGTATGATTTCACTGCCTGCAATAATAATAAATAAATAATTGGCCTACTGCACAAAGAGCAGAAATTTATGCCGGCACGTTGTAAACCCCTATGATAACCTTGTATAACTGATTTTCCTTTCATTGGCGATTCTAGAAAATTGTTAGGTTATAAATTATAACAGATTACTGAGAATAAATCAAGAAAAATTAATCATGTAATTCAACCGTCACTCAAAGGAGCTATAGCTAGAAATATACTAACACATAGATCGATAATCTTCGACTAAAAAAATTTCGATCAATTTCTCAAAACAACATTATCACAATAAGAGATATATGAATTAAACCATATATTTATTGAATGTTAAACATAATTTGAGATTCTTAGAAACAGCAGCAAATGTAACTATCAAAATCTCTGTTAACATTTTACCGTTTTTGTAAAAATCAACGCAAAAAAAAGCGTCGCATGTACGAGAACAAAGTAACACTAAAATCTGGGACTTCTAAGGAAGAAATATATGACAAAGTTACAAAAGTTTCGCCGTAAGAATACTCAAAGTGCACCAGATCCAGCAGTTTTGTCACTTCTCATGTACTCCGTCACATTTTATTTTCCGTACGAAAAGGGCTAATCCCTCATCTTGGTACTTGGCACTCTATCCAAAGAAATATTATCCATTTAAAAAGTATTTACAGCCTACATTCGTGACGACTTATTTTCTTTAGATCCTTGGCAAGACTAAAATGGAATTGGCCACATTTCTCTGTCACGCAACACGTTTACAGCCATGAATCCTAGAAGAAACCCATCGCTGAGCGTTTTCTGCCTTGATCTCAGTCGTGAGATACATTAAAGCACTTGCACGCTAATGACGAGACTAGAGTACCATTTTGAAACGGAGTAGCACTCCTCTCCGCAAGCACTATGCAGGCAAGGAAATCGCTGCACTCTCCATTACGAGAATGATGCATTGATATATGCATTTGGTCATTCTATACGCACGCTTCATGATATTAAAGTAGAAATTCATTTAATATTTTTATCCTTTGTGATGAAAATATAAAAGTAACGAATACGTGAATAGAATAAATAATTTGTCAGACTATCTACGTAAAAAATATATGTTTACTGCTAAGACGCCGTAAATTGACAAAACAAGTCGAGCACAGTGAATATTTGCAAAATATTTCAAAACTCAAGCAAATATGGTAATCTTACTAAGGACCGTCACATGTAGAAATACAAGCAATGTAGAAATACAAGCGTTGTACAAGAGATTTGTTTTGCCTCTTAAGTACGGAAAAGAGTTCTCAGGTTCTTCAGATACTTCTTTCAAGGAAAAAGGAAAGGGAACCGCGGACTAAACTAAACAAGAAATCTTTTTTGCATGAACAGTAGTATACAAAAAATATCGTAACATAAACCCATGAGCAATAGCCTAACAGACATGTAAGTAGGGATATACCGTTGGAAATCAGACATATTTGTGCAAACATGGTAAGAAATAGAGAGTTCAAACGAAAGAATTGGAGGAAGTTATAGTTAGGGGGATCAAGAATAAAACGCTAATTGTACTTACTAACGAAAGCAAAATGAGGAGTTTAATGAAAGAGTAATGTTTAACGTCCAATTTGAGAAATTTTGAAATTATAGACGGAAGTAATAGAAATTGTTTCATTAAAAATTTATTTTGCTAGAGTGGAGTATTTATTTGGTGCGAGGCTATTATATAGCGTTTTAGGATTATAGATATATTTGATTTTTAATCTACTCCCTGAATTTAAGCATAATTATAATTCCAACATGTATCATATAAATATTAAAAAATATAATTTAATTAATAGGCGATATAACGATTCACTCACTCAGTGAGTTATTCGACCCGAAGGTTGATACTGATAAGTGAGAATAGGGCTCATCCAAAACTAAGCCACAGGCATGTAAATTTATACACATTCAATGGAGAGGAGCCAGTTATTTCCCAAGAATTACCTCAAGTATTTTGGGGGTGTACAAATTGTTCACCTAAGATTTGAACCCAGAAACCGACTCCAACCGAAGCCAACCGCTCCACTCACTAAGCTACCATAGTTCTAATTCTCACGTTCATTTTGTTACGTTGCACGTGCAAATACATATATGCTATACGTGCAAATTTAGGAATCATCATCATTAGTCAACGATTCAAAGATTGGTTAGACGCAGCGCCCCATTCCTCTCTCCTATCCGCTTGCCTTGTCGCAGCTACAAATTTCTTCTCTTTTAAAACCTTTATAACCTGTCCTATGTAACTCATTCGGGGTCATCCCTTGCCCATCTTCCCTTCCACCTGTCCTTCTACGATTGTTTTCATCAGGCCACCATGTCTCATATATGGCCAACTGAGTTGTCTCGTCGCCTGCTTAGTGTTTTTGGTGGACTTATCTTTTGTTTCACTCTTCTTAGCACCTCCTCGTTACTTAAATTTAGAAATGCTTTGAATAAATGGGGTTCAACAGAGTCAAAGAAAAACTGTCTCGATGTATACCAAGTCACCGGAATGTACTTACATGTATATTATTTAAAAATGTCTGATGACTTCACGCGTCTATCTTCGGGCCGTTATCATATACCAGAGATAATAAGAGAAGTTTTCCTACTAGAGCGGAATCTAATAAAAACTAATTCAAATGCGTGCTGCGCAATGAATCTGAAAGTGGTCAGATTTTAATACCAGATGACAAATTACTGGACTATTCTGTTCTTTGTATTCTTCTTTTCAAATACGACATGCAGTCATGAGGTAAAGTAAAGTAAATTGTATCGTACAATATTATAATTTGCTCCATTAAGGAATTTCATTATTCCAGGCAAGTTTATTATGATTATTACAATAAAATTCCGAAATATGGTAAATTTGTTATGAATATATAAACTGAAATTACGTTGAGTAATTACATCGAGGTATTTCAACCGTCATCATATTTCACAAAGACTCTTAGAGAAATACAATTAGCGCAATAGCTTAAATACCGGTAATCTATAAGGTAGTGATTTAGTGTATGAAAGAAATTGGAAGAAATTATCCGACATTTAAACCCTACTTTTGGTAAAATGCAACAATATCGGACCATGGATGTTCATGGTCATGACTAGAATCTATGCCATCATCAGCGTCAGGTAAAATAATTTAAATTGGCAGCTCGTGGAATTAATACTAAACCAATGATGGCTGAGGGGAAATAAGACGAGGGTACTAGGAAAAAATTATAAAATGGTGATGTATAATTAATATGCAATTCGAAAAGGGTGGTACGAAGGCAAAACACCCGCAAAAATTTTGATGATTATTCTTGGTCGTTTTCTATCATTCATAAATAGCAGCCAATACGCCCAACATGCATACAACAACCCAATACATAACCTTGTAATCCCAACTTCACATACCCCACACCTGAGAAACTAATATCGAAACTCAGTGATATATCGATTTGACATTGTAGATAATGATGATAAACGCAGAAACGTCGATGATTTACCCTACTGAAGCAAAGTTGCAGTGCAAATTGTTAAAATAAATCTGAAATTATTGAAAATGATATCGGGAAAGTTTTATCATATTTCTAAATAATCATTCTGATAACGATAGTAAAATCTATGACCCGCTGGTTAAACATTGTTTGCGAACTTTATAAGTTACTTTTTATGACAATGTAAAATATATCTTCTTTTTCAAAATAAGTATCCTTCATGTGAAGAAAAATACTGGCAAAATAGCTACTTGACGATAGTGGTCATTTCTGTCAGTGTTAGAATGGTTGCACTTTTTTTCTTTTATTAGTCTTAAACTATTTCGTGCTGATGTAAATCCACCCCATCGCAACACCATAAAGCGATTCCAAAAGTAAATAAATATGTTTTCTAGGATAATTAACTATTACTGATCCCGGGTTACGATAATTTATCATCATGTTGAATAAAATCTCTTGGGCTATGTCGCCGCGTCAATTCTTGGGTGGCCCCGACGTTTCCCAAACGATGCCGGTCTCTTTCTCAAGGACTTCTAAAGAGTTGGGAATTTAAATTCAAATATACATGTACCTGTGTCAGGTGGCAGGGGAAGGGGAGCGGGAGGTTGGAGTAAAAGGGTTGTTGATTTTTTTTTCTTATTACGGGTTGCCAAGTACAGCTAATTTTAATGCCGGTGTCCCAGTTGAAATTGTTCTTCTCTTCTTTAGATAATTCGAAGGATTTTCTGACGAGATTCTGTTTAAAACCTTTTACTTTGACAACAATTTTTGCCTCCTTAAAGTCGATTGTGTGGCCCAGGGCTGTGTGTTTGGCGACCGCGGACTTTGTTGACTGCCCCAGTCGAATCGCGTTTTGGCTGATCTGCCTATAACGCCGATGTAGTTCTTCCCACAGGTCTGGCAAGGAATTCAGTAGACCCCTTCAACTTGTAGTGGAGTTCTATCCTTGACGTTTCTTAATAGGTGTTTTATCTGCACGTGGGGAGAGAATATTGTCTTTAGCTGGAATTTTCGTAGGATGATTCTTATTATGTCAGTCATCTCCTTTATGTATGGCAGGAAGGCTTTCTTCTGGTCGCTGAGGTCATTTGTGGATGACCTCAGTGAGTATGACACATGATGAGTACCCGCGAAAGTTTAACGAAGAGTTAGCATCATCTTAAGGCGTTAAATATGATCTATTTATCTTATTATTGTTACCTAGTTACCTTGCGGAGGAAGATATTCGTTATATATTCGTTATTACGGGTAAAGATATTAGTTTATCGGAGTGCTGTCCTGATTTTCAAAAATTATTAAAATTTTCAACAACCCTCTAGCGTCCAATTCACGGCGGTCGTTAAATAATTTCAAAATCGCTTCTTTGACAGTTACATATTAAGTATTTAGCAAAATTACTTTTATCATCTTTTTAATTTTTGTAAGCACTTAAATGTTCTTTCTTCCTGACTTCGAAGCTCCACATAGACACCATTGCAATCACTGTATTTCAACTGATAGCACAGCGCTCTGTTAACTGAATATCTTTACCCATCCTTTTCCCTTATTCTTGCGTCCGTTTTAATATTCATCTCTCCCTCCGTTAGGCAACTGGGTAACAATAAAAAGAAATATAAATCATAGTTTACTCCTGAAGATGATGATAACTCATCGAAACCCGTGTCGCATTTTGTAAAAAAGCAGTGGTATATGTAATAGTGAAATATTCAAGAAAACTTATAATGGAATACCACAAAGTTAATAATGAGTTAGTGAATTTTAAATAAATATTTTGAAATTCGAAGGACATTAAATCATCACCCTAGCGTCGCGTAGTGACACCTTGGTGGCGAAGCATTACAAAACCGCACTAGGGGTGTAAAAGGTACCGTCTCTTACCTCCAGCGAAACTCCCCTCACCGGTCTCATAATCCGTGTTACCACCCCAGAACCCTTTCTGCAGGTGAAAGTTGCCCTAACCACAAAATTTCTCACCGTCGCCTAACCTCATCTGACACGGTTACGCCAACGAAAGAGGAAGGAAGATTCACCTCGGCGAATTCTTTTTATATTTCCTCCACAGGGTTACCCAAGTGAGAGATTAAATGTGAACTTGCGCCCAAATTGTTTATAGACACACAATAAAGATAATATACGTTGTTTGACCGCGTTATACCTTGCCTTGAGGGGATCATGCCCAGAAATAAGCATATTGTCAACCCACACAGACCACTGCCAAAATTTGTTTTTTATTCCCTTTAAATTAAACAAGACTGGCCGCACTCATGCTTGAAAATGGAAAATTTATATCCTTTAAGCCAAATTAATAAGCACTTTACGAAATATGGAGTGCTTATGAAAGTCGAAGCAAGTAATGATACCAGGAATGTTATTGAATATTCTATCAAAAGTGTATTCATACCACTGACAGAATAAATCTCAGGTCACGGATTTAAAATCTTGAATCCAATGACAAAGTAATTAAATTGAAATTTAATAATTAAAAATTATTACCATGCCTAATTACATTTTCAAATTTGCAATAATATTATCTCAGTAATAGAGAAAATTCCTTTATCTAACAAACAATGATGTACCCTGCCAAAGCCGTTATTTACATATAGATACTTGTCTAACTTCACATTTCACCTTTAGAGTAAGACTAATACATATACAAGCAGGAGAAAGAGATACACAAAATACACGACTGTCCGAAAATAAATGAAGTTCGAAATAAATTATAACCCAAAGCGGGTAGGAACACTGATAAATAATTACGATGACACGTCATCATGCCGAAAATAAGTACTTAAAAATAATAACAGTGGCACATCTTCACTTCAAAAATAACTTCTAAATGCCTTCTGCTATTGAAAGGATGCATCACTCCCGTTTCACTGGTTTTTTCGCAGCAAACATCTTTTTTAAATTCAAGCTATCATCTTTAAAAATTTAATCCACACAGAGTGTACCATTCCCAACATATGACTGTATCCGAAGCATAAAAATTCATCCTCAGTATATTCTCGCAATAAAAGCTTTATTCCTCTCAGAGTAGACTTTTGTAAATAAATGCCTGTATCCCAAGTACGTAAATTTATTCTGAGTACATCCCCACATTATAAAATTGATTCTACACAGAGTAGACTTTTGCCAACATTTGACTGTATCCCAAGTATTAAAATTTGTCATCAGTATATACTCACATAAAAATCTTAAGTCCACACAGAGTGGAATTCTATCAGCATACATTTGTATTCAATTTATGAAAATTTATCCCCAGTACATCTTTGTATAAAACACTATTCTACACGGAGTAAACTTTTGTCAACATATACCTGTGCTCTAAGTAGGAAAATTTATTCTCATTTCCTCCTCACATGTTATTTTGTTTATAACTCACACATGGGCAAACGATAACTCTATGCAGCCTAATAATTTCCAAATGATGACGTGAGTTTTTGAAAGAGTAACAAATTGCAAAAACAAACCAAAACAATTGATCGCTAGAGACGGAAAGATACGTCCTATGTATATGCGTAGCGTATTCAGTCATGCCGGAGCAAGGATGATGCTACGGACACGAGGCCACGCCACTCAAAAAAACGGGCTTGCCTTCAGCAACAGCCGCTGGTGTAAAGGAGTGGACGAGGAAGGAAAAGTGAGGAAAGGAACAGCATGGCCAATTAAGCACGTGGAGGAAAAACGGACGGCCCTGAAAAACAGGAAGGCATTTCCTCACCACCTCTATACTTGAGGATTAACTGACGAATATTCATATGAGCATGAGGGGAGCTTAATGAATGGCTCGCTGTGGATCTGAGGCAAGCCTCGGATGGACCATCTGGGTGTGACACTCCATAGGGTTCACGAAGAAACAGGTTCTTCTTTTCATTCGTCGATACATGGATATTTCCCCACAGGTTTCTCTGCCCTAGGGTTATTAACTGATATAAAGAATTGAATACAAAAGAAAAAAAAATGCTTCCATATATTCGTTTGGGTTGAGAGAAATTTGAGTCAGTACCTCCTGATTTCCGGTCAGTAAAGCTGCGTAGCTGGTAATCGGAAGGCGTGGGTGCGAATTTCGATAAGGTCAATGATTTTTTCACTGTGAATTTCCTCATTAGGTGATCACATCTTTGAGCCCGTGTGCGTCATTTCGCAAGAAGTAAGTTTTTTATCAATCATAATCATTCAGAGCTGAATTTATGCTTAACGCATGAAAAAATTAATTTAAAGGATACGATAGTTCATATCTGATTCACTATGACTAAATGTTATACATACATCTGACGAGGAAGCATCCTCGCTTCGCGTTGAGAATTGTAGAATTCCTGACGGAAGGTAATCAAAATGCCACTTTCAGCCAAGTAATAAGCAAGGCAGACTACCACGATGTTTATGTTGGAGCTTTCCCTGTGATTTAGACATTCACATCATAAGAAGTGTATCCCCCTTCCCTTTTCAAATGAGCAACGCTAATACTTAGCTTGTTACTCTGAAATTTCCCTCAAAAGAGTACTTGTTTATAATATATCCAACGAAGTGTATGTCAACTAAAATTAAGAAGTGAATGTATCTTTTTGTGAATATTCTTAAGGCCGTTAAAAGTACATTTACGCACACACTTTCTAATGATCCACCCCTTTGTGTGATTGCGGGTAAACCATGTCCAAGAAAGATAAAACCTGTTTTTCTCTCTTTGAGAAAGTGAATAAATTTGAAGCAAAATAGCGTGAAAAGAAATAATTCTAATTCATCAGCTAGTAAAGAAATGGAAGTCATCAACGGCAATTGAAGATTATGTGATATTAGTGCTTTAATCACAGGAAAAATTCTTTAATTATGTTACAATGGCGAAAAATTTCTGGGAAAATGACAGTTTTAGTTTCAGAAGACCCGTAAACTCAAAGCTGCCCTTTGGAATTTTTTTGTATTTGACCTCAACCACTTCGTCTTTATTTTGGCGATGAATGATTTTTTTACATTTATTTTTTTTACTTCAACTTTCATTGGTGGGGTAATCCCGCACAGCTATTGGCGCGAAGAAAAGAAAACCTTGTTTGTTATAAGAGTGCAGGGATAAAAATAGAATGCAATAAATTTTACTTTTTAAAAACTTAAATAACGCCAATATTCTACATGATGGCGCCTTATTTACTAGTTTTTTCATATCATGTTAGTCAATGTACAGTTACAAAAGGAAAATATATTAAATACTCCTGCCATTTCTGGTAAATTGTTCAATTCAATGTAAAAACCTAATTGAAGCCTAAAAATTCTTTACGAATTATACAAAATAAGATTTTATATCATTAAAAAAGAGCCATAGTGCTAAATTGCCGGAAAGACTAAAATACAACATACAACTTAAGAATTATAAATGGGTTACCTAAGATACCCCACACAGTCGTTTGTGTAAGTTTTTCTAGGCACAGTCACGGAAGGGTTAATGTAACGGTAACAGCAGAGACTCCGACACCGTTCAACCTTTCACCATGAAAGTAGGCAAATAATATGTATTATTTCAAGAGAAAGTTTATTATACTCCTCATGCTTTGTGGTCACTCAACATCAGGGACGTTAAAAGTACCCTCTCTTCCCAAAATTGCGGTCCATGCTAAACATGCCATTTCGTACAGAGGTGTGGATTATAGCAGAAAATTCAGTTAATGTCCTTAAAATCAGTTAGACAAAAAATCCTTACAAACCAACGGTGACGATAAAAAATAGTAATTTCGCTATTCGTAAGGGAGGCTGTAAAGAGAAGACATTTCCATAACTTAAACATCCAGAGTTTAACTTTTATATGAGTAATTAATCATTATTCCATTTACTTAGTCACTTAAGATTGACTCTTGATGTGTTAGCTCCTACGGTAAGCTACGCTGCAGGTTTCCGGGGCTGCCATGACGCAACCCGCATTACTCTCCCGTACTTTTGGTAGAGGCAATTTACGGCGCTACGCGGTCGACCGATTCACGTTCCACGCTCTGGTCAAACTAATTAAACACATCAACTTTCCCCTGGATTCACCGAGGATTACGAGACAAAATAGTAGAAAACGGAGGAAGGTAGAGAGAAAATGGAAAACTTAAAACGTTTCCCATAAAGATAAGTGCAACAGCTCTACAATCAATAGTTCACCTCAGTTTAATTGCATGGGCATCATCATCTATTGATACATTCATATCAGGCCAAATTTAATGAGAGAAGAATATATTTACTATCAACAATCGACGGGGACTCAGCATTGTATTTGCATGACTACTGGTTTTAAGACTCAATCATAATGTGTAGACAAGAGTATTACTTGAAATTTGATTTGATGCTTTCTAGGCGAATTATGTGGGTAAACTTTTCTCGGGATTTCCACCGGGTTGATTCTTTCATGACGGCCAAAATTTCAAGCTCCATTTCGGCGCTTGAAATCTAATGATGAGCGCCGAGATGGAGCTTGAAACGTTAGCAGTCATTAAAGAATTAACCCGGTGGGAATCCCGAGAACAGTTTACCCAGATGGTATCATTTATACCTCAGTGCTCAGAACCTTAAAATGAATTATTAGCGAAATAATTATGGGTAAAGACAGTTCGCCAAATTCAAGAAGCTTACAATTTTCTGAAGACTAAACTGATTTCCTGGCTCACTTTATGGTTATTGATTAATTCCCGCATACAAACAGTAAATTGGAAACTAAACGTAAATTTCTCTTGGAATGTAGTATGTGAAACGCTTTGCATAAAAAAAAGAGAACTTACTTTTTTATAAAAAATTATGTGTAAAACAATGATATTTCAAAATAAAGTTTCCTAGTCATTGAAAATTCTTCCTTACTATTTTTAGGCTTGGATAAAAATGGAAAATTTAAATTGTTAATATTTTAGTAGCTAAGCGGCTTTCGGAGTATAGTGCGAAAGTTTATTTATTAGACGTCAGAAAAAAGAAATGAGAATAGTCTGCTGGTAAAATAAAAAAATGACTTCCTTCGAAAAAAATGCATTTTCAAAGAAATGATATCACGATAAGACACAGCATGACGAATGAGGCGAACGACATCTAAGATCAATTCCTTTATCAATTAAGGTAAGCTTACCAAGGGTCAAGAAAAACCCAGAGTCGACGCTAGCCTGACCTGAAAAAAATTATCAAACGGTATCACAACCGTAGGGCAGAGTTGCATATTAAAATTCTATAAAATAAGCATCCATTGTGAAGAGGAAACCAGGAAAACATTGACGATTTCAACATAATTTTAACTCGATTCATCGTAATATTAACGTATATCGTAGTATTAATGCCCACATCACTGGACAAATCTTCTCATGCCAAAGCCATTCTAAATCATGGACAATTACATTACTTTTGCCCGTAATGCTCAGCGCTTTCGCTTGATTTACAGTGACTTTTGAAGAATATTTCAACTAATAGGAGGATCTTCTGATATTCTGAATGACTTCCGCCATCCTCGGGCTTATTGCAGGTTTACCCAGTTAAATTTACGATCTTATAAATTTTCTTGTTAGCGAAACACAGTTCGCAATGTAAAAATATCAACAATATATCAAACATGTATAAATAAAGTATTTTTACATAGAATTTAAGATGCTAAACTTAGTCCTTGGTAAAAGTAACAGATATGATTAGTGGGATAGTTAAGAGCTTAATGGAATTGCTAGTTTTCGTCGGACGGCCACCAAAGTTGCGTTCACATTTTGAACAATGGTAAATATATATGATAGTGCAAAATAAAGTTTTCAGTTTTTTTTGTTTTCAGGGAAATACGCTATTCATCCTTGTTAAGGGTAGATACCCTGCTTGCTTTATCTTCCATCACGTGTAGGCAGTACTTGCCCTGGTCGTCCATTGTTGCTATCAAAGAAATGTATAAACCACCCCTAAAGAAAATTACTTCAAAAAAGTTCATGTTATAACTTTTTATTTGCGCCTTCGCCCACTTTAGTATCTTTTAGAATAATAAGTGATTAATCCTGAGTTTAGTGCCTATCAGACAAAAACTGGAGATTTGATAAAACGAAACTGCATCTGTTTAATGATAAAAATACCATGCATGAGCAACTACGTAGATCGGTATGCACTTTACCATCAAACTATTTTCATTTTGTCAATAATTTCAGGGATTGATAAAGAATAACTTTAATTTAACTTAAAATAAGTTATTTTTAGGCATGAATTTTTTCCACCAAAATTATATATTTTATTTGAAAATTTTTATTTACCACTCATTTTCTGAGCTACCACTGCTATCCTAATATTACCCCTCGAGCGGGCGTGCCAGATATTTTTACAGGACCAGGAGCGTGGCGTACTTTGTCCATGATAAATGCATTTACATGATAACACTCGATGTTTGTTAAAATTTATCTTAATTTGTAGACATTATTTCAAGTTTGTACATTTATAGGTGATACAGATATAAAGGTACGCAGGTAGTGCAGGCAGTACACAGGAGATACTACAGGCGGTACACCGCCGGTAATTTATACGCCACTGATGTCAGGTTCCTCTTGCTAATCCAAAAAATGCTACATTACTTTGTGATTTAAAAACTCACGCTATAGACAGTCAAAATGACGTTGTAAGACTACACGAGGCCATTCAAGAAATGCAAAGCAAGAGGTACAGGTCCGGTCACGCGGCGTACTTTGTACACCATGGATGTCACTTCCTCTTGCCGATCTAAGAATAAATTAGCTTTAATACTTCGAGCTTTGAAAACTCGTACAATAGACAGTCAACGTTCACTATAAAAATACACGAGGCCATTCTAGAGCAGAATGTACGTACAATGCTGAAATTGTTTTCGTAGACTGGCGTATTTTATACGCCAGCGCACCCGTTCGAGGGTTATAGAAAGTTTTATATGACAATATTTTCCACGAGTTTTATTAACCTATGAGTTAAAACGAGTATTTATTTTCAAACAAACTTCTCAGCATTAAAAATAAATAGGAAGTGTGGTGTGGTCAACAGTTTCATTACGCATAGCATTAACTTCATGACGAATGTATCTGGACATTAGCTTCGCGAAACATTCGATGCATTTTATGGCAGATATGAGGTCCAACATTCAAGTTTCCGCGGCCAATAACTAACAAAGTAAATGGAAGAATCATTGGCAAGTAAATAATTATTTGAGGAGTTACTTTTAACTCAATAAAATACGACAGCGACATCCCGATGCTTTTAGAAAGAATGTGATACGCAAGTAGACGGATGAAATCTCTCAAATAACAAACGATGGACACTTTGGATCCATCGCATGGTGAAGACGATGGTCACAAAAGGGTATATGTATCTGCACTTGGCAAGGGGAGTTTCATTCTGTCCGACAAAGACCTAAAAATACCATTCGGGTCTCCAGATAAAGCCCCCAACGGCCATATGACACCCAGTCTTCACCGACCAGCGCTAGTCTTTACCTTGGAGAGATGATATTGTGCGGCGAATCAAAGGGAAAGATAGGGAGGCATATTGAGGTATCCACCCACATCCTCCCAGCAACTCAACCCATCTCACATCCAATCCTACGCCCCATTCCACACGCTTTAACTCTCGATTGCCTCGAAGACTTTTTATCCATGTAATTCCGATCACTTCCCCAAACTTACCCTTAACCCCATAAGAAACCTCTATTGGTATTATAGCTATATTCCCTGATATCAACTCCATGCCGAGTTTACATCGTTTTTATCTGCTTTGTGAGGCGAATCAGTGAAGGATTTGAATGGAGCAAGTGATAGTTCAAATAGCTTTAAAAAGAGAGCGACATTGCCCGATAAGGATCAAACAGAGCTATTATTAAGGGCTTCCACCGGGGGCATGTCATTGCCTAGGTTATCACTGAAATAATATTTAAAATAGCAAGAAAGCGAGCTCGGAATTAGTACAGGGGCTATTCTGCCATCTCGCATTCATTCCCGCATGCATGCTAGCAATTAACCACTTTACAAGACGCATTTTGACTGCGCCTTCGTATGCACGTGAAATTGCGCAATGATGTGCCCCGTGTTAAACGGCACTCAAAGGGATAATGAACCAGGTTATATTACTATGGGATGATTCACTTTTTCCTCTAATAGCAAGATTATTTTGTATTCACAAGATAAGTATTCTTAGTGATTGTTTCCTGTTCCTTGAATAAAAACATCAACATGTAAGTGGATTATCTAGTAGATACATGAATATCAGTGAGAAAGAAATAGGATAATGATGTCATGTAACTGAAACCTTACATGGCGATAAATCGTCCGAAACCTGCAAAAAAAAACGGTTCCAATTAAATTAATGAAGTCAATTCAGTTATTATAAAATGATTTTATAAATATATATAAATATACGATTTTGTTTTCTTAGAAACCAATAACATGAAGTAAAATTTTTAATCACAAAAAATGGTGAGAATTCTCAAATTCTCACCATTTGAATTCTCAAAAAATTCTTCCATCATTTTTTATTTCAACACAATACCCAAATGGCAACGCATTTCCCGTATTCTCTTAATCACCACTAGAGTGCATCTAAAATCAGCCATCAGAGGTTTCCCTGATTTTACTTCTACAACTCAGTGGTATTTTTTTGTTTTGTAGTGGTGAATTGACCGAATTAAATATCGACCGGTGATAAAATTAAGAGCGAGGCCGAGGTTAAAACTCCTTTCCTCGTTGAAGCAGATTTAAACTTGAAGAGAGACAAAGTGGCTTTAAGCTTTTCCCCAGTGGGTTTTGATGCAAAACAGTAGCAAGCATTTTTTCCGAGTTTGGCGAAACCTTTCTTTAATTAAAATGAGCAAAGAGTTTCTGCGAGCAGAACTGAGCGGAGAGTGCAAAGAGCACGGATAGAAGGTTGAAAACTCTATGACGAGATGAAGTGGTGGTAAAAAGACAGCAAAGGGAATTTGTTTTAATTAGGAGAGGAGAAAAATCGGGGAGGAGTGATTTAAGTACTCATTTAAGATGTTAATTAAAAGGTTTTCTCCCCATTCTTTTATGGCTGCCATCTTCAATTCAAACAGTAAAATCTTCTCACTTGCCTCAGGTTTTTTTTTGTGTTTCCTGAAGGAACGAAAAAATGTCACGCACATTCCCCTTCGGCATCTTTCTTTTGAGAGACGCCAGAAGGTACTAGTTTTCCGAAAAAAATGTGGTTTTATGCCACAAAAACCGGTGTTTCTAGTTTAATTGCACACTAATTAGCTCTTTCTAGAGTTGTGCGATGAGAAAAAAGCCTGCCTATTGAAGAGAGACTTGCAGATAGAGAAAGAGCATTCACATATTTTACCCTGACAAACGGCCAAATACTATCCTGTGCAGTTATTGAAAATTACAAAGAAAGTAGATGTTGAATGTAGAAAATGATCCATGTTCAATGGAAATATGTTAATTCGAATTAAATTTAACGATGAATCACTGCTCATATCCTATGCTCTTGAAGTTACTTTCCGAAGGTAATATCAGCCTCATGGTGATTGATGTAAAGCAAATTTTGAAATGGCTTACGTATTATATGGTGCATTCATGATAAATAACCAGTAAAATAGAAGTAGCATCATATTGCGTGGAAATTTGGCGTTATTAATAGACTGACGATAAATTAGCCTTTACATCAAACATACCATACCAACGAAGTCTCATCCCAAGGGTACAATCATCCTCATTGAAGTCGATGCAAAGATAATTTCAAAGTCATACATGCATGACATTAATGACCGTTGTTTCCGTATAAGCCTTCCAAAATGTTTTCCAGGCGACACAAAGGTAATCATAATGCGTGCGTTTTCAAAACAAACGGCTGAAATAAATATCGGCTCATTAAACATAAATTTATTAATTTGTCAAACAACTAGAATTAATGTAAAATTAGCCTGGATGAAATTCAATTGGCTGTTCTTTTAAGGCATTCCTTGCCTCCATGATAGCCGATGCCACAAAAAGAATTTATCGCCGTGAAAATTTACTTCTTTACAATGGCAGAATTAATGTTAAACTTTTTTATTGATCAAAAGACACTTTGAAATGTTCCTCGACGAGGTAAATAACGTAAAAAAAACCCTAGGTTGGGCAGAATCACAGAACACACTAAAAGCACACTTGTGTCTCCTACCTAACTCTGAGGAAGGTGGTAATACGCCACCGAAAATTTAGTACTTACTGTGAGGTACTTACTGTGAGTGTTTTTTATTGATCAAATGTTTATGATAAATATTCTCTGTTAATGATACAGGCTGACATAAAATCCACTTCCAACAATAGGAGGTTTTGTACATGTGGGTTGAGAATGAAACTTTGTAACATTTGTAACATAATAATCAAGTCAACGTAAAATGCATAGGCAGTGGCCGATTTGGAGGTAAAAAAAACTAATGCAGAAACACCTAGTCCATCAATATGTATCTAATGAAGGACACTCAAGCATGTAAAAGTGTGCTACAAAGCATTTGGCAGTATTTTGTAAAAAAATGATTAAAATAAGTCAAGAACGAGTATATAGATTTAAATTAAATTCCTATGTTTACGCATAAATTGGAATAATTACTCTTGAACCGCTTGAAACTGAAATTTGAAAAAGTGAACACCTCTTTTATAAAAGACTAAATATAATTTTCTACATATTTGTTATCATCTGTTTGATACTTTTTCTAATAAAATTATTAAATAATAAATTATTATACTATTATAAATCTGATAAAATGTGTTTGGTATCACTACAGAGGCCATTTGCCCCGTGCGTAATGTGATAACCATTACAGATGGCTGGAACTTGAGGCATAAATAACGATCGTATCGGCACAGTTAAAATTTATTCAAAGAAAAATTTAAAACCCATTTTCTAGAGTAGGAAATTTTTAATTTATTTCACACATTTCAAGACAAATCATTTTCAATATAGCAATATGCTTGGTACTACTATCACTTCTTGTAAAAATGATAAAAAAAGACCTAAAAAAAAGTAAAAAATACAAAATATAAACTTGTAACAAGGCATATTATCGGTGCAAGGAAGTTGATCGGTATTCATAACTAAATTTAGAAGGAAGATGTGAAATCAAATCGGCATGAATTTGGATTCGAAAGATAAAAAGCTGGTATACCTCGAAATGATCTCATTAGTAATTATGATGGTTATTCGAACGTTTGAGGAGGAACTTTGTAGACCGAATTAAAGTTTTTAAATGATCTCACAAAACTTTTCTTTGAGCAAACAAGAAATCGAATCACATAAAGAGAAAAGAGTCGAAAAGAGCGAGGAAACTCAAAATGAGAGTGCAGAAACTTTGGAAAAGAGATTCTGAAGTGAAGCTCCCCCAGATGACGAAGAGCATTATAATTAAGAAAAGAGTAGAGCAGAGAAACAGCATCGGCTTGACGGGCGTATCTGTATGCGGTGATGATTATAGAGGTATCAGTGTCTCATAAAACGCGATGATTCTATTACTTCCTCCTCGCACCATGACGTCACTGTGGCAAACCATTAATTTAACATTAATTCGCGGCATGAGCATCTGGCTATTTCAACAACTAAGCGAGATCGAATTACAAGTAGTTTATACAATCTTTTAATTAAAAATAACAAATAATGCAATTAATTGGTTGGTAGAGGCAACGAGTTTGAATAAATTTTCTTATACGTATTTAAATATTATACTAGATTACGATACACATAAATATCGATACGTTTTCTTTTTCAACTAATTTAGCAATTAATTTTGGACGAACAACCGTTTCCATCATAAATGCAAACTTCCTTCAGGGAATTAAATAAAATGCAAGGTGTAAATCAGATGACCATTTGGGTGCCAAGTTTATGTACATATCATTCAGCTAACAATTTTTATCCTATTAAAAATTTCTATAAAAATTGACATATTACATGTACATAATCGTCAACACCACGGGATTACTAACATTTACTACATTAGCTACTTTGCTTTTTATCAGTTTGACCTAATAGCCCAGAAATTCAAGACGTAGACACAGATTAAATATTATAAAGCTGAAATTTTGTGCAGATGTAGTATTTAATACGAGGAATATCTTGCTATAAGTTCCATGGAGCAGTTGAGCTAAATAAATTTTTGTCTGTCGAAGTTTTAAGCACATCAAATTGTGGATAAAATCTTAATAAATTGTTGTATACTTGTTTCACCTTGTATATCACTCAATACGCGTTAAAAATTTAATTGAATAAATTCATTCTGCGTAATCGGCAGTATAAATCTAATTTTTCTACACACTTACGTAGGTATAAATTGACTTCTTGAAGATTCAAAACGAAAATGTGGAACGCGATTCTACTTTCAACTTCAACTCTCATTATAATTTCAAGATGAATTACTTTTTAAATTAGGTAATAATATAAATAGATAATAAAAATCTTAATATCTTAAAACTTACTTATATAATATATTTGGCTTAAAATTTTCTTTCATCCTGAGGTGACGACTCCCCAATCTAGAATACATTGGCTTATTATTCTAATTATTTCCATCTCAATTTTTTCCGGAGACAGTGCATGGCGTCTAATGCAATTTCCGCTGCCTGAATCCGCCGCGGCAATAAATCACGTCCCCAATCCCGAAAGGAAAGGAGGGAAATAAGGCCACGGATTGCTCCTCAAATTGGTAAACACGAGCAGCCCGTGTGGAGGGAATGAAGAGTGCACGCAAGACGTGTTATATACCGTGGCCTCCTCCATACGCTCACGGGCACTTCCCTCCGGAATCCCAGCCTCAAATCCGGAAGAGTACCACGGAGGTGACGTGAGAGGCTTTGCGGGTAGTGGAGCGAGGGATAGAGGCACCAAGAGATCCCATGGCACCATGACAACCGGAATCCACTGAGGGGAGCTCAATAGGAAAAGGAGGAAGCCCGTCGGAAGAAGAGTGGAAGGTGATGTGAGATTGATGAGTCCAAAACCGCACCTTGAAATCGCTGAAGGGTGCCTCTTTCTAGCACCAACGCAAAATGGAGTTTCCCCTTGAAGTGTCATTCCTGGTCTCAGGCTCAGACGAAATGTTTTTCGGAAGATTGAATTGAATGAATTAATTCTGCGTAATTGGCAGTATGAATAGAGCTAATTTTTCTCCACACTTATGTAGGTATAAATTGACTTCCTGACAGGGATGCTGACTCACAAAAATATTGTGGGGGCCCAAAACGGGGATCTTGTTCCGAGAAAGTTTATAACTAGTGAGTTTTAAGTTTTTTAAGCATTTTAGAAGAGTCATATGATCAACCCTGATAACTCGAGTCTCGATGTCTGGACACTCCGAGTAAAATCGACAAGCCTGACACTTTTTTTCCTCACACCCATACTGAATTTTTGAGGGGGCTCGGGTCCTCTCAGGCCCCATGGATTCGGCGCCAATGGTTCTTGAAGAATCAAAATGAAAAATGTGGAACGCGCCGCTGATTCATTGCCGCGGTGGATTACGGCTGCGGAAATTGCAGCAGACGCCATGCACTGTCTCCGGAAAAATTTCAGATCGAAAAAATTAGAATAATAAGCCAACGTATTCTAGGCTGAGGAGTCGTCACCTCCGGATGAAATAACATTTTAAGCCAAATGTATTACAGAATTAGCTTTGGAGATATTAAGATTTTTATATGCTATTTTAATTATTATTATCTACTTATGATATTAAAAATTTATAAATTTAATAATTTAAACATTCATTCATCTTGATGAATTTATCTTAGATTCTCCCGGCGTATAAAGTGCAGAAAGGATTATCAGGTATTCCTCCGGGTAATTGGCTCCATGCCTCCCGACGTTTCGGAGAGCGACTGTTCTCCATCCTGAGAGGAACCTCTGAAGTTCCTCTGAACTGCTTGGGAATATCGGGCTAGAGTGGTTGCTAGAGTGTTGACTTCCCACCCCATAGGCTCGGGTTCAAATCCCGGCGTTGGCAGAGAATTTTCAAAGACTTAAAGTTGTTAAATGTGGTGTGTAGTACATTTCAAGCGCAACACTCTGTCCGTCGGATGGGACGTTAAGCCGTGGTCACCTTGGCGCCTTTTGTTAAGAGCAGGCTAATGCCGACGCCGGGTTTCTCACCACCCTTCCTTCCAACTCTTTCCTCATGGCGAAAATGACCTCAGCTGTCGGTTTCCTCCTCCATATACCATGCCATACCTGAATTACATCAGGCGGGATGGTATTAATAAATATGAAAGAACTAATAATCGGATCGGTTTGCAAGAGTGTTATCAAAAGGCTTTTTGAGATTATCTTGTGATGATCACCTGTGGATGAAAGTCGCTTTTCGAAACTTTGGGAGACACTTGGCAAATTGTCCGGTGGAAAAGGCAAAAATCCTGTCTCTAAAATATTGTCTCCTAAGTGAAATTTTCACAGATGTGTGGGTACTTATCGGTGACTACTCTATGTCCACTACACCTTCTTCAGTCTCCTCCTTGCCCATATCTCGAACGCCTCCTATATCTTGAAGTCCTTCAGCTAACATGCTTCTTCCACATTGAGCAGCTACAGTCCAGATGAGACGCTTATTCAGTTTTTTCTTAAGACCCTTGCGAATCGGTCCGCTTATTAGTTCTTTCATATTTATCAATGCCATCCCTCATTTCTTCAATCTCTTACACATAACTGTAACACTAGTAGGACTAACGTTTCACCCAACCTTGGAGACCGTGGGGGTCGAATTTGAACCCCTTCGTTCTTTTCAAACTGTGCCAATCATTTCATGGGATTTATGCTGTAGCATATATAAGTGGTTACATTAAAATTGTAAATAAGGTCTTTACTCTCCCATAAAATGTACTAATATACAATTTGCCATATTTCTTTTTACACTATTCTTGTGAAAATCTATCTCTCAAGAATGCCAGTTGATCCTCCTGATTTTCGCATCAGTTATTTGTAAAGCCATTGTCCGCTTGTAGACAATGGTAATTAATATCCTGAAAAACAAATTTTATAATGGTTAACCGATTGTTACTTCAAATGGCAATTTAAATGCTCTACTCCTCAAAAGTCGTGCTAATATAGTTGAATTGCTCCAGTTTGTGTATACTTAAATGCTAAACACCAAGACGAAATAACTTTAAGTCGCCATCTAAAATTCTCATCTCGCACAGTAATATTGCCTCTTTAATTAGTCATGTAGTTACATTGTTGGTTTCAGCTTCTGTTTACTCGGCAGTCACATTAAGAGCACAGTTTATACTTACTCTGAGGTCTCAAACCCAATTCCATTTCGCGCTGACGCCATATTGCCAACCTCAAATCCTCACCCTCCAAACTCTAGAAACATCCTAAAACCCAACTCCACCCGCCATTACCCAACTTATCCCGGCCACTTATCGGGAGCGAAGAAAAATGAATGAGAAAATGGAGCTTTAGAGGACCGATTCTTTATAGTTAAATTATTTTTTCGTGCTCGGCGGTATATCATGTCTCAACTTGTAGGTCGGGAGGTGAAATGGAAACGAGTGAAAATATATATAAAGAAATTCAGCCTCTAGAATATGGTCTTATATAATATTACCATTGTTATAAATTTAAGAGATATTCTAAGGAGAGGACACTCGTATCCGATTCTGCTGTCAACTCCTTGAGAGGGCGACAATTTTTCTCTCACCTATCCCCACTCAACCTCACCAAAGGCCACCCTCCAAGCCCACCTCCTCCTCAACAGCCTCCCGCGAAGAGTTTGAGCTATGGGAGTGAAAATTTCCCTTCGAAGGCAAAATCCTATAATCGGCTCAACGTCTTATTCGCGAGGATTTTTCCTCACTTTTCCATCCTTCTTTTTCCTTTCCTGTAACCCCTCAATTCTTTCCTTGGGCCTTCTTTCGCACCCTTACGGAAGAAAAAAAACTTCTCATTTTTTTATGTTTTTTTCGCGGCTCTGAGAAAGTAATAAATTATTTCTCTCTCTCTATCCCTCTCCCAAGCTCGAACATTCCAGCCTACCTCCTCACTGCTACCACCACCATCAGCGTCGCTCGCGTTCTCTTTTGCCCGTGGACAGAAGTAGGAAGAATGGAATTTTGCGTTCTGCGTTTTCGGAAGGTGATAATTTAAACTCTCCCGGTTCGTGACCTTACTCCCCCTTCCTTTCCACCCTTCCAGCCCCGCACTTGGCTGCTTCTACATCCTTCATCTTTGCCACCTCTTTCGCCATTTTCTCGGGGGGATATTCGCTCCGAATCTTTATATAATAAATGGCGCTCATTAGCCCCGTGAAGCTAAGTGCAATGAAAGTCTTCTCCTGAATCTAAAACTAGCCTCGAGCATTCCTTCGTTCACGATCGAATTTATTAATTTTATTTATTTATATATTTCACCACTGAAAACGGCACAAAGGCTTTAACATTGTCTGTTTAGGTAAAGAAAATAGCTAAAAGAAAACAAACAATAACACAATAAATAAAAACTAAAATAAAACAAATTTTTTTAACATAAGAAGGGGCACTATGGATTAGACAGCGGTGAATTTAGTCTCTGCATGCTTTATAACGTTAACTGTTAATGATGCACTGAATTCTTGAGGCATCACCCTTGTAAAATGGCATTTTATATTATCTTAAGTTTCAATTCACGGTATTATTTTTAAGACTAGTCTTTACGGGTTACTATTACTTTAAAAATAAACCACAAAAACGAAACGAGGAACAATACAAACTTTTCGTTGCACAAAAATTTTGCAATTGTTTTTTATATTGCATACTTAACTTCGATATTCATTTACTTTTCTACACCTCGGAAATGGAAAGCTACCTTTCGGCCACTTAAAACATTAATAAGTGGGTAGAATTTAATTTTAAAAACCTGTTTGCAATGCGAGGAGGTCGTTCTCTCTATGAAAATTACAATAAAATGTAGCAATCAACATTTTCCCCATGATGAGATAAATACGACGACCGTTTATCCGTTCTCATGGTTTTTCGCGTGTTTTTCTTCACTCTCTTGACCGTAGAAACGCAGCGTTTACGTTTTAACAATGCCTAAGGATTCATTGTTGTATTTTAGTGAACAATGAGTAAGACTATATATGCCCTATGGAGCTTCAGCAAAATTCCCTGCAAATGCTTAAATTTCAGCGTTCTACCTTTTTTGCGCCGATATTAGTACAAAACTGAGTCCAAGATTTACACGAAAAAGAAAATTGGCAAAAAGAAACGATATAATCACGCTGAGTAAATATGAAATCACCATCATGGAAATACAATACCTAAGAAAGCATTTCTCATAATAACCAGCATCTTTGAAAGAACTCACTCAGTTCTAACAATCCTCAATATTATTATCCCCTATTGGGCGAAAACTCACTTATTATTTGCTGAGAACTCGAAGTATGGTGGAAAGGAAATCACTTAACTCAAATACCTCACCTGATCACTCGATATCTACTGAGAAACGGCAGCGACAAGGCACACAAGGAAAAAAGCAAGCGTAAGCAATCGGCGAAATCGATGAAAAGGACACTTGGCATGGCAAGACCGACTGCTTTCGCGGAAAAAACACTCCACCTAAGTCCGGAACTTCCGTTAACCCGGGTAAAGTTCTTGCGCTTACCTTGGGAGGGACAAAGGTCGTTTTAAATTGGGCGACAAGGTAACTCCGTGCTGCACGGAACGGATTCGACTCAATAAATCCTTACGCCGACATTTTCTGCCAATCCGACAGGAATTCCGCGAGGAGGGTAGCATAGACACGATTTCCCTGCGGACCGCCACGGCTTGAAATGTGAACGAGCTGCAGGCGAGGACAGGCCCACGGTTCTAATGAATGCCACTACCCTCAAAACTATTCGGAATCGATCTTTTTCTAACGCTCGGACAAGTACGCACATGAAACATTCAAGACGCATGAGTACTAGCTGAAACGTACTACCACGTCTATAAAATTGACATTTAAACACCCATCTAAAATTCCCTGACTTTTACAAAGTATTTTCTGAATATTCTAAAACTTTCCTAACTGTTTCAACAATTTTCTATACCGTTTGATGGTATTAATTGAAAATAGTATTCTTCTTTTGCAAAAAAATATAACATACTCTGATTATAAAAATGTGAAAGATGTCGTTATACGTAAACGTTCTAATAAAATAGCATAATCATGATAAAAGTCATTTTAAAATTATTTATTAAATCTGTCACATGTTGGTAATATGGTTCTATGTTGAAGCTAAAAAATATGTAAATGAGTATGATGAAAAATCAACCAAGGAAGTATAACGGAAATATTTTTCCTCCGGATTCCGTGGTAATTTTTCCTCGCGTTCCATGGGTTTCTCGGCAGTAAACTCGGTGGACTTTTCAGGTTGTTCAGGAGATATGAAATTTTATAACTCTCCCTGATTTTCCTCATATCAGCCAATGTTTTGAACGGGAAACAATTTTCTTCTGCCCCTTTCCTAAAGATAGAAAGTTTTTCTCAAACAAGCACGCCGAAAAATTATGTTTACTTAATAAACCTCAAAAATTAAAATGATCTCATTGATAAGTTGGATATCAAAACTCAAATTATATCAGAGAAAGAAGTAGGTATGAGAATATAAAGGTTCTAGTATACTATTAGCGTCATCTAGTCATTTAATCACCTGAAGTCAAAATTATTTCATCTTGAAATTATTACATATTTTTTCCCCACTCTTTTCATAAGTGGAGGAAGAGGGGGATCCGGGATCGAATCCCGGTCAAGGCGAATTGTATTTTTTCTTTTGGATTTTTCGCACAATTATTATACGAGTTGAAATTGATTTTTTAAAGAAAGGTAACAATGCAAAAAATTTCAACGTAGTGGATCTCTCCACATTGAGTACTAATTAAAGCAATTTAATGCTGTCTCTAGTCTTGAAAATATACTAAATTAATTCAATTTTTATTATATAAATCATGCCATTCTCATGTAAGAGCGATTCCTAAGATTAATTAAGGTAATTAGATAAAAATTCTGCTCAAAGATCTATAAAAAACAGCAAAGTATGAATACATGTGCACGTATAAGCAAAGAGTTAAATCAATTTTAACAAAGTATCGATTTAAATAAATAATCTCTTTTTCTCAAAGGGGTAGATGAGGATGAGGAAAATGTGCGAAACTCATAAGTACCTCATGCCCAAGGAACTCCGCAAAAAAAAACGTTTTCAGCTCCGGGAATTTCGAGGGAATTTGACGCGAGTGAACTCTCATGAACTCCAGGGATATATATGCAGAGGGATAGATCAAGTTATTTCAGTTTGCTTAGTTGGCCTTTCCAAGGATCATGAAGGGTTAGAGCTATGATGGCTGCGGTTAGCAAAGACAGGAGAGGCTTTCTATCACGCCTCAAGAGTAGACGTGACGCCAGGGCCGGGGACGATAGATACCGACACCGCAAGCCAGAACAAACGGAGAGATGGAGAATATTCGCTGGAAAAGAGGGGCACGAGAAATGATGGCGAGCAAAAAAATAGAATGAGCTTTTACAACTACACAAACGAAGATTGCTTTCACGAAACCTCCCCCATGGTGTACAGGAGTAATTCGATATTAAGGTAAGCGAGCGTACTAGAATTAGAGCAACGTGATTTAGCGGTAATTAGATAATATACATTTGACTATAAGGCAAACCGCGCGACATAATTCTGTAAGGAAATGTCTTTCCCTGCTTTCCTAGCTAAGGTTTCAAAATTTGACTGAGGATTATGCGCTGAATGAAACTTTAACCTATTACTTCATCACGATGTTCCTACGTGACCTTTAACCTCATAAAATTATTTTCATAAAGGTTCAATGAGTTTGGATCAAAAACGTTAAGTGACACCAAGATGACAAAACCTAATTTTCTACGGTACCTATGCGGGAAGTTTTACGACTCGTGAGGTATCATCTTCTGTGAAAGCATGCCTGATAAGTCCTTACCTTTTGAAACACGATTATCATGAATTATGGAATCAAAGACGTGCATTACAATGACTAATAAACTAATTCGTTGAGAGTTTACTAGTGTAGTGGGAAATCAAAATTTCTACCTATTAGATAAAATACCAAAGGTAGAATATGTAGGGAAAATACACTGGTGGATTCAGTATAGAAAAATTCTAAACTCAATTTTCGCTGATCTAAGGTAATGTCAATGATATGATAGTCGAGTCAAAGGATGTAAACAAAACATCTTGTAAAGTTAATTCATTTAAAAATAGCAACCATTATTCTAAAAATATCCTACCCTACCCGAAGCAAATACAAATTATTTTTTGAATTTTTCACAACAATTTATGGCAGACTACTTACCATTTGAATTTCACTTTTGGAATAATGCACTTCTATTTTTCTCTGCCTTTCTCTGGTAATTTCCATAGTATAGTAGTTTTACTCAGCCTTAGAATCACATAATTTTTGCGACGGAATAGTCTTCAATTCCTGCTTCTTCTGCCACTTTTAATTGCACAATACAAGTATCATTAATCCAGAAAGTAGCTATTACAGTATCTATACTAAGGCATGTCATATATGTCCAAAATGATGTAGAAATATTTTACGCATTCTTTGGCAGCGAAGCACATCCTTTTTTGGAACCCATTGCTTTAGATATCCTATTGGATCAACTAGTATTTCAAACGTTTTTAATTACACAGCACAAACATCACTGGACCAAAATGTAACGAGTAAAGTTTCTTAATTATAAATTTACAGTGACGAAAAGGTAGTTAAAAATTAAGAAAATATGACTATAAAATAGGGCAATATGAATGTAAACAATACGTAATTTCAAGTAAACTTGGTGAAGATACCTAAGATTTAGAACCAAAATATTTAAAGTGCATTGCACGTTACCGTCTCATACCTTCTCACAAGATTGCTAATTGCTGCGACATCAAAACCTTCGGACACCATGTAACGGACGTCGCGATGACTAATAGGCTTCCCACGATTGAAAATAATCAATGCCGATCAATTTTTTCCACGCATGGAAAAGAAGCCTCGATGCACCTTCGTTCCATAAATTAATCCAGAGTATTTACTTTCCAATTGGATCGTCTAATCCCAAGAATTATCGTCTAATAACGTGCACGAAATATGAATATTAATGAGGAAAGACTGGTCCGGCGAGGGGAGAATAATGGGAACGGACCTTCTATACATATACGACGCTAAAAATGTTTGCTGATGGGCAAGCCAAGGTAATAGGATACAGAGGCTTACCCATGCCTGAGAGGTACGTAATTGGGCGAGATAGGGAAAGGATGATATGAGAACCAATGACGATGCAAGCCCACACATATGACCTGGTCTCTAAAAGAGAGCACTCTAACCAGTGGAAGGAATAAGAGTCCGTGTATAGGCCACATGCATGCATGCCACCAAAGTATACACTTCCTTGACACTAATGTTACCCTATTGCACAGTTATTTTATTAATTATTTATCCGCTTTCTCTTCACTGCTAATTTATTAGTATTTACGTGCGTGTGCATTAGTAAAAACAATAATTTTCGGTGCAGTGATCCTTGTGCTGTGTAATTAAAAAAGTTAGAAATACTGGTAGCACAAGAACATAGCGATTAAAAGTCTCCTTCTGCTACTACCTTCAATCTCAACAATAAGTATGCCCATCGCATATTTTTTGTTTAATGCGTCGTCAGCGATTCCGTATATTAAGAAGACGCTTCACTCATCTTGAACAATCATTTTTCGTGCTACATCAATAGCAGAAAACGTATACAATTGCAAAAAAATTCTATGGTTTTCTAGGATCTCTAGTTCTTGACCAGGACCTCTAATTGGAGAGGATAAAACTTATAATGTAGTAGTAACTGCAAGCGCTTTTGTTATCATTTTTTTTAGTAATACCAAGCATAATTGGTGGATTTGGAAACTGATTAGTACCATTGATGTTAGGAGCGCCAGATATAGCCTTCCCTCGATTAAATAATATAAGATTCTGACTTTTACCAAGAAGTTTAGTAGAAAATGGAGCTGGGGCTGGATGAACTATATACCCACCACTAGCAGGAGTAAATGCCCACGCTGGGGCATCTGTTGATGTAACCATTTTTTCCTTACATTTAGCAGGAGTATCCTCAATTTCAGGAGCACTTAATTTAATTACTATTACATTTAATATAAAATCACCAGGAATAAGTATAGACCAATTACCTTTATTTGTTTGTGTGGTAGTTATTTAGCCATTACCATTATTAGCGGGAGCTATTAATATTCTTCTAACTTATCGTAATAATACCCCTATCAACGAAACTAAATTAATCGCTAAAACTCCGCTGCTCATCGTTCATCGTTAAGTTTCGATCGCAGAAGTTGATTGGAGGGGGATAAGAGCGAATTGTTTCGACCAATTGAATCACGGAATATAGACAGGTTAAAACATAGAGCTTAAAAATCAAGTGGACAGTTTGCGTTCACCGTTCTCCCGTTTGTTGCAAAAATGTGACCCAGCGCATTTAATGCCGGTAGGCCGAACCTCTACTTGATTCAACCATACTTCGTGCTCGGAGTGTGGTTCGATACTAAACTGTTCCAAGGTGAAACACGTGGTCCCTCCGATGCGGAACATAAGTGTGTTTCGTTTCGTCTCCGAGTTTTAGTCTAGCTTTGATCCTAAGTAGTTTTGGCTCCGATTTCTTTTCGACCCTGAGTTTAGCTCTCCGGGTTCAAGTCTTTTCCGTTTCGTTTTATATTTTGCTTCCGGGAACGAAACTATTGAAACTGTCCTGGTTTTGATTTTCATTTAAATATACATCATATCTTGCGAGCCACCTCTAGGTTGTTTGGCAGGGGTTGATCGATCACCAGCATGCAGCATGCAATTGGAATCCCACATGCACACCACATGGTCCAAGAAACGTTACACAGACTACCACATGCTGTTAGAAATAATAATAAATTCAGACACTTGCATTAAGTTATGCATAAATTAGAGGCTATAAGTCATGTAATCTATTGGTGAGTTCTAACGCTGCCGTATTATCTCTTATTGATCGTGGAAAAATGGCATTCTGAATCCCTCTGTTCTCCACGTTATCTCTCTTATTTTATTTATATGTTCTTATCTTCCGTAGTATGTTGGTGTTCGTAAGATATAGCTAACTTCGTTAGAAAAAACACTGCTCTTGAATTTATCTAAAAGGTTCAGTCAATTTTTTTCAATCTTCGGTCTGACTGAGATTCCCATACGAGTTTATCTAAGAGGTCAGTTACACAAACAAGACTATCGTAACGACTTTTCACGTACCTGGCAGCTCTTCTTTGCACGCGTTCTAACTCTGTTATTAAGCTTGTTATTAAGCGTTCTAACTCTGTTTCATGAGGGTCCAAAACACTGGCAGCGTATTCTAAATGGGATTTAACGAGGGAGAAGTAGGTAATTTCCCTCACTTTGTCGTCGCACTTTCCTAACGTTATTCTAACAAAACTCATTTTATTTTTACCTTGACCTGTTATTTAGTTCCGATGTCCATCCCTGATTCTCAGAAATATACTCCAAGAGGTTATTCAACGGTAAGAATTACTGAATGCCACTAAAACAACGATGTGAAAGTGATAGTTTTGGAAAAAAAGGACAGGCCAAAAAATGCAACGGTAATACTTCTCACGCTTAGAAGTAGTTGATGGACGCCGCTAAAGCAAAAATTAGCCCCGTCAGGTTAGCCCAAAAAATGGGGAACTTTTACATAAATTCCCAATGAGCTGAAAATTTACAGGAACGTTAAAAATACCGCTATAATGATATCTTGTATAGTCCCCATCTATCCCGTGCGTGCAAAAAATTTTATTCAAAGTCAAAGGTCACAGAAATAAGGTTTTTGCATTTTTTGGCCAAACGGTTAGTTTTACGATAAAAAGTCTACCAACCTAAATCGTAGATTAGAAAATTATCTACAAATTTGATATCGTACTTTTTCTCTAAGATTAGCCATTTCAGAGAAAATCCATTCTAAAGTTTGCTGGTGCAGTATTCTCCGTAATATGCATAACTATATTGTTGCGCTCTCCGAACTTTATTAGTCAGCTCCAGCTAACTTTCGATTAGTTTTTTCTCAGAAATAGTCACTCTTGGAGAAAAAAGTATGGTTAAAATTTTGTAGGTAATTTCCTGATCTTTAATTTTGATAAATATAATATTTATCGTAAAGCTAACCACTTGGCTAAAAAATGCAAAAAAAAAGAAACATTTTGTGACCCTTGACCTTTAATAAAGATTTTTCGCATACACGGGAAAGATGGCGACTTTTCAGGATTTCATAAGAGTGGCATTCCTAGCGTTCCTGTAAATTATCAGCCTATAGGGGATATATGCAAGGGTTAATGTCTATTTTGACTGGGCTAAATGCGTAAATCGCCGTTTTGCAAAAAGAAGGACAGGCAAAAAAGGTGATGGCTGAAGAGTTTTGAAGAACACGCTGTGGTACAGAGGAAGAAGTCAAAGAGTAAGACGGGAACGGATACGACTTGGCTACACACACGTCCTACGGCATAGTTATGAAAACTATGCACGGGGGAGCCGTAAAAAGGAAAAACTGGAGAAAATTGCTTGGGGGAATCGATCACGGAAAGGGGTCTCATTTTAAATGGACCATAATCGGACTTGGCTGGGAGAGTACGGAATGATGTGAGCGGGGATTAGAGACGGGGAAATTGAGGGGTGAGTTGCCTGGGAAATTGCTGGAAGGAATAAAACACCGTCGAAATTTTCTCGCGGCCCAAATCTCTCCTCGCATAAATTTCGGGCCTCCCGAATTAATAGGAAATTCGATCACTCGCGGCGCTGAAATTATTTTTTTCTAATGCCAACGATCCCTCATTCCTGGCACAAAGCGCAAAAATTCACAGGGATGAAAGTTAAAAATGATAAAAAAAAAGGTAAGTGAGGAAACGTTTATTCCCAATGTATGACTGGAATAATTTAAGTTGACGAGGAAAAAGTTTAAAATATTCAATTTAAGTAAAATATAGCAGAAATTTCATAAATAGATTAAATGGAAATTGAAGTCATTACTTATGTAAAATTGTTGACAACGCTGGAAAATGTTTCTCCTTTGTAAATACAAAAACCTATGGCAGTATATTTCTTTATGGGAAACGACGAAACATGACTGATAGCTTCAGGCTTTAATGTGTGAAAACTATCCATTATGGAAAATAAAATAATAAACTTTGTAAGGTTCACTAATATATTTCAAAAGCGCACGACCTGGGTTTGAACTGAAGATGAAAAAAACTATATTATCAAACTCGTGTGATACTTTTTTAAATACATTAGTAGACCTTAAAGCGCTAATTCTTTAAGTTTTTAGAAAACAATGAAAGATTGAAAGTAAGAAGTTTCAACGCAAATATTATCATTTTTCTTTTAGGTATCTGAGCAAAACAATCGTACTTATTTTATTGCTAGAATGTCATTCATTGGGGGTTCGGGGTGGTGTGGTAGCTAGAGTGTTGGCTTTCCACTGGCCGGGCTCGGGTTCAAATCCCGGCAGTGGCGGAGAATTTTCAGAGACTGCCCGATCCCTGCTAGAGTGTTGTGTGGAGGACATTTCAAGCGTAACACTCCGTCCGTCGGATGGGGCGTTAAGCCGTGGTCCCCTTGGCGCCTTTCGTTAAGAGCAGCTTAATGCCGACGGCGAGTTTCTCTCCACCCTTCCTTCCATACCCTACCCTCACGGCGCAAATGACCTCAGCTGTCCGTCGCCTCTTCCAAATACCATACCATACCGTCATTCATTGTATTTGATTCGACTATTTCAGCAAACACTAAATGATCTGTTGATACCTGAATTATTAATGGTGAAGTATCTTTTGTAACCCCTAGGGTGCAATTTTACTGCCGCTGAGTACTTAGGATTTCAAAATATTTTTATCGGAAAAATGATAAATAATCGGTCCAAAATGCTCAGACTTCAATAATCTAAACCTCATTTCAGCAAATGCGTTTACCTCAAAGGGTTCGCAGTCAGCCAAACCACATCAATATTTTTATTACAGCTTTTGAATGACTGCGAGAAAAAATTACTTGGAATTATTTGCTAAACATAGAAAAAAACATTATTTAAACTTTTGTACACTTCTTCACTTCTTTTTAATTATATTTGATACTATTGGCGATGAATAAAAAAACAATGGTTGACTTAAAAATAAACAAGCAACACGTGAAGAGGAAAAGAAAGATAAAATACGAGCAGTGGAGGAGTGGCGATGCGTTCTCTTAATTTACTGCAGCGTGACCGAACTTCGAATGCCCAGCAAGCTTCCTTCATGAGCCGACACCACTCCGCGACTCGCCGCCCAAAAAACTAAGTCCAGCGATCCCCCGGGCCATCGATCCCCACTCCCATCCCCACTCCACCTATCACTTCTCCCAAACTCCCTTGATTACCACCCACGGGCACACACGGATGCTTTCTGCGTCACTCGCTTCAGGTGTTTTCATTCTCCTCCGAATCCCCGAAGCCACAACGAAGGTTCTGGTTCATCAGGGGAGAGGTTGGAATGAGACACAATGACCCCCTCCATCCCACCTCTTCAAGTATCGAACTACCGTGTAGTCCTCCATATATATATTTATATTCCGAGGATTTTATTTGGGGGTGTCTAAGGGCTTCATCTATGTAAAAATCTAGGTATTGCGTTTATAAAGGGTGTCTCATGACGTGGCCCTTGAAAATGTCCCCCAATAAATGATAACTGATGTAATTTTTTGAAACCTATAATCAACAAAAACCTATATGTGTTGAATCCACAAAAAAAACAGGAAATATAACTTCCCTGAATATTTATATGCCTGTGGCTAAGTCTGAGGTGAGCTCTACCCTAAACTAACCTACGGGTTGAACCACTGTATGAGTGAGTGAGTAAATCCTGGCCTTTTGCGTGATTTTCCAGCAATCTAGTTAGCCCTCTTTTCATACACCTGCACAAAAACACATCCCACACTTTTCGTTGTAGGCTTACAACTTACCACTACCTTAAAAACTCTCGCTTATTCCTTGTTATCTCGGACAACGCTATAAAACTATGGCGGTGAAATCAAACACCCCGTGGAAGCGTACAGAGACTTGTTTATCGTTTCAACATGAATTATATATTTCACAAAATTAATCCGGACACCTTTTCATTAAGAAACAGCTAAAAGAGCCAAATCATGAGAAACCCAGTATGACCACAGTGACCAGGATTTGTAACATAATGAAGCTCTTTGACACCGTCAAATAAAATTCTCAGAATGCAGCCCAGGAAAAGGAATTGGCCCTCCTACCCAGAATGCGTAATATTCATGCATCTGTGGATAAGTCTGGGGCACGCTCTTCCATCACCAATCCAAACTTACCTGTGAGTTGAATTATTCAGTCAATCATGAGACATCTATATAAACATAATAACCAGGATTTGTACCCTGGTGAAGCTCTTAGTCATCCTTAAATAAAGTCCTCGGAATGCAACCCAGTAAAATTAAATGGTACCCTTGATGCGTGATATTCACACCCCTATGGCTAAATCTGGGAAGATCTCAATCCTCATCTATCAAAACTAACCTACGGGTTGAATACTGTGTGAATTAGTGAGTTAATTCTGACATTTTGCGTGTTGTTACAGCACTCTAGCTATCCTGCAGATAATACAACTGCACAGAGTGGCTCCTCACACTTCTCGTAGTAGGCCCTACATCTTGCCCCATCCCGTCCAGCCCTCGCTTCCTCCTCGTTACCTCGGACAACGCCATTAGATGGCCACGCCCATCCATTCGCACTCCTGACCGTGGAGGGACCAAGTAACACATCCCCAGCTCCAGGACAACACCTTTTCCCCCTTTTCGCGCTTGGCCCTCATCCCAGACACCCTTACAAAAACACCCTTTCCCGCCCCGTCTCTCCCGACGATTGGGTTTAATTCTTAACTCGCTTTCCTCCCTCGTTTCCCCACCGGAGGAGAAGGTCCGAAAGCGCTTCCGGCACTCCCACCTTCCGTTCCGCCGACTGACTGTGTGGGTGGGAGTTCTTCCATCGCCTTCTAAAACACTCGTACAACGCCGGCAGCCGAGAAGCATCCCGAACACTTGTTTCTCCTCCTTTAGAAATTTGGCGTAACACCCATAGGGTGAAATCGCCTCAGGATTAACCTGGAGTGTATTTGATATTTCCATGATAATATACAAACGAAAAATTTCCCCTCTCTTCTGTACAACTCCACTACCTACCATGGTCTCGGCACTCTATTCATTTATGACTTGAAAATGACACAGACGGTCGAAAACAATTTGAATAGTGGGGTTATGTATTGAAGTGTGGAGATTGAATATTTGTGATTTATATTTTATCATCGATAATCACAGGAAGTTTCAAAATTCCAAAGGGAAAAAATCATTCGCCTTGGCTGAGATTCGAACCCGGATCCCCCGATTTCCGGTTGAATGCTTTAGCCAGTTAATTTTTGGTAACTGCTCCAATATATGTGTAACTTTCTTAGTATACTGCTGCAATATTCGATATAAAAACGAGACTTTGGCACATCACCGTACATCGAACGAACGGTTCATCAGCAAATGAATTTAAGTCAAATCACAATGTGTAGCCAAAAGAATGATATTCACCATGCTGAATTCGCCATCTTCCTAGGTGAACCTCAGACTATGTTTATCGAATACGTTAATGTGTGGTTTTTTGCAAAGGGTTTTTGCAGCATTTGAAGCAATAGATTTTTAATTCCACGTGGATCCAATGTTAAAGCTTTATTTCACATATTCTTACATTTTTTGAACGACTTAAAGTAGACATTTATCGCAGCTTCCCTTAAATTAAGCTCATTGAGAATATAAAATATTTAAATGATAGATTTGTGTTCATGTTCATATACGCTCTCATTTTTCTTAAATGGCAAAAGGACAGAAGTTAATACAGCTGTCACACATGCTATCAAAAAAATTTGGGAATCAAATTCCTCTTGATGAATTGATTATTTCGACTCGTGTATTAGCTGATCTTCCCGTGGATTTTTTTAAAGTATACCGGGACTAGTCACGGTGATTACGGGAGTCACCCGTAATGCTCGAATTGTGCGAAAAGTCCAGCGAGAAAAAATCAATCGCCTTGACCGGGGTTCGAACACGGATCTCCCTATATCCTTTCGCGCGCTTTAGCCAGTTAATCTATAGAGGCGTCAGTTATTTTTGTGGATATTTGTTCGATGGACGGTGATGTGCCAAAGTTTCGTTTTTATAGTGATACTAAATGTAAATCGAACATTGTAGCAGTATTTTAAGAAAATTACACGTGTATAAGAGCAGTTATCAACTATTTTCCTTAACTTAGACAGATATTGTCAAATGAGCATTTACGAAAATTCTGATTTCTGGATATTTTAACACAAAAAATCAATTTTAGTCTTTAGTTGATAGCACACAGCTGAAAGTTTACATTTACTACTAATTATTAAAATGGCATTTACTGCATTCATGGTGCATCCTTAATAGATATGAAAATAGATGGTTTGTAAGAGCACCTGCTTTCAGTACCCAATGTGCTGCGTCACTTTTAGTGAAAATTATCCCATGTAATTTGCATTCATTTAATGATCAAATATTCCCAAGTGCTACCAATATCGTTTATGTAGACCCATGTAAACTGACCAATGCATGGAAGCATAAGTATCAGCAACACCAAAGTATGAAATCGCAAAACAAGCAGCAAAGGAGAAAATGAGCACCACACTTAACTGAAATCACAAACGACCTGGAGTCTTTGGTGGTTATATACTTTGGGATAAGGAAGCGTAACGTAACTACCTCCAATCTCAAGCACTACATCACTTGCTCGCGTGCCTTTTCCATTAATGTTTGCCTAAACGATACTTCAACCTCAGATCGCATTGCATGATGCCAACCTTCCCCGTTTGCGATGGTCACTGAAACGTTTAATTAGACACGCGATGGAAGCGATGAATTATTGTAGAGATACTAAGCATTTCCACTGCTACAACTCTCTGACATAAACTACGTGGAAAATGTACTTAAAGTTCTCGTGAACTAATAAGGGAAATATTTGTAATGCAAGCCAAGAGCTGAAACTAGAAATAAAGCTCAAAATAGTACTGAATACGACAGCTTTTCGTCCTTCACACGAATTTCTATGCACATACCAGCCCACTTTTATGTTTTTATCACGGACTTAGAATAATCAGGACTGGGCGCTTAACGCTTCATCTGTCGTCGCTATTGTCGCTGAGGAGAAACTATTCGCGCAGGTTTTTATGACGATTTTAACATATGAAAATAGGCAAGCATGCTGAATTAGTTATTTTCTGTCTAAACCAAATATCTCTCACTAATTCTAATTTTCCCATAAAATATAAAGTGTATTTGGCCTGAGGACTTAAAACCAATAGGATTGGAATGAAACATTAGAGATACATCAATAAAATAAGGTTGTTCATCTATTGAAGAGAGCTTCTGTCCATTTTATTACGTTTTGCTAAAAAAAGTAACGCATCTAACCAATAATGTCTACGCCGAATTCGAGATATAGTAAGCCATGAGAAATGGCCTCTGAAAAGTTTAGCGACCCAATTGTTTTCCCACAAATAAAATAATGATAAAAGACAGCTGAAAAAAGGCTGTTTTTCTCTTCCTTCAGCGAAGGTGGATACGCAAAGGATTTAGGAAATATCCAGTAATATTAGGTGACACATAAAAGCATATCACCGTATACAGTTAATTTTAGCATATAAATTAGTAAGTTAATGTCAAATTTAAAAAGAGGATATGTGGTCACTATGGGTGATATCCAGGGAGACAAATAAATTGATCTAGGAATTTTTGGGGGAAAATATGCATACAACCAACAAATAAATAGACTTGAATGGGAAGACAGATTTGGAATAGCGGTGTTATTAAAGGGAATGTAAGTAGGCATTAATTGAACACTCACCAAAAATCTTCAAGAAACATCAGGAGGCTGGTCCCATATCAGATGGTTTTAACGCTTCCAAAGTTGGGTATGAACAAACAGATACACAAAATACCTAATATTTAAAAAATAGAGAGGAGTTTTAAATATTTTTATGAAATGCAGTGTTAGTTAAAGCCTGCTTTTTAATGGGTATATTGTTTTACTTTTTAATGTATCTCGATACTAAAAATGAGAACCAAATATAAGTCATATGTGTCCATATGATATATTTTGCTTCACTGTGTCCACCCATATGTTATAACTGTGTATTGTACACAGTAGGCTGAGTTCTTAATCACTATTGATTGAAAAGATATAGGTGAAGTTAAAAGGGATAGGTGTTACTTTCGTGATTTTTATAGGATTCGACGATCAAGGATACGATGTTGAGGATATACTGGAAGCTTATATCCTGCAATTTCTAAAAATAAGGTCAGATTGGTTCGAAAAAATAAAGAATATGCAATAATCAGCGACGCATCCAGGAACCCAAAGCTACTTCGGTGGTGGAGCTATGAGATCCGGTATTTTTTGCCAAGAGCGGAGCCTATTCCTTCATTGAGGAAATTTCCTTGGAGATGGAATGGTAAATGTGATTCGGGGGAGTGCTTCAGATGAGATTTTGCTTCTTTGGTGGGCAATCCATGGTAATTATTTGTAAGAAGTTGGGTTATAGGTGATAAGTAGAAGGAGCAGGCGTGTATATTCTTCGGTCCGGTTCTGCGTGCCTGGAGATACTTCCTGCCTTAAGTTTTTTCCTGTCATCATAAAAGACCTCCAAGAGTTGATAACTTCCAACAACTAATGTTCATCACGGCCTAAAATAAATTGTCATTCCAACGCATAACTTAGACAATGCAGGACATTTCTCTTTGTTCTTCCTCTAGGTACCACGCATATCACCTTTAACCCGGTGGCAAGTGGCACTATGTCTTTTCCAAACCGAGGGTTTTTTGAGTTATTATTGTTAACCTCACTTAACTCAACTAAACCTTGGATTATGTCATTGTGTGCGCTATAAAAAACGATACTAAACGCAAATTATGGAAAAAGTATACAAACATTTCTTCGCGTACAAGTAGAATAAAATCAACCTCACAGATATCATTTTCAATGCAAGAATTTATTGCCTTAGATTTACGGGGCGCAGAGTATTGAACAAGAATGTAGGTGGAGTGAATGAAGGACAGATACAACAGGGAGAGAGTGCCTTACATCAGCTGAAAGGCAGGGAATCAAGTTTTCTTCGGTGCTGCGGCTTGACACGTGTCTAACATCTCCATGGCAAAGTATTGCCTTTGATTTTCTCGACTTCAGGTGTCTCCCCTTGAGAACGAAGCCGCAAATCGGGTGCTTTCCGCTTCGCCATCTCCGGAGAACGCATAAAAGACTCTGGAATGAATACTACATTCTAGGAGAGGATCCCATCGTAAATATAAATTACATTGGTGAACTGCTAGAGATCAGGATAACTACAAACTAGAAAATAAACTTCCACAGTTGTTGTCACAAAATGTAGTATATTATCTAATCCCCTGTGTAAAATGTACTTATGGAATACTTTTTAGTACCTTACAAATATGAATGCTATATTCTTGATTTTTATTTCCACCATTAGTTATGCCATACTACCCAATAGGAATACTAATATTTCCTACGCCCTTCGTTTTACTCACTATACTTATGTTTTATATCAATCATAGACCTTTCGAGGCGCAATTAAAATAAGAGCAGGTTAATGAAATTGTTTTTAGAAAATCCAATCATTCATTAACAGGGTATGAATTCTATTTCATACTAATAACCAGAGGAAAAATATTAAAATAAAAACACTTGCAATTGAAGAATTGGGGAAGCTATAATTTTGATTTTTTGATGCAATAATATTCCATATTAATGGCCGCCAAAGCTAAAATGTTATCAAGTTTTAATTTTACTCAAAACTGATTCGCGAGAAATGGAGTAAACTACATTCCCTCCAGATACACTCTTCATTAAAAACTGGTTTTTATTTCCAACTGATGAGATAAATCAAGCACTTTGATGGAAAATACCAAGTAATCCAATCACCAAACGTGTTTGAGTTTGGATGGGTTTGATGCTAAGGTCCATCCTTTTCGATAAATAACTAATAAAAAAAATATTTTCCATTACTTGCAAAGGGAACCCATATCGTTGTTTGCGGATACTCTCATGCTAAACACGAGATCGCAATTCATTTCAATAAAATAAATTAAAATGGAGGATTATTCAGAAATATTTAATGAAATTGTGATGCACTGGCTGTAAACCTAGCACGGTGAGAAACTGTGACTCGTACCCACTGTGCTTGAGGAAATTAAATTTACTTTTCCAATGCATCGAGTCAATCTTCGCTGACAGCCAGACTATTGTGGGCGGCCGCCCGTTGATGAGGTAATTTGCGCAAAATGCATTTAGCCTGTCTCTCATCATTCCTCCCTGATGCTGAAATACTTAGTGGGTCATTCCACGTCCAATCACTCAATGATGCCCCCTAACGACTGAATTTGTCGTGAAAATGTTTACACCTACCCACTACCATTAACTTAAAACGCAACGTTGAGTTTTTTTTATAGTTGAATTATTTCGAAGAAAAAGGAGTACCGATAGAATTTTAAAAAATTAATAAAGGTCGTGAAATCTTTTCGGATTTTTCAGCTGGTTAGTTACTTGTAGGCCAACGATTCGATTGCAGAGGCAAAGGTGCAAGCGGCTTAAAAGCAACTCATCCGGTGAAAGCCCAGTGAAGATTTAGCCAAAATCATGCACCGGGAAAAAATCATATTTTTATATAAACGCATCTTTCCTTTTCAATGATACAGATGAAGGCACATCTTAAATGGAAAAATAATTCGTTGATCATAGCGTAAAATAAATGAGAATGACATGTGGTTTCTACAATCATCGAGGTACAGATACGAAGTTTAGACACAAAGTTCCACGTTAAATTTATAAAATGCTAGAATGAGTAAGTGCATAGAGTGGTTTCCCAATTTTTACGACTCAAGTGCTCCATAAAGTTTAATAATCCTGGTAAAGTACCACTTTAAATAATGATACCCATTCTAACACCTCAATTCCGTTTTTAAGGCCTTCCCCTGCAATGAAACAGCTCAATTGGCTATACCCCGTGCATCACGTTCGCTTCAAATTGGTTTTCAGCCGTCAGTGGCAGAGGTAAAAACAGGATACAATCACAGAGAAAATATAAGTAGTTCATTGCCTTCTGTGCATAGGACCACCACTGATATGGAAATATTCGAGATCACGTAAAAGATAAGATAGATACGATTCGCTGACCACGACCATAGCGTATATTTTCATGTTGCTTATTTGTGAATGGAAAGCAAGGGCTTCTTAGTTCCACTTAATTCTTTAACCAATCATGGTTAAGAAGTAGAATGCCAGGCACGAAAAACAAGATAACAAAGAGTTACAAATACATACCAGTGAGATTTTATGTAGGGTGCTGTACCTATGATGAGATTCTACGTCTAAACCATGGTTGGCTAAATACAAAATGTGGAGTTACGAAGTCTCTGCTTTTCTTTCATAATTATTAGAAAACATCTCCGAATCACTCTTGAGATTGATGATATCCATTCGAGCAGAGAAGTGGATCAATATTTACGACAATTTAGTGAAGAATATCCAAGGGCAAAGGATACCAACGCAACACTAAGAAAAATGGGTTCTATTAAAAGAACAACCAGCGTGGAAAAAGCGAAAAAATTACGTTATATATCCACTTGCTTATTTTGACTGGAAATTTCATTTCCAATAAAATGAATACCAACAAATATGGAAGAATATCAGATTACTAATAACAGAATTACTACTTGGGACAATATCAAGAAGAATATCCGAACGCAAAGGATATTGACGCTTCAGTTAGAAAAATCAACTCTACCTATTGCCACCCAAGTGGGTTGTTGACGACCCATCTCTCAAAACACTAGTTAATGCAAAAAGTAGATATTGTAGATACAACGTACACTCTGATTGCCAGGTAATGTTTTCTACTTGATGAAATTAACCGTACCAACATGTAGTTCAGACCAAAATAATTCGCTGGGCGGTAATTGGTTAAAAGAGTAACCAGAAAGGGTAAAGCGAATTAATTGCGTTACATAAAAGCTTGATTTTTTTTACTGGAAATATTATTTCCAATAAAATGAGCTCTCGAAAAGAAGAAGGAATATCAGAGATCCAATAAAATCCACTCCCCTCACAGTATTGAATTAGGAATTTTAATTTTGGCTCTGGCTTTCAGTTAATGCACAGCTATCACGCGCGCCCTTACACTGAAGAAGCAGTTTCAATTATCATGGTAAAATGATTTCCTCGCCAAATGCAACAGAAAACTCACTCATGACCAACAGTGAAATATAGCAGTCCTTAAAGGCCACTAGAGTAGGATAGGGCTGGTTAATATCGCCCAAGTCAGCCATCTCTCCATTACAGCCTTATCGTGAGACAAAAGTAGGTCACCCTTTAGTTATGAATTCACTTGCCTGGAAGTTTCCGTCAGAAGGAAGACCAATGGCCTTAGAGGCATATCTAATAATCACGCTCAGCTCCTATCTATAAATAATTATGGCGACAGTCAGCTCATACGAAAAGGTAGCCCGTCATGGTAATGAACTATGATCTACTTCCACTTCTGCATTTTAGCTAGCATGATGACATGGTCTGAGGGATTGTAAATGTAAAAATGTAAGGTCAAACTCATGCAAATCGACCAATTTAGAAGATTGTTTTAACTTTCATTAAATAGGTAGTTACGGAACTAGAATAACGATGTGAGTGATTTCTTGTTTTTTTCGGAGTTTAACTAGAAAACACCGTCTCAACAGTGAGACAATGGCATATCTCGAAATTCAACCAATATTAGTCCGAATAAACAATGAAAACTTATACGAGAGGATAAAAAAGTGTGAAATCCTTTCCTCTTCAGAGAATAACCCGATTCATGTTTCGGAAAATGCATAGCCTTGGTCAATAATCAATGGCCAACAATACGAATATTTAAGTAAATGAAAGATCGTAGCACTTTTCCACAAGAATTCTTGTGGAAAAGTGCTACGATCTTTCATTTACTTAAATATGTCTAACTTCCACCAATTGAAGCCTGAATCTGTTGAACCTAATACGAATATTGGTTTGACGAAGCTCTCCATCCAATTCTCCAGTCATCTTTTCACATTTACGTGTTTTTTTCTCTTACACATCCTCCGTTTTCTATTATATATATTTGATTCGAGGCCTTCCTTTCAGGTTCTTGCCATCTACTTCTCCTCGGCGATTGTCTTAATCAGGACATCACGTGTCAAGATATGGTCGAATAGGTTGTTTCGTGTTCTTATTAAGGTTTCACGAGAATTCTCTCCCCTCCTTCTCTCCATTACTTATTCGTTCGACCCATTTCATCCTCATCATTCTTTGTGGCATCATATTTCGAAAGCGCAGTCCAAATTAAAGTTCTGATTAACTGTTTCCTTACTTCTACGCTTATGATATAATATATACGATATTTTGTGGCAGACATTGCACCAATTAGAAAAATACAGTGGATGCAGCCAAATAAACTGCAAGACAGGAACATACTTAAGCATGTGCATTATTCATACTACTCGAATAATCTCCGTAATATGTCATGATCAAAGTTACTGATACGACATATTATTTGCAAACAAATTAATACCTTTAGTCCACAGCATTGAGAACATGCTATTGTAAATTAATAGTTTTAGGCGTTCAATGCATGATTATAGCAATACTAACCTAGCTTTGTTGTTTCTTCTCAATAGCTTTTTATATTTATCTTACAATCGATTTCGCAAAGACAGGCATCATCAGGTACACTATTGCTCTATGCATGACGCGAAGTTATTAATGACTGTCATTTGTTCGCGGTATTGCATAAAGGTAAAACAGCTTGAGGTCTAACAGCTGCCACCATATCCTGAAAGAACTGGAGCTGAAAACAAAATAGAAGGTTAGATTAAAGAAAAATCGAGTCATTAAATTCAAGAGGAATAAGGAGATTGTGTCCCATACACCATGAAATACATACGATCTATTTTAAGGAATTGCAGATATGTTTCAAATAACAACGCACAACGTAAGTTACTCTTGCAAATGATGGGCAAGATATCTGGCAGTTTACTGCACCAAATCGAGTTGGGATTTTAGTATTCATCCTAGGCGCCAACCAACTCCAAGGCAAATAATCTTAGGATTTGAATAATGCCGAATCAGTTCAGCGTTTTCAGGGATCGCAACTTCTCCCTCACAGTAAATCAATACACATGGAACATCCACTAATTCAACATGGAGTCAGGCTCTGGAATCCATCATTTAGAACATTTATACCTGCATTACTTCATTAGGTGGTAAATATGAGAGAAGTACTAGAATGACATATTTCGACAATCGTTACCGAATATTTATTTGGTAATTTCGATTCCAATTTATGAACCTCAAGCAGATGCATACTGTTATCGCTTATGAATTCAATTTTAAAATCGTATCACCTTTTAAAGCAAAATATAAAACCATAAAAGGCGATGTTGACTGATTTCTGCCAGCTATTCAATTTCTAAGCTGATAATATTCCGTGGTAACTTGAACAAAGTGAACGCTTCTAAAAGACCTCTGTCATCTTTGGTTAAAGGTTTTGACAGCTATTTAATTTAGCCATAAATAAACAATTTTCCCTGTAATTGCAGTATTTTTAATATTATAATTTTCTATGTCAATAAATTTAACTGGAATAAGGAGATAGTTCCCCATCTACCATGACATATGAGAATTCAATTTTATGCACTCATGAGGGTTTTATCACGAATAGCAATGAAAAAACACCGACGTTTTTTTTAAATTAACGTATTAATTCCCTTACAATTTTTCAAACATTTCGATCGCAGAATATTTTGATGTTCTAAAAAGCTATTACACTTAAGGCACGTAAAAATAAATATATTTAATTCATTTTCTGAGAACTAAGAACGTAAATGATTAATCAACAAAAATAATAAAGGAATGAGTATATCAAAAGCATGGTTGAAATCGCATAGTTCCAAAACCAGTTGCTACCAAAAAAATTAAACCATGACACCCCTAAATCTACTTAAAACTCGCAATAAGCGAGTGTTAGAAAGCTTTAAGTCACTAGCCGTTTACTCATGTTACCGGTGTGACTTTCAGGTGCGCAGACGAGTGATTGCCCTTGTTCCACCTAGAATTTACTGAAATCCTACATTTATTAGGAGAAAAACGAATTCTTAAGATCATTCAGATGAATATATTTTTTTTAACTCCACGCACCGGAAAGGAAAGCGATAAAAAAAGAAAATATTACGATAGTCGATTCTAAGATGAGTAATTCACGAGATAACCGAATATGGATGAAAAAATGGAAAAAGTATTCTGCTTCCATCAGTTCGAACGGTATCGTACGGCCAAGCCATCACCTGGCCTCCTCTTCCCATGTTTTCTCTCAGCCTTACCGACTCTCCACTTCTAGTTTCGAACCCATAAAAAAAACCAACACTAGTCTCCCTTACCTTTTACCTCCGAGCCATCGTTGGGCGCATAATTTTTCGCAAGCGCCATCGCTTATGCATTCCCCCGACTCTATATCCACCCCGATCTCGAGAGAAACCCACGGAATCGACCTCACTAACAAAAAACTTCCACTCTTATATTCATCTCATTTTCTTCTTGATATATTTCCATCCCGTACCAGCAGAACCACTTCTTTACCTCTCTCTCCCTCATAACCTTCTTCTCTGCGGTGACCTTTACACCCTCCAGCAGGGACCTCATGAGAGCAGGGATCTCAGTCGTCCTGCTAAACTTCTCTATCTCGGGGACATTTTCAATACCAATGAGCTATGCTCCGGACAGATTCCACGCTATTAAGGAAATCATACATAAATGTACAAATTTATTCTCATTCATGGCTCGAAGGGAAAAAAACCCATCGCAAGAAGTTGATCTTAAGGCACAAGTGACACATTATCACGACTACAACATTCTATCGCCGAATCACTAAACTCTTTTGTTTTAAAAATAGATGCATTCCCCTAATAGTACGCAGTTCACTAAATTTATATTCTCGTTATGAACCGTACATTAAAATTCTAACATTACAATTACAATCTTTTTATTGTCAAAATTCACTGTGGATCACAAGCTTCAAAATGTCGGTTATTTTCAAATACATGCTAATTCAAACGCCATAAAGATTAAATTCTGGTTGTATTCAAATAAAAATGTCCTCAGCTATTAAAGTTTGCTTTATTTGGTGTAACATGCCCTTGCAAAAATTCTGAAGAACTTTTTCATTTGTTTAAAAGACCCAGCAAAAGTTCGTACATTTTACCAATACTGTAATTATAAATTCCACAGTATCCAGTGTAGATATGAAGCACAGAAATGACTGAACTCCTCAAAATGAACTGAATTTGAGGAAAAGGGAAATGGAGGATAAAGTAATGCGCACTGATTAGTATAATGATGAATGTGACTTAACAAGAACTTTGGGAGGCAGAAAAGACTCCTTACCACTGGGGTAATTTCTTTCCTTGATCTTTTCAGAGCAGTAAGAAAAATACAGTAATAAAAAATGGGAGATATTCTGTGCTCAGTAAAATACATAAACTATTAGTCTGATGGATCAATAATGGAAGTATTAGAATTAGTAGGAAAATGTGAAATTTTGACAAAAATGATCTCTGTTAAAACGATGCACTAAAAACGATATTAATATAATCGTGTCTCCATGACAACTATGATCAAAGAGAAACATAAGCTGGCCAAAATGAAGGCTTAGTCAAGAAACCCTCCCACCTTTATCCTCCCTCCCACCTATAGAGTCGCACTTAATAGATATGATACAAAAGATGATGTATTCTTTCGTCGCCTGATGAATTGCAAATTATTACCGCAGTAAATATTAACGTATCACCCAACGCAGGTTAATCCATTTTCTATGAGTTTTCACTTGAAATTATAAATATACGTTAAAATACTCAATCCTTAAAATTTTACATTGCACTATTATGATAATTAATAATTCAATTTTCAAAATACGACCATTATCTATCACTTAAGTTAATTTATATGGCAGGCAAAATCGCTTTCTATCTGCTCACTTACCCTAAAATACAGAGAAAACCTCAATAACCAAATATATCAAACCAAGATAATGGTCAACTAGCCGTTACTCCTCTATGTTATGTCTACCTCAGAAAATACGTCGGAGCATATCAAAGCTGTACTTATGCGTTTACCGATTCGATTATCTACGAAAATTTCCATTTTCCTCAATTTAATTCTTATCAGTGAATTGAAACCGCATCTAGTTTTTGAAACCTTCCATTGGTCTTCCGCCGAAAATCTATCCTAAAATATCTCTGTATATGTTTATACCTTTATTCCTCAGAGTCAAGTACTTCCAAATATTTGCCTCAGTAAGCAGTATCATACGAAAAAAAGAAAATAGAAATAAATCATGTCGCAAACCCTGGGAAGCACATAATCCACCGCGTTGCAAATAAATAAAAGTAAATCTGCCGCAAATAATATTCATAAAAGTTGACGAAACAATAGTTTTCATTTTACCACAAAATTGAGTAATGCTGCCCGTATGAGCTCGAAAAAACACCACTGCATTTCTCATGACTCACGCAGTTTATTTATTTCAAAACCTTACGAGGAGAGTTTGTCCCAATTGATATAATGCAGTACGTATTGTTGTGAACCTCACGGGTGATAGAGATTTGAACTGGCACAAAGTGAGACAAAACAAAAAAAATAACTCTCAGTGACGCTGAAAATAAGAGCACGTTCATATATACCTCCCACACTTCGTGAATGCAATTTTCTCCTCATAACGATACGCTTTGACTCCACCAATCCGGACGACCGTAAAAAAGTTTCTTGACGATGTAAATGTTTGATTTCGCGCGGCGGCAGAGAGTGTAGGCAGGTAACCGGCTGGGGTCGCATCCGAGTGCCGCGCATTTTATTACAGTAATGGAAGCTCGAGTGGGAACTGTGAACTAAATATCAGCAAATGCACGGCAGTAGAGTTCAAGCAGGGTGTTGAGCTGTCATCGTGTGCACGTTTAAATGGAAATAACGTATGAGCGTCAGATAAAGAGTTACGATTACTTGAAACCTCTTCAGGTGAACACACATAAAACGTAACAAATATTCATGGCAGAGCTATGGAGAAAATCATCTTAAAATCTCACAATATAATAATATATTCATTTCTCCTTAAACAGCAGTTAAAACATTAGCATTAAAACATTTAAATACCATTCATGCAAAACCAAGTTTGGAGCTTTAGTGACCCAAGAAGGTATTACCTTTTGGAGGGATCAACTTTAGATGTATAATAGTAGCACTGAGCGTATTTTGCAAAACAAAAATTGTCTTCCAGATGAACTTTTGGTACATAAGTAATATACCATAAAGAGTACACTAAAGGAAAACAAATTTATTTAAATCGAATTAACAAAATAAAGGAATATGGTTTTAAAATACTTGCATGAGATATCCCCTATAATATTTTCGATACAAAATAGAGTTTCAGGTGCTTCAGGAAGGCATATATGCAGTTGCTGTCTTTGATTGATCCAGATCGGACAGGTATTATAATAATGAGTTTCTTACACAAATGGTTAAATTTTCTAGCAAAATTTACTAGGCTTAGAACCCTGCATGTAATCCTGATCTCATACCTGCCAGGAAAGTATTATACCAGCTACACCACTTGGCTTGGTGGTGTAACTGGCAGTCAACAATAAATACTTTTTCTTACTGCCAGCCAAACATCCTCGCATACGGAATTAAAGTGTGTTTCAATGAGAAACGAAGAAAATTGAGAAGTATTACTTGTCACAAGTAACCTAGAGCCTAGTCATCCGTAAGGGAGATCGGTTAATTTCGCCCCGGATGAAATCAAAATGCAAAAAAAATTTCAATTGGGATTCGAAACCGTATCACTCTATAGGCAGTCAAGTATGCGAAGAATTCAATTGGCTTATACGGGAAGCTGAACCCGGATTTCGGACTTAGTCATTGGCTCGGTGATGTAACTGATTACATACTAGACCGGTAATTGGAATACGGACTGGAATTCCAACTGAACAAAATAATTTTAAAAAGAAAAATTTACTCTTAGCGCAAAAGTAAGTGTGCAGTATCGATGAGGAGATGGTCAGCTCCAAGTGCTTGTAAACAATTTGGGGTCAAACTGCTTTTTATGAGATTTGAAAATGTTTTCTCCTTGCTCTTCAGTTAAAAAAAAGCCGAATTTTAGTGCGATGAAATTAGTTACCTAAACTATCACTGTAGAAGTTTAAGATGCTCACGGCTAGAAAATATCGAATAACGGCCATTTGCACCGTGCTATCAGTCGGCAGTAAAAATACTTTGCACTGTACTTAAGTTAATTTTACCGCTGGATTTCCGCAGCCATCGTAAATTATTATTATCATGGCACTATGGGTCTATTTTCGCTGGAACATTGAAAAATAACTGCATGAAGAATCATCAAGAGAGCTTTTAAAAAGAACTAGTAACAGGGGAAAAATACCAAATACTTAATGAAGCAAAGCTTATAAAACAAATAAAAAGGAGGAGGTAATATTTATGATGATTACTATAATTTTAGTATTCTGCTGACTATGTTAGGTTTTCATAAGGTATTAAAGAGGTACTCAGGAAGATTCCCCTCCCTTCATGGACTTTCCTCTTAGGTCCATAATAAGAGCTCCTCCCTTTCCTTCAAAGAATCCTATTCTCTTCCTTCCTTTCCCTCTTTTACCTAACGTTCTACCCTCTAACATTATCTCATCTAAAATCTGCCTCTCTTCACGTACCACGTCCAGCACTTCGTCGTTCCTTCTCCTCTCCGTCCACTTTACCTTCTCCATTCTTTGACACACCAACATCTCTAACGCCTCCACTCTTCTCTCGCCCTCCTTCCTAAGGGTCAATGTTTCCGCACCGTAAAGCGCTACACTCCATATCAGGTATTTTACCAACCTTACCTTTGAACTCTGACATTGGGATCCTCTCTTACGCATCCAGTCACCTCTCCCGCTCCTTCCAAGTGCCCATGTTTCCGAACGATAATGAGCCACACTCCAGGACCAGACTCTTTGCAAACCTTATCTTTAAAGTCTTACATAATGTTCTTCATTCCTGTTCGTGAACGCCTCTTCTGCAAACGTAATTTTCTTCATGATGTTCTCACTGCTGCATCTGTTTTCCTCTTATTTTGAGTTTAAGAGCATAGGTTTTGAAGTCTGAAATAGGTTAGTCCCCGCACGTGTGCTGAAGATAGTAACTCCGAGCCAATTGTTTATCCGAAATTCAAATAAGGTATTCTAATTTTCTTAAATATACAGTGTATATTATACACTCCATGCGCGCAAATCTATCACGGCTGAGGGAGGAATGCTAAGAAATCGGGGAATCAGGAGGAAGATACTAGGCCTTAGTTATGCAAAGAAAGTGGACAAGCCATATTACGAACTAAAAGCTAAGGTTGGAGGGGATAGAGGCCAGTGTGAGATAAGCAAAATGTTTCATGAAAACCAATCTCAACCGTTAGATTAACTTGGCAACATAAAAAATATCTTCCTCGATGAAACACCTTTTATAGCAATACCTATAATGAAAATAAATGTGGAAAATTCATCGAAGTGTAGGTGAAAGAGACATACAAGTATAGGTCTCCCTTGGAAAGCAGAATTTCACGACACTGCTGAACTATGAACACCTCCTACGCTCGCTAAACTCCAAATCAAACTCTTTACTTTCTTTACCTTGAGCCTTTTAAACTTTTCTCTCATAAGCTCCTTTCTGCTGATGAATGCCTTCTTCGCTAATGCGATTCCCTTCATGATGTTCTTACTGCTGCAACTGTTTTCCTCTAATTATCTGGCCAACACCATCACCACCGGTCATTAATCCTAAGAGCCCCCGCACACTTGCATCTTTTACAAAGCAACTAATATTTAGCTGCTTTGAGGAAGTTCCAATGAAACTCAGGGAATTGACTGTGGCCTCACGCATGGGCAACTTTTTAGTTTCGGCAACTAAATAATTTGCGACCGAACCAATTCCGAGGGTGAATAGACTGTTGCCGGCAGGAATAGACCTCGTGGATTTTTAGCAACTAAGTAGTTGCATTGAAAAGGTTTCGGGAGCGTGGGGGTCTTAATATTGGTATATCGCAGCTCTCCACTCAATTCTCATATTAGCTAATATTTTCACACCTACGTGTTTCTTCTCTTTCACGCCCTTGTTTGCCAGTTCCACATACTTTATTCGAGGCCCTTATTTTTCCTTTATTGCCATCTACTTTTTCCTCGACGATTGTCTTCATCAGGGCATCGGCTCTCAAAATGTGTCCTATATATATCCACGCCCGTTTATAAGGTTTTTCCGTCTTCTTATTAGGTTTTGATGAGGCTTCATTTCCTCCTACTCTTCTTAAGACTTACTCATTACTAACTTGGTCAATCCCTTGGTTCCTCATCATTCTTCTGTGGCACCGCATTTTGAAGGCCTCTATCCTTGCTTTATCCGCTGCTGTCATTTACCGATTTGCTGCCCATATAGTTTAATTGACGATACTCTACTATGAAAATCCACCCAAATATTCAGAGATTTGTGGTCACCAGTAATGGAGTGACTAGATGACTGAGCCGGTAAAGTAAGTTAGTGTCGTGAATGGGACCCGGGGTAGGCCGGGACTCGAATCCGAACCAAATTTTACGTGGGATTTTGCCCTACGCGTCGGGCATCAATGATAGCTCATGGATTGTATTTCTATGAAAGAAAAAGGAACTCTACCTTTTGTTGTGGCGTCCGGACAATACGGTGACTCTACAAAGGACTGGATTAAGGCACGGCGAGGACCGATGGACGCAGACTGAATGGCAAAAATTTCCTCTAACTGAAGTTTAGGAGGGTGTAATTTCCCGGTTCCCAGAGGGGGAGGAATGCTTATCCTAGATTTCGTAATTGGGGAGTTTACGTCTACGAGGGCTCGAAATCAAGGCATGGTAGATGTGACAATTGGTTAGCAAAAGGACGAGAGGGCCCGTGATGCGGGGACAGTCCAGCAGAGTCACGTCACTGTGAGAAAATTGTCCAAGTTGACGACAGTCAATGCCGACGAAGCAACCGCGAATAACGACTACCCGCCAGTAACAAAAGACAAGAACAAGAACACCTTCTTCTCTTAGTTCTAACCTTTATATAGTTTCTCTCAAATGACGCAGAGACGGACAAAAAGCAAAAGCAGGGGAAATATATCTTGTAAACTAAGCCCCCCTTCCGAAAGATTAGAACCCGCGAGCGATCTATCAATGGTGTTTATTTCGATTCCACTCTTATTTGCCAGCCGTTCGGACATCGCCTTCCTTCCCCATTCTCCCGGATATGCTATTTTATAACAAACAGAGCTGTTTGCGCACCTCGCAAATAGCCCTGATTTTCGCGAAATATTTTCTAAATGGCCTCCATATTTCGGTCCATTATAATAATACAGACTGTCCCACAGGTCGTGTGCCATTTTTGACCTCTAATTTTAGCAACTTTGCGTCGACTAATATTCATGAAAATTGGCATGCTTATGGGGAAAGGTCCTAAGTTTTGTTGAGTGTAAGCAAAATTTTACAATTTGACCTCACAATGTGGACGCAAACCAAAAATTTGAATTCGCCTAATGGGGCTTCAATGTTTAAAAAATCGTGATAGAAAAAAGTCACTGACCAAGATGATAATTCTTAGGTTTTCGGAAACGAGGAATAACATTTTTATTTACAAAAATTCAACCGTTGACCCAGTAAGGTCACAATCAAGGTCATAAGGGTGGCAAAAAGAATAGCATACCACCCAAGGTGTCAATCCATGGAATTTAAAGGGGGCCCAAGTCAATGGTATTGTCCTATTACCCGTATTAACCACTAATTGACCTCCAAGGTTAATACGGAGGTCAAAGGTCATAGAGGTAAACGTTGAGCCATCGTGACAACCAACGAGTTAAAGGGTGCCAAAGTCGGTTTTCCAGTTCATAGATCCGTATTGTTGATTTTTTTTACCTCCGAAGGTCATAATAGGGGTCATAAGTCATAGATTTAAACGTCATCATGGCAACCAACGTGTGGAATCATAGATTTTAAAGGGTGCCCATGTCGGTTTTGCTGTTCATGAATCCATCTTGTTGATTTTGTGACCTGATTTGATGTATTGCGGTGCATGATACAGTTTGGTTGATCCACCCGCGAGAGACAGAGTTGTCACTCCCGTGGCGTCGGAAAACGACCCGGAGGATAACAAAGTGGAGTGGAGGAATGTTAGGGAATGAGTGGGACCAGATGTAACGGACGGACTTCCCTCCATCGCACAGGCGAATGGCAGGTGGGCGCCTTCATCTTTTATTTTCCCTTAACACTCCCTTCTCCACCCAGATCCCGTTTTTGGAAATTCGAGAGGGTTTTTCAGCTAAAAAGTTGCGAGAGTTTTTAAGGCTCTTTATACCTTTCCCACTCCCATTATTTTCACTCCTCCCTTTAAAAAATAAAAGAAGGGGGAGTGGCTCCTAGGAGATGGAATATACCCATTCCACCTCCAATACTTCTACCCTCCCTATCGCTTAAATTCTTCCGCGAAAGAAACGTTCTCCCTCCCTTTCCTGAGGAGTGCGAGATTTTTCGTTAGCGGTGACAAATCACTCCACTTTCTCAAAACTCCACCCAGAGATTTCTCTCTTTCTTTCTTCCCCGCCCCACTTCACCAATCCGTCTGCATCCCCTCCAAAGTCTTCCGAACATTTGAGCGCCTTAAGACAAGTGAGTGGGTCCAGGCCTTTATGCCGCGGGGAGCCCCTGCAAACTCACCCACCCACCATCTTTTCACATACAATCCACCTCCCACTTTGTGGCTTCATCCCACTGGGCGATCCCCAAATAGCGAACGATTCCGGAAGAATAAATGGCGGGATATATTGTTCGTTTATTTTCCACCGGCTAATTGGATTTTTTGGCGTTGGGAGAGGGAGAGTATGACGTGGAAGGAAGGAAAAATGTAGCGTAATGGCTGGCAGGGGAAGGCTTGAATGGAAGATCTATCGGCAAACATTAACGCCGCGAAACGGCAGCGAAGCTGTGAGACGGAGGGAGCGATATTATTTTGAAGGGACGATATTATTTTCCAAAAACGGAAATGAAACTGATACGAAAAATCCTCCACTGAGACTGGCACTTTACTACAGTTAGAGAATCGTTCGCCGACTTTGCAAGGTAAGAGATGGAAATTCCAAAACGATTTATCTTAGAATCATTGAAATATCATTTCTCCCACAGGGCAGTTTAAATAAAGCTTACGGACCGGGAAAGTGATAAACATGGCTGGTAAAAGCGTTTACGCAGTTTTAGCAAAAGAAAAAGTCAAGATTAATATGGTCGCTTGTGCGCCTAATTTACGAATGCATTTAAATAAACACGCCTTAGAAGGCCATAAATAATTAAATGAGTATTCTAAAACTACTATAAAAAGTTTATTGGAAGAAAAGACTGAATGAATGACGTATCAACCGGCAATAAGGTGAGGAGCGCTGTTATTTTGAAGGGACGATATTATCTTCCAAAAACGAAACTGAAACGGACACGAAGAGTCCCCCCTGAGACTGGCGTTTTACTATAGTTACAGAATCGTTAGCGGCCTTTGCAAGGTAGAAAATTCCAACAAAATTTATCTTAGAATCATAAAACTGTCGATTGAGGTGGTCAGAAGCCAAGTGATACAAGTGGTTTTCGTTCTTAAAAGCGATAGGTACAAAAATTGATAAAAGAAATGTACAAAAACTTCGTGGTCGAGGAATAGGAGAGTATCTCTGTCCTTCACTGACATCGAAAGGAAATTCAAATGCACAACTAAATATCAAGTTATCCTCGTTTGATTTCTTTACCAAACCTGACTCAGTTTACAAAAAAAATCTATTGTATCCCTTGGCCTCTCACCCCCTCACTTATAACCCACAAAAAAGTTAAAAAATAGCTTACGGTCCATAAAAGTGATCATAATGGCTGGTTAAAGCGTTTACTCACCAGTAGCAAAAGAAAAAAGTAGTGAGAATAGCCGTTTGTTTATCTTTGCGTTCTTCAAATGTCCATTAACATGGTTTATTGAGTGGGAACGAAACCCTTAGGACAGGCTCGCGGGATACACTCCTGGGGCAGGGACTATAAGCGATCAGCTTTTTTCCTCTGCCACCAGAAGGGGAAGGACGGGAAGGAACAAGGAAAGGAGGCGCCGCCGCGATGAGAGCCCGACGACGCCTCCAGGGGAAGGACGGGGAAGGAAGGGAGGGGACGAGGAATCCTGCACCGTCACAAGGCGGGCAGGTCCTACCATCAGCGAAACGAAGCTTACGCAATTAATATGCTTCCAATTTTAGTAGATTTTCCTATGAGGAAGAAAAATCCATCGATCAAATCGGTAGATGGTTTATTGAGTGTCTACAATACATGTGCAAACAATTAAATACGCTGTTTAAGGTCTAATGTGATTAAATAAGTATTCTAAAGTTATTATTAAAACGGCCTCAGGGAGAGGGCTGCATGGATGACGCATTGACCGGCAATTACGCGGGGAAATTCACTATGGCCACGGCGCTATGACTCAGGAGATACGAGATACTTTTGATGAAGTGATATTTTTCTCAAAGAGGAAAAAATTGAAGCAAAATATCCTCAACTTAGAGCGGTAAATTAATTAAAAATCATTTTCAGACTTCGCTTGCTGAAAGATAAATACAATCGTGATTAATACTAAAAATAGAAAAATACTCAACAAATCATCTCACAATCAATTTCTAATTTGACTACAATTGAGGGTTAAGAATATTGAGAAACATGACATATATATGAATTGAATCTTAGCTTAGAGGACCTTGTCGTGAGAATAGATGAAAATTGTTCTTCGCGCTTTTCGGATGTCCATTAATGATTTTTTGTGATCACAAAATGAGCGAAAATTCCGGAGAGAAAAAAAAAATTGCCTTGAACTCCCAAATTTCTGGTCTAGTTTTTTAGCCAGTTTTACACTTTAGTAAAACACTTTGTTGATTATTTTCCATCTCCATAGTTGGGTTTAAGCACATTTGTCGGCCTCATTGGCAAAGTCTTCGCCTGCCAAACAAGAGCTCGCGGATTCGAGTTCCGCCTGGTTAGCTTTCCGCTATCCAGGCCATGGCTGTTCGTGAACGTATATTTGTTTAAAAATTGTTGAAAAGCCTCGATGTAAAGGTCAACATGAGCTGTTATCGCTGATGTGAAAATAAATATAAATAAATGTTATTCTAAAGGTATTATTACTGAGATTGTCTCGACTGCTGAGAATATTATGCGAGCATATTATTTGAAGTGACTAGCAGTCCAGATAATATCCGGTAAAGTCCACAAATTTTCATTAAGAAGAAAGAGTTCTCGGTGTATCAAAATTATTATCAAAAATTAAATGTAATTTCGAGGAGGAAGCAACTGAATGTGTGGCACATCGGTCCACATTATCGCGCAGAAACTCTCGCCGCCCGCGAGGTTGCGAAACGAGGTCGCGAGGGGATGAAATTCAATGGAGTGGTTGGTATTCTTTTCTCAGAAATAAAGATAAAACGGAAGCTGATTATCCCTGACTGAGAGAGGCATTTTCGGTAATCTAAAGAATCATGCTCGGGCTTTGCAGGACCGAGGTGGAAATTCCAACACGATTGATTACTTAAAATCAGGGAATTTTTAATTTAAAATATGTAAAAACTAGATAAACTAATTGAATGGTCATAAAACTCTTGGCACATGGCTGGAAAACACTCTTAGTTAAATAAAAAGATATTGCATTAGTTGAAAGTTGGCCATTTCTCAAAAATTCATAAATATGATTTTTTGTGTTTATAAATGGAAAACACTCTTAGTTAAATAAAATAAATAAAAAACACTCTTAGTTAAATAAAAAGATATTGCATTAGTTGAAAGTTGGCCATTTCTCAAAAATGTATAAATATGATTTTTTGTGTTTATAAATGTTCGCAAGCGCCAAACGTTGATAAAATGAAGGATCTTCCAAAGGTATTACGAAAACATGAAAACAATGGCTCAGAGGAGAAGACTGAATGAATGACGTACCGCCCAATATTAGTATGGCGAAACTCTCTCTGGCGCAAGGTTGTGAAACAGAGTGGGCGATATTCTTTTGAAGGGGTGATTTTCCGAGAAAGGTAATTAGCCTGATGCGGAATGTGCTGGCTGAGGCTGGCATTTTGCTTTAGTAAGAAAAATATTTTCAGGCTCTGTTCTTTGTTTGAGTATAATTTGTGCATACTTATAAATTATAAATTTAAAAAATTATATTAAAAATGCGCAATCGTATAATCGGAAAATTTTTCATTGAAGCTGAGTAGCTGGAAACTATGATTTAAAAAATGAGAGAACAAAAACAGTGACATTTGGCTGTTAAGAACACATATTCCCTTAATGATGAATAATGAGCGATGAGAACGGCTGAAAGTGTTTTTTGCGCTCCTGAGAACTCACATATGTATGCTTTATGAGTATGTTCCATGTGTGAGAGGTTAAAGATGTGCCCATGGTCCAAAGATATGACCAACTTGTGAAATGTGAGTGGTATCTTTTGCATTTTTTTCACTTTAATGTTATTAGAAAATGGCTAAACGATGAAGATTTTATTTTCGCCGTCAAATAACCGTCTTTCCCTTCCATTCACTAATTTATTTTAAAAAACTGAGAAGCCATGCCCAAGTGTACGAACACATTCACCATTTTAATATACCTTCCTATGTGTATCACGAGGCATCATCGAGCGAAAGTAAGGTTTATCGAGAGGTCTAACCATGACATAGCTACGTAGACGTGTGTGAACGCTTTGTAAGTCTTTCATTCTAAGCAAAATGTTTTTCAAAGCATAGTGAAAGCTTAATTAGGTGCCTCAAATATCTTATAATAATTGCTACATAAAGCAGCTGAGGGAGTCTTTGTGGGTGAAATGGAATACCTTCGGTTTAGAACACTACGTTTTGTATACATTTACGAAAATTCTGAGCTGTGAGAGAGGAGAGGGGAGGAATGGGCGGAGGAAAGTTGGGCGTTGTTATAACGAAAGCCAAAATGGAGACCGCGGCTTTACATTTCAACCGACACAGCCAGATCTAAGCCTGAAGAGCTCTCCAACAGCACCGAAATAATGATAAAGATTTCTTAAAAGATATTTCTTCACTACCGTGACATGAACCCTTTATTTTAGGAAGGGTATCTCACAAAATAATCAATACTATACAATATAGGGTATAAAGTTGCCCTATTAAATAGCACGAACCAATATCAGTAACTGGTCTGTCGCTACCTTTCGGGAAACGGCATTATTTACATAAAGAAATGAGAACTGAATGAGATGTATTGAAAAGGTTAAGAAGTATGTGAAATAGAGGAAATACGTAGGCTTGAAAAGATTAGCTGGTAAGAGAACTCAGTGGCAAGTCGCGTCAAACCAACCTTAGTTATTTGATTGTTGACCAGTGATGATGATGAAGGATATTTAGCCGACAGCTACTTCACACACATTGGATGCTGGTATATTACTGGCCAAAAAGGCTAATTAATCCATCAATACGCTTGTGACTCCAGTTGTGATTCTTTGATGAAAATTATCATTTCTGAATTTACATTATCCAAACCTGTAGCGGTTGAGGTGGAAAAAAGAATTTGGGAAAGAGATTGTCGTTCAAAATTTGTACCAAACTTTTTTTCATATAGACATAGCCTTACTTTTCTAAAAGAAAAGAAACTTCCAATTTTCTAATTTTTCTTTTTAGAAGACATTTCAAAGGAATCATTGAAGCAGCACCAAGCACTTATGCAAGCATTTTTACTTTAACTCAGGTTAACTGCGAAAAATAGGGTCACCTTTTAGTTAAGGACATCGAATTTTCAACTTATGTTATCAAATTTTAAATTAATTCCGCAAAACACAGCTTTTGCAAAAAATATATAGAGACAAAAAGGGAAAGTCAACTAAAGAAGATATCTGAGGCTCTATTCCATTGTAATTATCGAGAATTAGTAAAAACAGCTGCTTTTTTACGCTTCTCATACGGACATCAATAAAAAAGTAAGGTATCAAGCATATTAAAATGTATCTCAACTATGATTTATTTGATTCCTTTCTATACGTGTTTCTAGAAGCATAAAATGGAGCTCACTGTTCTGAAGTTGGAGATGATAAGAGAAAATGTAAAAATTGATGTAAAAAAGAATTACTTATTAATACCGTATTACTAAGTTTTAGGGAATTAGCTCACTCCAACTTCCAGTCAAACGAGAAAAAATCCTCAATCTGTAATATAGAAAATAATTAGACTATTTTTGAGATGAAAACAAGTATTGAATTTAAAACTGCAGTAGATAGAGCGTGAATAAAGTACTTTCAAGGATAAAACTCTAATTTCATTCAATAGATATTATTTTTCTTTTTCAAATCCAACTTCTCTGATCGACTTAATTCGAGATTTTAATGCTCAATTTTCTCACTCGGAACATTCGAGATTGCATTTTATTAATCCAGTGTATTCTCCATACCAGAATTATTTTATCTCGCGAAAGTGCTCTTGTTTTGAGTGGAGGAAATATCGCTTCGTCTCTATTAAGTTACGAAATAGAAAATGCAATTATTTATAATAGATAAATACTAAACCAGCTCGTATAAAATCCAGTGATGAAAGATTCCTTCTAATATATGCACGCTTATTCTTAGGTATCTTTGCAACAGTTTAGGGTCCCAAGGATCTCATCGTCCTAGGTCAGAATATAAGTGAATGGTAATGGAAAAATGCGGCCAAAATCGATTTTTCGAGCAATCGATTTCCGATTCTTTTCGAGATTCGAGCTTTTATCTCGATTAATCGAGATCAAAGCTCGAATTTTCTACATAAATCGAAATTTGAACCAAAAGATCGATTAATCGAAAATATAGATGGTTCATATATTTAGAGTATAGAATAGAATAGAGCTCGATCTCGACTTTCCTCGATATTTCTCTATTTAAACTTTACTTTCGATTTCAATCGATATCGAATTTTCCATCACTGAACGTTAATGAAAAATCCTCTCGTTTTACCCATGAACATAATTATTTTTTATGCAAAATTTCCAAATTCGCATCTATCTTCCTTTCTCTTTATTTCTCCCACAATGGTTTCAGTTATAAATTTCTAATACTTTTGAAAATGAATAATATTTGAGTTCACCTGAATTCTGATGTAGGACCATGAGAGGCAAAGTCAATGCTGCATTTTTCCTCGAAATTCCCTGTTCACCTTAACTCTCCCCACTAACCCGGCAGTTGGTTGTTCGCTGAAGAATATTACTTCCTTATCCTCATGTTTTACCCAAAAACAGAATTATTTTTTACACAAAATGTCGACATACGTATGTAAAATTTAAACCTTTCGTCCTTAATACGTATCTTGTTAATCTTATTTGACATTTCGCTAATAAAGAGTAATGGAATTTTATATTTTTCTATTGCTAATGATTATTTTTTTGTATGTTAAACGACTATTCAACAAGTCGTTTAAATATCACCTGTTCATATATTTTCGTAATTACTTTAATGAGTAAATAGGTGGAAGAGGGTACTTTTAGTTTCAACCTCGTTTCCTGCGTTTTTCTTTGATTTACCCCTATACTTGTAGCTCCACCCATTACCCCTATTCCTCATTTTTAAGAAGGTAATCTATCTTACATTAGCTTTATTCCTCCCTCATTGGTTTGAGAAATAAATTTCTAATGCATTTTAAAATGAATCATTTTTGCGTAAACCTAAATTCGGACGTAGGATCATGAAAGGGTAAAGCCTTATCTGAATTTTTCCTCAGTACACCTTTCCCCGTAACTTTACCCAAAACCCCTGCAGTTCATTTTTTCGCTAAATATATTACTCAATTATCCTCATATTTTTTCCCACAAACTGAAATCTTTTTACACAAATTTTTAATAAAGATATAGTAAAAGTGAACCTTTAACCTCAATATCTTACTTATCTGGTTACACATTTCTCTGAGGGTAAATATTGAAATGTGTATTTCTATATTTCAAATTATTATTGACCTTTACGTACATGTACGCAATAACGCTAACGAGTGATTAGGTGAAAGATGGTACTTTGAGTCTCTCCCATACTTTTAAGTTATAAAATTTGTAATGAAAATGAAAATGAACTTTTGCACTCACAAGAATTCTGACCTAAGGTCATAAGAGAGGTAAAACCAATGCTGTGTTTTTCTTTGATACACCCCTTTACTCGTAACTCCACCGAACACCCCTCTTCCTCCTCTTTAAGAAGGTAATCTATCCTCCATTTGGTTTATTCCTCCTCAACTCCGCTTTCGCCAATGCCAACCGTCCATCAGACCCACCGAGGCTTTGCGGGGAAGGAGGCTGAAGCATCCCGGGCAGATATAACCCTTCCTTCCACCTCCTCCCAATTCCCAATCTCCATTCATCCTCATGTCCCAATGGCACTTAACCGGTCTCCGAGTATTCAATGCCATTCGGAAAAGGCAATGGCACTCCAAGCCCACGTCACATATACCTTCCCTATCCCTTTCTTTTCCTCCGGCGCACGGCTCTTCTTTCAAGAAAATATAGGGATTCGAATTTCCGATTCGTCGCATCATTCCCATCCCCCGCTGCAGCCACCCTTACCCCTCTGCTGTCTTCTCCCCGTCCCACTCATCCTAACCCCCCATCGCACCCCATAAAGTCACCCTCCCCTCCATACGCCATCTTCCGTCGCAAACCAATATCGGCATGCAGTTCACAGGGCGCATTTTACAGCATCATATTCGCCCCAGCACCTGGGTGCAAAGAATTTCAAGCTCATAAATTGCAAGAACATTTTTTTTTCATTTTTCGCCTTATAAATACCAAAATTAAATACCCACCACGCAATAATTTTCGTTTAGCCGGAAGAGATCCTTATTTTTACGTTAATTTAAAGGATATATAATTCTCGCTTGGCAATGAAAACTGTTTCAGACATGATGTTTTTTTATATTTCAGAACTTTCAAACATATTAAACTCTTCCTTCAAATCAACTTGTTGAATAAGGTAGTGAGTCCTTTTTCCAAGAAGCAAAAGTACTAGGATAATTCAGAAACTAACTACCTACCGTTTGTGAGTGGCATGAGAATTAGCGGGGTTAGCGCTGCCATATTGACATCGGCAAGCGCAGTATATCAGTACGCCTCTAGCATTACAAGATAGAGCATTGTACGTTCACGCGTTGTCCAGTTATAGCCTAAAAACATGAGTGCCATAATACAAAATCCCGTCAAGTGTGGAGTGCATGGTGTTATACGATTTCGTTGGACAAAAAATCAATCAGCATCTGAAATTCATCGTGAATTGTGTGCGGCGTAGGAACCAAACATTATGAGTGAAGGTGAAATCCGTCAGTGGGAACAAAATTTTAAGAAAATGGGGGAATAAACATAGTAGAATAAACATATTCATTCATATTCATAAACATATTCAGCGATTTTGTCCCAGTGATTCAACAATGATGGAGATTTTCAAAAGGTCTTTAAAGTTTGGCACCATTCACAGAAGCCAAATTTTTATGACGAAAGGATTGCAAAGAAAATTAAAAGATACAAGTGATTGAATCGATTTGTGAACTATGTGGAAAAATAAAGTTTTAATTTTAAGATGCATATAATAATAGTAATAATAATTAGAATGCTGCGCGGTCCGTCAAAAACTGCCCGTTTGCTACAGGAGTAAAGAATGTGTTACCCAGCTGTTCAGTGAATTAAGCTGGGAGCACTGGAGACTCGGCTGCGCGCAATGCTTAGATTGCTTGAAAATTTGAGAATACATATCTTTAAGAGTGACACGGAGAACATAATGTTAAAGCCCCACTATATTTCCAGGCCTGACAGAATCGAAAAATTAAGTGAAATATTTTGCCATGCAATTAAATATGAGAATTCGTTTTTCCCCCGAACCATAAAGGGTTTTAATAAATGCTATTCGTAATTTCCTTAGAGCACTTCCGTTTTATTTGTAAACGGCTAATATCATAACACCCCCTGCCACACGCCTTTTAGGCGGCTTTCGGGATAGTTAGTAGGTGTAGATAATAAAATTGCTCTAAATTCATAGTTTTAATCTTTATTTCAAAACGGCAGTCACCTTGTAGATTACACTCATACATGCTGGCATGTATCCTGCACAACGTTATTTCAACGAATAAATTTACTTTCTATGATAGCGAAAAATCTCTTAAAAAGAGACCCTCACTCAAAGTGCAGATTAAGATTGTAAAACGGGACCAATCAATCACAAGTGCGCTCCAACTATTTTCAATTTTATGAGTACCAAATGAGTTGAATAGGTCCCAAATCAGTTCTATACATGCTAAGCTATTAGTATTAAATTGCATTATGTGTCAGGAATCCATCAAAAACTGAGAACAAAATGTTAATTTTTATGGTAGGATGGAATTTTTTAATCCAGCTGTTAGGACGGATCGTTTTACCCTGATATTTTTTGTCCTAAAGAACGTCGGCAATAATACCTCGTTACTGTTGTGACAAATGTAATGAAAAATATAACCTAGCACCTAGTACCTATAATAATGAAGGAAAACATTACTGAATGAATCCTGTGACACTGAAGAACTAGTTATATCGTGGAAACACAACGGATTTAATATCACTTAAAAAATTCTTGGATGATGAAAGAAGAGATTTCGACAAACATTAAATTGGTACCACACGGAACGAAAAAATCACAAATATTATAAATTAATTTTCGCTAGGTGGAGCGAAAAAAATCATTTTTTAGTATTAAGTGGATTTCATAAAAAGTTGAAAAATTGTGTAATGCATTTTTGGGGAAGGATTTGTAGAGACTATAAAACTGTTCCGGTAAAAATGGGATATTCCACATGTAATAGACATAGATGTGTGTGCAAGCAGGTATTCCAAAATGGGACCTCTGCATGCACACAATTTATAATTATTTAGACCCTTAGTCTATGAAACATGCTATGCATTGGTAAAATGGGTGCCACATATTCCATGGAAAATAAATTCCATAAAATGATTGCTCATTTTTCCTATCGCCGGGCATACTTTGGAATAGATATTTTTAAAAAGCAGAAGAAAATTTCAGAAGGAAAAATGTAAAATTTAGAATGGCATCGATTCTTAAGTTGTGAGAGAATGTATAAAACTTAATACAAATAGTATGATACTCTCTAAAAATATATTTCTGCAAAAATAAATTAAGTGAGCTAATAGTAAACCTGTGAAAATCAATAGAGTAAAATAAACAACAGAAGACGAGAATCATACAAAACTAAGTGCAACTTGCGTTAATTAAGGGAAACTAATAAATGCAATAAGAACTAGACAATTTAACCATTATTTTATTTGATTAATGAGTAACCATTATTTATTATACCATGCGCATTGTGTTGTCATTTGTTATTGCGCGCAGCGCCATCTAGGTTTCATCACTTCCCCTGAGTACGCTCCCTAGAATAACTTAGGAGCGTACGGAATTACAAGAAAGAGACAATTTCAAACTGATGCACCTAAAAGATAACCATTCAAGTCATTTTACTCGGTAAATTCACAGATTACTGGCAGCTCAATATTTAACAGCAGCGAATAAATTGAGTTAATAATACGAATATATGAATAACATATTGCTTAAAAACAACTTCATCCTATGTGTGTACTACTGTATTGTGAGAGTTATTCATCCTGCTGAAATTTTTCTTATAAGTATGAGACTTATAGGTTTACTTTTTACTTATAAGTTGTCTTTCTACTTCCACCTGATATAACCTTACTTAACACCTGCGATAGCCCAATTACTTTTCCATTTCTCACACACTATTGTGTTCTTCGCAATTTCTCAAGAAACATAGCGGGAACAAGGAAACTCACAAATCAAATGGCGAGGGAGGCAAACCATAATTGACACTTCGGGATGCTTGGAGGAATGGGAAAAGTCGTCACCTTCTTTCATTCACATCTTGTCTTCCAAGAATTCATGGGATAGCGTGAATCCCAGATTTGCTTTAGATAGATTCATAATTTGAGCAAGCAACCGACGCCCGCCCCAGCAAAAACATACACCCTGAAAACCACCCTTTATTTAATCCAACGTCGTCGTCTTCCTTCACTGGCATCCTCTCAATACTGTGCCACATCATTATCTAATAAAATCTCGGGAACTCCTCCCTTGAAAGGCAAGCTGATAAAGGGATCGAGAGTCGCAGGATGGTAGAGGAATGGGTCAAAGTGAGCGGGTGGGAGGTGATGGCAAAAAAAATAAAAGAGGCAAAGGGAGAGAGGGATTGACAGAGGCAAAAAAAATTAAATGGGAGCTTGAGATGAGAGGGTGGAGGTAGGGGAGGAAGAAAAGAGAGAGATAATGGGAGAATGGTTGGGGGAAAATAAATAAATATGAGAGAAGAGGAAGAGAGGAAGACAGAGGCCTCGGTGGAATGAAAGAGCTAGGGGTGCGAGCGAGGGTAACTGGAGAAGTGAGACGGCCTTTGGAATGAGGAAAGGATGTGACTTAGATGGCTGGGGCGGGGAGTGCGGGAAGGGCGCATTGTTGGCGTGGAGTGGGGAGGTGACGGACGGAGTGGAAGGGGTAATGTGGAATTCCAGCACAGCAGGGATTTTCGTTCGTGAATGAATCCTTCTAAATGAACCGCTGCGGGTACATGAGCGGACGATTTAAACGCTCTTTGGAATTTTTAGTGAATAAAAATAATCACATATTTTCACAGCTTTGCGGACGAAAGCTGCATATCGATGACTAAGTTCTAACAACACGTACCTGAAATTCGGTCGGTTTGAGACGAGTATCTTAAACAAAGTGTAATTACATTAAAAAAATAAAATAAAAGCAAAGAACAACTCTTTATTTTTAAGTGAATGCTTCTTTTTCAGTTTTATGAACTTTTGGTTCTTAAATACAGTGTGCAAGTAAAAGAAATTAATCGTTTTTTTCTCTCTCCTGAAAAGTTGCTATTTTTGTGATACATGTTGTCAGAACTTAGCCATCGATGTTTAGAATATATAGGATCAAGTGGCGAAAAGAATAGTTTATAACTTTATATGCATGTGCTTTGAGTCATTTTCCACATGTTTAATCTGTACCGTTCGCAATTAAAAAAGAGATTTGACTCATTGGAAGAATATATACTCCTGGACAATTTTTCTTGCGTTTTTTTGGTCGAAATAACCAATAATATTTCCTAATTTCACATCAAGGATAAATTTTATTTTCATATGCCTGTAGAATTATTCCAGAATATTCTTGTGCTTTGTATTCGGAAAATAATTTGTGTTTAAAAATTCATGCAACGGGAAAAATCATTTCTTGAGTGAGACCCTATTATTAATTCCGGAAACAGTAAATATTGCACGAGCTATGATTCATTAAACGTATTCTCTATAATTAAGTATATGGATGAGTCCAAAATTTGATTTTGTTCTTACCTGGATTATGCTTCTGCTATCGTCCTCATATCCTGAAAACGTTGGCAGAGGTAACCATCAAAACGTCGGCCAACAAGTAACTAACCTGGTCGAAAACCCGAGAAGATTTCACCATTCTGATTTAGTCCAGCATATCGTCATGGTCAACACTTACGTCATAATAAATGAGAAAGAGAAGAGATTGAAAAAATCTTCTTTCGTGTACACCGCGTAAGGCTGTTTAAGGCCTTGGGGTGTAGTGAGAAGAAGACAGGGAACTTGGAAGGGGTAAAGTTGAATGCCAACGCATCAAGGATTTTTCGTTCCTGAATGACTCGGTCTTAATGAATCGCTTCGGGTGTAATATGAGCGGCAGATGCAAACGTTTGTTTGAATTTTTTTGTGAGAATACAGAACCAAAACATTCACAGCTTTGGGGACGAAAGTAATAAAAGAACCCAATCTCGCGAACCGGATCATCGAAATGAACGAAAGTCTGAAGGCGGTACGGGGTGATGCGGGATGCCTAGATGCGAGAGGTGCGTTAAAGGGCGACACGAAAGAAGGATCGAGATAGTTTGGCGGACGGCCGGAAGAAAGCGCTAGGGGTCACATAATGGAGGGGGAAGATGTCCCAGGACGCAACCCTTCTCGGCTCGCTTGGGAACTCGGTCTATCGGAGATTTACTGCCCGATAAATTAACCCGGACGAAGGCGTGGAATGGGGCGGCAGAGGATGGTGGTACAGGGGGTTGGGAAAGGGGAGAAAATAGGCTGGAGCGTGGTGTTTATGGGGGTGCGTTGGGGGGTTGAACTGGATGGGAGAGTGCCATGGGGGTGCGAAATGGAGAAACTGGAAAAGTCGACTCTCTTTCAGCGCTATAGGTGCGATTTCCATGGGATAGCGTGATTGCAGCGGCATAGAGAATTCTTGTTATTTTCCTCGAGCGTTATGCGCGTCTACATGACGATGATTCTCGTCAAGTGGGCACGTCAACTTAAACAATTTTAAGGAAGCTATAGGCATTTTGAAGTTCGTTTAAGTTGCTGTCTGTTAAATAATACGAATGTATGTATTGTAATGTTTGATTAGGTAAAGCAGTGTTGCAAACATTAGCTTTTTTAACCCTCGGCCTCCACCCTTTGCTTTTTTGACCCCATGACGTAAATTTAAAAAGAAATAGGAATATTTTCTGGATATTTTGAATTACACGCTTCTAAATCATAAAAAGGGCTTAAATAAGTAATTTGTATTGTTTCATCAAGTAATATTAGCATTATGCAGTACAAAAATATTTATCCTAGAAAACTCTACAAATTATTGTTCGTCCAGAAATTTTTTGTAATAATTTTTCCGTTACAGTCCAAGACAAAATCCAGTTATTTTATAAAATTAAGCATTTAAATAGTTACTAATTTATCTTATATCCTTCACATTTTATGCAGGATAGAATTATATTTGCATGATCATTACAAACAAAGACTCCATATTTTTCACACCTGCGATTCATTTTTCTATCGCATTTTCACGTCTAAACCAAAGGCAGATGGACCTAATCCCTCCACCTGGGTGCGTCGTTACCCTAATCGGTTTTCAATTTTGATACCAGCATAATAATTAGCGCAGAGCGATCAACTTATTCTTAATATTTGAAGTTTAGTGTATTGTATCATATAGTGCTATGTATTGCATTCGAATGGTAGTAATGGAAAAATGTTGGTCGGTTTTTCGAGCAATCCATTTTTGATGGAAATGTAATACTCGGTTTTTCAACAAATTATAAATTTGGACCAAAGGATCAATTAATCGAAAAATTTAAAACCTCCGGTACGCAACGTGATAAAATGAGGTTCCAAAAAAGAGCAAGATCTAACTTTTTTTTTAAATTACTGTTTTTAATCCTAAAATCACGTTTTCAGCATCAAACCCACAATTTTACGGGGAGGAACTCCAGGAGCCCCCTTTGCCTTAGTGTGTATTCCATACCCTGCGGATGGGCCCTGAAATCTCCTGCAAACCTCCCCCCCAATTTCAAAATCCAGGCTACGCCATTGCGTGAGAGGATGAGTAAAAATGAGGTGAAAGGACACCGCCGCCCCACTGCCGGGTCATAAAGGCTTGAAGGGAATGATGGAAGGAAGCTACTGACGCCACTCACCGGCTGTTGATCTCACGTGTCGGGCCTTTATCGGACGATATAAAGCGTTATCTACGATTAGAAACAATGACACGGAGGGTGGTGGTGATCGTCAAAGTGAGTCGCGGCAAATATCCCCCACGCAGAGAAATCTCTCTCTTCAAGGGACGGTAATGACCCAGGAGATGATCGTGAATGAGAGGTGTCCTGCTCACGGTCCATGACGACAGGTCCCACGAATTCAAAGCATACCGCACGGCCCTAAAACGGGGACTCCTCGAATCGGAGGCTTCATCGGAACAGTGAATTTCCTCAATAAGATGCTTCACGGAACATGGGTAATTAAAAATCTCTTCTAACGGAAAATTTTCTCGGATTGGAACTTTTAATCAGAGCCGGATCACCTTGAATAGCCGAGCACCTTTCGAGTTACGATCGTCAAACAAAGAAAGTATTAAAATTAAATTTTAATATTTTCAATTTCCATTCAAATTTTTGCTGTCATTGTTAGTAAAATATACATCATCTTATTATTTGACACAGCTGGCATCATTTTTAAGTGCCTTCCTAGTAGACGTTTACTCTTTTATTATTATCAAGTGTGTAATGTAAATATTCTATGCCCTTCAGGTTCGCACTATCCATGGTCCAATGCAAAAGAAACCGTTTTGGAATGACATTTATATTAGATTTTTCGGAAAAACTCCGAATCCAAACTAACCATAATATGGTCAGCAGATTCAGGCTTTATATGGTGGAAGTTTGACATATTTCAATAAAAGTTGGTAGCACTTTTCCACAGTATTTTACCGTGCTTATTGGGCCAGCTGATGGTTCTGTAAGCCGAAACGCGTCATATGCATTAAAATACTGTATAAAAGAGTAACCACAATATAATTGATGGTTTGAGGCGTGATTCGGTGACATTGGTTCTTTAAAAAACAAAAACTTTTAAATTTCACATGGAATTTTAGTATCTACCAGTTTCGTTGCTGTGCGATATCGTCAGGAACTAACTGTGTCGTACAGCGGCGAACTGGTCGTTAGTAAAATTACATGTCAAATTTACTAAGTTTTTTATTTAAAATAACCATAATATTATAAAAGGGATCTTGGTATCTTATTAACCCTATGCGCTGTAGTAACGAGTCTAGCTCGTCATGAACTTGCCAATCCAAACCGCGCAATGACGAGTGTATCTCGTCATCGGATTTTCATAAGTTTAGCATTGTTTTGAGGAACAATATAATTATTTTGAAGGCTTAAAATTGTTAAAACATTCATAGCATACATAAATAATTCATGTTTAATGAAACATGATGCATTAAAAGGATTAAAATGATTTTATTCCAGTAGCGATAGCTGTTTTCTCCATGTTTAACAACAAACATGTTGATTACAAATTACAAAATTATCATTTCATTACCTACCATCTGAAAAAGAACCACAGAAAAAATAAATTGAGAATAGGTGCACGATATTCGAAATACAAATAGAAGTGGAAGGGGTTAAGACACTATTAATGGACTAACTCGAAACACGAACCACTTCTTCGCATCACTGAACACAAGGGACAGTGGATGAGATGACAGCCGCGCATCCTTTTAAGGAATGATTGAAAGTCACTCTTACACCGGTAAGGACTTATCACTCACTATCCAGAACTCTTTGAAGAGATTACCTTCCGTTTCATAGGTATTTTTTCCCATATTTTTCGGATAAAAATATGTTACGCTATAGGTAGTATGAAGTCTAGCAGCATGCAGAGCAAATAATTTCGAGGTGTAATATAAATTATCGACAGCTGAAAGTAATATTGAGAAATTCATAAAGTGAGACTACCCTGAGGAGAAACTAAAGCCGAAACGTCAGCCGAAAGTGAGTGTGAGTACTGAATATTCAGGGATACTCCCGTCAATGACTACGAATAATATTGTTGTTTGTTCCATCTCAAAATTCAAATACGTTAAATCCCATCTCTTCAAAAAATCTAAAATATAAGAGCTCTATGAAAATTCTATTTTTTCCAATAAAAAAATCAAACTTTACTAATTCCTGAGATCGCAAAAAGGTGTTAGTACTATATTTCACTAAACACGACTATTAGCGTTTATTAATCTGCATTAATTGTAACCTTTCAATTACAAGTATTTAATGAATGAATAAATTCATTAGCAGGCCCAAAATTAAGATTATAAAATAATTTACATTTGAGCGAAGACAAAAGGACAAAGTCGACAAGAATTGCGACATTTTTCGTGGAGTACCTACCTCTCTCGGCAATACGAATATGACAAGAGAGATTAATTGCATTAAATGATAAATTGTAGTATGGATGTTGAAAAAACAGAAGAAAATTTTCGAGAGACAAATATAAAAGTTTAGATGGCATCGAATCTAAGGTTAATGGAAAAGGATATTCGTGAACACATGAAAATTTAAATACGCGTAATTTTGTGTTAGGAAGATGTATTCCATGTATGGCACTCGAAACTGATTTCCAAATGGTCCATAAAAATATGTTTTGGGCTCAAAAAGGTGGCTAGCTATTGGTTCACAGGTATTGGGAAATTATTGACAGTGGTATGTTTAAGCTTTGGGGATACAAAATTATTATTAAGGAACTAGTGTTGAACTTTTAATAACATGCTCAAAAATTTTTAAATGCTCTAAAATCCATCCAAATGTATTTTAAGCATACTTTGAAGCAAAAAGCACATAGGATAAAAAATGATAAACGATATTACGAAAAGTTTGAACAAGTCTAATGACTTTTTCAAGAATACGGTTTTAAGTTCAGAACTTTAAAACCTATAATCCTCAAGATATCCTTACAAGAGTATAATCCTTGAAATGAGCGATGACGAAGAACATGAATACAGTTGCTCATCAAAATTAATCATGACCCGTCTATCCTATTTTATACGAGTTTTTGGGCAATTTAAAAAAGCAGTTCATCATTATTAATAAAAAAATCTATATTTAAAAATATGATAAGTGAAATGGTTCTTGCGTGATTAAGTATAAGTATGATAAATAGTTTAAATTAAGGCAAAAATACTGCTAGTTTATTTTGACAGAAATACTTGAGTACGTAAATGTAAGGAAGACATCGTCACTAGCGGGTATTTACTTATAACAAAAGAAAGCAAAAATATCAACCGGTGTACCTCATTGATAATATTCTCTGCATACATTTATGCTGGGAGAGAACTGGTGATTTATTTGAAATCAAAGGAATGCATTCATAAGGGAATCTTCATAAAAAAAAACAAATAGAAAGCAATTCATCCGCTGCGTTGTACATCACTTACCGGCGGTAAGGTGGACTATGGAAACTTTTCATATAAAAACAGTTGTGATTCGTATTTTCTTCTGCTGCGTACAGTAAAGGTTTAAGTTGTTGGCTCAGAGCTCCTATTTAAACAAAGGTATTATTTCAAGCCAAACTTTTCCATTCGTTCATAGTTCACGCCTATTTGAAAGACAGCAGGGTGACTTAGGAAGTAAAACTTGCCGATTTAGGTCGAGGCCATGGACATTCCCCATGCTAAAACTACGATAACAACTGAAGTAGAATGTTTGAACTACTATTTCCCGTTCCTTGGGGAGAGAAAAGTTTTCAACGCTGAAAACGCTTTGGAGTTCTGTTTTTTCGATGCAAGAAACAAGGATAAACGTGTTCATTCATCCACTGGATGTAATTGAGTAAAATGAAATTATATTTAATACATTGATATAAACATTCAAAGCCTAAGCTATGGTTAAAAAAAATATAGACTAAATGATTAATGGAAAAAAATAATGTTGAAGGAGCAAGAAAGTTTTTCTATGAGTAATATAATTTTTAATGACAATCTCATGCTTCTTTTAAGCTCAAATAAAAATGCTGGTACAAAATAGAGCTATTTTAAGCCAGATATTGATTAGTTTTATTTTTACCATATTTAAGGCAATCGTTTTCAAATTTATTTATCCGCAAATGTTATTGCGGTGAAAGACCAAATTATTTGACAAGTGGTGACGCAGATAGATTTTGAGATCAATAAGAGCTCAAATTTCGCTAATACGAAAAAAACCTAAATTAATCAATAAAGCTATAAATAGCTAATGAAATATTCATGTTGAATGGGTAAGTATATTTCGGCAAGTGTTGTGTGACTGTGACAACATGTTTCTGAATACCTTGAGTCAGGCCATTTTCAAATCTCGATAAAACAAATGAAACAAATTACTAAAATATTTCCAACATATCCGCTTCTATAAGAGAAAATTCAATCAGATCATGTATTTTGATAGTCGACATATCGGGAAATACCAGTTGTTTCATCAAGATATTATTTAAAAGGCCGATAAATATGCTTTATATTCAGTAAATCACTTTATATTCAGTAAAAAAATTGAAAAAAGTTATCAGGAATCAAGATAAATGGGTGATTACATTTCAGAAATTTTAGGCTTACACTTCGTGACGTGCATCACGACGTACCTATTAGATATTAAATAACGTTATCAAAGACTAAAATTTGCAAATGCATACTTAAAAATTATTTTATAAAACTAAATCAATATTCGACTAAAAATATTTGGCCATTTTGTATCATCACTAACATTTGAGGTCTCGAGAAGTATAAGGTTGTCATTAAAAATAGCGTTAATCATAGAAATGCTCTGTTTGAAATACGGGATAAGTTTCCCTCAAGCTCACAAGATGGTGGTACCAAGTTGTCAGACTGAGGTTTATCCCCCGAGAGCATGCTAAACAGTACGTTAATTTCTCCTCCAGATATTAATGGTCATCTGCTCGAATTGATGCTTTAGGAAGCATTGCCAAAACACCTCCACATATTTCAAAAGGAAACGGGATTCAAGGTAGCGGGACCAGTATGCAGTATCTACGAGGGGTAAGAGAGGGGATTTTATCGCACGGAGGACTCCATGGGGTTCAGTTTTCATGGGCCAGCCGAGCGGCAAAGTTCTCCAGCGGTCTGTGGACGTTGTAATGAACGGCGGTGCAGCTATAAACGAATAGCCCTTTAAGTGGCTGCGTGATTGAGTGCGCAAAGGTCGAGCGGGCTGCCGGGAAGGCAATGTTGAGGGGGAAGTTTGTGAGGTCGAGGGACTGCGGAGGGACGCAAAACGGTGGAGGAATGGAACGCTGGAGATTGTGCGTGGATTTCGAGGCGCTCCTTCGAGGCAAAAAGGAAAAGCTCAGCGTATATGTGTGTCTTTCTGTCCATTAAACTGTATGCTACTTATATGCACATATGAATGCACTGTTCAGGCAATTCACTTGAATCTGCATTCAAGTAAAATGGCTACATTCACTCGCACCCATTAACGAAACATTTACTGTACAATGTCGTAAGATGGTCGTTCAATAAATCTTTAAAAAAAGTAAAAATGACTAATAACATTTGGCCAATTTTTTATTATTTTTCATTATGGTCTCCTTGTAGCTCTATAAATATATGTTAACAATTTTCAAGCATTTTAAGCCGTCCAAAAGGTACAATTTCGGTATATCCCCAAAACAGGCTTTAGTTTGGGTGATGACCTTCTCCTTTGACGTAAACCTTGCCCGTCAAGCCGTTTGCGTGGATTTCGAGGCGCTCCTTCGAGGCAAAAGGAAAAGCTCAGCGTGTATGGGTGTCTTTCTGTCCATTAAAGTGTATGCTACATATATGCACATATGAATGCACTGTTCAGGCAATTCATTTGAATCTGCATTCAAGTCAAATGGCTAAATCTACTCGCACCCATTAACGAAATATTTAGTGTACAATGTCATACGAGGGTCGTTCAATAATTCTTTGAAAAAGTTGAAATAACAAATAATATTTGGCCAATTTTTTATTATTTTTCATTATAGTCTCCTTTTAGCTATATTAATTTATGTAAGCATTTTTCCAAGCATTTTAATCCGTCCAAAAAGGAGAATTTCGGTACATCATAAAATTGGCATTATTTTGGGTGATGACCCTCTCCTTCGACGTAAACCTTTTCCGCCAAGTCATTTCTTCAAGTTATTAATTTAAAAAAGTCACTAGAGGCCAAATATGGTGAATACGGTGAATTTTGGAATGACTGAAACTTTAATTTCAAAATTTTGGCTATTGCCACTAAACGGGTGTGCAAGCGTGCATTGTCCCGATGAAGAAAGAACATATTCTGTTTCAAATAAGGACGCTTTTCTTCATTTATATAATGAACAGGTTAATAACGATGCATAATACTCTCCTGTTATCGTTTTTCCCTATGTCAAGTATTCGGGAAAGAATATTTCGCATAGGTACATCCCAAAATATAGTTGTCCTGACCTGATCAGCCCATTTCACCATATTTTCCTGCTTTGGAACCAGTTCATCTTCAAAATCCCAATGTTTAACCTGTAATTTTGTTTCTGTAGTGTAGTGATGAATCCATATTTCATTAAAAGTTAGGCACCGATACTGAAAATCCTCAGAATTGCTAGAGAAAAGCGCTGAAAAAGCCTTTGAGTTGACCACACGATAGAGTTTATTCTCTACAGTGAGAAAATGCGGCGGCGATCTTGCCAAGATTTTTTTACACTCAAATTTTCGTGCAAACTAAATCAATTGTGCATTTCGATATGCCTGTGGTCTTCATTATGTCGCGCACTTACCCTTTGAAAATGAAGAATTAATAATTTCGAGAGAATTTCTTGCTGATCTTACAGATGTATTTATTCAATCAATAATTCCCAAATGTGAAAAAATATTTGTCTGGTAATTCTTAATCCACCACAAAAAATCTCTCAGTGAAGCATAGGATAATGATGAGGACCTCTATATTGGAAAGTATTATTTCCATTATTGTAAAATATCCATTGAAAAAATTATTTTTCCTTAGGGAAGAAAAAAACTACAAGTACTTTAATTTCATCCATTTCACATCAGTGAATCGAAGTCTGAACTGCAAAAAATTTAGAGTAGGATCAATTGTTTTGGTAGGCTTGTCATAGATCTTGATTATACATCATGGCCTGTTCAATTACAAATATTTAATGAATTTCTACTTATGTGGTACGGAGTTTGTGATATCTATTCCTTACTAATTTAACCGCAGCATAATCCAAATTCTCATGTATCGGAAGATAGATGCAATAGGCCACCACACAGGCACTACAGTTCTTAGAATGTTTTAGTGCCCATGAGCAGCTAGAATTTCAGGAGTGTATTTCTTATTAATATAAAAATAAAGTGAAAAAAGCTCTTCAAATTAATAGTATTAGTCATAAAAATTCGGGTAAATAATATTTCACAGCCATTGCTACATTCTTGCTGGAAAATGAGTGCACTTATCGTAGTAGCACATTTAAGTTTCAAATTAAAATAATTGCCCAATTATTACCCATTAAAATAAAGTTCTTCTTTCCAGATTATTTAAAAACAAAGTAGCTATTTAATCTGCAAGTTATACTAAAAATACATGTCACTCAGGAGGGACATGTATTGGCAAAATTGTGAACCTTAGTAATTACATGACTATCTATTTAAAGACCACTGAGTGATTAAAAATAGGTTCTCTGGTATTGAGGGTTAAAAAAACTGCTTATTTAGGTAATAAATACCCTTTTACGATATTAAGACACTCCATACTGTATCACTTAAATCTGTTGACTTTATTTGAAACATTTATTCATTTAATTACTATTATTACCTTATCAAATTTTAATAAAATGGACCCGCGTCTCAACAGATGCAAGGTATTTTTTTAAACACGAGATTCATACACTTTTCAAGAAAAAAATCAAAGTAAATATAAATCAATATCATTCAGGGAAAGCCTATATCAACCCTTTTAGGTGCATAAAAAAATTTCGCCTAACCTCCGAGCGGGGGATGTAAAGCACCCTTGGAACGCAACCGAAGGGATGAGGCAGTGCCTAGACAGGCGAGAAGATAGAAAACGGGAGGGAAAGAAGTGGGAAGCCAATAAAAACGGGCGTACACTACGGTGCATGCTGTTTGTGTGGAGGAGGAAAAAAAAGGAGTATCACATTGCCGGAGAGATATATAACCCCGCGGCTTCGAAACTTCCTCTAACGCTTTTTCCGGGAATAAAAGTTATTCCGGACCCTCCCCCACTTCTCGCCTCTGGGCGTTAAAACCTTCCCCCTATGTTTCTTTGTCTTATTTTATTTTTTTGTCTCGTTCCTTAGCTCAACTCCGCCGGATGGAATTGGTTTGAACGATGACTGTAGAGGGGGCTCTCCCGTCTCAAAAATTTTCCGTATTATATCCCGCTCGCTTCCTTCTGTTTAAGGACATAATGACGGTATTACGAAATGGATGGATGAAAATTTATATATTATTTCCACAAAAAAATGCAAAAAACGGATTAGCTTTCTTCCCATTTCACGCAATGCACAAAGCGCATGCCAAGGGAATTCTAGAGCGTGCAACAATGAATCCTGGAAAGGCAGAATTCACAACAAGACAAATATTCTTCGCGTTCGATTCTCAGACAATCGTTTAACAAAACAAAGCTATTTGATAATCTTGAATTTTAAATGAATAGCTAAGATGCAAACTTATTTAGGAAAAATTAATTAGATTTCCAGTCTTAAGCATTAAAATGAATTGGTTGGTTTTATAAAATTCAATATTTACTCATACTTTCTCAACTCATAAAGCTATCATATTTCTCTAGTACTAATGCATACTACACATTTAGAGCAATTCACAAATAAATTCTACCGTAGCTTTTGCCTCTCCTCGCCTATGGGCGTTAAAACCTTCTTCTTACGCTTTTTTGTATTATTTTATTTATTTTGTTGTTTCGTTCCTTAGCTTACCCCCAGCGGATGGAATTTGTTTGAACAAAGACTATGGAGAGGGCTCTCCCGTCTCAAAAATGTCGCATATTATATCCCACTCACTTCCTACTGTTTAAGGCCATAATGACGATATTACGAAATGGAAAAGGATGCGTGAAAAACTATATATGGTATCCAAAGAATTGCAAAAAAGGGATTAGCTTTCTTCCCATTTCACGTAATGCACCTGCCGGGGAAATTCTATAGTGTGCACCGATGAACCCTGAGAACGCATAATCTCAACCAAGATAAAGATTCTTCTGGTTCGATTCTCAGACATAGATTTAACATAGTAAATCTTGGGCAATATTAAACGACCCTTCATTTTTAATGTAATTTATTTTATGCAAATGGATTTGAGAATAATTAATAAGATTTCCTATACTTTGCATGAAAATGAGTTTAAACCAATGATTTGCTCAACCAAATTCAACATTTTCTCAAATTATAAGGCTAAAAAATTTATCTCCCGCTAAATTTTATTTGTTTTAATAACTTTAAACTAAACTAATTCATTATTCACATTAAAATCTGTTTACAAATAAATGCTACCGCAACGCACAGCAAATTAACTCGCGGAAAAGCTACTAATATTAATTTTAAATCATAGGGGATAGGCAGAAAGCTCAATGAGTAAATGAGTGCATAGCCAATAAAAATTATCAATGCCTGTATCAATTGAAAAAAATGAATATTTATCAAAGTTTCCCCTACATAAATGTATCAAATTTCATTGTGTAAAGTATCAAAACCCTGAACTCACCGATGTATTCAGAAGTCCGTAGCTTGGTCCATTTTGGCCCCCATAAAACAAAAGTCATTTTTGCCTGTAATAAATATGAGAATATGTTTAATAAATGTAACACCAGGAAACCTTGGGGTCGCCATTAAATATATTTACACGTGATCATTCTGAGGGCAAATGCAGTTTCATATGCATGAAACTCAAATGTAAAAATTTACCTCAGTATTTCGTCACATGTATTTTTTTATCTTAGAGACCGTGAATAATATTGAAAATTTGCTATGTATATCCCCTGAATATTTAATATCGATAACGCAATTTTTAAACGCGTCACAGGTAACGGATAAAAAAATACAGCGGGCAGGATGTGTCCCCTTAATTTCAATTACTTTGCAGTATGTAAATAGCTGACAAAGGGAACAGAAATAGAGAGTATTACGGCCAAAAATGGAAAAGAATGCAGTGTTGAAGATATTTTGCTATAATTTCGGCAATAATTAGTTAAATCTAGCAAAACAAGGTGAGAAATAAAGAAAGTAGATGTCATTAGCATCTAAATGTCATTTTGTAGCGGCTTTTTAAATGTAAATTATTATATTTTGAAAATGCATTTAACTAAAACGTCGATGAAAAACTATTAAACAAAAACGACCGCTATTAGCTGCAAATTTGTATCTCAAAAAGTCATTCCATTGAAGCGTATCTTGAATTTCTAATCCAGAAAATCGTATGAGTAGAATTTGAGCCATATATTCTGTATCTGAAATTTTGTACATTTTGTACATACGATTCTACGGACAAAATATCAGATACGATTCTAAAGCTCAAATTTTAATATACGAATTTCTGGATTAGGAATTCAAGTTACTCCTAAATAGTGTATTTTTTTGAGATACTATTTTGCGACTAGGATTGGGCGATATGCAGCTATGTATTTTATTTTTGTTTTATTCTCGAACGCCGGATACAGCTCTTATTGGCCATTTTATACCGGGGTATTCATCAAATGTAACAAGTAAACGCACACAAACAACCATTCTCTGGACCAGGAAAGCCTACCCAGGCGGGACTCGAACCCGCGACCTCCTATTTGGCAGGCGAGGACGTTACCCCGCCGCCACCGAGGCCGGTCGGAGGTACATAATACCTTAATTTTATTTTTATCTATATCTTTATTATCCTTCCAACTGGTATCGCTAAACACTTGTTAATAAAACTTTGAAATGTATCCATGCACTCCTTGAGAGTATAACTCCACCCCTTACCCACTATTCTAAGGTGGGAATCAGATGTAGCCGAGAAACTGCTGTAGGGGGAACTCTGGAGAGTAAACATCGTCTTCCGCAGACTTCCTGGGGCAAAAATTTGGTGGGGGAAAGGGAGCGTCTTGATTCTGGAGAAGGAGACTGAGGAAGAAGCGGCTACTTCCAGCAGAGGTGGTCTCCTCGGGGCGAAAGACCGATGCAGGAAGGGAGGAGTTGGTTGGGGATTGTCAGAGGGGTAACGGCGTGACCGGAGTTGGTTTTCCCCGACAATTAATGTGTGGACGTGAGACACATCGAAAGGATCACATTAGACCACTCCGAGGAGGGTAGGGTGGGCAGATATGAGGAGACGAACTGCAGGAAGGAGGGGGAAGAGTGTGAATAGGTATGGCCCCTTGTATCTCCCCGGAGAGGAGTGGAGTTGGCCAAGATGCGAGCGGTTGGAGGAGATGGGGTTTATGGAGGTGTGGCCGAGGTTTTTGAGTGCGGTTGGGACCTGGGGCGCGGGACGAGTCAAAAGTGGATGGAAGAAGCGGAGACCGAAGTGGGGTTCCCGGGAAATTGTGGGCTGAATCGTAGTGGGGATGGAGTTTTCGAAAGATTTGATGGAGAGTTCGCGGTTCATCCGCTAAGACTTCCGGAGTATTTCTGTCGGAAAGTTTTATTTTTTTATTCACCACAAGCACAGATGAAAATGGACCGTTATATTTTTCCCAAAAATTGATTATTTTTTAATCTGAATTTTATCTCTCTGAATAGCACACATTTTTAAAACTAAATGTAGAAAAAAATTTAATATCACCTATTACTCCTATGCATGTAGTCAAAATATTTAGACATTCTATTCACTCTTGATGATACAGAACACATAAGAGTTTATAGTATTCATTTGAAAATTTATTGCTTCATTTCCTGTGCTGTTCTAATGATTCAATAGTAATAGTGTAATTTTGCTTGCACTCTTAATCATGTGTATTTATTTTGATAAAGTCTTCACGGGAAATACAGCATTCGCCGGGAAAGCACCAAATCCTTCTGTATTTATATTGTTAGAAGGTAAAATACTAATTTTAGTAGTGTTATGGAATACCGAAAAAAAATCAAAGAATATTTGTAACCCAAAATTTACCGGACTCATGCAATATAATATCGGTGTCATTAAATGTGCTGCCATTATATCCATTCTATTCCAGCTGAAAGGTGTTATAACAGTGAGAAGCAAAAAAATATTTACCTCAACGCAAATTCAAAAATATAAACGTTTACCTACGAAAATATGTAAATTCAGCACCAATCACATTTTTAGCATCAGCAAAAGCTATCATCATGTTCACTTATATCATCACTCCTGACCATGACGCGACGAAGAGATATAATTTACACTATAGCCAAATAGGCGCTCATATTCCCAGTTGCAGGGCATTTAGGAGAAGCTAAACCCACTGCTGTTTACAATGAAGCTGTATGAGGATTCATCCAGATTCCGATCCTAAAGCCTACAGTCCTAAGTCAAGCACACTTGTAAGCTGCTTATTCATCATAACCGCCCACATCAATGCAAGCACTTGCCCAGTTTAGTACCAGACACTCAGCAGTAAATAAATATGCACGGGCACCGATCGACATCATCGACACTGCGGTATTTTCCCGGTATTAGATAGATAGTACCAAAGAGACCAAAGGTTTTAATATAACGTATAATCGCCAAGTGTCTCTATTTTATATACTTGGCCAAAATGTTAACGAAGAGAAAACGAGATACCATTGGGATAAATTCCTCCTAAACAGCATATCTATTTAAATTTACACAAGCTATCCCAATACCCAATCAATAATACCGCAGAGCATATTACCATCCAAAAATTACATAAGAGAGCAAAAGTGTAACTCTTATTGATAACTCTTATTGATACTGTTTTCCACCTATTTTCAGAGATTTAATCTGCCTAAATTCGTTATCTAGCGCTTGCTCATGAAAACAACATCAAATACACAATTAACGATGAAGTATGAATATTCTAAATTTTATCATCGAGGCACAAGAAAAACAAATTTTAGAACATGCAAGTAGCATTGCCTATAAATTTTAGAACTCATATTGAGATTAAAACTGGCATCAGAATAGTTTATGAATTGTGATTGGCTTAAGATTATTAAATTATGCAGGTGGATTGCTATTCATTCAAATCATCAACGTGCCTAAATTACCTTATTAATAAAGTCCGCAAATATTTGCTTTTATAATTTTCTATAAAAATGAAAACAAAACATTTTGTACCAAGCAGGATTTTATTTTCTTTATACCATATGAAAGTCAGTATGAAGTATCCTCTTAGTAGAATTCTGTTTATACTAGAGGAATTTAGCCATAATTTTGCATAGCCATATGCCATGTGTGGGATGTAAGATTCCCCGAGATTACCATATTCGACTGACAAACCATTATCTAAAGTACACAACGCTGAGCTGCCTGAGCAAGAATTTGATGAGAAACATCAGCGTCCATAGTCTGCCGCTAAAGGACAAGCGTAAAACCCAGGCTTCAAAAGGCAAAGTCCTGTGAGCACGCGCTTAGTCTGCAGAGCTGCTTTCTCCCACATTACCTAAACAAACATACCCCTAGAACTGCGTCACGAGCCTTATTGTTGGGCCTGGGTAACAAATTTCACCAAGTACATAAATTATTTAAACTTCCGGGAGATAAGCTTGAGAAGAAAAGCATTTTAAATTTTCAAAGAATTCATCGACTGGATAGTTCATATTCGAATAAAAAAAGGACAAAAAAGTCCTCTCACTACTTATCATTAATAACAACAAAATTTCCTTATTTGAATATTATTTATCATTATAAAATTTTCCGTCCACATTTAAATGAGCAAAATTTTCATCGCTCACACTGGCAGTCACCTGATGACTCCGACAGAGCTTCAAAAAGTTTTTCAAATGTGTACAAAATGCAATGCTCGCATGTGTTTTAATAAAAATATCTTGGAGTTTAGGTCAAAGTGATGCAAAACTTTTATGCCCACGTTTTGTTTTTTTATAAACCATCTTGAAGGCTTTAAATAAAAATCGAGTGTACAATATTGATAAATAAACAAAATTAAAGGTTACAAATTATATTTTTTACGATAATATAATTTAATGTAATAATTATAATAAAAGTTATTTCACATCTATTTATAAATGTTTGTAAAAAGATTTGAAACACTTAAAACGAATTATTTCGTAATTGAGAGCGTCACTTCTTATGCTTACAAGTTTTCCCAAATATTGAAATGAAAAGTTGCACTTTTCCACAATTTAATGTGTATGACGCGTTTCGGCTCACAGAGCCATCCATCATCTGGTACAATACTTATTGCGGAAAACTTCAACTACCTTTCATTGCAATATTTCAAACTTCCACTACATCACCTCTGAATTAGTTTATTCCCAAATACCCACGAATTCCCACAATGCAAGAGAATTAGTAGGTACCTTTACGGTCTCTGTAAGGATAAGAAAGGCGGCACGCAAAATATTTAGAACCCAGAGGTCCCCCAAAAATGGCTAATCTAAGAGGGAGAAAACATCAACCCATCGTTAGGCTCCAAAGGCTCTTTAATTCCCGACGACAGAAAATGGGGATGTAAATGGATATGACGGGAGGATCTAGACAAAAAAACGCAGCTCGGGTCAATGGGAAATTGCCCCCGAAATGACTAGAGAGAGGAGGGCAAGAAAACGGAATATTTTCCTCGTATACTCGTAATTATACAACATAAGAAGATAGAGGGGTAACAGGAGATGTGTTCCGCGGGAAAAGACGGGGGTGAGATGAAGGGGGACTGAAATAGAAGGGTTGCTAAGAGGGGTGGCGACACTCAGGGTGTCCAAAAACAAAGCACGCGGACCTGAAGCGGCAAAAGCAGGAATTCCTGAAGGGGTGGCAGATGGTTGCGAGGGAGAGTTAACTACAGACACTCGGCACATTTCTTTTTTATTAACCTCCCTTTTCTTCCCACGGTTTTCTCTCGCCCCGCCCTGACGGCAGGGCGGCGACCCCAGACCACGTTTATCCTTTCACTCTCGGTCCTACCCAGGCGCCCATTGAATACTTTTGCCCCTCTGCTCTCTCTCTCTCTCGGCATAGCTAAGAGGAAGAGTGGAGAGACAGAAGGAAAGAAGAGATGAGGAGAGATGGAAAAAAAGTGAGTGAAACGGAGCAAAGTTGGGTCGTTTACGCCACGGTTTTGTTTCGCTCACAACTTCCTCCAACGCCGCTCAGTCTTCCTCCCCCACTCATCGCATTTCCTCCTTCCTTTGTCGCTTACCCCATCCTCCCTGCCCCTTTCAACCATATTCCCTCATAGGTCCTTTAATGACGAATAGTTCAATAAATGATTCACCAGTCGACGCCATATTAAGGTGGCAATAATTTTTTTATAATCTGTACAAGCATAGAGCCTTGGAGATCAAAATAATTTATGTTTTTTTCATTCATTTTCTGCTGAAATTGATATATTTTTAAAGACAAAACTAAGGTGCGAGTAATATTTCAATAAATGACTCACTAGACCTTCACTAGATGTGCGGACGATATCGACGACATATTGAGTTGGCAATAATTTTTTAATAACCTGTACAAGCATAGAGACTTAGAGATAAAAAACCTATTGTTTTTGCCATATATTTTCTGCTGGAATTAATATATTTTTAATGACAAAACATAAATTTTCTCACTGCGGTATTCCTGATACTTCAATAAATCACTCACCAGTGCGCCATTAGATGCACTGTCGCGTATCGACGCCATATTAGGGTGGCAGTATTTTTTTTTACTTTTATAAGCATAGTTGCTTAGAGGATAAAACATTTTATGGTTTTTTGCCAATTAGGTTTTGCTGAAATAGATATATTTTTAGTGACAATATATGAGCATTCGGACTAAGGCTATCGTAATATTTCCATAGAAGACTCACCAGTAGGACACTAGATGTGCTGTCGCCAAGGGATGTGGCGCTGAATTTAGGAAGCAATGATTAAAAACGAAATTTGGTTAAGTGTAGTAACTAGACGACGAGAAATCTTATGTTTTTTTCCTTTTATTTTCTGCAAAAATTTAAATATTTTTATTGACAAAATATGAATAATCTACAATTTTAAATAAATGACTTACCAGTCGGCCACTGGATGTGCTATCACCTGTTGACGTGGTGTCGTATTAAGGTAGCAACAATAAAAAAATGTATAAACATAGTATCTTATTAGTCAAAATATGCATGTTTCTTTTGCCATTTATTTTCTGCCGAAATTGATATATTTGTAGTGAGAAAACGTGAATTTTGTTGTAACATTTCAATAAATGACTCACAAGTTGACCACTAAATCTGCTATCGCCTATCTACGTGGCACCGAATTTAGGGGGCAATTACTGAAATCAAAACTTCCGTAAGCATAGCGTCTTAGAGGCCAAAATATTTGACGGTTTCTTGCTCGTTTTGCTGAAATTGATATGTTTTAGCGACAAAACGTAAATATTCCACCTACAGTTCTCCTAGTAAGAAATATAATGCATAGCTAAGTATCAAATTTTCTAAAAAGTACTTTATTTATTTGAATATTTATCCAGAGGGAATCCGTGCTGCCTATCATGATACTTTCGAAGTGGGCACCGGAATGTTGTTCGCGTACACTAGAAAAATAACTATAACCGGCCCCGCGTAAGCACGGTGGTAATGGGAGTAAAGCATGAGTAATATCGGGGCAAACTTGGGTCGTTTCCACCATGGTTTTGTTTCGCAAACTTTTCAATACCTCCCCTTCTGTATCTCTCTCAACCTTCGCTTTTCCACGGGTCCTTCAGCGATGGTTCGTCAAGAAAGGAATGGAAGTCCTCACTCCGTAAAACACAAGCGCCTCCCCAGCCTCTTGGCCGGATAAAACCCTTTTCTCTTGCCCCGTTTCTCTCGTGCAAGGATACCGCAGCTACGAGAGCGCTCAACCACGTGTCGAAGTTTTGCAGCCCTTCCTCTACCAAATGCCTAATTCTTTTTCGTTTCTTTTTTATTCTCCACCACCCTCCCCAACCCGATCTTATGTAAAACAGAGAAGACAACCGTTGTCAGCATTTTCCTCGATTCATAGTCCCACTTATCCGGAGAACGTACACAACAATGTGATTTTAAATCAAATTTTCTTAATTGAGATGGAACGCTTTGGATAAAAGGAATACAAACTCAATTAGACTAATACCGAAAAACTTTTTAAGCTAAAAATGATTGCCGCATACAATGAAGCTATAAAATTATAAAACAATGGACTGCGAATCCGAGTTTTTCGCGGTGACTGCCTTGAATGAATTCTTCGCGTGTTTCCAACCGGGTTAGGGTCTGCATGTTTTAGGCGACGCACAGTGGGCTAGAATCGAAAAAAGCTGGCCAAAACCTCAAAAATGATATTTTTTGTGCTAGGACGTTGAAACTTCGCATGCATATTTTCAATAAAATTGTGCATAGCATTCCACGTTATTTTTTCCGGTGCCCTCACGTTAACAATATATTTTAGGTCAAATTTGAAGGAATTTAGCAAAAAACGACCACCCATTCGAATTTTCTGAAAATTGCCAACTTTATCCTCGTGCAGTGGTTCATAATAGTTTTATAGACAAAAATGTTATACCATCTTCTTCAACTCTCATTAACACTTCTTTTTCTTCCATTTGGAGGGTTTTCAAAGATTTTGTTTCTTCATTAACAATAGCAAATTCAGATGTATAACAAAATGGCGGAGCCTGTTTTCGATAATTTTTTACATAAACGTCGAGAAAAAGGAGATATTGCTGCCGACTTACACCAAGAGACTTATACCACGTCGTTCTATGAAGCCTCTCCATTGTGGATCTAAAGTAAAACCATGCACCAACTCGCAACCCCGAATTTTAAACCGTTTTTTTGAGCGTGCGGTCAACTCCGGTTCTGGCCGGCGGCGTCAGAGAGTAAGGCGACGCGTTAAGCGTGTGGATGCGATATGGCAACATTCACTTTTAAAACAGAATAATATGTATAATAGTGATGGAAAATAATTGCCACAAAGTAAAATTAATAAATATTGCTACGAATGACTGTTATTGTGGAATCGCAGGGCACTGCAAGAGGTACGCTGAAAGGCTTTCTTGTTTTGAGTGCATTCCATATACTACTACGGAGAATGGACTTACATCGTGTGCCTAACGTTGGGAAACGGATTCTTTTCTTACCAAACAAACTCTCTTTCTAATTAAGAGCCGTTCATGATCAATGGCCTCCATTTTCCAGCCTCCCGTACCTATTTAAAGGCCTGCCGACAAGGGTCATTTTATAGCACTGTTGAAGTGCGGAGCCCTGCAACCTTGTTTTTGGTATAGTCTCCTGCTAGCTATAGAATTTTCGGAAGGCATACTACCTACATTGGATAATATATAATTTCATGGAAATACAATTATTTTTTAAGTCAAGGATTTTTAGGATCAATTTTAAGTATTCATTTACATTTCCTAAGTATATATAACAGTCATTATTCTTGATAAGCTGCGCTTCTGGCAAAAGTATTCGAAATATTTTTCTGAACAAACAGTACATAAAAAAACCAATTTACACTTTTTCCCAACCAAAATACAGCAATTACACTTTCATATATAAAAAAGTTACTCTTTTCATTCACTATCTGACGAGTCATTATCACTTTCACTATCTTAGCTCAAAAATTGTTTTTCATTTTCAAGAACATATCCATTACGTATTTCGGCAAGCTGGAAGTTTTTTTCCAGTTGAATTGGTTTAAGGTTTCTAATTATAAGATATGGTGTTCGGTGTTGTCTTCGGATAAATCTTGATTTGTGGCCACTCGTGACATTTTTATAGTCTACCGTGCACGGAACTTTCTTATGTCCTTATTTCGCGCCTCTATTGCTTCCTCTGACAGTTGTCAGGCTAACATCCAGCTCACATTCACTTACTATACACTACGGATCTATGTAACTTCTTACTACATTCTAATGAATGATGGCTAGTTTTTCTAAAAAAAAAGACTACTCAAAAACCCGAAATTTTGTACGATTGACCCGGATGCTTATTCTGACGTACCGAGCTTGCATGCTCAATTATCCATGTGACAACACTGGGAGATATTCACTTTTGTATAGATACTACGTTTCTAGCTTCCGTGAAAAACAATTTTCTCCATTATATGCACTTATTTAATCTACAGTTTTCCTACCAACGTGCAACTTCAAATCGTGCCAACGAGAAATTTCATGTATTCTTTTCCATCTGACCATCATAATGTCACAACTTCTATGCACAAAAAGAAATAGTTGATTCAATAACTGTCTTCACTATATTTTTCCTCCTATTCCTCATCTCTGCAGTCGTAAAAACAAGTGATGACCAAAACAAAATTAACCTTTGCACCGGACCATTTCGTTTTAATGTGAGGTATCATTTTAATTAATTTAACCTAAAAACAATTCCTTCACATTATTTTCCATGGTTACATCAAATTTCCGCAAATTGGTCCTTCCTCATAATCACAACGATAATCTGGATCAAGTTTTTTTTTATGCATCCTAGGTTTCATATGCGCTTAACCATTTCCACCAATAAATGAGAAATCATTGAAGATATTAAATATATTCACTTAACTCTTTTTCGTTATATTTATCCTCGATAACCTCGTGTATTTGCTATGATAACCGTGAAATAAACCTTTTCGCATATTTTATTAATTAAAAAGTACCGGCTATCGAAATATCAGTTTTTCTGTTTAAAGACTATAAAATCATAAGATAGCTTAAGATTAGTCTTCGACATATTGACCCACAGTCCCCTTTAACAAATCCCTTTCCGTGTTTACCGGTTATATAAGTTATTGCTGGCATTTAAGAAAATACGTTTTTTATCACTGGAATCGATTTTGCCAACGAAAATATTATCATAGACGATAATGGAAAGAATGAATAAGAAATTTCATACTTTCGCCCATCAAACGTTTAACTTAATGATCTATTCGATTTCTTAATTTTTAGCACTTAAAATGTGGTATATGATATAATTTCTTCCGTACATACATTATCTTACTTCAATTTATGGAAGTAAGGTAGCCTATAAAGCAGCAAACCTGTAATCAGAATTATTAAATGCTGAAATGAAAAATACTAAAATCAAAAATACTCATTACCTGAAGAAAACAGAATAAAAACTGCGCGTAAAAAATTTCAAAATCTGTGTTGACTGTAAAATGATTAATACTGTAGAATGAACTACACATGAAATTTAGCATAATAAACACAATTCCTAAAGAGACCCTTTTCAATAGCGTTTAAATATTCTCAAAAGTTTTTTTTTAATAACCTTAAGTATTTAACCAAAAAAAATTGTTTCTTCTTTGCATTGGATAATATATGAAGCAATTTTGATGCCATATGCAAGAAACTTATTTTGTGCAAACATGTTCAACGCTTTGACACAATGCATATATCTCAACAGAAGTATGTTCAGCTCAATAAAGAGAACAAATGAAATGAGAAAATAATGGAGAAAATGAGAAGCCTTTGCATTGATCCCTAAGCTTTTCTAATGGGATAGTCCCTTCGAGGCTTTTAGGACCCCTAGGCCTCTCTAAAATGGAAGCTTCACATTTTTTCTGGGATTGGGTCGTCAATCCGATTAATTTGAGAGTAATATGATGGCTTTTGCAGTAGTCACCGTGCATTTTGAACATCCAATCACTTTCGCCTGGACTTTCTGCATTATATCCATAGATGGATGTGATCCTAATACCCGATTCTTGATTAAGATTCTTCTCGGAATCAGTTTTCAATTGCATTCAGTCACATTTCAACAGAAACGTCATTAAGAAACCTGCCAACCACAGCAACTATGCACTTCATTGCAATCACAAAACGGTCTTCCGCTTTGCATACCCGGAATTCAATATGGGAGAAAACAATTATTCCGACAATCACTAAGTCAATACCATCATTCGAAAGCAAAATCTGCTATCTGCCTAATTCTCCCAAATAGGTAAAGAGGATTGGCTCAATCCATAGGGCTATGAATATTATAAGAAATGATAGAGAGGCATAAAATTATAAGTATTTGTATTTATAAAGTTGACCATTTCCAAATCAAGTAATTAGGTATTTGGGCCATTGTAGATCTAAATTTTTTTCCAAATTGATTGAGAATATTTCATTTCATTGACAAACCACATTGCAAAACTATTTATTAATGCACGCGTCAGTATCGTTAAAAAATCATTTTAAATTGAGATGAAGAAATTGTTAAAAGTACATTACTTCTAATAGCTATAAATATAATATCTAATAACAATAATAATTAGATTTTCTTTTTCCTCTTATTTTGACCTCATTTAATGAATAATTAAGTAATTACTGGAGTACAGGCTTTATATATAACGCAAAATTTTTTATCCAACGTTTCAGTTCATTCAAAACCTTCATAAAGGGTTAGTTTTGCAAATGTTTGTATTACGTTACCTCATATTAAAACTAAATGGTCCGGTGCGAAGGTAAATTTTGATTTTGTCATCACTTGTTTTTACGACTGCAGGGATGAGGAATAGGAGAAACAATATAATTAAGACAGTTATTGAATCAAGTATTTCTTTTTGTGCATAAAAGCTGTGACATTGTGATGGTCAAATGGATAAGGAGACATGAAATTGCTCGTAAACCAATATGTGCAAAGAAGACATGAAATTTCTCAACTAACAAATATTTGCAAAACTAACCCTGATAAAGGTTTTAAATAAACTGAAACTTTGGCTAACAACTTTTTGCATTATATATATGACCCATACTCAAGGAATTATTTTTTCAGTAATAATAATATAGTCTTTATTGCAAACGAATTTTGGACTGGATAGTCCTTCCATACAATTTACTTGTTTGTCTGACACATACAGTATATCCATGCCCTGAATGGTGGTGAATCCACCCAGACGGGATTCGAAACCGCGACTTTTAGGTAAGAAGACGGGGATATTACCCCGGTGCCACTGGAGCCGGAAAGTGGAGGATTGGACAGATAAGGTACGGATGTAAGGGCAAGTATTTTAGAGGTTATGGAAACAAAAGATAGCATTTAGATGCTCCACAATATCTTTAAAGATAAAGAATAGCACTTCTCCGTCGCTTTTATCGTGATGGGATCCAATTTCCATAGCTATTACAAAAAGAACACCGCGGAAATAGTCTTCAGATTGAACACCTCTTCATGCCACTATGAAATTGAGAAAAAATGAGATTACACAATTAACCCCACCCTCGGAAAACTCACGACAAATGTTGCCTCAAAATGGAGTCTCATCCCTCCATTCTACTTTTCCCACGCGAAAAAAAAACCCTGGCGGAACGCGTCGTCAAGCGTTAGAGGTCCGCTGTTTGTTTCGGATACGAAAACTTTGTCTCCCATTGTTAGAGGGGAGTTCTGAGGGTTAGCCTTGGAGACAGAGGCAGCAATGCGAGAAGCTATGAGACGACGTGGCAACTCTTCGGGAACGAGGCCTCGCTGAGCACAATGGACTGCACAACCCCTCTTTTCAGACCTCCTTGACCACCAACTTTCTCATACACACGCCCGCCGTCACGGGGGAATGGCCCCGCAGTAGAGAGACCACCGCAAGCGCATTAGTCTTGATCACACTTGCAGGAAAAGTAATGAATTGGCCCGCTTCTCTTCCTTGCGGTAGCAGGTCATGCATGCCGCCCATAGCCGGGCGGTCGAAGCGGTAGCCGGTGGTGGGAGGTTGAGGGGCAAAGGGAGAGAGATCTGAGATTCGCCTGGGGCAAGACCGACGTAACGCACGCCAACGCCGTCGAAGAGAAAGGGGTCAGCCAGTGGCTAGTCGCAGATAGTACGTAGGTAGATGTATATTTGATCTTAACAGTTCTGTTTAATGGCATACAGCTCCTTTACTAGACGGGTATTGTAACAATTCATGTTGACGACGTAAAGAAACAATGATAGTCACGTGATAATGGACAACAATTCTTATTGACGATGCAAAACAAACAAAACGGGAGTATTGTAATAAAACAGGTAGCGTTCGGTTGTATGAGTCGTCGCTCCCGATATTTCGCCGAAAGTACTCATTAATTGTGTTCGTAATTTGTATGTACTTATTTAGATTTGTGAAATAACATTACGTGCCGGCGCTTCCTATTATCTTCGTGAGTAATAACCCTGGGCAATTGTGTCTATGATAAGTGCTAATTTAATTTTTAAAGTAGAACTACGTACAGTTGGTCCCGATTTTCATCGTGATTACTTTATCTGCACAAGTGTGTTTGTAAAGTGTGTTCATTTGATTTGCTGCATAAAAGGTGAACGTAATAGTATCTGAAGTTAAGAATGAAAGCATCACTTTGGAAATTAGTTAAAAGTACAGGGGCATCATAAAATAAAGGTACGGTTTTGAACATTGTTTCAATTAAATAAAAAATTACAGTTCATGCTTTTTTATTTGTTGAATTTGTCGTCTAAAACTGTATTTTACATAATAAATAAATTTCAACTTGTGCGCCCTTTCTCGCTCGGCAAGAGGGAAACCCGGCATTGACATTAACCTACTCCTCACGAAAGGCGCTAAGGGAACCACGGCTTAACGACTCATCTGACGGATGTTCTACTTGAAGTGCCCTCCTCAAGGCACTCAAGCAGGGATCGGAAGGCCTCTAAAAAATCTCTGCCACCCTATCCCTACTATCTTCATATAAATTACTAAAACTGCACCAGTCTTTTATGATAATCATGTATTTCGTTTCATTTTTAATTTAATTCCATAAAATGCTCAAATTTAACAGGTATAATCAATTGCCTCTTTTCCAGGGAAATATTTCGCCATTTCTTACTCTTCATCATTTAAATATACATATTGTACGAGTATTACAGCAATCATTACGAAAAAAGAGCGCTTAGGCAAACAAAAATTGTAATTTTCCAGATGGCTCTCAGTCCACCGAGCGCTACCATTCAATGACATTACTTCTCGTATTGCACCTCATTTCAGTTATACATATGGTTATACGTAATATAATAACAGAAAAATGTCGCTAAAGCAAACGTGAGATTTCCCACAAAAGCCTAAAAAGAAAACAGTATCAACAAATTATGGAAAATGAAATTACGAAGAGGTAATTTTTAGCATTGAATGTAATTTTTTATTGATGTTTTTCCACAAAATCTTGATGCGTCAAAAAGTCTTTAGTTGCATATGCCTCAAAACCTATTGAATAGTAGATAAAAAGTGAAATCTAGCATTGGAATGAATCACTAAAATTATGATTAAACGATTCAGGAGAAATTGATGCAAATAGCGAGATTTGCCACTGTGGCGTGTTTTTCTCGATCCAAAACATATTTTCCGATAGCTGTAAATTACGGTAACAAATATATTATAATGGTGCCATTAAATGATACGAAATAACATAAGTTTGTATGCATAGCCTCAACTTGCGTGCAAGGTATAATTTTGTCTCACTCGGGTTGATTTGGTGGCTCTGTGCTGGATTCCCACCCGATTGGTCCGGGTTTAAATCCCGGCGATGGCAGAGATTTTTCAGAGGCTGCCCGAACCCAGCTTGGGTGCCTCGGGGAGCACTTTTAGTGCAGCACTCTGTCCGTCGGATGGGACGTTACACCGTGGCTCCCTTGGAGCCTTCATTAAGAGCAGGCTAATTCTGACACCGGTTTTCTCTCCACCATTTCCTATCTGCATTCCCTTAAGGTGAAAATAACCTAAACTGTCGGTCGCCTCCTCCAAAGGACTTTCATCCTTAGATTATAATTTTGCACGCAGAAAAAATATTTATCCCTTTTAAGCAAGAAAAACAATTTCATATAATACCACCCTCCTTGGTTAATGAAATCAACGGTGTGAAGCGAGATGCTGTGGAACATAATAATGTAAATGAAATACGTAAAGGATGTGGTGTATGTCGACTATAATGTTTTCACGTACAACTAGTTTCTATGCATTAATGCGTCATCTTCGAGAACTTTGGGTACTCCATATTTCGCGTACCTGAAGATGGCGCGTAAATGCGTTGAAACTAGTTGTACGTGGAAAATATTAAAGTGGACATATGCAAAATTCTTTACATATTTCTTTTACCTCTTGGCTTGGAAAATGAAAACCTCAAAAAAAAAACCGTCAGAACATCACGAAAACAGTCAACCTTGGGACAGGGGGACTAAATGGCTTTTCAAAAGGTTCAGAAATCGAATAAGAGGGAAGATAAAAAAAAGATCGTTCTAATGAGAAAGAAAAGCGGTTGAAAAAGCGTTAGCAGCGCGGACAGCTACGTCCGAAGACTGCGAAAGGACTTTGCGATTCGTAAGAGGGCATACGAGCGCAGGGATTTTGAGTGGCATCCTAATTACCTCGAGTAACGCAAGGGGTAATCTCGTCGGGCTTATTCAACCTTTGGCTTAGCCGCAGCAGCGCCGAGACTTTGCAGAGGGAGCAATTTAAAAGGTCCAGTATAACCGACACATTGTGTTCCAACTCTTTCGGCTCCTCATCTACACGGAACGAAGACTCGTTAAGCACGTTGCCAGCATAATTCATTTCGAGCAGAGAAACAAGGTGATAGAGGGTTGTTCCACTCAAATTTACATTCTTTCGCGACGGAATGTCAGTTAGTATTCATTCCTCCACCTCCCACATTGCGTTCTCACTTTGCTTGTCAATTGAGACGAATTTCATAGCGCAATGTATTGAGTTTAACTTCGCTATTCATTGTAATTGATGCTTAAGTATATCATGTAAATATACACCATGATTCACCATTATGAGGATATGCATAATGATTCTGAGGATATATATATATATATAATCAATAAATTATTCAAAAACCTATTATCAAATTTCAATTGTGGCTGGCCAAAATTAAGTGGTCGAATAAACGACCAATGACCTATACAGAGTTTCTCTTTAGAGACATCATAGAGGATAACTATTTTCTGTTTACATGTTTTTGTTTAGTTTTGGTTTATTTATAATAATAATTGCCTATGTTTTGAGGCTTGCTACTTCGTTCACTCCAAAAAAAAAAGGTTTTACTTAGAAAATGAGGTGGTCGATATTTCGACCAGCGACCACTTAGAGCCAAACATTTACCTATAGGTCTATACTAAGCATAAAAATATGTTGCTCCATATGTGGTACGAAGTGGTGTTAGTTATTGACATTAATGTAATGAAAAACTGCATATTTCCGCTGACTTTATTCGAGCACGACGCGTTTTGATATTACAACACTTTCGTATGGCACATGAAAATGCAAAAAAATAGAACGTAAATGACGAATAAGAATTGACGGCTCCACCTATTAAGTGATACGCCATGCTTCACATGACAGTACATACGGTTTAAAATGAGACATCAGGTTGACTTCTAGTATTTAAATTAACTCAAATAATTGCTTCCATTTGCTATTAAGTGATACATCATGCTTCACATGACAGTACATACGGTTTAAAATGAGACATTAGGTTGACTTCTAGTATTTAAATTAACTCAAATAATTGCTTCCATTTGCTATTATGTGATACATCATGCTTCACATGACAGTACATACGCTTTAAAATGAGACATTAGGTTGACTTCTAGTATTTAAATTAACTCAAATAATTGCTTCCATTTGCTATTAAGTGATACATCATGCTTCACATGACAGTACATACGGTTTAAAATGAGACATTAGGTTGACTTCTAGTATTTAAATTAACTCAAATAATTGCTTCCATTTGCTATTATGTGATACATCATGCTTCACATGACAGTACATACGGTTTAAAATGAGACATCAGGTTGACTTCTAGTATTTAAATTAACTCAAATAATTGCTTCCATTTGCTATTATGTGATACATCATGCTTCACATGACAGTACATACGGTTTAAAATGAGACATCAGGTTGACTTCTAGTATTTAAATTAACTCAAATAATTGCTTCCATTTGCTATCATGTGATACATCATGCTTCACATGACAGTACATACGGTTTAAAATGAGACATCAGGTTGACTTCTAGTATTTAAATTAACTCAAATAATTGCTTCCATTTGCTATTAAGTGATACATCATGCTTCACATGACAGTACATACGGTTTAAAATGAGACATTAGGTTGACTTCTAGTATTTAAATTAACTCAAATAATTGCTTCCATTTGCTATTAAGTGATACGCCATGCTTCACATGACAGTACATACGGTTTAAAATGAGACATCAGGTTGACTTCTAGTATTTAAATTAACTCAAATAATTGCTTCCATTTGCTATTATGTGATACATCATGCTTCACATGACAGTACATACGGTTTAAAATGAGACATCAGGTTGACTTCTAGTATTTTAATTAACTCAAATAATTGCTTCCATTTGCTATTATGTGATACATCATGCTTCACATGACAGTACATACGGTTTAAAATGAGACATCAGGTTGACTTCTAGTATTTAAATTAACTCAAATAATTGCTTCCATTTGCTATTAAGTGATACGCCATGCTTCACATGACAGTACATACGGTTTAAAATGAGACATCAGGTTGACTTCTAGTATTTTAATTAACTCAAATAATTGCTTCCATTTGCTATTATGTGATACATCATGCTTCACATGACAGTACATACGGTTTAAAATGAGACATCAGGTTGACTTCTAGTATTTAAATTAACTCAAATAATTGCTTCCATTTGCTATTATGTGATACATCATGCTTCACATGACAGTACATACGGTTTAAAATGAGACATCAGGTTGACTTCTAGTATTTTAATTAACTCAAATAATTGCTTCCATTTGCTATTATGTGATACATCATGCTTCACATGACAGTACATACGGTTTAAAATGAGACATTAGGTTGACTTCTAGTATTTAAAGTAACTCAAATAATTGCTTCCATTTGCTATTAAGTGATACGCCATGCTTCACATGACAGTACATACGGTTTAAAATGAGACATCAGGTTGACTTCTAGTATTTTAATTAACTCAAATAATTGCTTCCATTTGCTATTATGTGATACATCATGCTTCACATGACAGTACATACGGTTTAAAATGAGACATCAGGTTGACTTCTAGTATTTTAATTAACTCAAATAATTGCTTCCATTTGCTATTATGTGATACATCATGCTTCACATGACAGTACATACGGTTTAAAATGAGACATCAGGTTGACTTCTAGTATTTAAATTAACTCAAATAATTGCTTCCATTTGCTATTATGTGATACATCATGCTTCACATGACAGTACATACGGTTTAAAATGAGACATCAGGTTGACTTCTAGTATTTAAATTAACTCAAATAATTGCTTCCATTTGCTATTAAGTGATACATCATGCTTCACATGACAGTACATACGGTTTAAAATGAGACATTAGGTTGACTTCTAGTATTTAAATTAACTCAAATAATTGCTTCCATTTGCTATTAAGTGATACATCATGCTTCACATGACAGTACATACGGTTTAAAATGAGACATCAGGTTGACTTCTAGTATTTAAATTAACTCAAATAATTGCTTCCATTTGCTATTAAGTGATACATCATGCTTCACATGACAGTACATACGGTTTAAAATGAGACATTAGGTTGACTTCTAGTATTTAAATTAACTCAAATAATTGCTTCCATTTGCTATTATGTGATACATCATGCTTCACATGACAGTACATACGGTTTAAAATGAGACATCAGGTTGACTTCTAGTATTTAAATTAACTCAAATAATTGCTTCCATTTGCTATTATGTGATACATCATGCTTCACATGACAGTACATACGGTTTAAAATGAGACATCAGGTTGACTTCTAGTATTTTAATTAACTCAAATAATTGCTTCCATTTGCTATTATGTGATGCATCATGCTTCACATGACAGTACATACGGTTTAAAATGAGACATCAGGTTGACTTCTAGTATTTAAATTAACTCAAATAATTGCTTCCATTTGCTATCATGTGATACATCATGCTTCACATGACAGTACATACGGTTTAAAATGAGACATTAGGTTGACTTCTAGTATTTAAAGTAACTCAAATAATTGCTTCCATTTGCTATTAAGTGATACGCCATGCTTCACATGACAGTACATACGGTTTAAAATGAGACATCAGGTTGACTTCTAGTATTTTAATTAACTCAAATAATTGCTTCCATTTGCTATTATGTGATACATCATGCTTCACATGACAGTACATACGGTTTAAAATGAGACATCAGGTTGACTTCTAGTATTTAAATTAACTCAAATAATTGCTTCCATTTGCTATTAAGTGATACATCATGCTTCACATGACAGTACATACGGTTTAAAATGAGACATCAGGTTGACTTCTAGTATTTTAATTAACTCAAATAATTGCTTCCATTTGCTATTATGTGATACATCATGCTTCACATGACAGTACATACGGTTTAAAATGAGACATCAGGTTGACTTCTAGTATTTAAATTAACTCAAATAATTGCTTCCATTTGCTATTAAGTGATACATCATGCTTCACATGACAGTACATACGGTTTAAAATGAGACATCAGGTTGACTTCTAGTATTTTAATTAACTCAAATAATTGCTTCCATTTGCTATTATGTGATACATCATGCTTCACATGACAGTACATACGGTTTAAAATGAGACATCAGGTTGACTTCTAGTATTTTAATTAACTCAAATAATTGCTTCCATTTGCTATCATGTGATACATCATGCTTCACATGACAGTACATACGGTTTAAAATGAGACATTAGGTTGACTTCTAGTATTTAAATTAACTCAAATAATTGCTTCCATTTGCTATTAAGTGATACATCATGCTTCACATGACAGTACATACGGTTTAAAATGAGACATCAGGTTGACTTCTAGTATTTAAATTAACTCAAATAATTGCTTCCATTTGCTATTATGTGATACATCATGCTTCACATGACAGTACATACGGTTTAAAATGAGACATTAGGTTGACTTCTAGTATTTAAAGTAACTCAAATAATTGCTTCCATTTGCTATTATGTGATACATCATGCTTCACATGACAGTACATACGGTTTAAAATGAGACATTAGGTTGACTTCTAGTATTTAAATTAACTCAAATAATTGCTTCCATTTGCTATTATGTGATACATCATGCTTCACATGACAGTACATACGGTTTAAAATGAGACATCAGGTTGACTTCTAGTATTTAAATTAACTCAAATAATTGCTTCCATTTGCTATTATGTGATACATCATGCTTCACATGACAGTACATACGGTTTAAAATGAGACATCAGGTTGACTTCTAGTATTTTAATTAACTCAAATAATTGCTTCCATTTGCTATTATGTGATACATCATGCTTCACATGACAGTACATACGGTTTAAAATGAGACATCAGGTTGACTTCTAGTATTTAAATTAACTCAAATAATTGCTTCCATTTGCTATTAAGTGATACATCATGCTTCACATGACAGTACATACGGTTTAAAATGAGACATCAGGTTGACTTCTAGTATTTTAATTAACTCAAATAATTGCTTCCATTTGCTATTATGTGATACATCATGCTTCACATGACAGTACATACGGTTTAAAATGAGACATCAGGTTGACTTCTAGTATTTTAATTAACTCAAATAATTGCTTCCATTTGCTATTAAGTGATACATCATGCTTCACATGACAGTACATACGGTTTAAAATGAGACATCAGGTTGACTTCTAGTATTTAAATTAACTCAAATAATTGCTTCCATTTGCTATTAAGTGATACATCATGCTTCACATGACAGTACATACGGTTTAAAATGAGACATCAGGTTGACTTCTAGTATTTAAATTAACTCAAATAATTGCTTCCATTGCTATTATGTGATACATCATGCTTCACATGACAGTACATACGGTTTAAAATGAGACACCAGGTTGACTTCTAGTATTTAAATTAACTCAAATAATTGCTTCCATTTGCTATTATGTGATACGCCATGCTTCACATGACAGTACATACGGTTTAAAATGAGACATCAGGTTGACTTCTAGTATTTAAATTAACTCAAATAATTGCTTCCATTTGCTATTAAGTGATACATCATGCTTCACATGACAGTACATACGGTTTAAAATGAGACATCAGGTTGACTTCTAGTATTTTAATTAACTCAAATAATTGCTTCCATTTGCTATTAAGTGATACATCATGCTTCACATGACAGTACATACGGTTTAAAATGAGACATCAGGTTGACTTCTAGTATTTTAATTAACTCAAATAATTGCTTCCATTTGCTATTATGTGATACATCATGCTTCACATGACAGTACATACGGTTTAAAATGAGACACCAGGTTGACTTCTAGTATTTAAATTAACTCAAATAATTGCTTCCATTTGCTATTATGTGATACATCATGCTTCACATGACAGTACATACGGTTTAAAATGAGACATCAGGTTGACTTCTAGTATTTAAATTAACTCAAATAATTGCTTCCATTTGCTATTAAGTGATACATCATGCTTCACATGACAGTACATACGGTTTAAAATGAGACATCAGGTTGACTTCTAGTATTTTAATTAACTCAAATAATTGCTTCCATTTGCTATTAAGTGATACATCATGCTTCACATGACAGTACATACGGTTTAAAATGAGACATCAGGTTGACTTCTAGTATTTAAATTAACTCAAATAATTGCTTCCATTTGCTATTATGTGATACATCATGCTTCACATGACAGTACATACGGTTTAAAATGAGACATCAGGTTGACTTCTAGTATTTAAATTAACTCAAATAATTGCTTCCATTTGCTATTATGTGATACATCATGCTTCACATGACAGTACATACGGTTTAAAATGAGACACCAGGTTGACTTCTAGTATTTAAATTAACTCAAATAATTGCTTCCATTTGCTATTATGTGATACATCATGCTTCACATGACAGTACATACGGTTTAAAATGAGACATCAGGTTGACTTCTAGTATTTAAATTAACTCAAATAATTGCTTCCATTTGCTATTAAGTGATACATCATGCTTCACATGACAGTACATACGGTTTAAAATGAGACATCAGGTTGACTTCTAGTATTTAAATTAACTCAAATAATTGCTTCCATTTGCTATTAAGTGATACATCATGCTTCACATGACAGTACATACGGTTTAAAATGAGACATCAGGTTGACTTCTAGTATTTTAATTAACTCAAATAATTGCTTCCATTTGCTATTAAGTGATACATCATGCTTCACATGACAGTACATACGGTTTAAAATGAGACATCAGGTTGACTTCTAGTATTTAAATTAACTCAAATAATTGCTTCCATTTGCTATTATGTGATACATCATGCTTCACATGACAGTACATACGGTTTAAAATGAGACATCAGGTTGACTTCTAGTATTTAAATTAACTCAAATAATTGCTTCCATTTGCTATTATGTGATACATCATGCTTCACATGACAGTACATACGGTTTAAAATGAGACATCAGGTTGACTTCTAGTATTTAAATTAACTCAAATAATTGCTTCCATTTGCTATTATGTGATACATCATGCTTCACATGACAGTACATACGGTTTAAAATGAGACATCAGGTTGACTTCTAGTATTTAAATTAACTCAAATAATTGCTTCCATTTGCTATTATGTGATACATCATGCTTCACATGACAGTACATACGGTTTAAAATGAGACATCAGGTTGACTTCTAGTATTTAAATTAACTCAAATAATTGCTTCCATTTGCTATTAAGTGATACATCATGCTTCACATGACAGTACATACGGTTTAAAATGAGACATCAGGTTGACTTCTAGTATTTAAATTAACTCAAATAATTGCTTCCATTTGCTATTAAGTGATACATCATGCTTCACATGACAGTACATACGGTTTAAAATGAGACATCAGGTTGACTTCTAGTATTTAAATTAACTCAAATAATTGCTTCCATTTGCTATTAAGTGATACATCATGCTTCACATGACAGTACATACGGTTTAAAATGAGACATCAGGTTGACTTCTAGTATTTTAATTAACTCAAATAATTGCTTCCATTTGCTATTATGTGATACATCATGCTTCACATGACAGTACATACGGTTTAAAATGAGACATCAGGTTGACTTCTAGTATTTTAATTAACTCAAATAATTGCTTCCATTTGCTATTAAGTGATACATCATGCTTCACATGACAGTACATACGGTTTAAAATGAGACATCAGGTTGACTTCTAGTATTTAAATTAACTCAAATAATTGCTTCCATTTGCTATTAAGTGATACATCATGCTTCACATGACAGTACATACGGTTTAAAATGAGACATCAGGTTGACTTCTAGTATTTAAATTAACTCAAATAATTGCTTCCATTTGCTATTATGTGATACATCATGCTTCACATGACAGTACATACGGTTTAAAATGAGACACCAGGTTGACTTCTAGTATTTAAATTAACTCAAATAATTGCTTCCATTTGCTATTATGTGATACGCCATGCTTCACATGACAGTACATACGGTTTAAAATGAGACATCAGGTTGACTTCTAGTATTTAAATTAACTCAAATAATTGCTTCCATTTGCTATTATGTGATACATCATGCTTCACATGACAGTACATACGGTTTAAAATGAGACATCAGGTTGACTTCTAGTATTTTAATTAACTCAAATAATTGCTTCCATTTGCTATTAAGTGATACATCATGCTTCACATGACAGTACATACGGTTTAAAATGAGACATCAGGTTGACTTCTAGTATTTTAATTAACTCAAATAATTGCTTCCATTTGCTATTATGTGATACATCATGCTTCACATGACAGTACATACGGTTTAAAATGAGACACCAGGTTGACTTCTAGTATTTAAATTAACTCAAATAATTGCTTCCATTTGCTATTATGTGATACATCATGCTTCACATGACAGTACATACGGTTTAAAATGAGACATCAGGTTGACTTCTAGTATTTAAATTAACTCAAATAATTGCTTCCATTTGCTATTATGTGATACATCATGCTTCACATGACAGTACATACGGTTTAAAATGAGACATCAGGTTGACTTCTAGTATTTTAATTAACTCAAATAATTGCTTCCATTTGCTATTATGTGATACATCATGCTTCACATGACAGTACATACGGTTTAAAATGAGACATCAGGTTGACTTCTAGTATTTAAATTAACTCAAATAATTGCTTCCATTTGCTATTAAGTGATACATCATGCTTCACATGACAGTACATACGGTTTAAAATGAGACATCAGGTTGACTTCTAGTATTTTAATTAACTCAAATAATTGCTTCCATTTGCTATTAAGTGATACATCATGCTTCACATGACAGTACATACGGTTTAAAATGAGACATCAGGTTGACTTCTAGTATTTAAATTAACTCAAATAATTGCTTCCATTTGCTATTATGTGATACGCCATGCTTCACATGACAGTACATACGGTTTAAAATGAGACATCAGGTTGACTTCTAGTATTTTAATTAACTCAAATAATTGCTTCCATTTGCTATTAAGTGATACATCATGCTTCACATGACAGTACATACGGTTTAAAATGAGACATCAGGTTGACTTCTAGTATTTTAATTAACTCAAATAATTGCTTCCATTTGCTATTATGTGATACATCATGCTTCACATGACAGTACATACGGTTTAAAATGAGACACCAGGTTGACTTCTAGTATTTAAATTAACTCAAATAATTGCTTCCATTTGCTATTATGTGATACATCATGCTTCACATGACAGTACATACGGTTTAAAATGAGACATCAGGTTGACTTCTAGTATTTAAATTAACTCAAATAATTGCTTCCATTTGCTATTATGTGATACATCATGCTTCACATGACAGTACATACGGTTTAAAATGAGACATCAGGTTGACTTCTAGTATTTTAATTAACTCAAATAATTGCTTCCATTTGCTATTATGTGATACATCATGCTTCACATGACAGTACATACGGTTTAAAATGAGACATCAGGTTGACTTCTAGTATTTAAATTAACTCAAATAATTGCTTCCATTTGCTATTAAGTGATACATCATGCTTCACATGACAGTACATACGGTTTAAAATGAGACATCAGGTTGACTTCTAGTATTTTAATTAACTCAAATAATTGCTTCCATTTGCTATTAAGTGATACATCATGCTTCACATGACAGTACATACGGTTTAAAATGAGACATCAGGTTGACTTCTAGTATTTAAATTAACTCAAATAATTGCTTCCATTTGCTATTATGTGATACATCATGCTTCACATGACAGTACATACGGTTTAAAATGAGACATCAGGTTGACTTCTAGTATTTTAATTAACTCAAATAATTGCTTCCATTTGCTATTAAGTGATACATCATGCTTCACATGACAGTACATACGGTTTAAAATGAGACATCAGGTTGACTTCTAGTATTTTAATTAACTCAAATAATTGCTTCCATTTGCTATTATGTGATACATCATGCTTCACATGACAGTACATACGGTTTAAAATGAGACACCAGGTTGACTTCTAGTATTTAAATTAACTCAAATAATTGCTTCCATTTGCTATTATGTGATACATCATGCTTCACATGACAGTACATACGGTTTAAAATGAGACATCAGGTTGACTTCTAGTATTTAAATTAACTCAAATAATTGCTTCCATTTGCTATTATGTGATACATCATGCTTCACATGACAGTACATACGGTTTAAAATGAGACATCAGGTTGACTTCTAGTATTTTAATTAACTCAAATAATTGCTTCCATTTGCTATTATGTGATACATCATGCTTCACATGACAGTACATACGGTTTAAAATGAGACATCAGGTTGACTTCTAGTATTTAAATTAACTCAAATAATTGCTTCCATTTGCTATTAAGTGATACATCATGCTTCACATGACAGTACATACGGTTTAAAATGAGACATCAGGTTGACTTCTAGTATTTTAATTAACTCAAATAATTGCTTCCATTTGCTATTAAGTGATACATCATGCTTCACATGACAGTACATACGGTTTAAAATGAGACATCAGGTTGACTTCTAGTATTTAAATTAACTCAAATAATTGCTTCCATTTGCTATTATGTGATACATCATGCTTCACATGACAGTACATACGGTTTAAAATGAGACACCAGGTTGACTTCTAGTATTTAAATTAACTCAAATAATTGCTTCCATTTGCTATTATGTGATACGCCATGCTTCACATGACAGTACATACGGTTTAAAATGAGACATCAGGTTGACTTCTAGTATTTAAATTAACTCAAATAATTGCTTCCATTTGCTATTATGTGATACATCATGCTTCACATGACAGTACATACGGTTTAAAATGAGACATCAGGTTGACTTCTAGTATTTAAATTAACTCAAATAATTGCTTCCATTTGCTATTATGTGATACATCATGCTTCACATGACAGTACATACGGTTTGGCATGGGGCATTTGCTTGATTTTAGTTATCAAATTAACTCAAATAATTTCTTCCATTTACTACGAACAGTTTCATCACCTCTGCAATGTCATAAAAGAAAAAGAGAAAACTTATCTTAATAAAAAGAAGAGTGACTACAATTACATCGGTATTACTATCGAACAGTATCAGCTGTAGGAATTAAGCAAAGGGTTGGCAAGGTAGTTCAGATAACACCAGAGGAAGTAATCACAGAAACATTCATAACAAGTAAGATGCTTAACTTAAATTCAAACAAATGTTCAGCTTGAAACCAATCCGGAACACAGCAGCATGCAAGCATTTTCTTTGCGTAATCTGATATTACTAAAATAAATTGGACTGAAAATTGGCAATGGATTCGTCATTCATAAGCTATTTACAAATTTCTGCTTGATATTACGCTAAATATCATTGACATACCCAGAGTAAATTATGGACGGGCGACCAATGTGTATGAATACTTAAATAAATTCAATTATATCTTTTAGAGGCTCCAATTGTATTTTCTATTCTTTTTAGTCATTAATTAAATAATGCACCGTCACAAAGTAATTCGCGGTAGATTATAACTTTTTACCACGTACAATGAAGTGAAGACCGATGACTTTAAACAGTGGTGTGATGTCATATTATATATTTCATGGAAAAATAGATATAAATTTAATAGATGACCCAAACACTCAAGGATTATATTTCATCACCCCATATAAACACTACGAATTCTTTTAAGTCCGCGGCTCCCAACCTTTCTTTCCTCCCGTACCCATATATATGCATGTAACTAATATTATAACCCAAAACATGTAATGTGCACATTTTATTACCTAATTTTACGCGTGACGTTTTTAATTATAAATAGTTGTGACGTAGGAAACTTTTTTATAAATAATTGTGTAAATAGAAACTTTGTTTAAAATACCTCATATAATATGCGTACATATTTCCTAGTTAAAAAATACATAGTTCCACAATTACCGATTACATTCGGCGTACCTCCGACTGGTTTGCCGCATACCCACTCTCAAGGTACGTATACCACCCGTAGGAACCACTGTTTTTAGTAAAAGAAGGGCTCTTAAACGTTCCTATGGAACTATCTTCCCCAAATGAGTAATTGCACGATTTGCCGACCACACTCTCAAGGACTTCCGGTCATGAAGATATTCCGCAATGCATGATTAATCAGTCTGTCTTCAGCGCAACGTGGAGACCAGGATGAAGTAGAAGTGCTGCTGGTTACTCTGGAAAAATAATTTCCACTAATTAATAGTTTCAAGCACTGCACACTCTAGCGCTGTGCACCTACTTTGTAGGGTAATGGGGAATTCGTTCTATTTCAAAGCCCTTAAAAACTCACGAATTCAAAGTCTAGGAAAGGAAGAAAATCATCATCTGCGCTTTGCGTTTTTGCCTTATGTCTCTCACTACTTATCTGACCTACTTAATTTCCCAAACCTTCCGTCACTCCATTCTATTTTCTTGATGAGAGAGACATTTTACGTAGTTTTTACGAAAAATCGTCCATTAAGAGATGGGTCACTCCTCGCCAATGTTTGCCTCTTCAAATAAAAAATATCCTTTGTGGATTTCTGCTAGATTAGAAGAGAAAACAGCTGAATTAAAGGTATTTTCAAAATGATGATTTTTCGCGAGCATGAAATTTATTACGTCTCATTTTCGGGAGTGAATCAATGTAAGCAGATGTCAGAATACTTATTCTATGCTTAAGCGCTTTCTAAATTCCAAACAATAACGAAAAAATGGGTTGTTAATGGTTTTAATCTACTACTATTTTAGTAAAAAATTCAAATGTCTTAATGAATTTCATTTCAAATTTATTTTTTACCAATGATGTTTAGTTCAATTGAGAATGCTATACCAAAAGTTTGAACAATGCAATTCCGTTGATTAGCTGTTTTCTTGATATCGCGAAAAGATTTCAAAGGTGTATTTAAGAGGTATGCCTGCCGATTATCATCAAAACGGAGATGTTAAAGAAGGACTGAGACTCCGGAATCAGTTGTCGTATAAATCAATAAAACCATAGCAAACACATTACCTCCTTTCTGATTATTGCATTCAAAGGCCTTTAGTTTAAAAAAAGCTGCATAGTTTACTTTAGTTATACATATAGTTTTAGCTTTATTTAATTAATATAATATTTCAAAGCTTTTCTTATGTTTTCATTCATTCATTCCAGTAATTTTATAAATCGAAATATTTGCAAACATGCGCTGATGATGTACTTTACTTTTCTCAGTCACCCCTTCATTAATCTCCACTAAAATTGCAATTTTAAAAGCGTGGTAGCTTCACCATAACCATATTCAAAAGCCAATTGAGCCCTGAGATCATTCGATAAAACAAGTAAATCTCAGCTCCAATGCATATGAATAAAGAGAAAGCAGAATTGCACAGGCGCAAGTAAGATATCTGAATCCAAAAGGACATTTAATCTTTTTACTAATTATTATTGCACTAAAAAAAGTCCTAGAGTACATAGTTCTGTTTTATTTTACTATAGCTAATATTTATAGGATTTTCTCTAGACGCCTCTTTATTAATCGGAATTTTGAGCAAACACGCGCCGGGAATCGACCAATCTCATTCAGTACTTCGCTCAACACTGCTAAAATTGCAATGTTAAACGTGAGGCCTCTTCAACATAGTCACGTTCGATAGCCAATCGAGCCGTAATGTCATTCGAATATATGTATCCAAATATAAGCGCCAATATATATAAGTAGAGAGGAAGCAGCATTGCATACGAGCAAGTGAGATATATGATACCAAAAGGTTACTTCACCTTCTTTCCGATTGTTGCCCTCAAAGTCCTTTGGAATAAAAATTTAGCTTTACTATATTTCAAAGCTTTTCTCAACATATCATCTTATAATTCAAAATATACTGCAAGCACGCGCCGATGAGTTACCAATTTCTTTCACCACTTAGCTATTTTATAAGTGTTGCAGCTTCAACATTGTCACGCTCGACAGCCAATTGAGCCCTCAGATCAGTCGAGAATATATATGTACATGTATGTACGTAAATCCCAGCGCCAATATATATAAATAAAGAGAAAGCTTTTATCGGAAAAGGATTCGAAACCTGAAACGAGGGAAGGATATCATTCTCCATGAAATACGGGTGGTCTGGGTTGATGGGAGGTGAAATGGGACCATTGGCCGAAGGTGGGTTGGGATTGAGTTAAAGGCCTTTTTCATGAGCGAGTGAGACGAAACGAAGGGACTTAGATTGCCTATGAAATATGGCAGGAACAAGGCGAGGCCGAACGGGAAGGAAGATAAATTCTACGGATGAGATATTTTCAGATGGGAATTAGGATAAACAGTCAGCAACCTTATAAATTTCTGAGTTGCGCCACTGCTCACGTCGCAAACCAGGTTTAGGCACTGATGGTGACTCTCTTGCCGCTTTTAGTAACAGGTATTGGCATTCACTCTAATTTCCTTTTTGTACAACTTTCCCAAGATTACGTAGGAAAAAACACATGTATCAAATATGGAATCGATGAAAATCATCTGCAAGCCACAATAACTAACCCTTTAGCTGGTTTTATTAGATATGATATGTAATTACAAGATTTATTTACATATTTTATGACGAAATTTAATATGACGGGAATAAGGGTGAAGATTAATTTGGGAGATATTAATTATCAGATGAAAATAAGGATAAAGTCAGCAGCGCAATAAATCTTGAGTTAGCCACTGTTTAACTAAAAATCAGGTTTGGGTACAGATGGTGACGCTATTAATAATTGATATTGGCATTAACTATATTTTGATTTTCGTGGAAGATTTCCTAGATTTCCATAGGTAAAACACAGGCAACATATATGGAGTTGAGGAACACCATCTACAAAAACTAAAAAAGCAAGCGCTGTGCCTGGTTTCATCAGAATGATATTTTATTTCAAGATTTATCTAGATACTATATGACGAGATTTTATCAGACAGGATAAGGATAAACATTGAGAATCCGTATACATTTCTGAGTAGCGCCACTATTAACGTCACACAGGTTTAATTACTGATAGCAACTGTGCTGCTGCTATTAGTAATAAGTATTGGTATTAACTATATTTTTCCTTTCGTGGAATTTTCTCAGATTGCCTAATTTTAAGACAAAACTCAGGTGCCATATATGGAGTTAATGAACACCATTTACACAAACCACAATAAATGGCGCAGTATAAATCACGTTTCAGAAAATACAAATCTGTTATATCCGTGAAATTTAACAAAATTATATAGTGAACTATTTACAGCAGTATTCACTCAGACTATCTCTTGCCAGTTTGAGCTGAAAGGCATAACTACCTTCATATAATACCTTCACATAACTACACTCATATAATACTTCCATTGGCCAAATATTATATTCCATCATCTATTTTATTCTAAAATTTACCAGTTAGCGCAGAAGTAAAAATAATCTACTCTCCAGTGATCAAAATTTCAATACCTTCCTAATTTTGACCAAACTCAATCGAAAGAATAATATAATTCCGCTCTCGACATACCTATCATCAGCACACATATAGCATACTTGGTTAAATATTTCCATAATTAAAAATTAGATTCTTTTCACCAACAGAAATGTCCTCATTGCACGAATTAAGCATATTGAACTACGATAGAAACACAGCTTTGTAATAATTTAGTTAACAAGAGTACCCCTACCGTTTAATTCCGCTGAATGGTTTTTATCTAGCATGTATTAAGAAGTTACTAAGCAATACCACGGGATCGATAGGGACCAAATAGATTTTTCACGATAGAAACAAGTGTTTTTTATTACGCGGAAAAGATTAAGGAATATCATTCCAAAAAAACAAAGTCTATCGTAAAAAAGTGAAAGCAGGTAAAAACTATTTCACTTTAGAAAACCGAAATTGAGAACTCATTTATGGTGGACAAACTAGTTGAAAAGCCGTGAATACTATTTAACTATGTGACATTTGGTATTGATAGTAGCTTAATGGGATTATTTCTAACATCCAACACCAATAAATTTTATATAACACGTACTTGTAGCGAATGAACTTAAAAATTTGGGGTATTTACAAATTCATCTCACTCATTATTGCGTAACTACATAAAGCTAAACTCACATGATTTGAAATAATGTGAATATCTGAACTCATTTAAAATTCTAAAGCAAATCGGAGACGAATACTTGTACTTCGATTAAAGTATGTTGTTAGCTTTCGTAGCCATTGCTGTTTTCGAGCATATAAGGCCATTAAAAATGTTACATGCGTACTAGAGTTTTAATTTTGTTAATAAAAGGTTAATCCTTCAAATTTAAATAACGAAAAATTTATCGTTTATAAATGCTAATAATTCCATAAGCTTCTTACTTACCATAAAATTTCTTCTGATTTAATTTAAAAATTCGATAGGTCGCCTTTAAATTTGACTCCTGATTATAAGAGACCTTTACCACGGCCTTTCACCACACAATAGAATATTTCATCAAATTAAACGCTTAACAACAGCATCCATCGTTATGATATAAAAGTCGATCTGTATTTTCAACATAATTATCTGACGATTATCTCTTAAATTTATACAGTAAATATCCTTTCCATGCTTCCCACTTGCAAAATATTCCCATGCGGTTTTTTTAATTAAATTATTCAAAACCTGACATTCATATCATCATTGATCTTTTCGTTTGTCTAATAAAAGCTGTAAAGATAGCTTCATAATTACGTTCCGTCAAAATGTTCACAAATTAAAATACAGCAAATGCTAAAGTTTTCATAAAGCTTGCCTAAAAGGTTTCACTTTGGCCGGTAATCTAATACCTGCTGATCCCAATTATTAAAATCATGAGTTATCAACAGTTAAATCTACCGGAACACTCATTACAGAGCTGAGCTATGCCTATTAGGGAAATGAGTGATTATTGGGGTATTACGATGGGTTTATCAGAATAAAATACTTCATGTTGATAGTCACTGGTTCAGTATCGCACAGGGGTCAGATGATCATACAAAATCTGGGTGGGTGAAGCCTCTCAACCATATTTTCTATTGGATTATTTTATGATTTATGCTAGATTCAGCTTTCCAAATGATGTTTCTTGTTTATGAATATAGCAATTCATGTAAAATATGAATTCGTGCTCTATTGGGGAATCGCATTAAAGAAATTTCTTCGGACTTCACACTAGGTTAATCATTTTTAACTACCAGCATTTCCGGCTGACTAAATCACCGTCATCAAGGTTGAAACTTGACATTTTCATAAGCATTAAAAGATATGTCAATTTATGTCTTAATAAAGGTGGCGTACAGAATCGTTGGCAGTCGAAAACTGTTTATTATGGTGAGAAATTTGTAAAAAAAATCAATTATTCTCGCAGTTTGCGTAAAACCTCGACCAAAATTAAAAGTTTCTATCAGATGACTACAGAATAAATGGGTAGTTAATTCTATTGAGGACAAAGTCATTGGAGAATTTTGAAACTTTGTTTCATTGTCATAAAGTAGAAAGTAGATGGCAGAGGTGTAAAATATATTACATTTTTCATTAATGCTAGGGGGATATTTTAATTTTATCCTCAAAGGGCAGCAAGAAAAAACAAAAATGGACTGAGAAAGAACTAAAGAGAGAGAAAATAATAATATAAGTCACCAGACAGGACGAGGAGATGAGAGTGGCTTGGATATTACAAGAACAGAAGTTCATTTGTGTACTCCGCCTAAAGGAAGTGCAAGGACATAAGCTCTTTTGATATACCCAAAAATGTCGTTAAATGAATCACGAATGTATAAAACTTGCGTACCCTGCTTTTATTTCTTGATTTAATTTACTAGAAAGTTAAAAGAAGTATAGTCTTTTAACATTTCACTAAAGCTTGAATACAGACAACTTCAAAATCCCCTGTCCCTTTTCAAACTAATCTGTAAAATTTAAAATTTAAAATTTTAACCTAAAAATGAACAAATTACAAATTGATTGTGTTAAAACTTCCGCTTTTAAAGTCCCAGTATCTGAAATATTTTTTTCCAAAATACCTTGACAAAACCCTGAGCTATTAAATTAATATTTTATTTCAGTATTAACTTGTCTCTAATGATGCACTACGGAAAAATTAAAGATTTATAGTACCAATAAATAATTTTCATTGTTTACGAACGCAATATTTAACCGGAGCGCTAAAATTCTGCCGTGCCACAGTCATTTTTAACACCAAAGATACTATATAAAAAAAACTATCGTTGTACTTCTTTCTGGCTTTGACCATTAATGGCAATAAATATATACCTGCCAATAGTTTTTTAATTATCATAAATATACTATGTACATAGTCGTAGGGATCTATCGACGAGCTATAATTCAAAACATGAATTTCGTTGACGATTGGATTCGAATTCCTACACTTGGAAAGAAACGATTAGGCCGATGGAATAAATTCCTCTCGATTCCAGCACGCAATATTCTATTCTTGAAACATTTAAGGCAGAACCAATAATTGCGACATAAATCCTTTCCCGGATATGTATATGGGATAAATCGCCCTCCATTTATTAATGCACCCTCGCCTTCCGACTGAAATCTTTCTTCCATCCATCTTGAAAGTTTTATATTTTCGTCACAATTTCCATCCAATGCCAGCCTTCGGTGGGTTATTTCCTTTTTCGCGAGAAGGAATGGAGAGATGTGGGCGAATTCTTTTCGCGAGGGGAAAAATGAGCGGGACCCGTCGATATGAAAATTAATCTCTCCTTTTCCTTCTCCAACTCCCCATTTGGAATTGTGTTAAGGACGCTGCCATTGACGGGAGAAAGAGTATGAGGCTATTCTGCGAACACGGGGGAAGGATACAGGGGTTGGGAAGGATATAGTGCAGCGAGGGAAGGGTGGGATGGGAAATGGTAACGTTAAAAAAAGTGAAGAGCGTTAAAACGGGAGGAAATTTTTTAAGGAAAGAAATTCCGAAAGCCAAGTTCCCCTTACCCCCCTTCCAGCTCTCCCAGTTCGCATAAGCACCACGGCTGAATGTAAGAAATAAAAGCTCCCGATGAGATGGATTCCTCCACCCTTGGCCTCCCTTATATAACCCATCAGTTACCGCTTCGCTCCACGCACCAAAGCGTTGGGCCCCGCCGAGAGGGAGGCCATACGAAATCGCCATTTTCTTCGCACGGGTCCCTTAAAACCCCTCACCAACCCCTATAAAAGACCTCTCTCTTTCCCTACCACACCCATGCGCCAATACATCAAGCTACACCTACCACCCCCGTCTCTCAGAGGACTTTATTATACCTCTTCCTCCTCCCACTTCTCCAATTACATTTTTACTTTCTCCAGAGTGAATAGCCGCGAGCATAAACTTTTACCATCTTAGGCAAACGGTCAATTCGTAGTCGATCGATCCATAAGTGATGACTTAGCTAAATTAATACTACAGAAATTGATCTAAAATTTTCATTTCATCCTCATATACTTATTCATAATTAGACTGTATGGCCTATTAACTTTCAAATTTTGTGTCCCAAAGATCATTAAAGGCAAATTGGCATTCCAAGACAATGGTAGCCATCTGGAATGATGTGATACGTGCGAGGGTCACTGGTGACAGACATTAAGTGCCGAAAGTAGTTAATTTTACATAAAATCACTTGATTGCCAAGTCTATCCGGTAGTAATAACATAACCAATTGTTTTTTCTTCTAAAATTGCCTCAATATACGTTTTTACGATGATGATTGGGTATAAATTCAATATTTATCTTAAGAGTTATGTTAATTCTTATATAATATGCTATGCCATGAGAGGAACATCTGCAAGCTTGACAATGTTTAACCAAGCGTCTCACTTTCTCACTTACCGCATCCCAATCCATTCCCCTGTCCCACTAACGCTCTTACGGCACGAAAGTGAGAATTCATATCAACTATATTCTATGAAGAGAGATTTGAAATGACCAGAGATTTATTTTAAATATATCAGTCCAACTCAACCCTGGTGTAAAAAAGTCGAGTTTAAAAAAAGGAATAATTCGTTTCGGCTTCTGTCATGAAATAAATTTGTCAAAAAGGGAAATTTTTGAAATTGAATCCAGTTCGCTTCCTATAAAAGGTTTTTGGCGATAAAAATACGCCATGCGAATGGAAATGAATGAGGAAACAGTAAAATAAAAAACGGGGTGATGCGCATTTTAAAAAACAATAATTCGCTTTATACCTTATGTCAGGGCTTCATCCCGCTGTTTCTCGCCCCTACAAACCCTAATAAAGAGAGAGTAAAGCAGCGAAATTGGTTTGGAACCGGAGAGTCAAGGGATTGAACTCTGGCGGTATTTGTGAGGGATGATTTGCCGACGCCAAATGGCAATGCTCTTATATCCCTTCTCCAAGGACAGGGAGTACAGGACAATGCAATCAGAGGGGATATAAAAATACGCCGGGATTGACACTTAAACCAGAGCAGTGAAAGCTATTCGATGGATAAATTGGCCTGCCTGATTCACATAATGCAACGAGGAAACAATAAGAGTTAGACATCGTCGTAATATAGGGATCTTAATCTTGCTCTTAGAAGATATCGAAAGGAGAAAATAAGCTATGCAATGTCTATATTAACCTTAGAAAACAGCCTATTTGATTGCCAATATTGTCAGCAATTTCAAATAGCCAAAATATTTTCTTTAGGATTACATTCACATGGTAAGGTAATACTACCTCACATAAAAATACGTCGTAGTTTAGATCTAACCATTTGTGGTTTCACTAGAAATTTGTTAATAAAACTATACACAGACAAAAATTCGAGATAAACTAAGACAAATTCTATAACATCATGATGAAGAAACAAGTCCATCTCAAGATTCTCAGAAAATTATTTTCCGTAGCTTCACATGATGAGTCATAAAATGAAAGTTGGTGATTCAAGCGGAGAAAATCCATTTTGGTCAATATAAGCGATAGTTTGAAGCCTTAATCAGTACCATCTCGAAGTTTAATGCACGCAAAAATACACACATGTGTTTACCATGAAAACAGGAACAATCGGACCGGAACATTGTTGTCATAAAATAACCACTTACAGCGGCATGCTTTCCTTCGTCTAAGGCCTACGAAATTTGAAACATTTGTTATTTATATTTCCTCAGAAAGACAATGAACCATTAAGCCTGATGGTAATTAGTATCAGAAGGAGGAATCTAAAAAAATAAAGTCGCAAGAGTGATTCTTAGAGACGCAAAGGTCACGCAAAATTTCCAATCGGTGAAAAATTTAGAGAGAACACAGTGAAAGAGTGAAAAAAATCACCTCTCTATAATCCTTGACCTCAATATAGAAAGTCCTCTAAAAGCATAGTGGGCATAAATTTCAATAAAATCAAAATGTATAGCATTTCGAACAGAAGAGCTTACAAATACAAAGAAATATAGCAAGAAAAGAGGCGAGTGGGTTCTTGCCCGAGCATCGGAATAAGCACTTCATGAAATGAAAGAAGTCCGACGGATGCCAAAGGAAGACGATATTCATGAGGAAATCAATTCCACCATCAATGGGATGCGATTACAACCAACAAAACATAACCTTTGGGCATTCTAGCGGAAATACACGCTTCCGAGATCTGAGTAGACGTAGCGGAAAACGAGAAAGGAGTAGATACATAACAACACTCATAAACTTGCTTTCGGAAGAAGAGGCTCTAGAAGATCAAACGAATGTACCTATAATCATGGGATATACATAGTGGTATACTCCTTTGTTAGAAATCATGTGTAGCTATATTCAGAACCCTAGAGATTTGAACTTTCCAAAGCTGATGGAAAACAGGTCCATCTAACGAAATCACATAGTTATATGTGCTTCTTGGCATCTTTCGGGATCGAAAATTGAATACGCGATAGAACAAGAGGAGAGGAAGAAAAAGAAAAGATGAGCAAACAAAAGAGGTGTATTGAGCATCTTAGAGCACAAGCAAGACATAAATTTTAATTATCACTCGTTGAGGAAACTCAAAATATTGTCACTGATAAGTAACCAGATAGTGTCGTGAGGAAGGAATACTATTAAGGTTTTCCAATTCTATCAATGCGATAGCAATGCGAGGCCAGTGTTTACAATTTTATTAATAATAATTAACAGTTACGAATAACATATCATTACGACATAATTATCCTCCATGACGAAATAAAATAGTGTTAACAGGTATATGAAGTTTATTTTCAAATAATGACTCTTCCTTGGTCTATTAACGTACATAATTTTTTAGGTTTGGTCTTAATAAAATATCAGTGCAACTGTCAGCGTTTTGCACAACTTTGTACCTCATTTATTAATTATAAGTAAAGAAATTAAACAACAGTTTATCATCAAACACTCTTCGACGAATTATTTCATTTTTTAAAGTTTAGTTTGGTTAATTTTTAAGACAGGCACAGTCCAAGATAAGAAGAAAATACGCGGTCGCTCGGCAATTTAAGTAGCGTAAATGAATCCCCAACATGGCTACATAAAAGCGAAAAGACGCAGGCATATTATCAATCACGAAAGGTTTGTGAAAATAGAAATTCTTTTCCTTTAAATGATAATGAATTGGCTCGCAAAATGACACGTAGTCGCAAAAATAAGCGATTTTCAGGTACCTAGTTGTTCTTCAGCACACAAATCTACCAAGTGAGAGCTTAGTGCGCTAACAGTTTCTTGGCTGAGAACAGTTATGCTTAGCTGTTACACTCTTCATCCTCCTTATTTATCTTTCGCAAAAAATAAAAATTGTTTAAAGTGACAAAAACTGATATTATATTGCATATCCGAGAACGCGTCGATTGTGAGTTTAACTTTTGCTTTTTACCACTTTAGCAAATCTAAAAAACGACTATTTCCATTACTATGGCTATACAAGCCATTTCGACGGTTTCCCGTCAGTGATGAACGTATTTAACAAAAAAAACCTGAGTGTGAATTTATTCTATCCAGGAAAATAAGATAGTATCAACATTCGCTTAGAAATAAAATCGATCCGTGTAACTCAGTCCTAAGATTACTGTAAGAGAAATCATTCAACATTAACATTCCAAAAACGAATTTTTGTAATTCAGAAACAGCACCGGGTACCGCAGAACTGGTGAACATTCTGGCGATAAGAAAGCCAGAGAGATTAACATCCTCACAATCTGAACGATATTCATTTTAGAAAATAATTTGCAGTCTTTCACTGAGACTATTATTCCACCAACGCCTCTCATGGTTTTACGCCATCATGAGGAATTTGAATTTTAAGTCTACATCAACACGTGGTAATGTCTATCGTAACGTTAGTAATTCTGTAAAAAGTGTTAATAATCATCACAATGCTAACAATGACAATCTGTTGATATAGACAAACAAATGCAACATATTTCTGATGATGCCGCAAGGTGGTGAGCGGCAACTGATAAAAATGCCATATGAAGCGACATAGTATGGTATTCTAAAATGAATGTAAGCAAATTCTACGAAATAAAGCGTGAAATTATGAGTTATAATCTTGATGATGAAGGTATCCCTGCTCGCAAAATGAGTATGCTTATTTTTGCCCATAGCAGGGGCAACCAAAGCTTTTGCGTATAGGCCATCGCAGGGCTGTCAAAACAGGAGAATGAACAAGGGGGAGATGCATCAAGATGGAGGCCGCTGGGACCAAAGCCCGCTCGAAATATAGCGGAAAAGGGAGAATGATCAAAAGCCCAGCCCTCATTCTCTCCTGGCTTTAATGGAGGAACAATTTTAATGAAAGAGAGGGCGTGCCGATAGCAAAAAAAATCGTATTGGCAGCTGATAGACGGAGATAGCGTATAGACTTAACAAAGAGACGGCAGTGAATGACAGCCGGCTGATGATTTTTTACTCCCTCTCCGTTGTAAAACCAACAGGCGCCGGGTTTATCGTACCGTAGCGCATTTCCTGGTTATCAACCCATTTAATTACTACGGCATAGGCCTTTTTATGCGTGGCCAAAGCTATTGAACGCACTACACGCATCCGTTAACAACGGTGGCAGGTAAAAACTTGCTGAAAATTTTAAAAAGCTTGCGATGGACGAATAAATTAAGATTTAGGAGGTTTTTATTCGTTTCTCGGCATAAAAGAGAGAGTCTTCATCAAAATACAAGGCTCACGAGTAAACAGATAATTTAATTATGATAAACTATTGCTTCGATGTCAATTAAATACTTAGGTCCGATTTTATTGCCTTGTTAGCGTTAACCGGATCATGGTACAATCAAAACCTTAGCTGATAGGAGGATTTTAGCAAGTTACAGCTAGTAAAAGTAGTTCATAATAACATTTCGTTAAACTCATGATGTGAAACACGAGGATTAATCCTTTTTAAGCCAGAGCTGCTTCTCGGAAAAATTAAATTTCAAGACTTGTCATTTTATAAATGTGAAAAATTTCTGCCTAATCATTATTGTAGCAGCTACGTATTCTGCCAGTTTACGTCACATAAGAACAGGTAGTTTAAATGTTTCCGGAATTAAGCTTAAAATGTATAAATTGTTGATTTTGCTTAGAAGCAATATTGGGCTACAATTGGTTTAAACCGCTTTTCTAGTTTTCGTTCACCGTATATTTAAGCTAGGTACTATAAAACCAATTCAAAAAAGTATTAGGAAAAAATATCCGCGCACAGGTTTTCATCCATTACGGTATAATTCCTTAAAAAAAAGTGAATAAATTCAAGTCAAATACACTATGCGACAGTATTAGTATTACAATATTATTTGACGTGTAGCTCGAAGTACACGAAGGAATCCAAAGCCCATGGAGAACAAAATCAGTCTCTCGTGGTATGAAATTTCCATTAAGAATATCCGCGCACAGGTTTTCATTCATAACTATACAATTTTTTACCAGAAGGCGAATTCATTAAACCCGAATCAATTGCAACACGCAGTAATTTAGGTGTAAAATATTTTGCATGTAGCTTGTTTTCAGTAGACGAAGGAGTTCAAAGCGCACGAATAACCAAATCATTTTCTCGAAGTGAACGTACTTTCAGCGAGATTTCTTTAAAGCGAGCAAGCGTCATTTGCTTAAGCGCAGTAAACAGCTAGTTAATCCACAACACCACTCTCATGATACATCACTCACTCGCACTCCCAAGTTCCCAAAGGTAGGTAAGACCCGGCCGCAAAACTCTTTTGAAAACAATTCGCCAAGAACATACGTATGTATATCATTCCCACGCGGTCTCAAGTTTCCCTCGGTTGCCATGGGGCGGCGAGTTCGCTGCGGTGTTCCGCGCTGTTTCCTCTTTGGCCTCTGAGTCTCGTTCTTTTCCGGCACGCTTAACCCTTCTGACACCACTCACTTCTCCCTCGCTCTCTACGCGTCAACCTCCCACCAGCGACGTCATTTCCATTCCTATTGTTTCTCTCCTTCTCCTTGTGCTTCTTCTTCTTCAATCAGACCCATGCAGACTGCCAACTTTCACGAAATACTTTCCACCATTACATGATATTACGCTTGTAACGAACTATGCTGTATAGTAATTATAAATTCTCTCTTTACTTTCCACACTGATTAGATACTCGGCAGTTTCGACGTTTTCTACGTCATTAGCAAGCAAAACTGCCGTGGCGCTTGTGCTTGACACCTGTATATTATTGAATTTTGAACTAATAACAGCAGTTGAGCTTAATAATAACTTAGAATATGTCGAAACCAGTTGCCGGGTATTAAAGCAGTGTGGGAAGTACGAAGTGCCTATATTACTACTAGGCATTACTTCTACAAAGTAAATTCACCCACTATCAACTTCATTAGAAACTATAGTACAGTTTAGGAGAGTAAAATCGACTTAGTAATTTTCCACACAACGTTTATTTAACTCATCGTTTCGTCTCTTATGGTGTCATTGTCATTTTTTACTGTAAAAACATTTTTATAACCTTTTGTGCAGTTTACGTATTAAAATTATGCACTCGTTTTTGTTCCAAGCCTCAATGAAAGTGTATACTGAAGAATATACTGGAATTTTGGAAAATAATATACCTAATATTATCATGTTATTTCCACTTTTCTTCTCCTTCTCCTCGAGCTTCTCCTTCAATCAGACCCACGCAGACTCCCATCTTGCACGCAATACTTCCGACCATTACTTGATATTACACTTGTTACAAAATATCGTAGAGTTTACGGGGGTATTGACAGGTTAGTAATTTTCTACAAAACGCTTATTTAACACAACCGGTTTTGTTCCTTGACATCGTGTCACTATCTCTCTTATTTTTTTATTACTGTAAAAACATTGTTATAACTTATATGCTGTTTATGTATCAAATTGATGTACTCATTTTCTAACATTGATTAGTGTCCTGGAATGTAAGCCTTTAAGAATTAATTGTAAAGTGTTTTTCATCGTTTCAGTTTATTTACAGCATATCCAATTCGTTGCAACAAAAGCCCTGATGAAGGTATAGAAATATGCCGAAACGTAGGAAATAAAATTTGCATTTAGTTCTAAAAGAGCCACACTACAAGACACTAATCAACGCTAAAAATCATTACCCCTTTCATTAACCAATTATACAAAGAGCTTTTCTAGATTACTCCAAAGAAGAAAGTTAATGATGGTTTAAAGATTCAGTATTTTTAGGTGGACGTCATTATTTACCATGGCCAAGATTGTTATTCCCATGATTCCTTTTGGTACACCAAGAGTGCACTTCCTTTATAAGTAATGGACCCAAATATATTCACCCCATAAAATATTTTTATTTCCGTGACATAAATATTTCAAATAAAAATGTTCAACGTCTGGGAATGAGAAATCAATGAATATCAATCCCGCCGCATTTTTATACATCGGTAGGATTACATATTCGGATACGAAGAAATAAAAAATGGAAGTAGCTACAAATAAGTACCTGCTGCCTTTTAATAACAACTTCAATCATGAATTCATAACAGCAATCTGTTTATCATACAGTGACCATCTCTGTTGGAAGCGTCTAGGTTATATGAGGCAGCTAGTATGCACATAAGAACACATAAGCATCTTGAAATCTGCACGAACGCAGCTAAACAGTTGGCTGAGAATCAATTATACACCCTGGATTATTTTTTCTGCATTAATACCCACAGGTTTTATCACTTTTTCTCGAGTCTTAAGAACATGATTGTTTGTTAAAAAGAAGTAAGTGAAACTTCATACCAAAGCTACCTATGTTAAAAGGAACCCTTTCTCATGTGTAAGATGATGTTACTAGAAACCAACGACATATCTCCATGTAAGAGAAAGTCAATCCGTTACAGACTGCCGTCACCTTTCTCTGCAGATATTGATTCTCCATAATGGATCACTCTCCAACATCTACCTTAACACACGTCAACAAGCATTGGTTTGCAACGCTCCACGCCACTACTGCTACTAAGCACTCATTCTCTGGGATCCGAACAATAGATTGGCGAGATAAGGAAAAAAAGTCGAGGTTCACAATCGACGACAGGTGATCACGAGAGAGTGCTGGGGAAAGGGGAAGTGGAACGTATATGTGCTGATAGGGAAGGGATCAGTGGGGTCTTATAAGGAGTCAGGGGAGCGTCTTCAACTCCCTTTCCAGAACGATGAAAGGTTCAATCGAAACGGCAGCGAAGAAAGAAAGGAGAATACCCACTTCCTGGCCGTGAGATGCCGATCGTAGATGCAGCTCCGAACGAACTTTCAGGTGGGTAAATGGCTATGGGGAGGTTTTCAGAATGGCACCCATGGAAAGAAAGAGATATCAGATCTGCGGAGCACAAAAGGTAACGCGCGATGCGCACTGAACAGCGATTGGAGGGGGGCAGCTGGAGGTGTTGTCCTTGGGCACGAGGCGACCCCTGGTGCGGACAAGTGAACGCACTGGGGTGGGGGGAAGGGAATTCTCCGATACGACCTGGGAATCGGGAAGTAAGACGATCGGGTAAGAGAAAAGGCAAGGAGAGGCAGGGAGCTGTGCATTTGCAAGTGGGTTGGGGTGGATTGCATCAGGCGCGGCATTGAAATGGGAAAAGGATAGAAAATGGAGGGGAAGACTCGTAGAAGTATGACCTAGGAGGCGTGGGTGGAGAACGGGGTACTGGGAGGAGTACAAACTATTATAGAGCGAGCATCTGCGGAACTATAATAGTTTAGATCAGTTTGTTCCTACACATACGAGGTCTGCTTAAAAAATATATAGACTGATGTCATAAAATAAGATATATATTATTTACGAGTTGCACTTATCTGTCCCTTAAAAGAACTCCCCTCCCCTTCGGACTCACTAATCCCAATAGGTTTCCCACTTTTGAAAACAGTCCAGGAACGCCTGTTTTGCAATGCCCTTTAGCTGTGTCATCGCATTTGTCTTGATCTCAGGAATCGTCTCAAATCTTCCTTTTCAAGGTTTTTTTTCATCTGGGGGACATGAAAAGGTCACGAGTAGAAGATTATCACTTGTTATGATTCCTGACAAGAAGATATCGTCTCCACCTGAACGTTCAAGCCACTCCTGACAAGTCAGAACGCGATGGGCCTTCTGGTCTCCCGTCATACGACGTGGAAAAAATTTCGCAGCAACGCGGTGCGGCTTTAATTTCTCCGTCAAAATTTTGTGACATGACCCGATTGATATTCCACTCTCGTCAGCAAGTTCCTTTACAGCCAGACGTCAATATTTTCAAGGTATCGATTTGGTTGACATATGAGTCGTCAGTTGACGTGAAAGGACTTCCAGAACGCTCATCGTCTTCAATTGACTATGACCATCTTTTAAACGCGTATGTCACTTTAAACATGTCACACGATTCATAGCGTTGTCAATGCAAGCTACCTTAAGCATATCAAAATTTTCACTCGCAGATTGAGATTAGCACAAAACTTCACAGCAACTCTTCTTTCGTTCAAGTCACTCATCCTTAAATCCGCCAAACAACACAAAACGCACTTCGCTAACAACTGCGTTCCTAATCAGCAAATGATGATATCTGCCAAAAAACGCCTTTTGATCAGATGATGTTTACGGAAAGGTTAACACCAAGTGGGTTGATTAGGAACTAACTCGGCACATTTCAAACAGTCTACGTATTTTTTGAACGGATCTCGTATCAATTTTGAACCTTAATAACCAACCACACCGCTGTTGAAGATATTTAGCGCTAAGGATGGCTAATCAAATTGATGGCCAGGTGTGTTCGTCATTTTAATTCAAATATTACCACGCGAGCCGCTTCAATAGACATTTAGCGGGAGGGTTTATGACAACCAGCCAAAAATAAAAAGGCGTATGAACAAAAAAATTCTAGATTTTTCTTGGCAGGTTGAATTAATCATGACCAAGCCTTTATTTAAGCCCATTATATCCCAACTGAAAAAAACAACCATTATTTTTTTTATTTATCTCAATTGCCTCCGAAAACAGCACAATGAATTCTTTACATCGGGAGTCTTATCAATCGACAACAGGCGATTAAACACACAATCATATCCTGGAAGGGGCAACCTATCTAGGCGGGACTTGAACCCGCGACCCTTGGTAAGGTAGGCTAGGACATATGCCCACCGCCACGGAGGACAACAAATTATATACCTATTCAGAAAAAATTTCTCTCCTATTTCACTTTTTCCGCCGTATCTAGAAATATTATGCGATAATGAGATGATTTTTTTCGTTTAACTCTGAAAGTCATCTGATTTTTTTACTGCAAATTTCACTTATTACGCTCTACTCATAATTCTATATTCTCTAGCAGAACCTTTTTTCTTCCTCACTATCATCAAATAAGTTATATTGCCAGTTATAGTGTTGTATAACAAACTGATTATAAAAATATAGTTCAACACACAGACTGTTTTTGATTAGAGGTACAGAGTAGCCTACGTAGAGTTTTACTCGCTTTATTTTCCCCCTGCTGGTCTCGGCAAGTAATTGCCATTCTTCTAATATTGACAAACTTCTGAGCGTCACGATGAGCCCTGAGGTGCTCAAATCCAGTGTAGTCCTAACCACAGAATTAGATAAGACCCAGTCCCAATTGACCCACTCTCGGGTATATGAATAACTGAAATTCACAATGCTAGTGGTGCGCAAAAATATATTAAAATATCGAAACTAAATTTGATTTAAATAAAAAGCAACATTTAAAACTCTTTTATCATTACCGTAAGCGTTTATAGCAAAATAAGGGTGAAATTTCCGTCTCCCGCCCGTAGTGAAACTGGAGAAGTTTCTGTTTTCAAACTAAGTTTGTCACAGAATGAAAGAAAAATTTGACTGGCGAAAAGACTCCGGCAATACGTATAAATGACCATTGCAAGGCGATGGTACTGTCAATAATGTAGTGAGTGGTTCAATGCATTCAGGATAAATACTCACACCTGCCAAACACTAGATGGGTTGCACACCGATGTTTTCGATAAATGTGACTTAAACCGAAGGTCTGACTAGGAAGAGAGAAAAAAATAAAAAATGGGTGGTTTTGTATTAAAATGTACTACATTGATTGTAAAAATATGTTACACTGCTGGACGGATCAAAAATCACCATCATATGTATCCGTGACTGAAAAATTTTCATGCGCTTGCCATAATTAAATTCCAGTACATGAGATACGATATTTGCGCATTATATTTTTATACTTTTCCAAATAAAAAGGAAAAAATGCGGACCTTGATGAAGAAACTTTAAAAAATATAAAATCACACGATACAACATATCTAAGAGTAGAAAATAGCGAGATTAATGGGTAGAATATAATGCTTTACAATCACTATGCTAGCTTTCGATTTCATTGTTGAATGGATTTCCCATACACCTACTAAGAGACATGAAAACCTAAACCAAAGCAGAATAAGTTCTACGGAAGCAATGCCCAGAGTTGAAACTGAGATTGACTGTGAGAAATTGTAAAAAAACTGCGTTCTGTAGAAAATCTATAGAATACGATAAAGGGATTGCGCTATAGAAATTTAGGGGAAACACCTATTATAATAGACAGAGAAAGAAATTTTTCGCTAAATGCACGTGCTCGAGAGCTCCTATGCAGCTAAAGGGCCCAAGAAGTCTCTTAAGACTATTCAAAAATGGGTAAGAGTGGAGGAACTACAGAATGACTCAAGAATCCGGATTGTAACTCATTATCAACAATCGCAAATACTCTAAGTGCACCAAAAGATACTTGAAATGGCTAATGCACTGCAACACGAGCCAATATTTTCTAAATGGCATTAAATTAATACTATTTTCAATTGGTAGTTCTTTACTCATCGTTCCAAATAGTAATCATCCATTGCACAATATTCCTATTTAAATTATGTGTTTGAAAAAACATCTCATTTTCTCCATAGAGGATTTTTTCAACAATAGCGTGCTAAAGGAAGAGTTTTATCTCAGTTAAAATGGAGAAGCCGTCTATAATGAACTTAATGAACCCTCTTGAATATTATTAAAGTATTCTACCGAGTAAGAAAGGTTTCCATGGAGTACTTAAGAAGACTTCCGAGTGCCTCCCCTTCCATCATGATACTTCCGTCTTCAATTCACAATGAGACCTACTCCCTATCATTCTATCTAAAAATCCTATCCTTTTCCTACCTCTCCCTCGTTTACCTAACATTCTACCCTCTAACGCTGTTTTCAACATCCCCCCCCGCTAAGTACTTGCTTCATCCATACCTTCTGTCTCCTTCGTATCTCATGTAAAAGCTGCCTCTCCTCACCCACCATGTCCAGCACTTCGTCCTTCCTCCTCCTCTACGTCCGCTTCACCCTCTCCATTCTTCGCCACACCCACATCTCGAATGCTTCCAATCTTCTCTCGTCTTCCTTCCTAAGTGTCCATGTTTCTGCACCGTAAAGCGCTACACTCCAGATTAGACACCCACAAACCTTTCCTTTAAATTCTTACATAGCGAATCTCTCAGAAGCTCCTTCGTGTTCATGAACGCCTCCTTTACCAATGCAATTCTCTTCTTGATGTCCTTACTACTTTATCCGTTTTCCACTAACCTGCTCAAGTTTTTCATCACCCACTTTTATCTTAAGTCTCACATTCCTCGCTCGAAATATTTTACAAAACCGCATAATGTTGGTCTCGATGTGATTAATCCTCTACCCATACTCTAGAAACACCCGTTTAACGTATCCACTAGAGCCTGAAACCCCCTCGCCTCTTTACCTAACTCTGTTTCGAAATAAAATCACTTCTATCCCTTGGTTTCTCAACCCCTCATATATAATAGTGAAAAGCATCCCTTCATCGCATGATGCGGACCCCGAGGACCTCGCTGCCACCTACGATACCTGCCCTTGGGCTGGGTCACGCGATTCCATTCGATCAAACTCCACGTTTTCAGGGAAGAGATAGTTGGTAGGTGTACCCACTTCAATTCCAACAGTGTAGAATACTTCTTCGTCTAATTTGGCTTCCATCGAGAGTGAAGCTCAATCCAGACCTAGATACAGGCGCGTGAACTGCAAACTTAATGGTATAGAGGCCTGTTCTTTTCCTTGGGTCACCCTTTAAGTTCATCATAAAAAAAATAAAAATACTTTGTTCTATTCCACACTTTTATTTTAAATAGTACGACCCGGGTTTCTGCATATCGTGTTATCATCAGGTGATACCATGACACCACCTGATGATAGCACGATATGCAGAAACCCGGGTCGTACTATTTAAAATAAAGTGTGGAATACAACAAAGTATTTTTATTATATTTTATGATGAAGCAGTTTCACAAAGTAAAGCCGGAGACCGTATCTCACACTTTAAGTTCATCATAATCATTTTAAGTACTTTACTTAGTACAAAAATTGTATTACCAAACAATGCTACGATTAAACTTGATTGTTTCTGGCTTTACTTTGTGAAAATCCATTCTTAATAATAAAACGTTATTGTACTTTTCCACACGATTTAATTAATACGACCGGTTTCGTCGCAGAGGCGACATCATCAGGTACAGAATCCGTTATAATAACAGTTATTTTGTTCTTGTTTATCTGGTTGCACCCTGTATTTACTCACGCGCGGTCCACCACTTCTCTCAAGGATTTTTAATGTCTGAAGGCCCCACTCAAGACTTGAACCCGACGTCCTAAGGAGAAAAGCCAAACGCTTTTCCCAATACGTTGCCACTCTCACTGTATAATTGAAAAATCTTTCCTCACTACACATATAACCCGCAGGTCTTCTCACGCTTTCCGACACCCCCGCTCAACAGCCCCAATACCACACTTGTTACTCCTACTTTCTCCAACAACCTCCCCCGGTCCAACATCCCCATCCTCCTTCACACCCCACAGAACCTCCCCTTCACTCAACCCATCCCTTTCCTTTCCAGCTACTTGATTTCTTTCCATTGCCTGGCATTTCCCGCTCCGCTGCGCGCCTGCTGACTCGGAACTTGTGTTTGCTATGCGATCTTTATCCAACCTTGCGTCTGACTCCTCACCCCTAGCAACAATCCTTCTCCCAAACTCACACCACCACCATAGATCGACCGTTCGTTCCAGCATCTTCCTCTCGCGAAGCAGGCCAGCGAAAAAAAAGAACCCATTACAGCGGCTTTACCATCGTTAAGTTATGGAAACCATAGGGGGATCACCTCATTCCTTTTTCCTCCGCCGAGAGATACGACTCCTCGCGAGCTCAAGAGAGGCAACCTTCCCGTTTTGCAAGGCGGAGTTTGTCTGCTAGTCTTTCCAGTTCGCTTCCGGATCACGTTCGCTTTGTAAAACCGCGGCCCACACACCGCCGATGCTTGTTCGCACAAGAAAAGCGCGAGAAAGGCTTCAAAACGCGCGATGCTGACTTGGTGACGGCTTTTATTTATCATTCAAGAATACTTGCTTTTCCCGCTCAAGGGGCCATTCACAAATAGTTACACGCGCTTTCTGTAAAACAGCAAAAATTAAATAATATAATAATATTAAAACATTGATTAAATAAATTGCTGAATTAAATAGTTTTTTGTAACTGCAATAAGAAGAAATGTCGAAAATTATTTGGTAAAATTTGGTTCTTCATGAGTCTACTCTGATTCAAAATCGTTAATAAATCTTTGGGAAGTTCATTTTTGTAGATTGCTCGATTTACTACGCTGTCACTCAACTGCTAAATGTTGACCAGGTATCCATTCCTCTGACTTTATTTCGAATATAATTGAATGCATATAGTTTCATCATTAATTTTGAGCAATACTATTATTGTAATTGTCCGGAAGTGTAAGTTTCAGGATTTAAATCAGATTCGATTAGAGATCCCGTTCGGGGTTTTTATCCAACACCGCCTAAAAATGTAAGGGTTTAAAAGAATTTCATTGAAAAACACATTCACAGCCTTGGAAATCAGATATTTTTTATTTCTTATTTAGAATTAAAATAGAAAAATCTCCGTTTCATAAACAAGAGCTTCGGATTTAAAGGATTAGATTAAAACTAATCTATACCTTACAATAAGGTAATATTTCGTTGTCCCTTGTACACCATATTCTTTTTTTAAATTCGATAACTCAAACGATATATTCAATTACTACCTCATAAATAATACTTATGAATGAAGGAAATTAAAATAAAAAATTAATGAATGATTTAGAGAAGTTATCCAGTTCAAGCATAATAAATGTCAACGATATATGCATCTCATCCTCTTTCAATGCAGCAACTATAATTTTTTTACCTAAACCACTTTTCGATGAATTTCTCATAAGCCAGCTAACCGGAACTGACTAGAGAATACGGAAATTACTTTATAATGGTGCATGTTTTTATGCAATAAGGACACGATTTTAACTAACTTAAATTTTAAAAAAGGAGAGTCAGGACTTTAAAATAACCTCACAGTTGGTAATTTCTAATAAGGAAATTAAAAGTGAAACTGATGAAAAAAGATAAGAGTGCAGTAAGAGGATATAAAAAGTTCAATTCCCCCCAGGTCACTTACTGCATGAGTTTTATATCAACCGGATTCAAAATCCATTTACGTTATTAATTATTAATTAAAGGGGAAACTATCATATGATAACATTGCAAGTACACCCTCATGTCCATTATAAATAATTGGTGAGCACAATAAAATTGTACGAATAAAATCAATCGGCACGAAAACCATACATCAGACTCATTAATTCTCTCGGTAAGTCAACAGCGCAATCAACGTAAAATAACATCTGCCAATACATTATGTCCCTCAGTGTTCAATGGATTCCCTTCTATCCCGAGGTCTTCATGAATGCAAAATCCCTTGTAAACTCCAGATTAGTCCATATTTCCTTGAACCACCAGCCTTGATTAGAATATTTTTCATGGAACACATCAAAATAAAGCCTCTTATATTCAGAAAAAAGCAAAATTATTATCTGCGTGATTCGCCAATATCTTCATATTATCTCAAGAGTCACTTCAGAAGGAGGGCGTTAGCAGATGTTAGAACATCAACTGGTAACCTAATCTTTTTCAATTATTAAGTCTTATGGGCCAAAATCACTCATTGATTCAACCTAGAGGTTGGTATCATTAGATAATAATAATAATAATAATAAACGTCTTAATTGGGCGAGATTGGGACTAGAAAGTCCCATCTCCCATCTAACCCATACGGGTAGAGTCGTGTGATTACCTCACATTCAGTTCGGAGGGCTAAGTCTTGACTCTGGGCCACCTTGAACTTCGAGAAATTTGTCTGGGGTGCCCTAAGGCTTCACACGGAATGTGCACCGGTGACCCTCCGATCAGAAGACCAACGCTTTACCCACTAAGCCGTCACCCTCCGTCGTTAACCTGCACGAGAACAAAATAAATATAGGCGCGAGTTATGAGAGATGAGGCTTATTGAGTTCGACCAAGCCATTATTGATGCTCTTCATGGTTTTGGGGGAAAACGGATGCTCAAACCGATCTGTTCGGAAAAATAAATCCCTTTTATTATATAATTTCCTTTGGACTTAGAATACAGTGTGTCCTCTAGAAATATATTGCGGTCCTTCGTAATTGCGCCACTCCACTTGAAAAATAGGACGATTAAAGATAACTTTCTTTTTGTAGTGCGGTTTCATGAAACTTCGCAAATCGATTTGAAAGAGATCTATTCTTAATTGCTAATGAATTATAAGCTAGCACCTTGAATGTTTAAATTTGCATTTTTTCAAACTTTCCACTTGTTTATTGCAAAAATTGCATAAATAATGCCATTTTTATTGCATACACTGTGCGTTTCGTCGCATAGAGTATGTAATCAACGTGATATTGACGCCATGAGTCAATTAAGAGAGCGGATGAAAAAAGCTCTCCACTCTTCTCTCCGTCTGGCCGATTCTTTTAATCATCCTGGGCTTCTGTTCATTGCAGATCATCTAGTAAGTTACCCATTCACCTTTTCTTCGGTATTTCTCTTGGACATCTTCCCTCTGATACCATATAATTTGTTAATTAGGATATCTTTCGTTATACAGCCGTTCCACATGTCCTATCCAATACAATCTCCTGCTCTTTAATATTCCCACTTGAGCACTGCCACCATAAATATTATATAGTTCCCAATAGTGTCATTTTCTCCATTCTCCTGTCAATTTGTCCTGGACTGAGCCATATTTTTTCATAAGCACCTCCCTCTCAAAAACTAAGCGTTTGCTCAAGTCATGTTTCCTCGTGCTTCAGTTTCGGCAAGCACAAAGAACTACATCAAGATTGGTGACTTGTACAGTCTACTATTAAGTTGTCTCGACACATTCCCGGACTTAATACTTTGGCGAACAATTCCTGGTGTTTTCAACGGAATTACGGTCAAAATATCTACTCCTCAAATCCTTAAGAACTAAATTCCTTCATAAAGAACTACAGGGAGTATAATTGGCTTGTATAGTCTTATTTTTAGTTGCCTCGACTCATTGCGAGACTTCAGAATACCTTGGCGAACAATTATATGATATGATCCTTAGGATATGATATGATCAATTAAGAGAAAGAAGAGGTGAAACCAAAGAGGTTAGAAATTTCGTTAAAACATTCTTCCTCGTGTATCTTGCTCCTATTCCCCCCTCAATTCCAAAGCTGTATTGAGTCTAGCTCCCACATCGCCCTCTGCAACCTGACCCCTTATTTCCTTCTTTCGCCCCCCCCCCCAAGATCCCTTGCTCTCTAACCTTACCCTCGCACCCTTGCATCCAAGGGAATGCTCCATTTTCGAGAGGGCAGCGTGGGGATGGGGGTAAAGGGTAATACAGGAGCCCTCCTTGATGTCCACTGGAGGTAATACCAGGCCGATGGATTCACCTGCTCCCTCGCGCCTATGTGATGATCTCCCTCTCACGCACCCCAACCCCATTCGCCACCCTCGGATCCTACTCCTGGGAAACTGTCCCTTTCCCCACCTTCCAATCCTTCTAGGGACCTTTCACGAGGAAAAAAACTCTGCTTCACTCCCCGGAGAGCGTGAAGTAGGAATGTTTCAAGAGTACTCCAGAGCACGTAATCAAGCAACAAAATACCATTTTCGATTGTTAATTCCCTATCTCCATCCATCACAGTCATATGGCTACATCCCACCATTCTCGGCATAAGAGGCTCTTGAAAGAAACCCGCTCTCCTTTTTGTTTTTGAACTGTCACAAACATTTTATTATTGCTTGCAATAACTTAATCCAATTATTTGTTTATTTTTAAATCCAGTCGAAATAATTTAACGGAAAGTGACTGATGCAAAACGTAAATTCAATATGGACGCCTACTATCTACAAATTGCATGGAAGTATCATAAACGTTAACAGGAAATGGCATTGTATAGATTATTTTAACCTTTCGCTTATCTCACTCGTAGATATTGAAAAATATTAAATCCTGACCTCGTTACTATTCCGTTCAACTATATGGCTACGGGTCATTCTGAAGAAACTGATGTATCACTAATAGATTTCATTGGATTACTCAAGACAACCATAGCAGTAGCATACCTAAATATCTTCCCAATCGCAAGTAGAAAGTTTTCTGGGCGGTAATGGTTTAATTATCTTATGACAAAAATTCACAAATTCTTAACTGTTTCAATTGAAAGTACAGTGATAGAACTAGCTAAAATAGTAGCCGTCGGTTATTTTTATCTATATCAATTGGATTTTTTTTTCCTCGAAAAAAAGCATGAAATGGGGAATTACATATATAATTCTATATAACTTACGCTTTTAGGGAGAACTTCAATATAATCGAAAAAACATATTTTTTCCTGGCTTTTTCCGGATACGTACCACTGAGCGGTGTTGCACTGGGTTAAGGATTACCTGAATGAATACGTGGAAACCGGGATACCCGTACTTTAGAATGCACACTTGGCAAACTCCTAGTGTTCTCCGAACTCCTTCACTCTACTCGTCTCCTTCTTGCCATCTTTCGTTCCCAAGTACTGCCTGGCCTTTCCTTCCGCCTTCTAAGAATCCCTGAATCACGTTCTCGGTCCTGATATTATTTCGGGTTTACGAGTACTAATACTAGTAATACCGATGTAATGAATTAGATTGGTGCATGAGACGAAGTATATGTATGTCATGGCAATTTTAAAATATACCGCTGCCACAAAAATAGTTTTTCCGTGTTATATTCTCTGATGATTAGTCACCCTATGAGGTGGTTAACATGCGAACATACATACAACATGCCCTACCGTTTTGATAAGACTCCCTCCGTAGAGATTATTAGTGGGTGAATGCTGACTTCTTTCAACTTCCAAGTATTTTTTATTTCACCTGAAAACATTTGCTACTTCGATAATGTCACCCGTATAGTTTATCTGGAATCAGATATTTCAAGGTAGGAAAACCCATTTGATGTTGAAAGCCATCACTACAGCAGTGAAAGTATTGTCTGGATTGGAGAGAATATCGCTTTTTTACTTTGCCACTCAGGTTTGCCGAGGAAATGCAGATTCGATGCTAAAGGAACTGTTCTCGCAAATTTCATTGTAGCGTCATTGTAGCAAACTGCTAATTTAACTATGTCTACTATAGCAAATATAGTTGATATAGCGGTGCCACTGATCACAATTCTGAGTCTAAGGAAAAAAAATTAAAAAATAGCCAATTTTGTCAGGTGAAACAAAAAATATTAGGAAGTTGAAAGAAGTCAGCATTCACCCACTAATAATCTCTGCGGAGGGAGTCTTATCAAAGCGGTTCCAAAATGAAATTGAAAACCTGGGAATTCAAAAATGCCTGATTAACCTCGGATAAAAAGCTATTTTGCTACAGACTTGCAAAATTGTGAGAATATTCTTGGGATGGAAATGATTGAACAGTACAGGATAGGGTGAATTCTCTTCTTTAACATACGAGCCTAATCCTAATATTCCCTTGGGATTGGTGAATATTTTCAGATGATATAAACCAGCTGAGAAAGTGCAAAAGTCGTAATAAAAATAATAATAATTATTATTATTATTATTAATGTAATTATTATAGAACAGATATAATGTTGATTGACAAGAAAATTGAAATTATTACATAGCTGATATTGCTGTGCAACTCTCGCATAACATCAAAAAGACAATAGCCTAAAAAATAACTAAGTACGAAGAACTGGCAATTGAAATGAAAAGAATATAGAATAGCTTTTATAGCTCCAATTGTCATATTTGTTGCCGGTATCATCCCAAAACATATACAAAATAGTTTCAAAATACTCAACCTTCATCCCAATATATATTATGTAATAATTTCAAATTTTCAAATCACGAGAAAATTTCTCAACTCAATAAAACAATAAAGAGTTATCTTGGTGAGAACATGCTCCATGCATCTCAAAAACTCAGTAAAAACTGAAATAAATTTAATAAAAAGGACGGTAGTAATAAATAGTATGATGCAAAATACAACATACTCACAAACTTCTAGCACATATTCATCCATTATTCCACCCGCACCTCTTAGTTGCTGCTATCCAACCCCGGCTATCCCCTGACCACCTAAACCCTCTCATCCCCAATACTCTTTCCTTCTGCTTCGGAAGAATCCCTGCTCGGCTCCCTCGCGCGGGCGAACCGTCCCTTTCGAAAATTGATCAACAAACACGGGAGTGATGAGGGGTCGAGAAACAATCTCCCATTGTCTCCGCCAAGAAAGAAAAACAAAAAAGATTCGGATCTGGAGAAGGGAGGGTTAGTCCATCGAATCGCCACTGCGTGTTTCGCGCAGTCAATCTGCGCGAAATAATAATCCCACTACATCAAAATCCCTCGGAGGAAGAAAGGAAATCAAACAAGGCAACGGAGGGATTTTCTTTTTCTTCTCCTCTCCAGTTACGCAACCTTTCCAGTCATTGATTTGGGTGTTCAGATTGATTCTTCCCTCTCCCTATATAAATCTACGGATCCATTCAGTTAGGTGGATTTCTAATGCTAACCTCCCTAGTGTTTATAGAGCGTTCGTTTGGGCCAAAATTTGGGTACACACCGGACTAAGTTGCGTTGTAAATCCTGTACCGAACAAAGATTCAAATTGGCCTTGTTCACTACTTTTTGTTCATTATCGATTTTGATAGCGCGTGAAAAATTAAGGGCATAATTCTCGAAACTGAGTCAAACATGTCTGACTTGAGTTTGAGTTGGAGCTACCATTTATAAACTAACCTCGACTCAACTGACTTGAACCAGAGTGATTGTGCTAATCTTCAGTCGCAACATTACAAAATCCTCTTTCTTAACTCTTGTCAGTCATGGTAATCTGCTCATCAAAAACTTACATTACTGGAGAAAAACATCACAAGTGGAAGTTTTGGAACTCAAATGGTCATCTTGGAATCTGATGACTCATTTTATCTTAAGTGTAACTCTAATGATATCTCGAAATATAAACGTGGCAACATATGTAGTCTAATGTATAAATTTTTTTTACATTTAACTAACTAGATTTTATGGAAAAATTCGAAATAGGGTAGTTTCCATCATCAAAGAAAACGAAAGGCATTGATTGCGATTCGTTACCCACCATTAGTGTATTCATAATACACAAATTATTTGGTTTTTGAAATACCGGTTTAGACGAATGGCAAGGGTCAAATTTTATCCTCATTTGAAAAAGGCCAGATTGGCGCCCATGCGATTCCACTCCACGTGACGTCACAGGGACCTAGTTTCTACACGATAGGATAGGAGTTATACATCGTCTGAGGTTACCAATGCATGCATGAGGCACAGAGCTCAGGGAAACATGTCTTAATAATCACCTATTAAAACTGGCTAAGGTCGGAAAGTTTTCTTCGTTTGATAAGGTATTAATAAACCTTTTTTAAGCCAAGCGCTACCAGCCAGCAAGGTACTCAGCTACCCGCTAGCATCCTGCGTCCTATCAGCGCTCAGAGCCTCGATCAAGGTCACCTCACAAGGCTGGAGGGGGAACCAGAAATGCGTCGCACGGACTTTTCCCATCATTCCTACCTACGCGTCGCGTTTTCGCGCGCTTGAAAATTTTACTTTTCATTTAATCGCGAAATATAGATATCGTCATTTAAAAATCTAAAAGCGTGAAATGCGTACTCCAGGAGTAATAATCTTTCGATTTAGGCAATAAAAAATTAATAGGAAACCACCCTATTGCCAATAGCCCGGATGGACTTTGTAATGATGTTATATTTTGTACTGACTCTCCTTTGTTAAAATGCATCCCCATGACGTCAAAACCCTGACCTTCACTCCGATCCACTCGATGTATGTTTTCGTCCTTCACTCACTTGTTCACCAAAACCGTTTCCCCTCCCACCTAATTCCATATGCCCCCACCTCCTACCTTGGCCTGGGTATATTTACCGAGAGAGTACTGGATTTTTCGCCTTGAAAATGACACTTACGTGTTGAAACCATGGTCGGTTGCTGAGTTGTGACATTAGAAGTGTGAAAATTATCATTGTGTTCTTCTTTTTATCATGGATATGTAGTCTAGTTTGATCCAGAACCAATGATTAGCTGAAGTTCCAGAATAATACAGCTTCACGAGAGCCTTATTACTCAGTTTTTGGATTCCACGCTTATGTCTCAAGCTATTGGTGAGAAAAATATATAGCCTTGAAACTTTCGCAGACTACTTGATGACATCACGAGCTAATGCCAGGCAAGCCACTGCTTCTAGGATGCTTCTTGGCCATGTGCATGTTCCTAACGCAGTTCCCTGTTGTTTACACTCTTGTGAGAGATTGTTTCCCTCACTGAAAGGCATGCAATGGAGGAGTAAATGAACAGAAGTTTTAACGATGACTGTGCTTCACTTAAATTGAGCTGCAGTTTCATACTTTCTTAATTTAAATTTCAGAAAATTATTTTGACTTTTTAAACTTTTTCGGGGTATTCATTTCGATTCCTATTCTCCCTCAGTAAAGAGCTGCTGCCTACGACAAAGGCAGTAAGTATGTTACCATACACCCCCTTTGTCGTACTTAATGATCAGATAAAGATGCAATCGGTGCCATATGGAATCGTCTGCTGGGTGTAGTACTCTTCCGACCGTAAGCCACACCCCTGTACGGTATGCAACCACACAAATTCGTTATCACTGCTATAGCCTCCCCTGACACACTTCCTCATTTCAAGAAGACGTAAATGACATCATATCACAAAAATAATCATTATAAACAAGTGTAAACATTCTTAAGAGTATACATTACACCCAGTCCAGCTCCATATCACTATAAAGTAAAACATCGCTTGTATTTTACCCATAATTAGCTTTTTTCACGGGAAGTTGAAGGAAAATCGATATCTCCAAACGCATCACGATCAAGCCAAAATTTGAGTTTTTTAACTAAGATTATAAAAATCCCAATATAATTTCTAGACTTTTTTGAGAATTTTGCTATCGACCTAGTGAAATAAGGGGCAAGCCCTGCCTGAAGGAAGGACCTATATTCTGCTGCAGTGCATTACCTATGATAATCGGACACGCCCCTTTTATTTCCCATGTTTCGTCACCAATAATGTGTAAACCAAGACATATATAAATCTGTCAGGTTGAGGTGCTACAAAATAATTATACTCTGTAAGAAAAAAAAACAGAAAAACTCGTTTATATAACGTTCACGCATGCAACGAAATCCCGCCTACAACGAAGTTAGTTCCCGGTTTCTTAATCTTTCCTATGATCACCAATGTTAATTTCCCCGCATATAACGAGTTCGGAAGATACGAAGTCCCCGCTATCATCAACTATTATTACTTTGGACCCTTGGGAAATTATTTCCTCTTTTAAAGATAAATTACGGCCATCTTCACTAATTAAATGTTCCTTACCTTATCATTGTTTTCGCGCGTGGCCATCACTACATAGTTCTACCGTTGATCTTAAAATCCTTCGTATTACAGCCGTTTGAACGGAAGGGTAGGACGATGGTTCATTGTTACGGATTTGTAGCTAAAATACAGACTATTTACAGAATATTAGCCGGTAATCCTGTGACGTATCGAGCAAAATCATTTATTATAGCTGTAACAAAATCCCGTTTATTACAAAAAAAGAACGATGGTGCATAGGTCAAGGATAATAATCGAAACTAAACAGAAGTCAAAACCAGTAAAACTACAATATTGTCGTTCCCGGGAGCGAAATATAGAAAGGAAACGAAAGTGAATAAAACTCATGGAGCTAAAATCAGGGTCGATACGAAATCGGAGTCAAAACTATTGAAGAGTCCAAACTTAACTAAACGTCTGGGTCGAAACAAAACACAGATAATGTTTCGCACGGGAGGGACCACATGCTTAACTTTCCAACAGTTTAGTTTCGGCCTAGACACCGAGTACGAAGTTTGGTTGAATGAAGTAGAGATAGACAGTAGCCTCTAGATCAGGGATGGTAATCGAAACTAAACGAAAATCGAAACCAGTAAAACTTATAATATTTTCGTAATGTTTTCGTTCCCGGGAATATAATGTAGAAACGAATGGATTTAAACCCGGGGAACTAAATTCAGGGTCGAAACTAATTCAGAGTCAAAACTACTTCGGGTCGAAACTAAATTAAAACTCTGGGACGAAACGAAACACAGTTAATGTTTCGCACCGGAGGAACCATATTCTTCACCTTCAAACAGTTTGCCCATATGGAAGTTTGTATCCTGCTATATCTAATATTGTATTTGTTCTCATCGGGGTAAATCTTTATCATTTTAAGTTACTATCCCGTATCGCAACAAATCCTGTGATGTATCAGGCAAAACATTTTGCTATGGATATATTACGGAATCCAGTTTACAGCGAAATAAAACGGCCGGTCCCCTTCAATTCGTTATATAGCGAGTTTTACGGCATTGCTAAGCAGCGAATATCGATCGGGACGCAAACACCGCACAAACGCGACATTAATCGGTGACACAAATGGAGTCGAGCGTATACATGTATGTACACACAGACGTTTCCGTTGGAGTCAAAGAGAGGGAAACGGTCGGATTCGACGGTGGGTGAGCTACGATCAAGGTAGCAACCGAATGGGACCAAGCGCGCCACCGGTTCGGTCTTTGAAGTCCGTGCGCCGCCCAACGGATACAGAGGGAGAGGCCACCTGATCACGCATCTCTACAGATCAGGAAAGGGGAACCACGCCACCCGCGTACGCTCAATTCGTAGGTTAACAATTTGGATTGGTCAAACCACATATCAACCTATTGGACCAATCATTACTTCTCGACCTGCGTAGAACCCGCAACACACGAACGCAGCTGAGATGTTTTCAATTCTTCCAGTGAAGACAGCCCTGATGTGATGATTGCGTTCCGATCAATACATGCAGTTTCGTATCTTTTTCCACTAGAGAATATTCTTTGCATTGGTGCTAACAGGATAAATAAAAAATAAAATCTCGATCGTTTTCAACTGACCACGAATCTCTACAGATTAGGAAACGGGAACCACGCCAAACACGTATGCTCAATTCGTAGGCAAGCAATTTAGATTGCTCTAACCCAGTGGCGTAACTATGATGAGAGGATAGAACCCCCCAAAAAGCCTCAGAGAAAAAAAAATATATTTAAATTTATCGTCTAGTTTTAACGTGTAATAACTGCATCTGCTTAAAGTTAAATCTTTAGTGCGAAAATGATGTAAAAAGTCTTTCCAGATATTTCGTTTTTCAAACATTTGCCGTTGAACCTTCAGCCAACACCCTTCGCCACCCCAGGCCATCTCATCCCCCCCAAAGCATGTTCCTAGTTACGCCACTGGTATAACCACATACCTTTTGCACCAATCAACCTACGTAGATCCTCGCACCACATGAACGTAGTTGAGATATTTTTCATTCTTCCAGGGAAGAGAACAATGCGATCAATATTTACACGTTTGCATTTTTTCCACTAAGTTATATTTTTTTCATTGGTGCCTGCAGGAAAAATAAAACATGAATCTCGATCGATCTCAAACTTTTGAGCAAAATTCATTTCCTCATCAGCCACTACCAATTTGCGAAAATGTTTCACTCAAAGTGACCTATAAGCAAATGTAATGTAGAAACTAAACGAAATGTAAAAACGAAAGTTAATTTTCAAAGAAGTCGTATTCCAAATAGAATCTGGAAACGGCTTGAGAGGATTTGTGTCGCGAATAAAATTTGTGGTTTGATTTAGTGGCATTAACAGTAATGACAATTAATCACCAACTATAGTGGTAAATAAAAAATGCCATTTCTCCGTGAATTATGCACTAATATAAAATTTTAATAGCCAATTTAACGAACATAATTTGGTGAAAATGTTGAGATCTAAAATTTGAAATAGATAAAATTCCAGTATGATTTGTAGTCAATACACAAGGAAAATTATCTCCTGTTAAGAATTGATTTTCATATTGAGTAAAGGTGGGAGTCTCAATGGAATATGATTCGGGGAACAAAAAGTAGAAGCGATAGCATTAGGGAGTGGAAAGAGAACGACCAAGCATTTCGCGATGATGGAACAGCATGCGATGAGGCCCATCATGTGATATAAAAAAAACATGAAGGCCTTTCGCTTGATGTGTTTGGACGTAGAAAATGAATACAAGGACAACGAGAGAAAAGGGTTAAAAAATATGCTAAATAAAGGACGAAGAAAAAGTCTTCGTCAACACAAAAAAATGTCGCCTCCAAATGACATGAATTGCTTGATGTACGTGCGGCAGGAAAAATCTGTACGGGCCGTGGCAAAAAAGCCGATGACTATGTTCAAGAAATTTTACGAAACAGATACAGAGGCAGGAGGAGAAACAAGATAAGGAAAAGGAACAGACTCTGACAGGAAAAACCATACGCTTTCTCCCAAAATAACCTTTTTGAGGGATGATATTTCCCTAGCATATTTAAATTTGAACCCACACGCACGTACGAAGCCGATCCTCCAAATGTGTATCCACTGAGGCGGAAAATGCTTTTAAGGATATGAAATAGCTGAACTTTATTAATTTGCTAAATCATATTTCAATTCCGTTTTTTTTTATTTGAAAGGAATTATTTGTTGGTTATAACATTCTAATCTTATGGATACAGTAAAAAAACCATTAATTTTACAATGATTTTAATTTCAGACTCTTCTTAACCTGATATATATTGGTTAGTTGCACATGGAGGGTTAACATAGCACGATGGAAGGTTTTAAGAAGTTTTGAAGTTTATAAAATAGCTCTCAGAAATAACTGAACGAAAACAAAAATATAGCATAATAAACCATGCAAAAGCCTTATTTATAGCAACATAAAATGGAGTGTCTCGATTTAGAATACGCGTTGGTAATAGAGAAAAGTTCAATTTTCTAATGAAATTAACCTTCATCTATTTGTCAATCGAGGGAAATAATTACTAACATAGATCCTGTCATATCTATTTAACAATTAATTTGCTGTTTTACTGTGGTTTAACAAATACATCATTTTCAGGTCTGGTTCACAAGAAATTAATTAACTTAAATTTTGTGAACGAGTCTACAGAGAGGAAAACAGACAAGGCGTTTTAACTAGTCTTCAAATCCCCATTCAATAGCCACAGTTTACCAATATGACGTAACGTATATATTGTATAAATTTTACCTCATCATAATCATCATTAGTCAACAATCCTAATCTTGATCTCACGCAGCTCTCAATTTCTTTTCCTATCTGGGAGCCTTTTCATAGTGACGTATTTCTTCTCTTTTACATCCTTTATAACCTGTCCTATGTAACTCATTAGGGGCCGTCCCTTGCCCTTCTTCCCTTTCACCTGTCCTTCTACTATTTTTTTCATCAGGCCATCATGCCTCATAATGTGGCCAACTTATTTTCCCGTCTTCTGATTAAGGTTTTTAGAAGACTTCTCTTTCCTCTCTCTTCTTAGCACTTCCTCGTTACTAACACGGTTGATTCATTTTATCCTCCTCATTCTTCGGCAGCACCACATTTCGAATGCTTCCACTCTTGACTTCTCTGCTGTTGTCAACGTCCAATCTTCCCTTCCATAGAGAAACATGCTCCATATGTAGTATCTGATGAATTCTTTCCTTACTACTATGCCTGTATTCTCAGCTGTAAGAAGACTCTTCTTTTTGTAGAAAGCCCTCTTCGCCTGTGCTATTCTACTCACTATTTCTTTTTTTCTTTGTCCATCGTTGGTAATTCGGCTTCCCAGGTAAGAAAACTCTTTCACCTCTTCAAGCTTATGCTTCCCCAGGATAATGTTTGTCTTAGCCTCCTCCCTTTTGCTGCATACTAAAATCTTGGTCTTCTTTTTGTCGATTTTCAGCTGGTATCCGGGCATTGTCTTTTTTCATGTATAACGTATTTATATATACCAACGTATTATGACGTTGTTTCAGTGTCCTGAATCACATTACTTGCTTCCAACATGTAAAAGGTACCAAGCCTTCCCAATTTCGGGAGAATACTTTGGACACCCTCAAAAAAAATCTTCAAAATTCGTGATGGCCCAAGGAAGAGAACTGGCCACCTACCCTGGTTAAGTGATTTTCGCATTTGTGAGACTAAGTCTTTATGCACCAGCTTCAAGAACTGAGCTCTACCCACACCTATCCAAACTAACCTTCGGGTTATAATTAGTTGTTTCAGGCGTGACTTTATGGAATCTATTTGACACAATAAAAATTGAAGAACACTATGTTAAAAGTATTCAATGTACAGTCGGATTCAAAAGTATTGCAACAAATGGAGCGGCGCCACTTTCGCCGCAGTTTGGAAATCGAGTTTCGGCATTTTCTATTGTACCAGTGGGAGGGAAATTTGAACAGCATTCCCACCTCCCGTAATATTTTTATAACAACATCGTTAAAGGGAAATGTATGCGGGATATGTGCAATGTTTAATACCAAATAATTTATGCAGCATCTGCTAGATAATACATCTACGTTCAGAACGTCAATTTACCTTCTCTCGTAAGTTGGCCGATCCGTCGAAGTATATTGTTCTACAATTAACGCTGAAGCTATTCGATCAGCGATAGCGAATATAACATACATATAAAATATCCGCCGCAATATCACAGTAAATATTGCCAGTGAGTGTTTAAAATCAGCTTGATTTAGTGACACTAGAAGACCGGTTCATTCCTTGCCTGACAAAGCTCGCAACCCCTATGAAAAAATTGTATAAACTTGTTTCAAAATTTTATACAATTTATACAATTGCCATGGTAATTGTATAAATTGTATAAAATTGTGAAACAGGTTTATACAATTTTTTCATTGGGGAATGAATCCACAATGAATTCAACGTGTGAGATGGACTAGTGGTTAAGGTGAAGACTTACCACGGCAGCAATCTCAAGTCGGCAGTTCGAACCTCTGCGAATCAATTTTTTTCAGTTACATAGTATAGCAGTAACATTTTTTTCCACTTTAACTCATATTAACTTAATTAAAAACTGCTGCCGTATTAAAATTTTGAATAGAGAAGATTCTCTTTTTGCTTTCCGCGGATATAATATACGTTTTTACCGAAATATCAGTGCACCAATTATATGGAAAATATTTCAATCAGGTAAACCGCTCCATCAAGTCCTTTTTCGTATTACCCGAATATTCTATCGTTTTCAATAATATGTAGACACTCACGAGACCCGCTTAATTGTGGGGCCGGGTCGGAGTAAACTTGGAAGGTTGGCACATGAAGCAACCTGCATTCGTTGCCTTCGCGGCGAGCCGGCGAGGACGGACACGGACGCGACTGAGCAACTGAACCTGGAGTCAAACTCCAGGAGCAAGTGCCCAATCGAAATTAAGATTAGCGGATGGAATGTATTGAGGTAATTCGCGTCCCCACAGACGTTGGGCTGTCTGTGTGTTTTCTTCGGTCTCCGTGGCGAGGTTTTTCCTATCTTTGGATTCATATTCGGACTCACCGTTTACCTCTCATCACTACGTGACTCCGTGGTCGAGTGGGTCTATACTGAGTGCTGTAATTTCGTTAATATTCTTGCGAAGGATCGAGTCGGACGTAATCATACTTTTTTTCCATTTTTATAAGATGTATTCTTAATATCAACATAATCTATGCAGGTGGCTGAAGAAAAAATCAGCAATGAATTTTTAGACGAATAAAGGTGTTAAATTAATGACTCTAATTTGATATTAGTGACAGGTAGAAAATAGTGTTTTAACTCTTTCACTTAAATATCCTACGTCTATACGTACTTTTCATATAATACCGAATGAATATTATCCATTTTTCCAACTTTTAAATAAATTTTAATTTATCATACCGAAATATAGATATTTAATGGGAAATCTATTGCCCTTGCTTTCGGATTTCATTCCTGGCAACTTAAGAGAAACACCACGGCCGGCTCATTTCTCTCACCTAAATGTATCGAATCTAATCACGGGTGAGCATTATTAATAAGTTTGAAGATATGGATGCATCAATTTTGGCTATTAGCGTATTATATTAACAGTATATCTTCATCATTTTAATACACCTCCTATTATTGCTATTAATGCCCATCAAGCCGCCTTAATAGGCGAACGGCGGGAAGTATTGGAACACCAGCCGCTTCCATATAAAAATGCCTTTACCGCGCGGGTGAAAAACGAATTCTCACACCTATCCGTTCGGCAAAATACCTCTCTTAATTTGTTGTTTCTTTCGGACCCAGAAATGTAGTGGCCTACTAATATCATGTTCTCCGTGTCACTGTTAAAGAAATCCATTCTCATTTGCTCAAGCAATATAAGCTTCGCTCTTAGTCTCCGGGTCTCGTGCAGCTGCTAACCTAATGCGCTAAACATATATGTAAAGCTTCCTGAACACCCGTGGTAGTTTTTGACTAATCTCACAGCTTGTCTTTGTGTATTATTGAGTTAAACAATTAAGTCTTCCTACACCGCATCCCATATCCTCGTTGCATATTTAAGATATGGTCGGACGATTGCATAATAGAACCTCTCTTTTCATTTATCGTCCGAAAATCTTCTCTTATTACGCTTGACGAATGCTAACTTCTTCAGGGCTCTTAAAAAATATTTTTTTTGTGTGTTCCCAGCAATAGGTTCGAAGAAATCGCAACTCCTAGATACTTCACTTCATTTTTTGCCTTTTCGTTACCCCAAAAATGCCCGAAATTAAATATTCCGTTTTGGTTTTACAGATGACTATATTCCAATTTTTAAGGCTAAAAATTTTACCCTGTGATCACATATACCGTCTATGAAATCGATCTGTTTTATCAACTTATGACGGCGTGCTGATTAATGATCTAATTTTTATTTCCTCTAGCAAGCTTATCAACTACTTGTGCAAGTGAGTGATTTATTAGTGCGTTTACTAAGATTTCGGATATTTATATATTCCTTGATTTAGGGTTTAGAATGTAAAAATCCAAAATTATAGACGTGGGATTGAAAAAGTAAATGCAGATACTTGATTTCCTAATTGGAAAATAATATTATTTCGTTGATTAATTGAGCACCAAAAACTATCTAATTTAATATAAGTTAAGGCGCTGTGTATTTTAACTGCTAGAAAATTCCACCACCTATTCCATCGCGTCGATCGCAATTGTAGATGTTATATACTGGAGGTAAAACTTCGCTGTCGCTTATATCCTTCGTAAGTTAATTCTCTATTCCTATGACCATGTCTACGTCCTGAAATATTTACTCCATTTTAGCACTCTTGTTTATAACGCTATGACAATAAATTGCGACAAAGTTAATGTTATATTTTTTTGCCTTTCGGTTGGTTCTTTTGTTCGCTAAAGTGTATAAATGAGTGTATCACTCTGAATGTTCTAATTAATTTAGATATAATCGCTTTCTGTGGAGTAGGGCCTTTGGAATTATCGTTATTTACTGGGAATTACTTCTCCTAAGTTTATTTCATGTGATGTAAGGATTTTCGCAATGTGGACTACTTCGGAGGCTACATTTAGTTAGATGGCTTTAATCGTTTAAAAAATTCACTACTGAATTTTTCTCGAGTCACCTGCATAGGTTATGTTGATATTAAGAATACTTCTTTTAAAACGTGAAAAAAAGTATGCTTACGTCCGACTCGATCCTTCGCAAGAATATTAACGAAATTACAGCACTCAGTATAGACCCACTCCACCACGGAGCCACGTAGTGATGAGAGGTAAACGGTGAGTCCGAATATGAATCCAAAGATAGGAAAAACCTCGCCACGGAGACCGAAAGAAAACACACAGACAGCCCAACGTCTGTGGGGACGCGAATTACCTCAATACATTCCATCCGCTAATCTTAAGTCGTGAGTGTCTACATATTATTGAAAACGATAGAATATTCGGGTAATACGAAAAAGGACTTGATGGAGCGGTTTACCTGATTGAAATATTTTCCATATAATTGGTGCACTGATATTTCGGTAAAAACGTATATTATATCCGCGGAAAGCAAAAAGAGAATCTTCTCTATTCAAAATTTTAATACGGCAGCAGTTTTTAATTAAGTTAATATGAGTTAAAGTGGAAAAAAATGTTACTACTATACTATGTAACTGAAAAAAATTGATTCGCAGAGGTTCGAACTGCCGACTTGAGATTGCTGCCGTGGTAAGTCTTCACCTTAACCACTAGTCCATCTCACACGTTGAATTCATTGTGGATTCATTGCGAGCTTTGTCAGGCAAGGAATGAACCGGTCTTCTAGTGTCACTAAATCAAGCTGATTTTAAACACTCACTGGCAATATTTACTGTGATATTGCGGCGGATAATTTATATGTATGTTATATTCGCTATCGCTGATCGAATAGCTTCAGCGTTAATTGTAGAACAATATACTTCGACGGATCGGCCAACTTACGAGAGAAGGTAAATTGACGTTCTGAACGTAGATGTATTATCTAGCAGATGCTGCATAAATTATTTGGTATTAAACATTGCACATATCCCGCATACATTTCCCTTTAACGATGTTGTTATAAAAATATTACGGGAGGTGGGAATGCTGTTCAAATTTCCCTCCCACTGGTACAATAGAAAATGCCGAAACTCGATTTCCAAACTGCGGCGAAAGTGGCGCCGCTCCATTTGTTGCAATACTTTTGAATCCGACTGTACAACCAAGGTTTCGACGTAGCACGTCATCGTCTGGTACAGATGCAAAGTACAGTGTACGCAGAAAATGATTTCAAAAAAACTCAAAACACAACGGTCTGAGGGCAAGGGGCGAAACTCCGCCCTCGGGAATTCCATCGATAATTTTGATTTTGATTGTCTGTTTATTCTCTAAGCTTCCTTGGATATTTCACTGTTACTTATACCACTTATTTCAGTATTGCTTATAATAATCTACGCCTGAATGTGATGATAACTCGTCAAAACCCGGGTCGCATTTTGTAAAAAGCAGTGGTACCAGTAATAGTGAAATATCGAAGAAAACTAAAAATGGAAAATCACAAAGTTAATAATGAGTAATTTAATATTGTTTATTCTCTGTCTTCTGCAGGGGCGCAGCTAGGAATTAAGGCTAGTAGGGGTTTTAGGCGAAACTAATACTGGGGTGTCTGAGGGTATGGAATACCCGTCAGGGTAAGCGGGAGGTGCCCTTCCCAGAAAAATCTTATGATAAAAGTGAATTTTACGGCTTTCTGAGGGATATTTTATGAAACCTTAGACTATTTTATAAGTTTTATCAATGCAATTAATGAAATGGATTTAACTTAAAAACTTTCTCTGAGCTCTGGGGGGTGGAGTTATCCCCAAACTAACCGTCGCTGCGCCACTGGTCTTCTGTTCATGAGTAATAGATGATGACGTGCTACGTCGAAACCAGTAGTAGGACTTACATTCCATATGTATGTGTAATAACAAAGGTTTCTTTACTTTTCATTATAACCTGCGGGTACTGTGTAAGTGATAACGCGCACATCTAAAGAGCATTAATCTAAAATTCCAACTCATCAAGTCAACATAAGCTCCACCTGTTGTGGATCATATCACGATTCAAGATCTCACTTTCACCGTTTCTAACTAACCAGACCCTTCACCCACGTCACTCAAGCATTCACGGGAATCATAGAAGCCTCCTTCACAGCATTGGAACCAGACACCCGTCAAGAGATGCTAAATTCTTTTCTTTCGGCATAATAGACCCTCATAGACCCTAACTATTATCAGCCTCCTAATTGAGTGTTACCCTGACTACCATTCATATCCCCCCGAGCACAAAATTCACTGAAAGCAAACTTACGTATTCGCTTTCCTTACAATGAATCACACTCCAATAGTCTAGCTTTGGCATTTCCGAAATCACACAATGATATTAGAATACAATTGTTTGGTGCGAACACTAATCGTACGACGGCCGTTTTCAACCTCCGATAGCTGAGCAAAAACACTATACAGTATACAAGCGACAGGCGTGTACTGCGCAGATAGAGCAACTGCGCGTTCTTTGCACCACACATTAAAGTCATTTCTGAACATGAGTTGTTATTTTCAGGTCAGAAGCAATCTCAGTAACTTTACTGCCTCAATTAATTACCCTGTCAGGTGTGTACTACGGAACGACAGCCAGAAAACTCGCCGAATGTAGAAAATATAGACATAAAATAGAAAAATACACACACAAAATGTATTTGCTTACCTTTATATGATTTCTAAAGCCACCGGTTTCAGAAAATATTAATATCTTCTTAAGATACAGCCTTATGGCAAATTGACAAAGCAGGGCCCGGCATGATGGCTAAATGTGCAAAGAGTACCGTAAGGCCTGGATTCACGTCTGAGGGTTTATGCCCCCTCCAGGAACCTCTATGACCTGGACAGCTGTGGAAGGATGGGGGGATGGGAAACTATGAACAAGGATGTGTTTGTCCTGTATTTGAACCTAAAAATGTCGGCAAGTGACGCAACTGGTTGTTACTAAAATCATATGTGAAATTTACAAAGTTTTTTATTTGACATGAAGCAATTTCACCTAGTCGGGCCTTAAACCACCGACTTTGCTGTATCAAAATTAAAATCTACGACACAATTAACTAATTCTATGCCATTACATGCCACTAAAAGTCAAATGCATGAATATTATTTTGAAAAAACATGATATATAATGATATAATTAGTTGGGATGAGCATGCTGAAAATGTGTCTTTGCTTAAACGATTTCACTTTACTTGTTCTGACGTTTTACCGCACCAAAACTTGACCTCTAATGTCATAATGGTAAAATCCATTTAAGCCACGAAAGGGTTCCTATTCAAGTACCGAATATCAACATAAATGTATTGAAATTATGATGCATACATTACAAATCTGGTATTCATATAAAAAGCATATTATCTACTCCAAAAAACACGGCCATGAAACCAATCGCAAATGTAACGCATTAATAAAAACGAAAGATAAATCTACAGCGGTAACATTTAATTTTTGCACAAAAAAAATAATTCATCCGGCCTACGATTGAAACGGAGCGAAATCCGATTACGATTATAAGCCGCCTATGCTCTTTGACCTTGCCGGTGAAGGTCATCCCTTTTCCTTTGAAACTGCCCCAAATTACCACCGATCCATTCACGCGCTCGGAAATGAACAAGAAAGAGATCGAAATAATTCCCAGTCGGATGGGTCGCGGAGCGACGAAAGTGGAGTCGCATGAAGCCTTTTTTTGGCCCGTGGAGCAGCGGCACTAAACCGGGGAAACAAAAGCTGCGCCGTGAATAACGCCCGCTACATCACCGACTTCCGGCCGAGTCTCTTTATCTCGGCAGCGACACTGGCTCCATCCGCCACTACGGCTGCTTCCCTGGATACCTTTGTGGTCTATTTTCTACGAATCGACTCAATTACAAACCCTATTTTTCCGAAAGGATCCGTATATCCTTACCTTACCCCGCGCCACCGTTGTTGTCTTACCATTCGGCACAATAGCCTACACTGCCCGCCTACGCCGATAATTAAAAGGAACTCGGAGAATAGTATAAGTTTTTTCACATCCTATTCCAAATTCACCTCGCCTTTTATTCTCTCCCTGCATCTTTTGATATCTTATAATTTCTACCTTACAATCTTACGATTTCCTCCTTATGCTATCTAGTGCACACCACATTTTAAGCACGCTGAACACTAAATTACATCATGCCAAATTATTCTGTTTTCGTCGCCTAACTCACAAGGAGGGTGAAATGCACCACACACAAATTCATTTCGTATTTTAAAGAAACATATTCTATGCACCAAAATTATCACTATCAAATACGATCACTACTAATACCTCTATACAAATGGATTTAATGACGCACGCCATGCAGAAAGTCAATGAACCTAAGTAAACAAGACAGAGGCTGGTAAAATAAGATTACGTACCCAAAGAAAGAGTTACATGACCGTTAGGGGCCATGAGAAAGATATATAATCAGTAGTTTGAAAGAGAATCAATATTTTACTTGAAGGATAATAATGACGGATAAAAACCATGAAATATAGTGAATACTATTTTTTAAGCCATTAAACACCTGACGAATCGACACTATATCACTAATACATATCCCTGCCCTAATGAAACACTAAGCATACGAAATATACAAATAAATGAATAAGATGACACATTAATGACAAACGATGAACCTTGCAATGCAGATTAATAAATCAAGTAAACTCGGGATTAGCTCAATAGCACAGGGTATAGTCAAATACATAGTAATATTAAGTATGAATGAAGAATGAGCATCATTTATTAGGGAATGAGAAAACCTGCGACTTATACGAGAGTTTTTAAGTTCAAGAGAATATCGATATTAATATAGCATTAATAACGATTACGGAAACCTTATAAGAGGTCTCATATATGTATCCCAGAAATAACTACCAGTAAGTTGAAAGGAAAAATTGAAGTTGGGAGGTAAAAAGTACAAGAGCAGATGAACACTTACCAGGTTTCCAAAGACTGCGGTCGTATGAGCAGCGTGATATTGATGGAGACAATCAATGACTTGACAGCAAGGGTCCGATGTATAACCCCGAAGGGAAGGTAGAAACCACAAAGGTGCTTTATTATGGAGTCTGAACTAGAAAACCAAGAAAGAAGAATATGTGGATTATTTTTAAAGTAAAAATGTCAAAAAGCACGGTATAAGTACAATTTCCGAAGGTAAATTTTTAGTGCACAATAATGGCTTTTTTATTATAATAATTACTCTGCCGCATAAAAAAATCTCGCTTTTAAATCAAATTCCAAAATGCATTTAAAAATCATTAAATCAAGAGTGTAAAAAACTAATAAACATATTAACTTCGAAAAAAAATTAGTAGTCAACCTTAAAATTCTAAATATCTCGATAAGTTATGTAAAGTTTCCTATATATTAACACAAATTATTTATGAGTATCCTAAACAGATCAAATTTAAAACTGGTATTATTTTAGGAAATAAATTCAATCACTCAACGATTGACCAGAATGCTAACTCTGATAGGTCAGGGTATAGCTCAACATGGACTCCACCCAAGAGTTAGGATTTTATTTAGACATGTTTGGAGGACCACTTCCTTTCCGCGGTCCACCTCGCATTTATATATATAATATAATCAGTGCATTACCCAAGCTTCAACTTTTTTCTCCAACTTCAAATTTTTTGCCACGCATTTAACGGAGCACGTCAGTAATTATATTGGCAAATCACAATTGCCTTTTAAATATGCTCAATATATAATTAAAAATATGCAAAAACACGCCCTTGATTTAAATCCAATTAAATGGGAAAGAGCTCGATACCTGTGTCATTATTGAACGCTGGGCTATTAAAAAACCAATAAATCAAAAAGTAGGTTTAGCATTTATGAGTTTTGATTAAGAAAGAGAGAAAAAACTTGGACGAAAAGGATAAGACGAATTGAGAAGAAACATAAATTGAACGTAGAAAGTTCGAAGGAAAGTTTGACGGGCAGAAAACACCAAGAATCTTCTGGCAAGTGATATATTGGTAAGGAGTAATGGGATACATTAAATAAAAATACAGATGAACACATATTAAGGGCACTAAATAGAGCATAAAAGATGCTTGAAATACGAGCCAAGGAAGAGTGCAGTTGTGTTAAAATCAAAGAAATGAATCACGGCTAACCGGAGCGCAGTAAGTTCCGGATTTGTAATTGACTGTCATCTAACTTGGAAATAACTGGATAGATTGGTATATTTTGCTTTAATTACAGCGTATGCCAAATACCTTTCCGCACATCGTAAATGTACCAAGACGTGGAATAGAAATCTTCAAGCAGAGTTTCCAATCTCTGGGACCAAAAACACATTGCTCGTTGCCTAAATGTATAATTAATGCAAGTAATGAATATAGTTATTGTAAAATTGCAATAAATTGGTTATTTTCCATCGATAATGTATCTAATTCGATTAAATAATGTATGGAAGAAGGTAGATTAGTAGCTCTGATCATTCATGTATTTATTTCATAGGGTAATTCTAATTTTTTGTTCAACACTTGCATTAATTATGTAACTGCCATTGAGACTGCCCAACATTGAGACTCCTTTTTCAAATATGTAGTACCCATTACATCCCAAGCATACATAGGTAAAACGAGTTGGTAACCCCAAAGCGAAATTGTAATTCCAATGGGGCACCCATGTTTACATGTTATACTCAACAAAACATTGTAACATTTTGGGGAATAAAAAAAACATTATTTTATTACTTTTACGACGACTTCAGCAGAAAAAGTAAGCCAACTCTATCTATTTATATCGAGTCAACATGAAATTTTCTCTCCTTTGCCTCTTAGCTCCATGATGTATTTCATATGAAAAAGCTATCTCATGTTATAGGGTCACGGTCCCGGCAGTTGAGTTACCTCGGAAAACCGTCAACGCGGTCGACAAGTCCGTCACACTTGACGTCGTCATCTTCTACTTCCTGGTGAGGACCTAACGCCCTCCCTTGGTCGAAATATTTACCAGACTCAAGATAGGGACTTTCGCAGCACACGGATAAATCGTATTATTCCCGTCAATTGCTATTAACGGTATTCCACCAGTTCAGGCGGGTTTACATGGAGAATTTTACTAATCACCTTGACTATCCCCAAATATAAAGTTCCTCTTCATTCCAAAATGCCTTTTCCCTTTACGTCTACCTGTATTAATCCTATAGAATACATCCACCTTTAAATTCAGGTGCCAACATTTATAATGACAAGTAGTAAGAGGAATACATGCATACGCGGCTTTTGACTCTTCGTGTATGTATGTGAAGATAAAATATTTACAACGAGACAATTACTTTGCTAGAATTATATATTTAATGTCATCCATTTCCAGAAGTGTGAAAATGTGGTTATTCTGTTACTAAACTACAAGCAACTAACCGCTCGCATATTAAGCACAGCAACAATTCATCAAAAGGATTAATGGCAACGGGATTTATCAGTAAGAGTAAGACTGTATGGAGCAGTCACCCTTTCTGCCCCCCCCCCCCTCACCCAAATTCAACTTTCCACTAAAATTAACGAAAAAACATGCTCCTTTTAATTTTATCAATAATCCGATCCTCTTCCTCCTTCAACCCGACTTACCTATCATTCTCCCTTAAAATACAATTTGTAACATTCTCTCCTCGCTTAGGACCTCTTTGACTCTAACCTGGTCCCCATGGCATCCTAAAAAAGCAATTTCCTTCCCTTGTCTAACATTTAATTGTGTCTATTTTCTCCGTCTACTCCACCTTGTCCACCCTCCGAAACATCCAGCATCTCGAATGTCATCAGTTTTCTTCACTTCGAACTTCCGCATTGTCCAATTCGCAAATGTTTTCAAATATCTTAGAAATAATTTTTACTAAAAATTATGATGTAGTAACTTATGATTTGGTTTTTGGTTTTCATCTCCATGTGACGATGAGCAAATATTTCGGTAGCCTATTTTGTCGAAACACTAAGTCAAATACTTTAAATAACGTCTAAGTTTCCGTACGGTGCCCTTTTTGGACAGTTACAATCAGTTAATGGAATTAAATTTTTGTGTCCAAAATGACCTGTACCAGCTGTACTGATTTATAGACTGCAGTAAGCAGACTTATAAACTCAATCTATTTCGCCTTCAATCAATTTCCCTAATATCCACCACAATAGGGTAGTTTCCTTCATCAAATAAAACGAAAGGCATTGATTGCGATTCGTTACCCACCATTAGTGTATTCATAATATACAAATTAGTTGGTTTTTTACGATGCCACTCCACGTGACGCCACAGGGACCCAGATGCTATTAGAGTAGTCAGGAGTTTTACATCGTCTGAGATTACCAATTCATGCATGAGGCACAGAGTTCAAGGAAAAATTTCTTAATAATCACCTATTAAAATTGCCTAACGTCGGAAAATTTTCTTCGTTTGATAGGGTATTAATAATCCTTATAAGTCAAGCACTACTCTGCATCGTAGCGGCGTTCATAGCCTCACACCCAGGTGGGCTCACACAGCAGCAGCCAGACCTCACATAGGCTTATCCCAGCATTCATACTTAGCCGTCGCGTTTTCGTGCGTTTGAAAATTTTCACTTCTCATTTAATCGCGAAAAAAAGCTATCGTCATTTAAAAATCTAAAAGTGTGAAATATGTACTCCAGGAGAAATAAACTTTCGATTTAGGCAATAAAAAAATAATAGGAAACCGCCCTGTTGACGGATTTAGCAAGGGGCACGGGGGCACCCCGGGGGTACGTGCCCTCCCTCCCTACCCCCCCCCCCCCGCAGACGCTAAAAAAATAGACAAGATTTTTAATGCGGTTAAAATTACGTTCCTTTTATTATGTGTATTACGGAGCCTCAATCATATAATTTAATATTAATAACTTTCATACCACAATAAAGGGAATATTTTCTACATTCATATTTGTATTTTGTCTTAATCTCAAATATGAGGAGCACTGTCGGGCCGTTGTGCTCCCCCCCCCCAAAAATCCTGGATCCGCCCCAGTCCTACACTCTCACATCGGTAATACATCATGTCGTTCCTCCTCACTTGGAATACCTCCATCTTTCCTAAGCGCCTGGACACTTGGAGCACAATCAAAAGAGCATCGCTTCTTGGAATAAAAAAAATCTCATCTCCCTTTCCTTTATTGCTTTGACGACGTATGGAAATCAACGACCAGGTGTGTGGCGATTCCGAATAAAAAATATCGAAACGCAGACCGTGGAGGAAAAAATGCTGATACCGGTCAATAAGTAGCAGGATGAAGAGAATGTGAGGATATCACCCATACGAAGACAGAGGGAGGAGAGGATATAGTAAAGGAAAAGAGATAGGTCCTAGATCCAGAATAGATGTTTCGTTCGTCAGTGAATCGTTCATAATGAACGAATTATTGTCATGAACCGAATGAAATTTTTATGTTATTCAATGCAAATGGCTCATTCACATTGATCATGGCGATGCAGTGAGTTATGAAGAATTATCGTAGAAAGGGAAATGTAATCATTAGAACGAGATAGAATCAGCTGCCAAATTTAAACGAGGATGTATTCTGTAAGATTAATATAAATATACTGAAAGAGAATAGGCTTTACCGCAGATTGAAGAAGGAGGTTCAAATACGAATTATAATGAAGGACTCACGCAATATTCGGCACTATGCATCACGCAACGAAAGTTGAAAAATAATATAAATAATCATCATTAATGTCAGGAGAATTTTGAACCCTAAATGTCATTGCATAGCTCATTGTATTTAATTGGTTCATTTTTGAACGACTCGAAAGAGTCATTGACAGGAATGAACCAACTTGCACAACTCGGATCATCGAAATGAACCGAAAAGCCAACCTCCAACCTCCAGTGACGTCATAACCACCTCAATCTGTAAATCTAGGGGATTGCATGGATTAGGCATAATTCCATCCCATTAAAGGCAGATATCTGCTGCCACCTTGGTCGCATTTTAATCGGTTTTTTTTTTAATTATCGCGGCGCAGTGATGAGTGCAATGCGATCCGCTTTCTACCTATTTTGCATAATTATGTATATAATTACGAATAATAGCATTGAAAAGTTATGAATTTTGGTATATATCATCATCATGCACATAAGTTTTGGTCAATACCACTAATTATACCTAATTTCCCTATGAAACTCAGATCACTTTGTCCGTCAGCGACGCGAGTGGCGACTTTTGTAAACTCATTTAAATGCGCGGAGGGTGAAAACACATTTAGAGGTCGACTTGAGGATCCTCTTTGTGATATGGTGGTCACTGCATAGCTCATTATGTTCATTTTGAACGAATCGAAAGAAAATGACCTAGTTCTTTACCGGCTGGTGAACTCTTCTGCATCTACATCTACATATTACCCCGTAAGCTGCCTAAAATGCGTGTGGCAGGGGGTGTTAGGACGCCAGTCGGTTACACATAAAAAGTAAATGCGAAGTTAAGATCAGCATTTATTAAAGTCCTGTATGGTTCCGGGGAAAAACGAGTTCCCATATCCATCCGTTCGGCTAAATATATCTCTTAATTTATCGCTTCTGTCTTACCTGGAAATTTAGAGGGGTATAGGTAAATGAACGATCTACGGCCTTTTAACAGTTGAAAGAAAATAAATTCCCCAAGGCCGTACTCTTGAGTTAGGGGTGGCTTGAGTTAGATTTTGCAAATAGTACGGCCTTGGGGAATTTATTTTCTTTCATATAGTGGAGCCCTTATATTATGTACTCCGTGTCGCTCTTAAAGATATATTTTCTCAATTGTTAAAGTAATCTAAGCTGAGCGCGCAGCCTCCAAGTCTCCAGTACCTCCCAGTTTAATTCATTATCCTTCTCGGTTTTTCTACCGGGCTAGTTTTATTATAGGTCGACGTTCGAGGGCTGACGGATATTAAAACAAAGGAGGCGATAGTGATCCGAAAATGGAAGAAAATTTTCAACCGTGACGCAGGCTAAGCTTTAAGTGCCCGGAACCCAGCCCAATGAAAAATCAAGAAGGAAAGGCAAAAAAATAGCGCGAGCTAATCAAAAATAACCTGAAGATTTAGGCGCAAAACTAACCGTTGTATAAGAAGGCGCCATTCTCGAATTGTCATGACTTAAAGTCGATGGCAGATGCAGCCATCGAATCGTCGGCCTACAATAAATTAGCCCGGAGGAAAACCTGTGAAGCCTTCACTAGACTCGAAATAATAATTGACCGAAATGAACCTATCTAACGATTTCATCGTTGGATTATTCTTCCTCATAGGATAATCCTCCAAAATCGTTAGAATAGCAATGGCTTTTGCCTCGTTTCGCTGGTGGTAGACCCCGCCCGCCTTTGTGACGGAGCGGGATTCCTCGTCCCATCCCTTCCTTCTCTATCCCGTCCCAGGTCGTCGGGCTCCTATCGCGGCGGCGCTTCCTTCCTTTCTCCTTCCTGTCCTCCCCTTCTGCGTTGCAGAGGCAAAAAGCTTCGGCTTATAGGTTCTGCCCCAGGAGTGTATCCTTGCGAGCCCGCCCTTGGAGTCTCGTTCCAACTGACCGAAATGAACCAACTCACACGACCCGGATCGCCGAGATGAATCCAAAGACCACTCTCGAGTGACGCAATAACCACCTCAATCTGGACCAAGTTCACATTTTTTTCTCTCCCCCACTAAAGTGAGAGCGGGCTCCTGCAAGGGAGAGTTCGAAATAATATGAAACGGAGACTGGGGGAGGCTTGAGTTAGGGACGGGCAAGTGGAGAAAAAGACAACGGGAAAGAGTCGGGAATACTGGCTACGCACGAGAGAAAAAAGGTGCTACGGAATGGAGAAAAATGTGAGGGATGGTCTGGAGGGGTCGTCAGGGCGACGATTGGCCGGCAGGGGTGGTTTATGGACTAATCTTCTACTTCTCGCACGGGGTATGAAGCCGCTACTCCGATCTCCTTCCAAATCCTAACTGGGTGCTCTCGGGGAGCCAATATGAAGAGAGTGGCCAGGAGGTTTTTCTGGGATAAGGAAGGGGGAAAATGGGGGTAAGGTTAAGCGGCTAAGAAAAAAGACTGAAGCCGTGGCGTTTTGAAAGTACATGGAAGGGTCCCAAGGGTCAGATGGGGCAAAATTGAATTCAGATGCAAATGTAAATTTTTGTTATATATTGTTATCGATTATGTCACGAAACACCTTACGAAAAGGAAATGGTTATTTAAGCCAAAATAATCGTATTAAAGGTTGTAAATGAAGAGGTAGCACTTATTCCACGACGATAAGAAATGATGTAAATAGTTACGTAATTGCAGAGGTGATAATAATATTTTGATACTATTTAGCTCTACCTTTTGCAGTTAATAAATATCTCAAATGACATATTTAATCTCCAAGTATTTGAATTCAACTAATATCAAATGATAAAATATTATGAATAAGATTAATTCTACTAGTTTTACTGCTGCCTCTATTAGGGCAGGATTAAACAAAGCTACAACGTTCGCTATTCTGCACTTTTTATCCAAATATCCATTGAATTCTAATTTGAATTTCATAACTTTCTAAAAAGAGCGTCATGTTTAGATACAATATTCAGAATTAGATTAATTATCCCCATAATTTTACTGTGATATTTATTCGTAAAATATTCCATGAAGCTACAGTGCGCGCTATTCTGGACTTTTTCAACAAATATCAATCGAAATAACTAAGTACAAAATAAACGAACCCCAAGCATCACCTCTAGTTCTACGGAGTACCAATTATATTTTTACTGCAACCTTTATTCGGGAATGACTCATCAGCGTTCACAAGGCTGCACCTTTTCTCCAAAAATCAATTGAAATAACAAAAGAAAAAATTTAACAAACCCATAGCTGGACCTCTCATCCTACGGAAGAATGTTGAACCTTCCATGCATCCATGAGGCAGGTTTTGAGGGTCAGCCGGAAAGAGAAAGAGAGGGAATACAGGTAAGGACAGAGAGAGGAGACTCTAGTGGAGCACGGAGGAGGATTTTTGATGGGAAGTGCGAGGGCTCTGCCGGCCCTCGCCAGAGAGAAGTGTGTGCTTTATGGAGCTGGAAGTCGTGAGGAGTTGGGCACCCGGCTGCTTGAGAAGCGAAGAGGAAAGAGATCCTACTACTCCTCTTGGCCCGGAGGTGGACGACGCAGGCAAGGAGATATTGACGCCTTTTTGTCCGAGAAAAGGGTCAGTGGGGTTTAAGTGAGGGGCGTGGCCCTGAAAGGCACTATAAGCCATTTGGGCACAATCTAGGGATAGCAGCCGCCACCCAGCCTACCCTCGCAATGGTAATCGTCAAGTATAGCCTTCAGAAATCAATCTGAGGAATGCCATCGAGGTGAATAAAGGGAAAGCCCGTCCACATAACACGCACCCATACTGCCAAATCTAATTTCCACATTGATATGTTTTTTTTCGTATTTTTCGCAGGTGCCTCCCCGCACTGCTCTAGGGCGAAATTCTTCCTTACGTTCATTAGTGTCTTGGACTTTAGGTCTTTAAGAATTGAATGCAAAGAGCTTCGGCTAACGTATCGGTATATTTTTATGCCTTCATCAGGGATTTTTTTACTATAAATATGGCCTGAGCATATAATATTTATTGCAAAAACATCTCTGATTAAGGCATAAAAATATACCGAGCTTTGGCCAAAACATTTCGCATTAAATTTAAAGGCCTTCACTACAAGACACATTAGCATTAAAAAAACTTAGACTAAGAGATAGAAAAAAGTACTCATTCTTATTTACTACACCATCGAATCCAACGCATTCAGGAATATCAAATTGATTCGGCATAACAATTAATTTTTTTAGAAGCACCAGTAAAATGAGACAAGAAATGAAGAAATATTTTAAGAAACCAATATCACCCATTTCATTGTATCCGAATGTTTCTTATCAGCTTCTAGGATACCCATAGTTACGTAAATCCATAGACATCTAAATTCTTCTGGGGTCGTGACAACTTGCTTTGAGTACACATTGAAAGAACTGTATTATTAAAGTACTTTCTTAAAGTCTTCAACATTTATTTTATCAACGCACGATTCCACGGGATCAAATCATAGGTGATAGTAAAATCATATGAACGATTATACGATACATTCCATGTATTTTAACAAATAATTCTATACATTACGTAGCACCGTACTGATTTTTTTTTTCATTTTTGTCTTACGGCGTAATTTTATATAATTAAATCGAATAATTTAGAGCTTCATTTAGCTGTATGTGCTCGATTTACGAATAAATGTTACATAAATACGCTTTAAATTGCCTGAAGGGATAAATAACTCATTAACTTTGATGACAATCTGTTTTCATGAAACGAAAAGCTCATCGAAGGAAAAAGTATTCTTCTGCTTTTATTGATCCCATTATATTTTCAGATCAAAGGAAAAAATTATTAACCGGTAAAAATTTAAGTATTTTTTCAGGACCAAGTTATTTAATAAAATGAAATTCGAAACATAATACAATGATTTTTTAAAAATACACTCAGGTCTTTAACAAAAATTTGGCGAAGAGATTGCATGACAACTGTCACTTTAAACATGTACATCACTTAAATACAGGAATAATGTTAATGTTTGGCGAGAATATTAATTATTAGTATTGAGAAGAAAGATCTGAGGTTTGTACTGACTAAATTTATAGTCAATATTTCTTGGAAGTGTGTTGCCTATTTGCTGTGTACAGTAGTCACAACGCAATGTTCCATGTACGACCTGGTACCTGCAAAATGTCTCATTTGAAGGGTGCAGTCCATAGTATTAATTTTCCACACAGTTTTCAAGCAGGAGCCGGACTATACTTGTGGAATCTCAGCCACCGCCAGAATTGGTACTCCGGCCCCCAGGAGGGAATAGCAAAATACTATGAACCGCACCGACACTATCCTCCTTATTAAGTAGTGGATAGCTGTTTTTGAAGTAAAATTTCTACAAACCTAAAAATTTTAAAGGAAAGCGTGGTCACCCGGAGGGCAGAACGTTGAAATTCTGATCGGGGTTATCGGATCGGGGAACAGGGATTTGTACCCAGGGGGCCTGGGTACAAATCCCTGTTCAAATCTAGCTATAGTAAACTCCCCAAAACAAAATTTCTTGGATTGTCAGGTAGCCCAGGGAAAGTGACTAGTCCCTGTATCATGAGAGTGTAAAATGAACAGCTAACCTTTGGGAGAATTGATAGAAAGGAAGCCTCCTCATTTACTAGGTTTGCTGCAAATTAAAACTTGAGGTCCATATTAAAATCATTTGTAAATATAAAAACACTATAATTATAGATTGATATTAGATAGATGCAACAGAATTGGCCTTAAAATTAATATAAATAAAACTAAGTACATGGTAATGTCAGCGGTGCAGAACCGAAGAGAGACCCATGACTTAACAATTGATGGTGAAACCTTACAGGGTGTAAGCAGCTTTACTTACCTTGTAGCATTAATAACTAGTGACAATAAACTCAGGAGGTGCATACGGGAACGAACTGAAGCCGGAAATAGGGCTTTCTATGCCAATTTAAAATTATTTAGGAATAGATTAATAATTAGATCTCTGAAAACGAAACTTTGCATGACATTAGTACGGCCAGTGGCGACATATTGCTCAGAGACCTGGACAATGGCAGCGTCGGATGAAGAAACACTCAGAGCCTTTGAAAGACATATCCTTCGTAGAATATATGGCCCAGTCGACGACCGGGGGATTGGAGGATAAGATATAATGAAGAAATAGAGCAGCTGATCGTTGGAAGGAACATAGTAAAGTTCATCAAGGCACAGAGGATACGATGGATGGGACATGTTGAGAGAATGTCAGAGGATGAGATACCAAACCTGATGGTTAAAGGGAGGCTATTTAAAGGAAGAAGGCAGGGAAGACCCAAGAGCAGATGGATGGACCAAGTACAGTGTGACCTGGGCAAGATGGGAGTGAGAGGTTGGCGGGAGAAAACTGCCAATAGGACTGAATGGGGAGCAGTAGTTCAGCAGGCGAAGGCCCATACTGGGCTGTAGTGCCACGAAGAAGAAAAGAAGAAGATTAGATAGAATATTAAAATATCAACCATAGAGCAAAGTCAGTGGAATATCTTCAGTGGATTTCTTGAATGGAGGAGAGGGATTATAAGTGGCACATCAATAAATGGCATATTTATCCTACCAGTTCCCTTGTAAATTCATTCCACCAAGTCACAAGCTTAGAATCGAATCAATGAGAGGAATTCAATGGAAGATAATCATTCCCAGAAACAAGGTCGTATAGTTGGGTCTGATCTGATGATAGGTGAAGTACGTTACGTGGGCCTTAGCTATACATTCTTTTTTTAACTGCCATATATTTAGAAACTTGGAAAGTTTCAATTTCTACCCATTAAAGCTCTTGAAATATCACGTCTTTGAAGCATATGCACTGTCTGAAGCAATTGGAGTGATATTGAAAGAACCAACATCAAGTCAAAGGGCAGGAGAATAAGTTCTACTCAGAAAAATGAATGATAACTCTCCATTGACATTCTGTCATTGTTTTGACCATGTAAACGTGACTCGGTTTAATGAATGTGCAGAAGATGTGGAACACTAATCATTAATCCATGGGAAAATTAAATTCATAATCCTTCACTCGATAAATCAACTAAAGTTATTTTGCTTTACCGTAGATGTTTCAATATGATCCCAAACACTTTAAATATGGTAAAAGATCGAAAAATTTCCCGGCGAATACTCTTCATCAAATCTTCTCGGGTTCGGCGCCGGGTAAGGCTGTTTAAAGCCAACATTTCGAAAAGAAACTGATTCGATGAAAACTAGCCCTGATGACGACATCAGGGCGGCGTCTGTCTTAGCCTTGATGATGATGGAGTTTCTCATCGAAACGTTGGCCTTAAGCAGCGTTACCCGTTGCCGAACCCAAGGTTTCATTACTTAAAATAGGGACTTTCGTGTTTTAATTCGAAGAAAAATAAGAGAATAACGAGGCTTATCTCACTAATTTCCTTAGAGAAGAAATGCTTGATGGGGAGAAAATTTTCAGGGAGTACATCAAAAGGGAAAAATATTGTTAGATCACTCTACTCCAACCTTAAGGTGCCTTCCTTACCTCCAAATAAAGAGAAGGGTGTCTCCCATAAGATACCCAGGCCTCTCACAAATCACACCCTTCACCTGGTTACCTCCTCATAAACCAGATTTCTCCACTCTCGCCAGGAGAGAGAGAGATAGAAAGAATAAATGGACCAGGGTCCAGGCGGAAGGACTGGAGACAGGGATGAAGGTCCGAAGGGGAAGGAAGTGATGAGGAGGAGAGGAAATAGCCAGAAGAACAGGAGGAGATGAGATGATATCTCCAGGGTAGAAGGTGGAAGAAATATCGGAAGAAGGTTCTGAAGGGATAGAGACGGTAAAACGGCAGAGAGGTAATCGCAGGATAAAAAGCAGTCTCCAAAAGGGAAGTGTATTTTCAAGAGAGGAACGATCGCTTTGTGCAGGAAATGATACACTTTTTCCGAAAGGAAACGTTACCTAGAATCAATGTATTTACCTAACCGGCCGGCTTCCTCCACATTTTTAAAAATGGGTCAATTTTGATGCTTTGATTTCCAAAATATATTCTAAAATATTCATTCACATGATGACTCAAATACTAGATATTATAGAAAGGTGAAAGAAAAATAGGAGAAAATTCAGAAGACGTTTAAATGGAAAAAAGATAATCGCAGGATAAAAAACAGCCTCCAAAAGAGAAATAAATTTCCAAGGAAAGAACGATCTCTTTGACGCGGAAATTATAAAATTTTTCTATAAGAAAACGTTTCTTAAAATCCATATATCCACCTTGTCAGCTGGTTTCCTCCACATATTTAAAAATGGGTCAATTTCGATGTTTTTTCGATGTTTCGATTTAAGTTCCGAAATATCATCTAAAATATTCATTCACTCAAATAAATAAATCACATGATGACTCGAACACTAGATATCCTAGAGAGCTATAAGGTAGAAAAGTGGAAGAAAGATGGAAGGTGCGGAAGACGGTAAATCGGCAGAAAGGTAATCGCAGGATAAGAAACATCCTTAAAAAAAGTGTATTTTCAAGAAAAGAACGATCGCTTTAACAAGGAAATGATAAACTTTCTGCTTAAGAAATCTTTACTTAGAATCCAACCTAGCCGGCTGGCTCACTCCATATATTTAAGTCCTTTTCTTACCGAGCTGACTTTGGTGCAGTACATCTGTGCCCCAGTGCTTGCAATTATTGTGTGTTATTTCTTAACAGCCAACCTTTTGTGCGAGGAATAGGTGTTTGGTATCATTTTAAATAATGTATTTTGCTTTTGTTTTCATTTTTTTAATTTAGAGGCAAGTACCACCTTGTTAAAAAAATGGAAAACTACGATTTTTCAAAAGACGGATGGCATAATATGACGCCAGTAGTAAAAATTGAAGGATTTCACTTGGCGCAATGTCACACTTATAACACGCAAAGCTTTAAAACAGTTCCATATCGATCATTAAAGGTAGTTAGACGTCATCGGCTGAAGTACTGTGATTTACTCGGGCAACCTATTTATTTACGCAAAATAGTCGCCAAAAAAATTAAACAAAAAGAAATATAATTAGAAATTAAATGTGAGTGCTATTTTGAACCTCAGTGCAGTGCAAATGTCAAATATGATTTTTTAAAGGTATTTACAGTAATCAACTTAATTGGTTTCAATACTGATTCCAACCACTGCTGCACAGTTGACGACATTTTTGACCAGATATTCATAATCTAGGTTGTTAGGTGGTATTTATTTATATACGAAAGATATGTAAAACGTATGTAAAATCCGGCAAGCTAAATATATTTGCGTAATACAGGCAAATCGGTGTAGTGGTTTTCAATTTGTCATGTTTGTACCAGAGATTTCCAGCCACCTTGCCAGTTTCATGCAGTTTTTCGCAAATATCTTAATTATTTTATCATGGGCCTATACTTTCCCGTACATAATCAGATTTTTCACAAAATTTTGCTTCTAATGAGTGCCGTCTCAAGAACTTCTTGTGACAAACAGCTTCGCTAGCTCGGAATAACCGTATTTCTCATTCAGAGGGCATGGTAAATTATCCTAATATTACCTTCGAATATCTCTAATACGGCATATCGGAATCCCTTTTTCTTCGGCTCATTAGAAGTGCTTCTTTCAAATAATATGTGACCAACGTTTCGTCAAATTCTTGTTACTTTTACCGAGGCACTCAAACTATCTTTAGCTCCTAAATATCATTTAAAATATTCATTTACATGATTACTCGAGCCCTAATACCCCTCGTTAGAGTTAAGGGAATTATTCATTTCCGCTGAATCGTCTACAATTCTTCAAAAATTTCGTAAATTCAGTTCAGTAAATACTACTTTCAGATAATAAATTCTATCTTTACTATGATCAGGTAAAATACTTTATCAATTCTATTTTTTCCAAACAGAGAAGGTTGTATTAATACTATGATCAGCATTGCTTTCATAATCGATTTTCGAACTTATTCTACATATATCTTCAAAGCATATCTCAATCTCACGCAAAGGATTTTAATTTAATAACTATTTTTCATCGCTGGATTCTGGTAAACTATTCAAAACATTCACCCTTTTAAGTTCTTCTATAGAAGATCAACAAAGTACAAATTACGACCGGTATTTGATGCTAATATTCCAAAGCATACAGGCATGTCACGGGCGTGTGATAAAAATCCCTTCTTTCTTCTTCACTTCAAAAGAATTAAAGGAAAAATATGCCCAAAGGGAACCTAAATTTTTGCTTCATACTATCTGCAAAATATAAACTACTTATTAGTACAATATTCCTTTATGACAGGCATTATTTATTAGTTCTACTGTATGAACTCATTCAGGGTTTAACAAATTGATTGGAAATTGAAAAAGGTCTTTTGAAATACGTAGGAAATAGTAGCGATATTTCAAGTCATTTCCTTTTCAATGAATCACCGTATCTATCTAAATTTATTAACATATATTTTTATCTACGATATTGAATAAGCTACAACTTTGCGCTTGAATATTCGATTACATACATTGCACAATATGTTAAAGTAACCAAAAGTATTATGCGATTTTCAGAATTATTTTTCTATTTTATATGTGATTAGACACAGAATATAATATTTTAAAGTAACTCAAAGTATTTCCGGCGTGAGAGGGTACCAACTACAGCGTCTACCTAAATTTCTTATAGTTTATGTTTAGCGACGACATTGAGTAAGGAACAATTTTGCGATAATATCTTCGATTACATACGTTACATAATATTTTAAAGTAACCTAAAGTTTTTTAACGAATTTTAGTAAAATTTTGCGATGTTATATTTAATTACCCTCAGTATATAATATATATATCCTAAGTAACTAAAAGTAATACAGTATAATATATCTTTAAGTAACCAAAAGTATTTTCGACGTGAGATGGTGCCAACTTCCGCGTAAATCTAAATTTCCCAAAGTTTATGTTCAGACACGACATTAAATAAGCAGCGATTTTGCGATTAAATTTTCGATATAATACAGCATAGAGCATATTCAAGTAACAGAAAGTATTTTCGATTTTTATTATAATTTTTCTATTAAATATTCTATTAGATACAGTACACAATATCTTTAAGAAGCCAAAAGCATTTTGCAATTTTGGAGCACAATTTTTCAATTTGATATTCGATTACATACAGTACATATTATCTTAAAGTAACCCAAAATATTTTAGACGTGAGAGGGTACCAACTTCCCGACCGGGCACTGCTTAGAAAAACTTGGCGAAGACACGAGGAAAAACATGAAGGGAGGCAAGCGAAGCGTAGCAAAAGGGAAAAGCAAACAAATGGAGAGGGAAAGAGATAGTGAGTGAGATGGGAGGGAATGTGATTGAAGAACGCCAGGCCGACGGATCAGCTATCCAAACCCAAATCACAGATCACCAAAAAGCAAAGGTAGCCACGGGCGCCCATGGGCGTCCTATACCTCACCCCAACCTTCGCATTCTCATCTCTATACCCTACAAAACTCACTCTCTTCCTCTTCCCCCATCCAATATTTGACCTTCCAGTTGATACTCTCGCCAAAGAATGGAGCAGACATTTTTCCGGGAAACGGGACACTCGCGAGATTCGAGGTTCGTTAAAAAACACCCCTCGGGGGGGGGGGGGGTAACTCTAGGCCCCCGGAAAAAATTTGGACAGGCACAGTCGGGTGGGGTATTAATCTGCAAGAATCCAATTACACATCTCCCTTCAAAATTGCCATGGCCAATTATTTGAGCACTCACTCAAAGTAAAAGCTCGAAAAAAAGTAGTTCTTTGTCCAACGCGACCAGCCGCACATTATCGAAACTGGGTAACCTCTGAGTAAACATGGTTCATGGGGGTTTGAGCAAAAACTTTTTGTCGGGAAAGCAAGTCATATAGGTAATTCCTATAGACGCTGTCTGCAAGCATCACACTGGATTATATTTGAAGTTGAATATAAAAAAACAGAGAAACTATCAGAAAACCAAACAGAGTACTCACGGCTCCAAAGAGAGAGTGAGTTCAAGCAAAAAATCTTCCGAGAAAGCAAAAAATGCAGATAACTCCAAAAGACGCTTTCTACAACCATCACATTGAACTATGTCTGAAAATTAATTTCATGGTTTAAAGACTAATTTAATGTTATTCAGCATTAGGATTTTGAGATGAAGGTGAGGAGGGAACTGATATAGTGCATTACTCTTCAAGAGGAACTACAGTTGGCAAACCTCAACTATAGCAATTACCACGCTACGTTTCAATCCCATGCCTCAGATTATCTATCTCATTTCTTCAACCACTATATACAAATGCATTAATAATCCTTTCTTCAGACTTTTTCGTGCCGTGAATTATGATGAATTCATAAAAAGAAATCGAAAATGAGATGGGATACATTTTGCCAAGTAAAGACGCCGAAAACCAATATGGGAAGAATTTAATGAGGCTCGTGAATATTGAAGCAATAATTTAAATCTACAATTCGTGAATTAAGTGGGATTAAACTTATCTCACCTAATGATCATTTATAATTTCAGAAATGAAATTTTATTACGGATCTTTAGAAACACAAATACCCATATTAATAAAAATACTGCATAACGCTAAAATTAAGAGTTACGACCAGCTTAAACCTGTTTGTGTGTAAAGTATATGCGCCCACCAATAAAGTACTCCTGCTCTTTCTCACGGTGTCACTCAAACAAAAGTTCTCTCGTAAACAAATGGGTTGGTGCACATTAAATGTACTGTCAGTACGTTATCGTAAGGAAGCATCGAATTGATGACGACAATCAATGACGCGCTTCAGTATGTTATATAAGTCCCCCTTATCATATCATATATCCACTCCATGCCTCAAATCACTAAAGAAATTCATAATATACAAGACAAAAATGTGGGTAGCAAAGATTTTAATCTTTATACCTACCAAACAAATATAAATAACAATTGATAAATTATAAGTAAAAAAAGTAATTTTAATTTTTAAAAATATCATCAAAGTAATTCTGTTAGGTCTTACTCATATAATGCATATTTCCTTTTTCAATCAATACATTCAAGATAAATTGCTGAATTTCACTCTTAGAAACTTGTGGGTCCAGAGAAATATGGATAACAGTTATACAATAATAATAATATTTTAACAATTTTCTGAAGGCTATTCAGGGTCTACAACGGATGAAATTACCGTAAATCCACCACCTTGGAGTCAGCTCTGAGTATGTCATATGCCAATTATACCAAATCTTTTATAGAATACACGCCAGGTCAACTACATGATCAGTTGGAGATAGAAGAGACGAAGAGTTGGATAATGGGAGATAGAATAAGGAATTTTGCGAGGAAGACGTGGTAATCTACATCTACATACTACCCCGCAAGCCGCCTAAAAGGCGCGTGGCAGTGGGTGTTAGGACATCAGCCGTTTTCTCATAAAAAATGAAGCGAAATTACGATTAGCACATATTAAAATTTTTTATGATCCAGGCGAAAAACGAATTCCCATATCTATCCGTTCGGCTAAATACCTCACTTAATTTATCGCTTCTGTCGGACCTGGAAATATAGTGGGGCTCTAATATTATGTTCTTCGCGCCGCTCTTAAAGAAATCTATTTTCAATCGTTCAAGTAATCTTAGATTAGCGCGCAGCCTCCGAGTCTTTAGCGGCTCCCAGCCTAATTCGCTTAAAATCTGGGTAACGCTGTCTGTACGCCCGCAGCAGTTTTTGACGAAACGCGCGGCCTTTCTTAGTATTTTATTCAGTTCACGGATGAAGTCTTTCTGCACCGGATCCCATATGCTTGCTGCATATTCAATTTTCGGTCGGACGAGTGTGAAATAGCACCTTTCTATTACTTTCTCATCCGAAAATCCTCCTACTACACGCTTGACGACTCCTAATGTCTTCAGAGCTACGCCGCAAATATTCCTTATATGTGATCCCCACGAGAAGTTCGAGGATATCGTAACTCCCAAGTCATGGGACGGTATACGAGTGAATTTGTTCTAAACTAAAGGCAAACAAAGTGACTTTTTTGTAACATTTTTCCTGAAGATTATATCCTCACTTGAAAATGGCTGTAATTGCTAAAACAATTTGCAAGACAAACTATAAAGCTTATATTACTTCTGACATAGCTGTAACCAGCGCCGGATCATAAAATCTATATTTAAAGCATTGAAAGGGAAAATAATAATAGAAGACAATACATGAAGCCGCGTAAGGTAATTGCGCTGGTATTCATGAAACTCAATTTAATGACCAACAATTTTTCCCATTATAAAGTAGCATATAACTGTTACCATGACATAATAAACAAATGAATACCCTAATAAATGCCACTCGCATAATTTAAGTTTCAAATCCCCATGTCCCAAATTTTAATCACAATTAAATCACAAATGACCATCTTCACTTTTTACACAAATTTTAAGAAATGAAAAATTTTAATAATTTTTTCCCCAAAAAAATCCACTCATGACATTTTGATTTATGGTCTATACATGGTCAAAAATACTTGACATATTTTCAATAGCATGGAAATATATGTTTTAAATTTAAGGAAAATAAGAGATTTATGTGTTATCTCACTCACCCATAAAGGAAAAAATATAAAAGAATAGATTTGAATAAAATACATTTTGCAGGTAGTATCGAAAACGAAAAAGATGGCTGGATCACTAAGATTCAACCTCCAGATGCCTACCTTATATCCCCAGAAGGAGGAGGGTGTATCCCATAAGATAGGAGCAATGAAAATGTAGATATGGATGATATTCAAATATTTATTTTGAAATGCGTCATCTTTTTTTTTTAAGCGGATTAACCCCTCGCTCGTGTACATATAACAAGCAGGACGGAACGGTGATATTCATCGCAACGCGAAGCAAGAATATTCACTAGAATGGAGTTTTTAAGTTGCCCTTAAGGAGGGCAATGGTGTCGTTTGGACCTTACTGCGGCCGTGTTCTTCCCTCATTAATGTCGCGACTTCCCCAAATGGAGCTCCCTCTACAATCTCCTTAAAACTCTTGAACAATTCTCGTAAGATACAATCTCTTCAAAGAAACATAATCGTGCACACTACCGGTCGTGACTTTTTAATTCCAACTGCGCCGTGCTGTTGAACTAATTTCATCCTCAAATATACCTTATCTATTATATCCACAGTTTCGGTAACCATCATCAAACACTATTTAATGTAACCCTAGATGTTAATCAATTCAATTCGTAAGTTTTGTAAAATGTAGATGACTTTTCTGCTTTATTGCAGGCAGTGGCACCTTAAGCCACTTTACCTCGATGGGAATTTTAATCCCTCACTGAAATTCGTACATTAGCTTCAAGCAATTGCAAACGCCTTCGGTCACCACCTATGCATCTTAGTCTGAATACGTTCGCTCTGTGAAAACTGCTAATACATAAGTTCACGAATAAATGTTAGGATAGTTTTACAATGAATTCTATCTGAGAATTTCCTGATTAGATTATTCTTTCAATTGTTCCAATAACGATTTTCACTCCTGTCAAAATATATATTAACGGCTTAAATTATTAAAATGGTAATCGTTCATTTTCCATTTCATCACAGATGTTGCTAGCTTGGCCAACTGGTGGCACATGATAAACAATTTAAATGTTAGAAAACCCTAAATACCGCTTAATAACTATCGAATAAAGTTTTATAACGTGACCACTCATGTACGTAACGGAGTATTTAAATGACGCACAATTAAAAACGAAATACCTACTGTAAATATGAAATGCAAACATCTGGGGTACATTTGGCCAAAACTTAACTAAAATAAGCATAACAAAAGACGCAAATATTCTATTCAATACGTTGATTAAAAATAATTTAGCATATCCAATATATTACAGAATATATCATTCATTATTTCAATCAATTTTTTATACCATATAGTAGGTAATCAATTGAGGAATATACTTATATTCAAGTATATGGATATATTCTGGAATTATTTAGAAAAAATATAATTAATAAATTTAAGTATTAACAAATAAAAGTGGGAGAACATGATTATAATTTTTAAGTATTCCATTTCCTCCCAAGGATTCCCTATTAGCGTTGAAATAAAAATAAGTACTATAAATTTCACTATTCGGATATTTTAGCAATGTATTCCCCACGAACGTTTGAGAAGAGGATTATCCAGTGGGCTACAAGAATTCCTGTTACCTAAACTATAAGGGGTGTTAGCCGAAACTTGTATTCCAGGGATACAAGCGACCAGTTCCGAAAGTTTTCAATGCCATTCCTCGCGAGTGCGAATGTTTGAAACACTTGTAAATCACTACTTATTCGTTTTTCAAAATATTTTCAATTTGGTTAGCAGTTTTAAATTTAACACAGATAAACTCAATTGAGCATGACGGGCAATCTCTACTATCACCTCGTTGTTGGCCTCGTAATTCGAAAGGCAGTAGATAACATTCTATTACCAATCATTAACCACATTAACACTAATAACCTTCAAGGATATGAGAAAATAGGGACAATTATACATGAATAACGTTATCCAAATAACGTCTTCTCTTGAAAGTAACATATTAATGGATAATTAGAATTATAAACGCCACTAGTTGCATTGTTTGTTGTTTTAATATAGGACTAGCAAATTTCTCTAATGCATGCAACAGGTAAGGTGTTCAAAAATAACCACTTGCCGATTGGGCCACCTCATTCCGTCGAAAAGCCGACAAAAATTTACCCAAATTCAGAAGTCTGTCTTTGAAACATTAAAACTGCCATTTAAAATATGAACTTGAAACCAAAAATAAAACCAGGAATAATGTACCACAAAGATATTACTCTCTTAGGCTCAGTAAAAGGTACGTTGATTAGCTGACAGAACGCAGGCTTGCACTTACGAGTTCTAAAATACTTGCACTTACGAGTTAATAATTGCACTTACGAGTTCTAAAATAAGGTCAGCAATCATTACGCAAAAGACTTACGCACCCGCCAAATACAGCGAGATAACATTCACGCACCGATCACCCTAAGTAGCCGTAGTTAACTTCAAGCAGGTTATATACAGAATAAACTAGTAAAAAAAATAGTAACGTAAGAATATTTACCATTACTTGAAGGGGCTATAAAGCGAGATGAGTTGCTGTATACACCGTCCTACTCCTACATCCGAAGTACTCCGACACTTAAAATGACAAGGGTGAATCACAAAGAGTGTGCTCGGTAGAATAAACCAACAGCAATCACATTATAATAGCACGCAGGAATGCATGAAAAGATCGACGAGGAAGTCCACACACGATCATGCACACAGCTCTCTTAAAACACACCAACTGAACCTCCTTATACTCTCACTCCCGAGCGACCGTGACTCAAACTCATAATATCCGCTAAAAACATTTGCTTACTCGTGGCGTCCTGTCAGCCACTTCCGGCCAAATACCTCCATTAGACTTTTACCCATCTTTCAACTACCGGCCCGAATGCAACGTGATTCGAGGTGAGAGTATATATTCGATCGATTACTAAGCGAGGCTTCCGGCGTTCGTCAAATGCCTCATTCACATTACGATTGTTCCAGCGATTGTTGGAACTATCGTGCATTCACACGACGATTGTTAAAAATTGTGCTGCTCTCTAGTGCTGACATCTAAAGTGAACGGGAAATTGACGGTTAGCAAAGCTGTTGAGGTATGCAGGGACAAGATATTACTGTGTTCAACATGTATCTACCGAATAATTTTTTATTCTTATATTCCCAGACTCTTCCTTCCTAGGACAAATCCATGAAAAACATAGAGCTTCACGAGCTTTTCGTCTTTCTCTTGTCGCTTCCGTTTCCTGTCTCCCAGCGCCTAACCATCGTAAAGTTGCGACGTTCGGAACTACGTCAACTATGGTCAGGACATGCATTCACACGGCTAGTTCGGCCAACTATCGTTAGGACGATCTCTCGGGCAATCGTAATGTGAACGAGGCAAAATGGACACGCGCTTTCATATGTTTTCATTGTCAGCCGGAAACAAAGCTCCGTAAAATCTTACCGCAAAAGGTGACTACACAGAGAAGTTCCCAATTGAATGGATAAGAGAAGCTAAGGGGTTCAGGCGATTTTTTTCTGGACAGAGTTAGGTACAGAAATGCATTAAAGAAGACAAAGGAGTTCGGCTAAGTATTCAGTTGTGTATTTGATTTACCACTCGACAGCACAGAAGAAAGACTCACTCGTATCTCTTGGCCAACAAGTATTTATATGTTTCTTTTATCAATTTCTGTACCATAGTCTGTAAGAAAAAAATCATTTGCACCCCAGGGCTTCTCAACTCCTCAATTGGTATTGCTATTGCTGGATTTATTCAGTCACTTTTTACACACAACATTTTAATTTCAATTATTTAACAAATTAGGGGTTACTTTTCGAAAAGTAAGGCTGAAAAAATGTCCCCAGCAATACATCTTATAAGATCACTTCATTAAAGTAAAAATAAAAAAACATAAATGTTTGCCAAAATATCAGTCACTGAGCATTTTCTCTAAAAAATCGGTGAGCCCGGAATTTGTTAAGACGTATTTCGATCGGCTTTCTAATATATTTTTGGCATGTCGATGAGTTCAGAGTGGTCAATTTAACCCCAATTATTGTAATAGAGTACCAAGGCGCTGCATGAAAGAAATGGCTTAAGAATGTACACACAATCGCACGGGTGTAATACCATGTTATACACCAAGGATAAAGTTCGTCCAGCAAAAATATTTGGCTTAGTTGGGATTCCGGCTAAGTTTCTTGTCGGACTGCATCTCGTATTGCATGGTATTTGGAGAAGGCTACAGAATGATCGCAGGCTTTCCCGGCGTAAAGAATTGTGGAAAGTTACTCGGGATTTCCACCGGGTCAGTTTCTCCAAGTCCATCTCAGCCGACGCACAGTGGGCGGAAATCGGAAAAAGCCGGACAAAATTACAAAATGGCTTTTTTTGAGTTATAAACTTGAAACTTTGCATTTATACTAAAAATTATTGAAATTTATGGATATATACTTCATTTGACATAGATCCCACCCGTTACTGAGATACAGAGGCTCAAACGTGAACAAATTTCCATAAAAACGCCCGTCTCCAATTTTCTCGGAAAATCTTCCAAAGTAAGTAGATGGTGAACTTATGGGTGGATTCTTGCAGAATAAAAAACCACATAATCTGTTGGCATATGGTTTTGTCTTTAATTTTCCGTAATGTTAAAGAATATCATCGATAAATTCTTACCGTGCAGTTACAAAATGGCGGACACTGTTTTTCGACAAAGTTTTACATTTAGGTAGAGTTTCAAATGAGTTTTCGGCAAAGTCACGCGGAGTAACTTATATAAGAGCATTCTTTGAAGATTTCTTGAGGTGTTTATGCAGTTATCTTTGAAATAAGTTTGCGTCGCCGGAAATTACATCGATTTTTCGATCGCGCGGCAGGGTTCGTCTCCGCGCGTCGGGAGTTGGATTAGCCGCGACGCGGTAAGGTTATTGAAGCTTTATGGGTTTTAACGCTCAGCATTCACCGTTTTTATGTTTTTCTTCAAGACACCGATTCTCAAATGGTCTATGGTGAAGACGTTGGAGGTTTTTCAGCCGAGGTAAGTGTACGTTTCATTGAAGTTCATTTCGTTTTCTTTCGATACGATCGAAGACCATGCTTCTATTAAAAGCGTTCAAATCTCGAAAAAGTGAGTTGTTTTCCTGGGACTCATACAAAAAGAAATGAAAAAATAAGAATCAACGCGGAATGAACCCGGAAACCTATCATCATTCAATGCGACTTCTTGAGATGCTCTCCGCAATCCACCGAAGCAGTGATAGGTATATTATAAAAGTTTGCGCATATTTTACACATCCAATTTATTTTACAACTTATTAATAGATATTATGAGAGAAAACCCGAACGAAAATTGTTTAAGGCAGTTTCAAGCATGTTGCCGAATGGGAATACACCACAAAATGTTGCTATGTACCTACTATTATTTGCTTGAGAAATGAATATACACTTGACCAAAAACTAAGTTTAACAATGTAATACACATCAATCTTATGAATAAATGAGCATTTGTCACTGGAGAGCGAATGTAGGGAAAAACAGCGATTAAATACTCCATACTCACAACAGAGGTGATGAAAATGACCAGTTTTGAAAAGGTACGATATAATTAACCAATGTCTGTACAAGTCAAGCAATTCACTTTTAAAAATACGTCCATACTTTATTTACATAACAAAAGCTATAAAAGTAATCACAGAGGCTGTTGCGTATTACAAGGAATAAAGGCTCGTCAGCTCCTTTAAGAAAATATTTAATCTCACAAACAATATAAGCGAAGCGGACGAGATGTCGCGGAGAACAAAAAAGAGAGAGAAGTGTCCTTGCTGCTCTACAGTTCAGGAGAGAGAGGGAGAGAACGAGCGAACAAGCGCTCACAGCATTTACAGGAGGTGCGCGGACAAGTTGCGCCGTAGTGCTACCCTAGCGGCGAGAGCAGGGACTACAAAGTACGGAAGGGCGCACATTTGAATACCAAAAAAATCTGTAACAGAGACGAAGTATAATTTTCATGAATTTTTAAAAATCTGTCTCCAAATGGGATCTTAGGACATTAAACGGTTAATACGTATAGATAATATTTCAAACCGTGGGAAGGCAAGGCTGGAGGGGTTAAAGGCCCCTCCGGGGTCGGGGCCCTCCCTCGAGTCCCGTCACCGCTTTCCGAGCCCCTTCCACCAGATCATCCCAACCCCATCCCTCCACTAAAAACTATCCTCACAGCCCGGAGATCCTTCTAACCACCTTGCGTCATCAAACTCCATCCGAACGGAATCAAGGGGCTTTCTGATGACCTTGCCTTCTTCTTCTTCTCCCACTCCCCTGGGAACTCCGCTCCACTCCATAAGAGAGAGAGAGAGAGGGGGGGGGGAATGAACTGTGGACCCCAGATGGAGATAGAGAACATGGATGGATAGGGGTCGTGAAAAACGGGGTAGGGAGCAGAGAGACTTGGTTTGATCATTAAGAAGTCCCTTTTGCCCGTCGCTGCCTGATTATATCCTTCCCAAACCCCGCCGTTTACCCACCCAACCCACTGAGACGCGGAGAATCTGGACGTTGATCGAATATATACCTCTCAAGAAGGCTCCGCAGAGGAACATGGGATTCATCTGCCAACCACCCACGCTCTCCCTCATTTCTCCGCCCCGTCTTATTCCCGCAACTCCTCTGCCTTTCCCCCGGAAGACCCGCGAGTGTCTTCGAAGCAAATGCAAATCGTTTAAAACGATATCATGTATGCATATATATTCAGTTACGTAAATTGGATAACAATATAGTTAACCTATTATAACCCACTGTTGCTTCTAAGTAACATCAAAAATGTATACATTTTCAGCTCTATTTAGTAAAGTTTTATACTGCGTGCTCTTTTGTAGTGTAAGGTTTAATGGTGAAAAATATAGCCCTCACAATAATTATGATTGAGTAGAGATTTTTTGCATTTTAAAAGGACAAAACCTTGACATTTAATGTCTCCCAGAAGAAGCTCAGGGTTAGAAAGGGTTAAAAGTCATAAAAATAGGTATAAGTCATTATCTTGCGCATTGTAATCAGAGAAGCGGGTTCGACTAGGATGAAAATTGCCACAAACACTCTTCCGAATTGGCACAAATGAATCATTTATGTAAAGAACAGGAATTGGAGATATTAAGGTCAAGAGAGAATAAGTCAACATTCTATGCTTCGCGGATAATATCACGAGCTCAGTCAGAGACGAGGAGGACCTACACAGTTCACTGAACACAATTGAGTAAGTGTTTCAATAAAAAGGCAAGAAAAATAAGTCAAGCGTAGGTAAGCGGATGAGAGCACGGTAATTTCAAAGAAAATATATTGGAATGAGAAGAATTATTTCCAATGCAGCATATTTAATGGGATAAAAGAATGACGGCACTATGATGCGGAGAATCTGGACGTAGATCGAATGGATATATACCTCTCAAGAAGACTCCGTGGAGGAACATGAGATTCATCTTCCAACCACCCACCTTTTCCTCATTTCTCCACCTCTTCTTCTTCCCACAACTCCGCCGCCTTCCTCCTAAAAGGCCCACGAGTGGCTTCAAAGTGAACGCGAAGTGTTTAAAACGATATCTACGCTAGTAACCTATTTGCTTTTTGAAGACGAGAGAGTGAGTGTCTTCCTCTCCTTTGCCGGGAGTACCTCCTTCTCAACCGACCTATTTTGGAAACTCATTAATAGCGCAAAACTTATGCTATCCTAGCAGTGAAGATTTCTTGGGTCCTGCACCGGGTAAGGTCCTCCATATCTCCTTCCAATTTTTCAGCAAGCTACTTGCCCACCATCTTCAGGGATCCAATGCCTCAATCCTTGAAGACGATTGCTTGTCGGAACGTTGGAAGGAGACATCTTACCCGGTGCAATAGCTGAGAAATCTTCACTGCTGTTGTTCGTCGGGAAATAACTAGACAATGCATTATGCTTTGAAATATACAAGATGAGCTGAGTAAACTCTAAAGAATCTGTTTTTTTGTCATGCGAATGACTTGAATGAATTCTTCTCTGGTTTTCAACAGGGTTTGGGTCAGCATATCCCACACAGAAAATAAACATCTATTAGATATCTAATATACATCTACCGATAGATAAATAGTTATCGAATAGACAACTATCGTAGATATCTATTAGATGTATTATTGCCAAAACAGCAGCATGTCTAATAGACATCTACGGTAGAATTATATTAGATAACTACTTATCTATGTTTTATACTTATCTATATCTATAAAAAATTCTCATGCCTATGCTTGCTAAAATTAACATTAGTGAAAAATTTGTCGCCGTATGATCAAAATGAAAACTACAATTTATACGTATATGTATATATGCCATGAGAAACTATCGAACCCGGGTCCCCATGTGAGAGCCTATATATAATTTTCCTTTACCCAGCAATGAGCGTCATTCGGCAGAAAACGCCAGAGTAGGCATTGCTTGAAACTATATTATTTCTCTCCAATGATTCACAACAATTCTACATTATCCTACTCCCTACATTGCGCTGAAGACTGCGATAATTCAGTAGGTTCACTATCTTAGCATATAGCATCGCTATAAACCTTCACGATTTTTTTTTCATTACGTAACCTTGAATATGATGCACTTTAAATGCCAGCGTGTCTCAAGGTGACATCATGGTGTCTTTTTACCGTAGACATAAATGAATAATAGAATGAATCTTAGGTTTTCCCCAGTTTTACAGCATAATTCATGCAGTTTTGACCCAGGAAATAGATGCATCACGTAACACATATTTTGATCAAAGTCGACATAGACGAGCATGCATCATGAGAAGCTTCGAATAGTTCTAAAGCAATTTTTTTATATACCTTTTTATTCCTAAATAAAGTAATGCATGCAGTTTACATTCGAAGAAAACAGCCCAATATTTGCAGCTACAGCGAGATATCATATTTTGCGGACACGAAACTTCAAGAGTGAGTGTTATAAAATTAAAGAAAAATATTAATTTTAAGTCTACTATCCCTCAAATTCAACGGCTAAAATCAACCAATCCTTGTTATGACCACGAATATGAAACAAATTTACCCTTACTTGAAAATTAAACGAAAACTAAACGAGTTTGTGGAACTTACTTAAAAATTAAACGAGTTTGTGGAACTTACTAAAATGTTTGAATGATTAGCTTAAACTTTGTTTTTCCGCAGAATATTTTATGAAATCACGGCCATGATTTCGACGATTAACGTCATCTTCTGGTGAGAAATACATTTGTGCACCATCTTAAATAGCCAACCGTAGTATTTAACATGGTGCACCAATGTATTTCTCATCAGAAGATGACGTTAACTAGACTGAGATAACTTAAATACTAGAGGGCACTATTTAAGATAGTGCAACAATTCATTCCTCGCCAAAATAAGACGTGAAAATCATGGTCGTTTTGATCAAAAAAGTTTGTGGAAAAACAAAGTTTAAGTTATTAATTCAAAATGTACTGAAACTTTTAAGCGCGTGTCCAACGTTGAGTATTAAAATGGGAAATCGTGCTGGTCCTCAGCCTGAGGACCACAGAGGCGGATCTATGCTAAGTGGGATATAGCCCCCCATTGCGGATCCAATTTACACTAGATAGAATAGTATTTTTTTCGGATCCCCATCACTACTGGTTGGTTAATCCCCATTTAGCCTCCCCCTTGTCCATATTCTGGATCCGCCACCGACTTTGTGATAATCGACTTATATACATTTATCAGTAAATAATTACACAACGAAAGTTTGTATTTTCGGAATTTGAATATCATATCCAATTTATACTAGATATAATTGTAACTTTTTTTCGGACCCCCACTTAACCCCCCTTTGTCCCTATTCGGATGAGAAAGTAAAAGTAAGGTGCTATTTCGCTCTCATCCGACCGCACCTTGAATATGCAGCGAGCGTATGGGATCCGGTGCAGATAGACTTAATCCACGAACTGAATAAAATACAAAGGAAGGCTGCGCGTTTCGTCAAAAACTGCTACGGGCGTACCGACAGTGTTACCCAGATGTTACCCACCGAACATGGAGGCTGCGCGCTTGGCTTAGATTGCTTGAACAATTGAGAATGGATATCTTTATGAGCGACACAGAGAACATAATATTAGAGCCACACATTATTTCCAGGTCCGATAGAAGCGATAAATTAAGAGAGATCCTTTACGGATGGATATGGGAATTCGTTTTTCCCCCGAACCATAAAGGACTTTAATAAGCGCTAGTCCCAACCTCGTTAGAGCACTTCATTTTTTTTTAGCTGTAAACGGCTGGTGTCCTAACACCCCCTACCACACGTCTTTTAGGCGGCTTGCGGGGTATTGTGCAGATATAGATGTATATGTAGATGTATTCTGGATCCACCACTGCTCTCAGGTAGGCTTTTCGCCGAAGTGGTGAGTCGCCTTAACTCTACCCATCCCCACTCGCCCACTCTATCTCTCCCTCTCAAACTCCCACTCCGAATTAATCGCTAAGCGAGACGCAATCAGCGAAGGGTTCTGAAACGAAGCAAACGGGAAATAATTGATTCTCGCTTGTAATGGCCTCGCGCTTGTGAGGGAAGGAGAAAGGGATAGTTCGCATTGCCCCTCGGTCGCTTCCCGAGGACGAGTGGGTGAGTAGGTATCACTTTGTGTCCCGTTCCTTGAGGATGTTAAAGGAGGAGCGAAGTTTTCGGAGACTTGGGAAACCTAGGGAAGGAAATCTCTCAGTGGGCTGGATGGATAAGGTCTATTGAGGCGCTTTCATGATTACTTGAGACAATTCTTGAAGCTCTCTTCCAGTCGCGACACAAAGAATGTTCGTTGATAAAAATCAGCATTTCCTGGTTATTTGTCGCTACTCGATACTAGGAGCCCCTAAGTTCATAAGTAATAAGCAAATACGTAATGACATCAAATTTACCCCGATTTTGCAAATATTAAAAACAGCTCTGACGAATATCCAATATTCTTTTAAGAAAACAAATAATAAACTTTTAGAGAATCTTTGGGACTATGCAATTTCTCAAAAATCTACCCATAGAACCCCTAAATGTGCCCTCAACCCATCCCATATTCCTTTCCCTTCCTAACCCCTGCAATGCCTTGACAGATATCTTCACTCCATGAGCTCACCATAGTCTATGAGACAACCCCGTTCCTGATTCGCCGAGAAGACAGCTGGCTGAAAACTCCGCTTGGCTATTAGTCGCTACGCGGTGTATAACACCAGAATGACCAAACCCGAATTTTTGACGGGCAACCTCTACTTTGAAAGATCTTAGATTCTACCGACGCGTATCAAGCGCAGAACAGTTTCTTGGGTTCTCAACTGGGTAATTTGCGCCATATCTCCCGACGTTTTGGAAAGCGACTTGTCTTTTATGATTAGAATATCAACGATAAAAACACAAATGGTAATTTCCACACCATTTAATGTAAACACTTAACGACCGACCAACCATGGTTTCGACACTTTGTATCATTTTCAAGGTCTTTAGGTCTTTCAAGGTCAAGGCTCCTCAGGGGATCTTCCGAAGTTTAGCGGCAACGAAAAAGAACATATGAATAAATGGTATTTCCAATAAGGCTGTAATTCATGGCGCGTAAATTTCGATGTCGCTTTTTTGGAAAAGAATATACTTAAACAGTTACTTTGAAACTAATTTTATGCTATATCGTCGAAAACCATTACTTCACATAATCATTCGCGCACTACTTATGCTAGCGAAGGAATAAAATGTATGCACTACGTCGCGGAGAAATATTGCCGCAAAATCAGAAGAGTATTCCATCAGTGACAACAAGTTTGTATGCATTAATAAAGATTGCGGAAACTGCTTTTCAAGACCGGATTCTTGTTCAAGAACACCTGCAATATTAGAGCTTGAGTCAGTCTTCCATTCGTCCAAACACGAAAGAGTTGCAATGAGATACATTCCGACATGTTACATGCACAAGAAACCAATAAGATCCCCTGAGGATGAGAGGCAAGTCGCTTTTCAAGCGTCGGGAGACATGGAAAAAGTTACCCAATGGAGAACCCTAGAAACCTTCCTGAGCCTCTACTTTCTTAACCATAACGCCTAAAATATTTTTTGTCTTCTAAATTTTTATTCTGACTTTTATTTATTCTTTGCTATGTATTGTGTTGAAATATAATTTAATTTTTTGACTCATAAATGGTACTACATGTCTACCATAAATGGCCAACAGCCGTCAAAATGACGGGTTAGGCGTTTTTATTTTATTTATAATGGTAAATCGTGTTCAATTCAGGAAATCACTGCACTATATTATGTTTGGCCATTTTGATGTTTTACTTAGCATATTTATGCATTTAAAATTCCTTGTTAAATGTTAAATGGAAATAAGCAGCATTTTTGCCATACCGAGTGGCTTGCGTTAGGGCACGGAAAGTACGAGCGACGTGATCGATGTTCATTTTGAGATTTTTTTGTAAAATGATTTTAAAAAAATTGGTATGCATTGTGTTGAAATATAATTTAATTTTTTTCACGTAGACATGGGGTTCCACCACCTGTCTACTATAATCGACCAACAGCCGTCAAAATGACGGGTTAAGCATTATTGATAAACAAAATAAAAGCTTATTTAAAATGAAGCTATCACTTGCTTTTAACATAAACGAGGAAACATTTAAAATAATCATTAGCCGTTAAAATGACGAGTAATGGTCCTTCTGGTGGTTAAGAGCAACACAAATGACAGGAATTAAACGGAAAAACAAAATTTAAGAATGGAATTTGATGGTTTTAGGGATAATTTATGCATTTATCAGCCTGTTTTCCTGGCCTATTTATTCTCTGTCCAATTAAGACTTGAAATTCATGTTTAAAGATTTCTAATCAAATAAAAATAACTATTACGGGATTTAGTCCCTTCAGATGATTAAATTAAAAAGTAGAACTTGTGCTTTCACATTATATTAATTTATATTATATTTAACATTATATTAATGTGAAAGCACAAAGTTCTTCTTTTTAATTTAATTATGAATCGCTTTCACCAAGTTACGCCTCAAACAATCAACTCTTCAGATGATTTATTGACGGGAAGACAGTAACATAATCACATTCATTTATGGAATAAATATTTATGTTCATTAATCTGTAATTAATTTCATAAGTTTTTCCCCATGGATTTGGGATGTAATATCAGATATTTTAGCGTATTTTAATCATATTTTACCCACATTTTTTAATCATATTTTACTCACACATATTTTACCTTCAATATTTTAGACTTTTTAGATTACAATTGGCCCATTGATGAGATATTTTGATTTTACTTAGTTAAAAGAAATTAAAACGCGATATCTTTGAAAATCCACATCAAAATTGTATGTTTGTTATAATTTTAATTTAAGAGGGTTTGACGGATGGAAATTATAAAAATTTAATGCAATAGTTTGCCTGGCAAAATACCGGGATAAAACGATACTGAAAGAGTTTTCTTGGTTTTTCCATAAATCAATAATGCCTTCCACACATCTTAACTAATTTTTACTTAACAAAATGGGAAGAACGGATCGATTGTAGCCCTCATCACATATAATTAATAAACTTACGAATTACAATAAAAATTTTGGGCTTTATGTTTCCACAATTGGAGTTATTCTAGCAGTTGTTCATAAATGCATAATGCAAGTGTATGGAATTTAAAATTAGAAAAGAAATTGATTAAAAATTGATACATTAATGGTGTGACAACCTGGCAACTAATAGATAATGCCTGACATTAAAATCATTGATTCGCGAGCAATAATAAATCTTCCTACGGAAAGCCAAAGGTCCGTGGTTCGATTCCCGGTCCAGGGGAATTTTTTCTCATGGCAATTCTTGTATGAATAAACATATTCCATCGAAGGGAAGGCGAGGTTTTCCCCGGCTTAAACTCGTGCCGTCGAGGAGTTACTGGAATGGCACCCACGGTGAAATAAAACGGATAACGCGTGGGAACGGTGAGCAAACAATTACATCGTAAAGAACGTTCCCGGAAATTCTGATAATAGGGAGGAGGTTCGACGATATCCTGAGGGGAATGCAACGAATTGATGACGCTCCAATTGGAATATCCGGGCATAATCAGCTTCTGAGCGTGGTGGACAGCGGGCAGTCCAAATTATTAAAATCCAATAACACCCTATGGGAGCAATGGTTCTTAATTTGCTGGGCATATTACGTCGCTACATGACCCTCTCCCCAAAAAAGCATGTTTGGATGAATATTCAAGTGAAACGCCTCAGTATTCGTAAATTTCCTCGGAAATTCATGAAAATTTAATCGTGGTAATAATAAGTAAATAGCCCTCATATATTTTTGTATTTAAAATCTTTGATCGAGTAGAAAATAGAAGTTTTGGAAGAAAAAGAACGGTATCGAAAAGTGACCACGACTGGCTATCAAAACTGAGATTTATTTATTTATTTAAAAGTTGAATGAGAAATTTTTAGAGTTTCAGCCATACATTCCACGCGTAAACAGATATTTAATACAATGGAGCTACTTATCGTATATTGACACGAGAGAACATTGGGCAGCTTTAGTATGGATTAGGTTAGGTTTGGGCCTAGATTGCTTGAGCTATTTGGAAAAGATATATTTCAAATTAACTGCGCCATTCTTCCAGGTCTGACGGAAACGATAAAATGACAGAGATATATTGCCAAAAGGATATATTTTAAATTTCGTTTTCTCCCGAATAGTAAATAACAACGATTTGTGATAAAACTGAGACAGACAAATCTCTCGCAGCATGTAATTCATTTGTTTTGTCACTGGCTTGCTTGTGTCCAAACACCTCACGCCAGGCGGCTTGCGGGGTAGTATTTGACTGCACATGGATACATAAAATACTGATGATGCAGTTGATTCCAACATTAATTCGGATTACTTAGATCACTCCGTTTATATTTCCACCTGAGGAGCCCATTCATGACATAGTTCTGAAATAGTTGTTTCGAGTTTCTCATTCGTAGAGCAACGCGTGTAACGTTTGTGGTTCAGGACAAAATCGTAACACTCCCCATGGAAAATTTTAAGTTTAAGGACGAACATGATTCCCTAGAATTTACTCTGGATACGAGTATAAGGGAAATAGCCTTGATGATATATAGAGGTGGATGATTGTCTTATTAAGTTTTCATTTTTTAAATAAACACATCCGATTTACGAATGTTAGATATTATTTCATATCATTCATAGCAGTCTTCTTCTGTGCATGAATAATAAGGAAATAGACACTCTTCTCGTCTCTTTGAAAACTGCCTTGATACTCATTCCAAAATTTGATGATACAGCAAAAATAATTAAGGACTACATAGAGCATAAAATAGTTATTTTTAATCTGCATTGGCATTCCGCTGCTGCAGTCACAACAAATATTCATATTTATACCGTAGGCAATCATTTCCATCGTTCGCTGAATTCATTGGGACATTAAAAATCATTACTTTTTCTTGCTTCAGATGGCATGGAATACAGTTATTTTTACCAATGCCTCCATATTAAATTTTTTCTGATCTATGAAAATTCTAAGGGGATTACAGGTAATTTTCATTTCATAGCAGGAAAGGGAGAAAAGTTATTTTTAAATTCTTATTATTCATCAGTCTTTATTCAATGCCTTCAGTCTACCATAAAATATTGTATACGAGCTTCGCGAATGATTCTCTTAAACATGTAATTTTATAAGGTAAAATGACACAAGATAGGAAAATTATTTCCAACCTTCTGGCAAAAAAAACAGTGATAGTAATTTTTTCTGGTGTTTGAACTGTGCTAGAAGCCAATATAGAGGTTAAAAACGGAAATGAGGCATTTAATGTAAAAAATGAGATGGAAGGTGAATTTTTGAACGGATTTCATTTCCACCACAGTGAAAAGAGGCACTAGAGAAAAATAATATCCGGAATGCTTTCAACGAAAAGAATACTACTCATTTCTACGCGCGTTTCCTGAAAATATCCAGAATCTGCATCCCCGACTCAAGGCCAAACAAATACCCTTTTAGCCCTCAGGCAACATTTGATTCTAATTTTTAAAAATCATCTGATGTAAATAACACCAATGAAAACTCTAATGTATAGACACATTTTCAGGAAACGCAAACACTAATCTTGAAGAGAAAGCCTAAAATTAAAACGCTGTTTTTCCAAAAATTCTGAGTTGGTTATATATTTATAGCGTTGTAATATTCATTCCTACATCTATACGCACGAATATGCTGGAATCAAAACGTAGGACTTCCTGGCTAACATTTATAAAAACCCATTAGCATTTTCCTTGGAGTCTATTTATTTCCTTTTCTTGCATAAAAGTAAATATGAACATCTTTATTTTGATCTTAAGCACTTCCTTCATATTTATTTATCCAAAGGAAAGTGCAATTATTCTTCTGATGAAAACACGATAGGATAATTAATCATTCCTGTGTTATGGAAAAACAGTTCTTATAAGTTAAAATAAACTGCTCAATAAAGGTTCGACAAAAACAAAAACGACTTCATATTCTTAATGGCTAATTTAAAAGGTATTTTTATTGATTTATTTCATTTTTATGCCTAAAATGCGTACTTCAAAATTAAAAATTTCAGATAAATATGTTCATTTAATAATCTACGTATGCTTATTTGGAACACCACTGATGCCAAAATTTTCTATTGCAGGAAGAAGAATCCGTGATTTGGAAATGACCAGCAATTCCATCAACAAAGATGAATTCAGCCATGGTAAGTCATTTCCATAACAAAACCCACATCAATATAACTGTGAAGCCTCCTTTTATAATCACCGTAAACGATACAGCTTTTCGTATTTACAATAGCTGTTTCAGAATTAGGATTCTACGTCAAAATTTTGATAAAGTACTCGATATGGTTTGTTTAATTACATTGAATTGCAACTGTAATTCATTAAAGGCTTTTGAAATCTTCCGATAAACCTCAGAAGGTAATTTGCGTAGCGACCTATAGATGATAATTCATATTTTAGCATGACCTAAACACCTAATCTTCGGTAAGTAAACATATTTCGGCAACTTAAGGATTATTAAAACAGCATCTGTTCCTCAGAATTCGTGCGCTGGGAAATAAAGGTCGCCTGCGGATGTTTCTTTTGTTTGAACTCTAAATATTTGTTGGATTTTACGCATATTCTCAAGAAGCGCCAAAACATTATTATTTCCCGAGTTTCCTCAACACTGAAAATTGAGTTTGCATGTCCGGGTGTTGATTTTGCAGATTATGTTTTTTCTGATCAGATATGGAGAACGTGCGGGAAAAAAAGCACTTTCAAGTGAAATGCGCGGGTTATTCCTCCGTAGTACGAAAAAATTATTCTTAAAAATTCAAGCACTAATGGATATCGTATACTACGACAACCGCATTAATAAAACTAAATTTTATATGACTGTCTTACTAACCGGGAACTTCATTTACTGAATGATATATTTCAGGTTCTCATTCCTTATAGTTGCACATCATGAAGGACACAATAGAACAGGAGTTTGGATTTTCCAAATTCATCTATCGAGAGAAACATGAACGGTCATAGTTCATTCTCTAGCAGGGCAAAATGAGTACACTACCTTCGTGTTACTATTGAGTAACCTACCTTTGTTTAAGGAAACCAAATTCAGTTGCGTCAAAAACAAATTATTTTTAAATATCACATAAATTATTTTAGTATCCACCAGTTTCCTTGATGTGCGACAGGTTTTTTTATTAAACCTGAAGCAATTTCACGAGTTCACGCCTCAAATTATGCATTTAATTTTAATATTTACCTCTTGATTCAAATAAATTTATGCTACAAAATTCACTAACTCTTTCTTAATCTTGTGGCATTCCATTATAAGATTTCTTGGACAATTCCCTTTTACTCATACCACTACCTTTTATATATGACGCGGCCCGGATTTCAATGGGTAATCATCATCTTCAGGCATGAATTATGACGGATTTATCTCATTATTGTTACCTACGCAGTTACCTAACGAAGGAAGAGATGAATTATTAAACGGACGCCAGAATAGGGGAAAAGGATGTGTAGAGATATTCGATTATCTGAGTACTGTCCTGACTTTCAATAACTTGTGAAATGTCCAACTGCTGTAGTGAGTCTAATTTGTGTTGCAATTAAAGCCCAGTCACAAATAAATGAGCCCAGCTATCACTGACCTGTTTCGCAATGAGTACACGAAATCTGTGAATCGCTACCTAAGAAAATATAGCTTTACTGTAAAGCAAATTTTAATTTAACAACGCACGGGAATGCCATAGCTAAGTGCGGAGGCAGCTATTGACGATTAACGGGTCCCAGTGTTCGCTGCTCTTGTACAGTATTTGCATTATATGGTGACAACGGAATTTTCATCTAGCCATTGATGAAGTTTGCGGCCATTTCAGTTTTTAGCCCACTCCTCTCATATTATTTTACGCAAAAATTCATGATTGTCTTTACAAGAGAAGTGCAATTAAATAGAAACTTGAAGCTTGTACGTGGTGAAAGGGCTCTATATCATCACTAACAGACACTTTGTTACTTCCAAAATATATTTTTTTTCAATTATTTATGACCGGTTTCTGTTTTTAAAACCATTATCAAGTACAGAAAAAATATATGTGCATATTTTCTGTACTTGATAATGGTGTTACAACCGAAACCGATCAAAAATAATTTTTGATGCATATTGTGGAAGTAACAAAGTGTCTGTGATTGATAATAAAGGCAATTGCAGACTATTTGCGTTCGCTGACATCTTGATTCGTATTTCATTCATCCTTCCTTACACCATGAAAATGTCATGTATATACTTATGAGAGAGAAGTGAGACGTATTCTTATCACCGAAATCCATACATTATTCCAGGGTTGGAAACCCTCGGACACGTGACGAACACGAAAAACTAGATATTTCTCTTCGGCGCAAATTATTAAAAAAATATGTGGTCAGAAATAGTACCAGGAAAGAATGCTAGTGAGATGTGGATGTGGAGACCTCAGAGTAAATTTAGATGGTTCAATACGAAGAAAGGTATTTAAAATTACAGGAAATGAGGAAGCACTGGAAGGAGGAAGATAAAAATGGAAGAGGAAGCTGAAAAGATATATAAAGAGGTATTAAAGTAAAAATGACCCTAAAAATCAGTCCAATTACTACCCTCGTCTACGCATCAAATTAGGTTTGAAAAAATCCGTAAAACTTGCATATGGAAATTTTAATCACCTGATTTTAGACCAGTAGTACTACAATAAAAATAAAGATCAATTGGAAACGGTCGAAGGAAATATTACGTATAGTTATAAACACAATAACGTGCCTGATAAAGACGCAAGTATATGCTCATAAACCTAAGGGCTTAAAGAAAAGAGTGATAACCTTCTCAGGCTTTTAACATGTTTGAAATTGCACTGCATTTTTTCATACTTTTCGATCACTAATAGTAGAATATTCAACAAAGACCTGAGAAATCTACTTCTATCCTGAGAAATATTCTTGGGATAGATTCCTACGGAATGAAGTATGTTATAGAGGAAGTCCTGCGATTATGTAATTTTTTCTACGAATGGGAAACTATTTTCTCTGGATATTACTGAGTAACCTGACTTGTATTACTCCATGCGATATTCCCTAGTACAATGGACGGCAAAGTTGGCATAATTCGGGGAAAGGAAATGCGCAACACACTACATTCATCGAGCATTAATTTTTTCGGAAATCAAAATATAAGCTACGGAGCTACAGACTTTGCTCATTGCCAGGTGCATGCGAAATATGCATAAAGCATTACCTTGTACTGCACCAACACGGTGGATGTACAGGTAAATCTTTGGCTAAAGCGGGAAACGAGGTAGACTGACGAAAAATAATGGGCTAGCCAACTCAAGCAGTGTCTCGTGAACAAAATCTTAGGACTGCGTTCTCTCCTGGCTAATACCCGAGCAATTTGATTTATTCATTCCATTCGAGAGCACTTAACCCCATTCTTCATCGAGATCTACCGTGCAGTTTTTCTCTGAAGATTTAGACCCACCATTTCTACTCGCACACCATTTCATCGAAAACGGTTGGCTGCTTAACAAACGCTTTGCACAATGATTACTACAGACAATGCACCTTAGGAATAAATGCCGAAATTATAGACGATACCAGAGACCAGTGGCTTATTTATTGAAATTCATTCTTTATGAACTGAAAACTAAGACTTATTCAAGCAATGACCATGAATATTTAAGATTGTTCTTATTTTCTAACACTATTGGCTTCGATGGTTGGAAAAGCAAGAGCAATAATGTATCAAATAGTCATTGATATCTTCATTTACTTATTAATAATGGCGTAAACGACTGAAATTCAGGAATTCAGTACTTAAATTCAGTTATAAAGTTTAAATTATGCATTCAGTTACACGATAAGTGTTACAAAGACTTCGATATTCACCATGGTAGCATTTAATTAAGTGACTATGACGACAAAACATGTTTGGTTGGAGCAGAATCTTCAGCATACCATTTCCACCGTAATCCGCGCGTATTTCACTGCATATGAACAAAGAGAAAGTGAATTGATAAACACTGTGCAAGGGAATAGGTTTCAGATATTAATTTACGTTTCTTTAATACAAAAAATCTCCATCATTTCCTCACGGTATATAAGTAGAGAATAACAAGTAATTTTTACGAAAACTATTTTATGTGTGTCACAATATTTTCTAATCGTCCCTTCGAGGAACGATCTTATCACAACTCATAGAGAGGGAAGAGTTTAATCATCAAAACACTGCCAGACTTCCAAATAAATCCACCAAGATCAAGCAGGAAGAATTTTGATATATAGGTCGCAAGCCATTCAGATACGAAAAGGAAGATGGCTTTCAGATTTTGTCTTCTTGATAAAAAAGAGTGATGTAGTATAAAATGTCAGCATTTGAAGTACAAAATTACATAATTATAAAATACGATATACATATGTGTACTCGACAAGATATATTTCTGTACTAAATTATACATATACTATACATATACCATAACATAAACTGTACATTATTTCATAATTTGAGAAAACACCTTAAAAATGCATAAAATTTCCACACTTGGTGCATTGCATGCCGGAAAATGCTCGCTGATAATAAAGAAGGGAATGCACTCACAAAGAGAGTGTCAAAAAACTGAGACTCAGATTTCAATCAAACTTTGTAATGTTTTAGTCCATCGGGAGCTGTCCACGGATAACCCTCACACCCACCAAAACGCTTCGTTTTGCGGCACGGAAATAGCTTTATTGAAAGAATGCTTCTGTTTGAAAAAACAGCAGACACTGTCGCATTGCAGAAAAAGATTACCACGCAGAAAACAAAATTTTCAGTGAAAACCATGGAAAAGGATGAATATAAGCTTTCTTTAAAATGAAAAGCAAAAACAAATTAAGAATATACAACTCCGAGATTTGAAACGGAGACCTCCTAACGAGAGTCGCTCACCGCAACCACTGGGCTACATTTCATTTTGACTAACCCTATGGAGGTGATTTGTAGACAGCTCACCCTATATCTCACTACTCACCCTAGACCACCACAGACTCACCCTATATGGAGGTGATTTGTAGACAGCTCCCGATGGGCCAGAACACTACAAAGTTTAGTTTGAGAAAACACGCGAGTCTACGCAAGTCTATCCTGAGTATAAATTACCGATTATCTGGACATCATATTCCTTCGGTCACCTCTCAGAAGGATTTAGGGGTTATTTTTGACTCTAAGCTGCTCTTTCGTGAGCACATTAAATCCATTTCCACCCGCGCTATGTCTTTGGTGGGTATGATGTATCGCCATAGTGAGGTGTTGGATTTAATTGCTCTACGCACCTTCTTCCTTTCCTGTGTCTCTCCGGTCCTAGAATACTGCAGCCAAATCTGGTCTTCGGCCCCACCTTCTTCATTAAAGCTCCTGGAACGTCCATTGAATTTTTTCCTTTCTGTTGTCCGCTACCGCCACTTGCCTTTTCGTAACTTCTCCCTCAATAAGATTAGATCCTCTCTTGGCATTTCTACTTTAGCTGATCGCCGTATCCTCAATGACCGGAGACTCTTTTTAAATATCATCAATGGCAAATACAGGTCATCAGACCTTCTTTCTTTTTTTCCGCTTCGTGTTCCTTCGCGCACGACGAGGTCGAGTGACCTATTTCATTGTTTCACCCCCCGCCTTTCTGTTTCTAAACGTTCTTTTCTATTCAGACTTCCTTCTTCCATTAACTCATATGCCAAATGTGTTCCAAATTTTGATCCTTTTTTTCATCCCACACCCAACTTGCACCATCACTATCGTAATTTTCCCCCTATTCCTCGCCCCACCTGATGACTATTCTTTGTTATTATTTGTAATTACTGTTGAATTTTTTTTGTTTTTGTTGGTTACGTTGCTTAATGTTATGTAATTATTTCTCCTGTTATTGTAGTCCTCTGTAATTGGCCTCGTGCTGTTTTTGGACTAAATAAATAAATAAATAAATTGAAATCTGAGACCCACTTTTGTGACACTCCCCTTGTCGGTGAATCATTTTTCCTATTATTTTTCCAGGAAGTTAATAACTATACGCCAACGCAACTTTCAAAATAGAAAAAAATTAACGCCGATATCAAAGCCAAATTTAAATACCCGAATACTCTTTAATATGTGATCACAATAAATGAATTTTCATTTACATATAAAGGAAACAATAACTCATAAAAAATTCAAACCTGGTAGAATCACATTACTCTCGCCATAATACCAAGCCTACATCCCTGTTGAGACGTTTTAGGTGCCCTCAGGTCTTGCGTTTCATATGAACGACACCGTCTTAGCAAATTAATGAAACAGGCTTACCTGTGCAGGAATGCAGGATCATGCAACAAAATTTCATGACATTTGTAATTGGATATGCATCGTTCAGCTACAACATGATATTTGTGATACTTAGTGCATTTATTTCACAAAACAACTTCTATTAAGGACATTTATACTTAAATAGTACAGAGCTCGCTGTGGTTGAAGCCCCGCCACGGATACCGAGCCCTTTGTTTACCGCATCATCTATTCCTCCTCACTCAGGGATGACGACTTATAAATAATATTGGGGGGAATGGACATTTAAGAACAGTTGTACATCGTTTCTGCCATTAGTAGGAAAGATGTTATTACTAATGGCCATGTTTTTCCCTTCCATTCTCCGATCCTTGACCTCCCTCAGCTAATGGGGGAAAAAAACCCTCCGAGCACCTGAAAAGAGTCACCATCCCCCCTCCCCTACCTCACCCCAGACCAACGGTCAGTTTAAAATTCCCGACCCTCCTTTCCACCCCACCTTCCACCCCCATTTCTCAAATGTTTGCGAGTCTGCAATTTGTATATATATATATATTGGTATGGTTAATTTCTTGGTTTAGTCTTGATAATGCTGCAGTGCAGCGAAACATGTCGACTCTAGTGTAATACATTTTTGAGTGGAAAGTGCAAAGTGTTTCATTTCATATCTAATATTGGGGGGCTTACTGGGGGTCTTGCCTCGGGAAAAACATTTTTATAGCGAGTTTTAAAGTTTTTTTAGCATTTAAAAAGTAATTTAAAGAGTAATATAATCCATATGAGAACCCCTGAAAACTCGACTCTCGAGAACTCGACACTACAGGGAAAAATGACAAGCCTGACACATCTTTCCCTCCCCACTCATTACGAATTTTTGAGGGGGCTCGGGCCCCTCAAGTACCATCGAGTCCGCGTCACTGCCCTCTCTTATCACTTCTCTATGTATACCTCACCTCTTCACATTTCTATGTATATGCTACAATATTCTCACACAGTCACTTTTTTATTTATAAAGTACTTAAAATTTTCTGCAATCACAGCGATGAATACATATATTCGCCTATATTCGCCTATCCAAACCATGCTTTGTAACAAATCACTGAGTAAGTGATCCAAATACGTATAAAATTGAAATGATATCTAAGCGTAACATGGTACAGAGTAGATTCACACACATAATGCCAACATTAAGTTCTGGGAAATTAAATCCCCACTTTAATTTCTTTTCTTCCATCCGCTAGTAAAAAAATACACTGAAAATACTGGAAATGTATAAATATGAATATGCAATATTACGAAAAAATAATAGGACCGGGTATAATAAGTTGCTTTCGGTGACTTTATGGAATACATCCTTACATAATGAAAGTTAAATAAAAATGTGTAATTCCGCATTAAATATTTATGTGAAATTACAAATTTTACTTTACTTTTCATTTTATAGAACATATTCATTCACCTTACATTAGTAAGATAAGATGTTCATTGTTTTTGGCGAACAACGTGAAGAAACCTCGAGTTCTTAACCGGGTCTAATGCGTCATACCTGACGCTTCGTTGCTCGACTAGGATCAAGGCCGTCATCAAGGCAGATGAGTGATCGCTTAGATAAAACATCAAAACGTCGGCTATGACCCAGGGAACACGATATAAATTTATTCACCCATCACCTTATGAACGGTATTCGCCAGAATTATTGTATGCTATACCAACCTATACTGACTCAAAACCAAAATTTCCGTTGATTTAATGATGCTAATTCGAAACCGCGTCATTAAAAGTATTAAAAAGAATTTCGGCGTAAAGTTTATGTTTTACCAACCCCATCATCTTTCATACGTACCTTCCCAAATAGTCAATCCTTATTTTATCTTCTCATCACGATCGTCACTGGTCAACAATACTAATATTAATTTTTTGTAGCTCTCCATGCAATTCTTCTATCAGCTAATCTTTTCACACCTAGGTATTTCTTCTCTTTTGCATCCTTCTTTGTCTTTTCCATATATTTCCTTCGAAGTTTTCCTTTCCCCTTCTTATCATTTACCTACAGCTGGACTTTCTTCCATCCTTGCCGGCCTTGGTGGCGATGGTGTAAAATCCTCGCATGCCAAACAAGAGGTCGCGGATTCGAATCCTGCCTGGGTAGGTTGCCCCTATACCGGACACAGTTGTTCCCAAACTGGTAGTTTTTAAATATGTTGAACACCCCGATGTAAAATAGGTAACGTGTTGTATTCGGTGGAAGGGTAATAAATTAATAAAATAAATAAGAACAAATACTTATCACTCGAGAATTGGACGATTCGACTAGTTATTTTCTCACTCACTCGAATATGGTACCATTGCTAACCCTCCAGACAACGATCGTTCACCACCAAACTGAACAGACCAATGTACGACGTAGACGTAAAATAACGCCGATCAAAATAAATTCGCGGGATTTATTTTTTGCCGGACGACATCATCGCCTCAGCCATCACGACCGCAAATTCCTCAACCACTCCCGGGGAATCGCATTTTCAGCCGCGACCGCCCGCACTCGTGGGATGAAGAAAAGAAGGGTCTGGATCTAATACCGGGCGAAGATATGGTCGTGGAAATAGATTTTTATCTTTCAAAGCGCCCAAACCCTCCCACCGGCAGGGGAGTTCTTTATCCCGCAAGCGGGCGCCCCGCGGAGGCGAGATGAATAATGCATAGCTACGGTCGGTGCGCGCCTCGTGGGAGAAAGCCCTTGCGGATTGAGAGGAGAATGGCAGATACAATAACAAACACGTATTTATTTTCGACTACGCAAACGGGATAAGTCAACGTATAATCATCATCATCATCACCGGGACCGGATAAATATAATGGGGGGATGCGTTTTGGCATAAAATTTCTCTCGCCCCGATAACCTACATATGCAGATAAGGACAGATTCGAGTGGCAGATTTGAGGGGGCGATTCCGATGCGATTCATTCCTATGGACGGTAATCTGCGTGCTGTCGCCGGGAGATTGGATGCGCAAACACAGGGAGGCAGCCTTTAAACAAACCCCACACTCTCAAAAGGATTGGGCCAATTATCGTTGTTACCGATGCGATGCTCATCGGAATCAAGGCCGCTGATCAAGATCCAATCACACCGTTCAGTATACATTTATTGACCAGCAATTTGGAACGCACAACTGACAGTAACTATGTAGCATAGCAATGTAACTGAGAGTGACTTCGATTAGAGACAAACATTGGGCCACCACGATTACATAATTCACAACGACTGCGTTTAACCTTCTTGTACATGGTTTAAAGATAAATATTTTCATAAATGATACAACATATGATATCAATATGAGAAATGAAAAAGAAGAAACTGTGTTTCACATTAATATTTATTCACACAATTTCAAACCATGGTTTCAACGTTAGACGTCATCATCGGGTGAGGATATGACGTCTAACGATGAAACGTTAGACGTCATCATCAGGTGAGGACATGACGTCTAACGATGAAACCATGGTCGTATAAATGTGTGAATAAATATTCATGTGAAAGCACAAAGTTTCTTCTCTTAAATTTTTCATAATGAATCGCTTTCACAACGTTAAACCTCAAACCATCAGTTATGATATCATATTTGATACACGTAATGGTAAAAAAATCAATAACTTCCGATTAGACAATGAATGAACATTTCAACAATAATACATCACTGAGTAAGATTTTCAACCAAGAATATTGCGTTACATTATATTTTTTCTTCAATAACAGAACAAATTTGACAATACTGGGTCCAATTACTCGACTTTTTGAAAGAAGATCTGAAGAGAGCTCCTTTCCGTAGTCACCAATGGTTTATCTAAAGGTTCTGATGGTAATACAGTCAAACCACATGGATTTTAATTGTTAAAGTCAAAAGGCATAATTTTTATTCGAACCCGCAGACACCAGCTGAAGGAACCTATGAAACCATTAGATATTCTGAGTAATTGCCTGGGGAATAGAAGGCCAAGGTGGAGCTAAGGAGGTCAAGGCCAGGAATAGATGGCTCCTATTTGTCTTGATTCATTTCTAAAACGCTCGTTCAATATATTTAATTTTGAGCAAGAATACGAGGTGCTGCAAAATAATCTTAGGAATTTTCAATTTCATTTATACCATTCTATTTGCTATAGGATGCATCTCATAACAGAGGAACTCTGATAGCTTAAGTTTATGCGTAAGATGAGTTCTTCTTATGATTTTACTTCTCTGGAGTAATTGGTTCAACGGCTTATTCAAGCCTACCCCTCAGATCCCTAAGTCAGAAAGGCTATCTATTTAGCAACTGTTTTTGAACCATATTCATACAAAATCACATACCTGTAATTGGCAGATTGAAAAATGTGGAAGAATGGAAAAAGTTTCAGTTGACTTGTCGTCATATTTATAAAAAGCATCCTGCCTTTTCTTCCGTCCGCACTTAGCAAAATTTTTAAAAATGATTCAACAGAATAGTGGACTGTATAGAAAATAAAATTGGCCAAAAGCTCTGAGTGACTTACCCCAGTTTATAGGCTCGACTTTCCGCATGCGTCAGGCGTCTTGATGATACAACGCTACCCGTAGCACGGTGTGCCAGCGAGTGAGGCCTGGTTCGTAGCCTCATGAACGCAGGAAAACATTAGATAACCAAATTATTTGCAGATAGGTATCGGGATGAGGAGCAAATCCCTCACTGTCCTCTTTAGGCCATAAAAATAATATGCACTTTAGGCGCGAATATCGAACACATCCTTAAACCAAAATTCAGGAAACACTTCAAGGGTACCTTTGCAAACGTTCTTGTGCAACAAAACTGTGCGAGTTGTTCTTTCATTAAATGCACCATGCATAAGTAAAAGTCAAATTGCATAGATATTATAAAAAGTACAGTCACTCAATGATTCAGCCCGAGGGCTCTTTTGGTCTACGCGTGGGTAGAGCTCAACCCGAACTAAGTCATAGGCATGAGAATTCTACAAATTCGAGGTAGGGTTCCAGTCCTTTCCCTGGGCCACCAGGCACTTCGAGGATTTATTTGGTCGGAAGGCTTCGCTCGTTACTTGGACTCGGGTGAGCCTCGATTTATTGAGCATATCGCTTTTAGTTACAACTTTGAATTGAAAGAGTGTTTTCCGTGCTAAGTGGCAATGGACAGCCGAGGCAAACATGAAAAAATACCATGCCACTAAGTGGTGGATAAATGCCTATATTAGATAAAAAATAAAAAAGGGACAGTTAATGGAATCCTTAAACATTTTTTATTCGATATTTATAATGTACGGAAGGTCAGATCATGTAAATAAAATAAGACTGATAGACTGTAGAACGGACAGATTCAGAATGTCTTTATTCCACGATCGATGAGAGAAAATAACGGCAGCGTTAGAACTCACAAATAGATTAGGTGACATGTAGTTTTGCCTACTAACTTATTACAAAATAACTTTATACATAGTTGATCCACATAGTTGAGTAATCCACATAGTTGAGCCTGATACCATTGCACGAACTTGATACATTTTTCTGAATTTTATTATCATTTCTAACAGTATGTGGTAGTATAATTTTTTAGTATTCATGACGTTTTTTGGACCGTGTGGTGTGCATGTGGGAATCCAATTGCATGCTGCATTCTGGTGATTGATCGCCCCTTGCCAAACACCCTGGAGGTGACTCGCAGAGTACTATGTAGATGTAGATTTATTTCCACGCATTTATTAACATAAACCCTCTTTTTTCCGGTATTAATGATCAGATCATCAACTGCTGTTATGACAGTCTCATTGGTGGAATCAACAGATCAGCTGTCACTCTCCTGGTCAGAGGAAAATCATATTAGGAGGTTAAATGCCTGTATTATTAAAAATGTAAAAACGGTTTAGTAAATGGAACCACTAAGGATTTTCAATTCAATTCCACGCATTCCTTCAACAGGATCTTAAATATTAACTCAGCATGAACGTCGCATTCAATTATGAGTCTCATCTGTGGAATCAACTCTTCAACTTTCTCTTTTCCAGTCATGGGAAAATCAGAGTTGGTGATTACACAAATAGTTTGGGAGCTTTTACATCTTGGCCGTATACGCAGAAGTATATATCCTTGAGCGTTGGATAACAGCAGGAAAAGGGGACAGGAAAAGAGGAAAGTGCTTCACAAGCATCCCTTCCTCCTGGCAGGCGCCCGCCTACTGCGATATGAGGATCACGTCCACGTTTTCTCATCTGCCAGCATCTCGCGAACCAACAGCAAGAATATAAATCGGATATAATTATAAACTTCAACCCACTGAAAGGTTGAACTGTCAGTTGCCACGAGAGCCTAAGTCTCAATGCTCTCTCAAGGCACACTTGATGCTACCTATCACAGGAAAGCACACTTCAGGAAGTTAACAACACCCAGAAAACATTAATAAATATAAAATAAATTGATAAACATTAAGTTCTCAAGTAATATCGATGCTTTTAAGTCCATTAGACCAGTAAAATTCTATTTTTTTTTACTGAGAAGGAGTGAAATAACATTTCATAATTTATCACTTCCACTTCTTCAGGCGATAATTTATTGAACTGTGACGTAATGAAATGAGAATTAGCCAATCAGCCATTCTTCCACACATTTTTAAATTGCGTATTTTTAAACTCAAACATGGTAAAGGTAACTTCAACTCACTAGCTCCACAGGCACCCCAGCTAAATTTCAAATACAAAAAAAGACTCTTAATGCATGGTTACCGTTTGCATAATAATGAAAAATGACGGTATGCATGTTTGCCAACGTCCTACGTTCTAAACAGTGATTACATTCTACAAACATCTTGGAGACCTCCATTGTTTTTTTTATTCTCTGCATATTAAATCTGGAAATTAAAATTTCCTAAAATTTAAGTACGAAAATTAAAAAGGCGATATATCGATGCAGAAAATTAATTCTTTCATCCTCCTCTTGCATTCCTCACGATGGACCTCTCCATATAATTAAAAAAAGACACGGTAATATTTATTTCCAACTATCGGTTTTTAAAAAACATTTTTTGACCGATATCAAAGCATACTTCATAGGAGGTACTTCCTCATCTGATTGTGAGTACCACATGCATGGTTATGTGTACCCCAATAATAAATAAATAATTTATTGGATGGAAACTAATTACAGATACCTCTCGCTGCATAAATATACTCATAGTCTGGGCATAAATTCCGGCAACCCACAAGCGACCTCCAAAATTGACATCCTCAACAAAAAATTTTTATAAATTTAATTCTTTAGTTAATGAATGAACCTATCGGAGTAAATTCTGCTTGAATTCATTCCGAATAGTAGTTATGTATTCAAAATTATGTGAAATTGCTGGAATGTGTGTCCGACTCATCCATTTTGCTTTGAATACTTATACCGCCCACAGAGTCAAGGAAAGGTCGCTGACATCAAGCCCAGGTAAAGATTAAATTGAACAGGTGCAATGACTAGATAGTTGTACCAAAATAGATTGAACTAATTAAAATCCCCACGCACGTTTTGCGACTCGGTAATTACAGCATTGATCGGTTTCGTCAAAAGAGTAGTGGGGACAATATTTCGTCTGGCGATGGAAAAGTTAGGGTGAAAATCGATTTTTCAAGCTATGGATAATTTTTAATTAATATTTGCAATAATAGCAAAATATTTTATCGAACTGAATGAGTTGACTTTTCAGCAAAAATCAAATATTGAACCAAAAGACCATTCAAACGAAAAAATCGACGGTCCTCTTTAAAAAGACAGCTTGCACAAATACATGTTTACCGTTCATTCCAAAAACAATAAATCTAAAAATTTTGAGTGGTAAAAACATCTAACCACTTAAATTAAAAACTACTAAGTACATATAGACGAATTATTAGTGTTAAAGATTTAAAAATGCACGCAGCTAAAAATTTTGGGATCACCGCTCAGAATCATTCGGATTCACAAAAAGTTTTAAAAGAAATTAACTGAATAAGACGATTTCTTCATGATAAATTTCCAATTTTACTAGTCTTTGAGAAATATCACTCACATGAGGCGCATACAAGTTATCATAGGCCAATAGTGACGCTACAGAGATCAAACGAAAAGGTTAAGATTGAAGTTGAAAAATCGAGTTTTGATCAAAACTCGAAAATTACGGATCGAGCTGAATTTTCTCGATCACTCACTATCACAACTCGATTTTCGATTAAAATCGAAATCGAATTTTCCTTCACTAATTTCGATTCGCAACTGGAGATAACTATGCACCCAGTGATGGAAAGATCGATTTTGATTTAAATCGAAAATCGAAATTAATAGTGAAAGACCGAGGAAATCGAAATCGAGCCTTCATCCTCGAGGCTTTATCTAAAATCGAATTTTCAACATCGATGTAGGCCATTTCGTTTTATCTCAGCTTTGTCGCTAATGAACTATGATAATCTCAATGAAAATATGACAATGATTTGATCCAACTTAAAAAAATTTTGAATCGAAATGGTTCCACGCGGTCATCCCAAAACTTTAATTTCCAAGACTATTTAAATTTTTACAACAAATAATCCAATAATGTATTATAAATAGATTTTTTTCTACTTTTCGAAAGTGTATTTTCATTGTTTTTAATATTAATAATAAACATATTTCTGTGAAAACTGTGCTTTAAAAAAGGAGCCATCGGTTTTTTCAATTGATCGATCTTTTGGTTCAACTTCCGATTTTTTGTGAAAATTATAGCTTTACCTTTTGATTAAAAATCTATTTCTCTAAATAATCGTTTTTACCGATATTTTTCCATTGTCATATGCTTATATGCTCTCTTAGTGAGGAGCCTAAATGCGAATTAACATGTTTTGTGCAAACTGTGTTTCTTGAAAAAAATAAATAAAAGAATCGTCGATTTTTTCGATTGATCGATATTTTGGTTCAACCATCGATTTCATCGATTTCAAATCGATTACTGGAAAAATCGATTTAGACCGACATTTCGTCATTGCTATATGCACATATGCTCTTTTGGTGAGGAGGCTTCGGGGGGCAGAGGAGAAAATGGCAGTCAGTCGTTCGTGACTTTGGAAGGGTAAATGAGGTTGGAGTGTTGGCAGAGAGACTGCCGAGAGGACGAAAAGCACCCACTGGGGCAAGGAACGACTCAGCCGTTCACGTGACTGCACGTGCTACTCACCTTCGTGCATAATTTCCATCGCTTTTAGACTAGAAATCAAACCTCGTCCGAATACATTTTGACTTGCAACGACCCGCGGCCCACTTACCACCACTATTCATTACCTAGACATCCTCGATCAATGGTGTGCACAACATTCAAGTACACTGCTTATGCTAAAAATATAGAGACTCAAGTATGCGCTTTAAATGTTAAACTTCGTTAATCAAAATTTACAGCAAGAACAAAAAATTGTTGTTTTTTCATGTCATACCACATTTAAAAACTGTTTTCGTTTTAAGTTCATTAAATCTAATCTAAAATGGAATATGTTTTCAGCTTTATTAAACGAAAACGAGATTTTACAACTAATGGCATAAAAATCTTACCCATATGAAATTTTTGATTTTCCGAGGTTTAATGTTTCAGGTAACGATGTAGGAAGATTAAAAATTGTTATAAAATCAACGTATATACATAAACAACTGATAACGTTAGTTTTAAGATACGGAAGAATAGCCAGTGAAAAAATTGTCAAAATTCATTTCGCAAGAGCAATCGTTGCTTAGAAAATGTTGTTCAATTAAAAATACAACAACATTTGTTCTAACACCGGGAGACGTATTGAACTTAAGGTTAATACTAAAAAAAAGGCTTACTCGATAACGTACATTAATTTCTTAAATTTTTCGACGCGTGTTCAATGTTAGCAAATGTTTAATGTTGAGGTTTATTTAGCAAGGTTTAAAAAACCGGTACTTCTATAGTATAGGCACTAACATCTTTATTTAAGTTCTTGGGTAAAAATGTTTCAACCATATTAATGAACTAGCATTATAGCGAGAAAATTAAAGGTATCAATTTCATGAAAAGGTATGCTTGAAGGGTATGGATTTTTTTAAGCTTTCAAACTCAAGTCTATATACTTTTGGTACGGACAATAGTTCCAAGTTCTAAATGCTGGCGAAGGGCGTACGACAAATTGCGGAAGAAGAGTTCGATTTCCCGATTTCTAAAAATCATAGACAGCAACTACGTAGGTGCGTAATATGGTGACCGTAAGTGGTGCCATCATATTTTGTACTGTTTCCAAGGAAGCCTCGATGTTTTTTTTATGATCACAATTCGAAGATTGCGATTGCGATGGGCATTGCTTAATTAACATTTATAATTTAATTAGACAAACGATGAGATCTTCTGACTTATCCATCTCTCCATTACCAGGTGTGCCAACGTGATTGTCGCGAATCAATGAGATGTTAAACAATTGTTAATCCTATTATACATTTTACGGGTTATATCCAGGCAATTAATGCGTTATTTAGAAATTGTATCATTATATCACTCTTACAAAAAACAGGCGCATCTGTCGGAGCATGTATTCACGTAATGTGAGATTAACATGAAAAATATTAAAGCATTAATGTCTCGTAAGCAATATGAATAGATATCCAAGGCAGCCTTTTTTATATATAATGCAAAGATAAAGACCTATCAGCAAGAAACTAAACTTCTTCACAAAATTATGCCAGAAAAAAAACTAGACCACCAAGAAAACATTTCCGCTGTGTAATTTTTGAATTCACGTACTTTGTTCGCCACCCTGGTCTCAGGTTACATCGTAACAAATTGGATATCAGCAATTCCCATAGTTTAAAGTGACAATGGAACTAGCTATGTAAATTTTACTGCATAATTATTTTTGTACACGACCTTGGTTACAATAAAGTAATCGGACATAAACCGTCGAGAGCCAATTCACTCTAAAAATTGGCGTATTTTGAGGCCCGCAGTACCTCACATGCTATTTCCAGTTACTTTTAGAGCAAAACGTTATTTTACACTGCATTCATGAGCGCGATAATGAACATTTTCTCATGCCCAGTCACAGAAAAATATACTTAAAAAATGCAAACTCGGAGAGAATGGAACACAGCGCATTTATTCTCTTGATTTTACGCCACGCTGCTCAATGCCAGTCGCAGATGTGTTTGCACAAGCGCCCCTGAGCATTCTTTAGCATTTCGTTTCATGTTCATATCATTTTCCATGCTGGTTTAGTCGGGTACTGAGAGGCAGAAATCATATTTTTCTAGCATGCATGAAAACAGCAACAGTCAAAGCAAATATTGGAATAATTTTCAAGATAATGAGTCCCAAATAAAGCTTCACAGATAATAGTGAGTTCCTTTTTGCACCCCCATCTTATCTCATCTGCGTACCAAGTTAGATGTGATTTATATGACATAATTTTTCTGCATAGCTGACAAGGAAGATTTTCATAAAAAATTGCATGTAATCACGACAAAAATACAGGACTATTTTTATGTATTTATCCCATCAACAACATTCCAGTAACGTAACCTTTACTCATTAAAGATATGGATACGGTGAAAATAATGAAGCTGAAAAAAATGCACTTCGTCAAAGATGGCTAAGCTGAAATTTGGCGTCAAATTAATATGGAAGCTAAATTGTACGATATCAATACCCGTTACGACCCAAAAAAGTGCTCGGATACCTTTTGATTAAATGCTTACACTAAACTATTGAAACATTTTAACATTTCTTCCTTCAGTTAAAGAGCACCAAGCAAAGAATCACAGACACAACCTCCAAAACTCACATATCTTCTTCGAATTCGTAATAGATCGGACTGATAAACTCTGGAACCTCTGCTAATTCAGAAGTACAAAAAAGTTCCCCGTAGAGGGAGAAAAAATTTAAAAATTGAGAGGCCAACAAGAGAGGTAAAAAAGTTATTAAGCCAGGCGGAAACCAATTTTTATTTCAGAAAACAACAGGTGCACACACCAGGTGACGTCCAACCGCCTGATAAACGAATCGCCTCTTCACCGGGGAGCTATCATAAAGCCAGTGGGAATAAAGTAAGGCAAACGCGCGGCAATGGGCCATTGGGATCTAAAGTAAGAAAGGTAACCCTTATTGTCGAATCTCAAAGAAGTCCAAGAGGGGAGAGGAGGAACCTATTTCTCCAATAGATTTACACACTTGTAGTGGCATGCCCACTTTAATCGCAATGTGGTGTTATCTCCATCGGGGGAGGTCATCTCACCGCAATGGATGATATTCTGAGTCATTTATTTCATCTTATTGAGGCTCCCAATGTTTTAAGGGTAACAAATAAATGTGATAAATTCACCATATATTCCAATTTCAATATAAAATGATTGGCATTGGTTAACAAAAATTTGAGTACTTCGAATTGTTTAGTATCAGGTAATTTCCCAAAAGAAAAAAATGTCACCTTTACTCGAAAACTTACCAAAAATTAACGTGGTATTTTAATCAGAGTTATTGCGACAAAAAGATGTACTAAGGAATGGCCTATACAAATTCGGTATCCCGAACACTTATGATACTTCTTGAAATGGTAGCTGGTGAAATCAGCATTTTTTTTAAACATGAAAAACCCTGATGACAGTTCTCGGACTTGAAAAAGTCCTACTCGTTCTCATAAGGAGAAGCTGCAATAGAAAAATATGCATAAGTAAATTTGAGTATTTATCAATAGCAAAATTAGGTACAACACATATCAATAAACAGTTTCCGCGGCTAAATTTCTTCGAGGAATTAGGCGATGTACAATGTAACTCAAATTCAAGACTTATCTTCAATGGCGAGTAGGAAAAATTACTCCACGATGAATCCGTCACTCACAATATGTACGCAACGCGAGGGGAGAGAAAGAAAGGATGTGGCATTCTTTTGTAGCTTTGACAAAGTAAGTAGAACAAAATACAGCCAAAAAAAGTGTAACAAACGAGAGGGAAGGACTTCGTAAATAAATAATACAATACATAGCAAGGTAAAATGAAGAGTAATAGGTGTAACAGAGAATATAGTATTGGTAGGAATGTGCGAGAACACGAAAATTCAAGTGTTTCGAGGAATGCTTCGAATAGCATTACGAATGTCGAGTCGAGTCGAATAGTTTCCTTTACAAAGCTGTTGAGAACATTTACTGCAGAATTATGTCGACAGGTAGCGCTATAGCGAAACTCATGTGATAATATCGTTTTTAAAGTCGATAAGTCGTTCTAATGCCTTGGCCTAGGAGTTTTAGCTTTTGTATGCGTTGCAGTCAAGGACTACAGTAATCTTAGTGGGCGCCGAATACCTTTTCGTCAGTCTTCCAATCCAGCGACGTATTGATATCAATTATTAGGATTTATGTACGTATATAATATTTGTAATATTGTAAAAATGTCTTTAGTGAGTGCTCTCATGTGCAGTCTGGTTGCATACATTCATTTAATAGACTACACATTACTAAGATACGTTAATGAAATTGACGACATATTACTAAGTGTAAATTCATTTCAAGGGTGCTTATGGAACTGTTTACGACGCATAAAATTTCATTCACCTCCGAATTACGGCACAGTTACGATCAACGTTCCCCATTATCTTTTCCTTTTTAGATCAAACTAAGCATTCCGAATAGAAAATTCACCACAGGATTGCAAAAAGGAGAATATGTTGGAGAATGTATTGCGGCATTGCCTAGTTCAGGAATTGCCAGACTCGACTCGAGATCAAAAAGTACTACTCGCACATCCCTAATTATTGGCATACTGTACATCAAATGAGAGGAATGGAGTGCAAACACTTGCTTGCAGATGGACATCTGACATTCCGCATAAAGTCCGGAGACTCAATAAAACGCATCACTCCCGATCAATCTTTGTATTTGCCTTTTTTTGATGAGGATTCACTCGCTTCAAACGGACGATGTCATCTTGAAATTTTTACAAGCCTCGGAGTACACGAATTTTAACATTTACCTGTATCTCAAATTTAAAAAAAAATGAGAAAATACGGTTCAGTAAAATTCAAGGTAAAATTTTGAAATTTGACAAAATGGAAAATGTTGAAAAGTGACGGCTGCATAAACCCTAATATAAATTTTATACAATTGGAAAAAAACACTGGTCCAGCAGTAGTGATGCGTTCTTCTGACGACGTTTGTGACATCTTTCTATAAAGAACGACCAATATCGCACTTACTCTATTTGACATACAAGTACTAAGTATTGAAATTTTTTGTGTGCTTATGAGTTTTAATTCTTAACACATTATGGTCCGCACGCATGTTTTTACGTGTTTCCGCCGCCAGCGCTTATGTGCCGATCACGTGTTTTTACGTTTTCATGCAGTGTAGTCTCCTGCTGACCTCTACGGATTTATTTGGAACTATTTCGACCTAGTTCTGGTTTGTGCGTCTTCAGGTAGCTTTACTGTTTGTTTTTGTGAAAGTTTTTCTTATTGATGTCTTTTTTATCGACGTTATAATAGTTTGAACATATATTGAAAACCTACCTACCCAGAAGAAATGCAAAAAGTAACCGGCCCCAATGGCTAGTCTAGTTTAAAGGATGCCGGACCAAGAGGTGTTAAGTAACTCAAATTTAAAAAAAACAAATAATAGAAAATACGGCTCAGTATAACTCTTATACGAGAATATACGTATATAAGTATGCATAATTTTTATTTAAATTATTATAATTATTATTAAATATATAATATATAAAATTACAATAAAATGCCAATATTAAATTTAATTCATATATACAGGAAATTAACATGAAATAATAATACATTTAAAATTACAATTAAATAACAATAATATATTTATATAGCAAATTCTCATTCACACAAGTCGCCATAGACAAATATACAAACATATTTACAGGTAAGCTATCCAGGCTACTCTTGTCTTTAGTGTTTTCGGCGGGGTATTATGCCACGAATTTCCCCCAGATGTAACTCAATGTGCTGGCCAAGATGTACAGTATACCTTAATACAAGTCTTGGTAAAATTTTAAAATGTGACGGCGAGAAAAATGTTGAAAGTGACCATTTCATAAACCCTTAAAGTGTCGCGTTCTCCTTAAAAAGTTCGTGACATCTTTTTAGCGAGGACGACCAATACTGTAGTGCCACTATATGACATACAAGTACAAAGCCATTCACAAACCCTTTTTTCCCCGGTCTTGCCTTGGAGTTCAGCTCCTGCGGTGAAATAGTTTTCAATTCCTTCCTCTACGCCGTTTGTATGCAAGCAGCTAGTCTCCTGGGGCGGATGGCATAGGTCGCAACCCAAAAAAAAACGAGTGATTCCCATAAACGGTCGTGTTCCGCCAGAGATGACGAGCTCCCGGGAGTTTTTTCGTTTCTTTTTTCCGCGTAATGATTTATGCAACCTCTCTCTCAAGGCGGAAGGTGATTAAACGACAAGTTGAAATCCGCGAGGAGCCATTTGTGATAAAAATCACTTGCATTCCAGTCACAGCGCCGGACACGACCGGCATACTCCGCGACGCAAATGGGTAAGATTTTTATTGAGTACCGCGTTTGAATTTTCGATGAGCCAAGGAGGCGAAGGAAGGCTCCTTCAATTCGCGAAAGATTGTTGAGGGGGGAAGGTGGGTGTGTTAAGAAGAGAATTAAAGGCGGGCGAAAATTACTCCCGACCGCCACCGCGGGTGCACAGTACGTGAAGTTTACCGCGATTGGCTTGCTGTTTCGAATACTACAACAACGACATCAGTCATCTGTACGTAGGAAGGGAGGATCCTAGCCCGATAAAGTACGAGAAAATATTTTTTTTTAATTTTTGATGGACCAATTGTTTAATATTGTCCAATTTATTAACATATGTATTTTATTCTTTCTCCATACCATCGAATTCAGCACATATTAGCCATTCTACACCGGGGTATTCAACAAATTTAGGATATACAGATGCTCAAACAACTATTTCCTGGTTTGGGGCAACCCACCCAGACGGGACTTGAACCCGTGACCACTTGTTTGGCAGGCGACGACTACTCCGCTGCCACCATTTTACAAGAACCAGTATTTATGGATCCGATAAGGTCTGAATGCTTAATTTATGAATATTGGTATCATTTTAATTGCTGAAGCAATCTAAGGCTAGCTAGCAATGGAGAAGTAAAATACGTCGCTACTTCATTGTATTATTTTCATTTTCCTGATTTATTTTAATGCATAAACATAACCCTCACATGGGATTCACAAGGCATTATTCCACCAAATATAATTCACTTTTCAGAGTTCGGAAGGAATCATTTTTTATTCCAACGAAGGACGCATCTTTCTCCTCCAAATAAGATTTTTTTCATTCCTGACGCCAAGAATATCGGACTTTGAGAATTTTAACAACTTAAGTAGAGAGATAACGCACGAGTTCTGGTCCAAGTACCTTTGAGTATGATGCCTAGCGGTCAACACAATTCCGTAAACCACAGTCCCGTAAATATATATAAAAAGCGGTAATTAGCCACAAACAAGATAAGTTTTACTACAGGCAACATATAAATCTGGTATCACGATGCCTATTAACGCCCTCCCTCCCAAGTGAAATTTTGTGTAAAATATGCACGCATTGAATGCAAGTAATCTGTTTGGTATATCCGAGGATGTGCTCCAAGAAATGCACACAAATGACAGCACATTTTGTGCACAGTTTTCACAATCGAATATTATGAATAAGCAGAAAATGTAGGCCTATATGATCCTCACTATTAAAGTATCTCATGACATAAAACTATAGGCAATGTAGACAATTGGATCGATAGTAATGTGTGTTCCATTGCAAATATACTAACTGCAGTTTTTCTACATTTTTATTGGCCGAATTATAAGGCACGATGACCTGATTAAAGCAATCGATAAAGGAAAAGACGAATAGAAGAAGGGCAAATGGAGGCCAAGGATGAAATAAATAGAGCATGCTATGGAAGATGTAACAAAGAAGAATCATGTAAGGTCTAAGCAATAAGCTAATAAGATATTTGGAAGAGAATTTACGCGGAATCTATCGTTGGATAGCTAACTTATGATAATGATGACAGTTCTGGATTAATGCACAAGTTATACACCTGCACAGAAATGCATACGTGTTTTTACGCTCACAGTGTGCATTCCGCAAATAGAAACATAGTTCACTTTTTACACTGCTTTCTGTAACACGCAAATTTTCTTCTCAACCGGCTACATTTTGAATAAAATAATTTCAGGCCTAACTTGGTGGAAGTGCGATATATCCATGAAAGAAACTAAAAATAGTATTTTCCATACTTTAATACGAAACTCAACTACTTACCATGGTTTCGACATGCTATACCATTTTCAAGGCATACCTTCATAACGAAATACCTTCATGTCGAAACCATGGTCGGGATTTTTCTGTTAAAGCGTAGACATTACCACTATTAGTTTTTATTTCGGCTATATTTTGTCTTTTTTGGGGCTTATTATTCATTTAAAACTTTACATATGGCCTTGAAATTTTCATCATTGTAGAATAGATATTCATCAACGTATTCCTTATACTAAAAAAAATCACCTGAGAAAATTCTGAGGTAATTTTTTCAAAACTGAGATTTAGGCAAGTATAAACCAGGATCTACTCTATATGCCATGAAATTTTCAAGATGATAAACAAATGCTTTTAGCAATTAATCGGTCACCAAAAAAGAATATTGAGGCGGGAGGCAGCATCATCTTAATGGAAACGATTACAGTTGATAGTAAGGGTAGGTAACACCAGATTACTCTTCCATGGCGACGGAAGCGGGGAAATGGTTCAAAGAGGAGAGCCAATGCAGGCAGTCCTGTGGAGCTGGATGGTCGAGTTTTCCAGCCACTTAGGATCCGGGGAATATTTATGACCGAGAGATGGCAACCGCAACGCCTCAAGCGGACAGGAAATGGACTTCCTCGCACGTGTGAGGATGAGAAGTGGAGAGGTCGCCAGGCAAGGAGATTAAATGTCGGCTTGATGGTGGAATCTAAATTATCTTGTAGGAGACAGGAGAAGGCTAACTCTATAATCGTCAAACTTTTCCACAAACACTCGACCGTCGTTCAGTGCCAATGGGTAGGTAATCAATATTTAAAATTAAAAATACATCTTCATATTCCTTGAAGAGGTATTTACCACAAATATATCCCAGGTTGGTTAAGACAGTATAGAATACATGATAAAAAAGATGCAATAATTTAAATTTTCGTTTAAATAGCGTCAATCCATTTCAAATCACCCAGACAATGTTGCTCAACATTTTTAATAATCCTAATTTTTTTCTCCTTGGTTCCTTACAAGTAGACAATCACAAAACACTACTCGAAAAACATTTACTATTCGTGCTATTTTTTGGCAGCCATTTTTAAAAGGGCGGCTTGGCAAATTTTGATGTAAAGTGTGGTTAGCATAAAGTTTAATTTCGAAGCTATTTTTAAAGATACCAGAATTTTATATCAAAACATATTTACCACTTTCCTCAGAGTGATGACTCTTTTTACTAACTCTGAGGAAAGTAGTAGTATCACCGAAATTTTAACTTCTTCTGTCTTTTTTATTGTGTGTTTTACACTGTATCTAACCCAACCTTGTTTTAGCATGAAAAAATATTTGTGATTCGTAAAAAATACACTTTATAATCGGATAAATTCAGATATATTACTTCATGATATCCCAACAAATTCCATTCACTCCCAGCTGGACTCCAGATATGCCGGTCATTTTAGCCCATAATAACCCATTGTTGCTTCGGAGTAACATAAAAAATGTAAAGATATACAGTTCTATTCAGGAAAGATTTAAACTACATGTTCTTTTGTGCTGCAAAGTTTAATAGTAAAATATGTAGCTGGCACAATAATTATGATTCAGTAGAAAATTTAATTTTTTTAAAAGACAAGTCTTGAAGTTCAATTTTTCTGAGAAGCAGGACTGAGTTAAAAAGTATTAATCCTTGCGTTACATATCATGAGTTTAACGAAACTTTATTCTGAACTTATTTTACTAACTGTAACTTACTAAAATCCTCCAGCTAAGGTTTTGGTTTCACCATGTTCCAGTCAACGCTAGAAATAAAATAGGTCCTAAGTATTAAATTGATATCCAAGCAATAGTTTATCACAATGAAATTATCCGTTTACTCGTGAGCCTTGTATTTTGATAAAGGTTCCCTCTCTGCAGCTCTGAGCTAGAAATGGTTAAAATAATTATGTTTCGTGAAGGATTACGCTTTCAAACTATATAAATCCATAAATAATGCTTCAATATACGCTAACAAATTCCGTTCTCTCCCCCAGCCGTGTTCAACATAAATGCATCATTTCAAGGAAACATGCGATCAATCCTTTCATATGACGCATTTTATTCTTCATGACTGGCCGTAGCGTCTCGTTTCCTGACGCAGTACTCGAGTTAAGTTTTAACTTGAGTTATTCTCTTGAAATTCCAGTTGAGGTAAGTTAATATATATTACCGTGGACTCCTTCGCCCTTTAAACACTTATAGTGTACAGTCAAAATAATGCATTTACTTACATAAAAAAATGAATGAAACATAATAAAAAATTGCAACTGAAAATCCTGAATTACATGTACACATAGAGTGAATAGATAATACAACAGTACATGGAAAGAATGAGTATAAAACAATACAAAACATACAAAAATCAATTTCTCTTTTCCTTTTAGCATGTTGGATTTACTACATTGAAAACTAATTATTATTAACTAAAATTAAGATATCCGAGTAAATACTAAATACTGCCGAATGAGTTCGCTAATCATAATTTACGTTACCAGGACGTTGAATGGCCACTAGTTGGTTCGCCATTACACTTCCCAAAGATCTCTATAATTCGACTGAGTCTCTTGAAACTAGATCACATGAATAGGGTTCTCGTGTGTGTCCCTGTACAGGTTCTTGGAAGTAAATTCGTACTAATGCGAGCCTCAGAACTTTGTCTCCAAGCAATCTCACGGCATCAATTCATTTCACCCTCGGGGCAGCACGAGAGGCACTCCTCTTGACTTCGTTAAGAATCACGGATTCCGTTCCGAACTTGTAACCTATGAAAGGTATCTGATCCAATTATTTTCAATTAAAATGAATTTAAAATAGCCATGACTATCAAATATTATTTACATTCGCCAAATAAATCTCAGTATAGGCAAGGATAAACTCAGGATGCAAGAAATTGGCGGCAACTTCGAAAATCAAGAAACAAAACAGAAAGTGTTTGCTAAGCCTTGATAAAATAATTTCATCACTTATACGTTACATCTGGTAAACTCTGTTCTTAGCGCTTAATACCAATTTCCGGTGGGAGGATTGTAAAAATACAAACCATTAATATTAAATATGCATAAAACGTTCAAGCTTAATCGAATAATAGTAAGGTTTATTGTTAACATAAGACTCAGTCAATTCTCAAAACATAAGTCTAAGTCATTTGCCCTGATGAGGTCTCCGGCATAGGAGAAGAAAGGTCGGCCATTTTAATAACCTGACGCGGGATATTCCCAAAAAACCATAACTCTACAAACATGGACCGCGAAACCTTTAGTAATTTGACGAACATAAGACTGTTTCACCAAGTAAGATATTTTCTCATTAAAATATTAAAATTGTCTTAATAAACGTCTTTTTTTAGAAAATCAGAAAGGACCTCACACAGAAGAAAATTTATGAATAATCTATGCATTCTATTACTTAATGCATGTAAATATTCAAACTATGTGGAATACATGCATTGTGTTTAAAAAATATTTATACACTACGTACATATATGAATACAAAAAAATCTCTTATGAAATATACTCCATATGAAATAATGATTATTTGATTAAATCTTTAAGAAAGCATTTGAATTGGGCCTGATAAACCGAAGCCATTACAGCATGGAAATGCCTTTGAATATACATAAATTAAATTAAAGCAACTTGCAAGAATTTCTCAAAAGAATTATTTCATGTTCACCGTTGTTACTGAATCACTGGCCTATAAACATTTTAAGAATAATAGCGTAGCATTAAGTACCAGAGCATTAAAAGTATCTGCGTGTATAGCTATATGGTATGCATGGGAAATATATTATTTTCGTTAGGAGAAAAATCCTAATATTAAGAATAACGCTCTCACTATTAAAGTAAACGTCGCAATCATTAAGATATGGCAATGGCTATGACTGAGAAGAATTTTAAAGATACACCAGGTGAGTAAAAATAATTGCTTTAAAAAAAACGGCATTATTTCAGCCTAAAATTGATAAAGGTTCTCTTGGGACGGGGATGAAACGATCTTTGGAACATAAAAAGAGCAGTTCCCACGTGATGAAGATGACGCAGGAGAGACCCTTTTTCGAGCACACCTTTTCCACGCGGGGTTCCTTATGGCGCCGGCGCTTATCCTCAAGTCCCGGAAAAGGCGCCCGGCGAAAGCAACCGGGCCATCATACAAATCGCATAAAAATCAACTTCACTCTCTTTCGCGCGGCAGAGAGAGATTTTTCTGAAGTAAAAACCCCTCCTACGGTGCCTTTACGACTCCCTGTTATGCGAGCATAAAACGTAAACCGTTTCTTCGACTCGAGAAACTTGCTGAAAGATAAAAAATTTCTTACAATACCCGTCGACGCCGCTCCCTCTCCGAGTCAACTTCCGGTCCCTCCTATTCAAGGGAAGTCCCAGTCTCTCGGAAGGTCCCCCTGTTATAGTCTGACTCTCGGCTCTTCTCTCCTGCTGGATAGGGGACTGCCCGGCTTCTCCTATCGTCCTTTATGCACCATTCTATTCACCTACCACGGTAATCCTACTCCTTTTATAATCCACCGCATCCTACACTTCGATTAACATAGAGGTTGCTCAAGCCGAATACGCACACTTTTCAGCACTTTAAGTTTTGGCGTTATATGCACAAATATTTGACACTATATGACATTTGGAATTTTTGACACTATATGGACCAGACCCGTCAAAATTTATTTAATAATATAATAGTTAATTTTGTTAATAATAGTTAATAATATAGGCAATATGATTTCTTAAGTAGAGGTTGCGGGTAATATCATATTCATACATATATATCATATCGTATTGCCTAAAATTTTCTTCCTGTCGTCTTAATTTCTTTATAAACTTTATTTATTTTATATAATGCGTATTCCAATAATATATAATTCAATGTTTTCGTCTGAAATACGAGTTTTACCACCTGTCTACCTTAAAAGATCAGCACCCGCAAAAATGACGTGTTAAGCGTTTTTATTATGTTTTGAACGACAGCGCGTGTTTTATTTATGAAATTACTACTCTATATTACGTCTGGGCGCTTTGATGATTTAGTTCTTACTTCTCTCACATTTGGGACTTATAGCCATGCATTTGCATATACTACACTCCCTTTACTCTCCGAACGTCCCCTTGTTATAGTCCGACTCTTCGGCCCTTCTCTCCTGCTGGGAAGAGGAGCGACCTGGCTTTTCCTGTCGTCTTCTGTAGGTACACACACCATTATATTCGTCTATCATGGTAATTCGGGTGAACCGGAGTTTAAGCCCCTTGTCGCATTGGCGGCGGTTTCTAGAACTATTTAGGAGAAATAAAATATATAAATATAATAATATATATATTTAATATAAAATATCTATCCACGTAAGATCGCCCGGGCGGGTTGGGTAGGACGGGTTGCACTAAAAGGAACGGGAAATCGTTTTATCAATGGTTTCGATAATGTTTTTTCGCAATAAATAGTTCCAAAAACCGCCGCCAATGCGACAGGGGGCTTAAACTCCGGTCGCGCCGTTTTTTCTTTAGCACTAAAAGGTCCAGTTTTCTAATGTCTGTTAAACGCTAAACGTTGAATGATGCATAGATGGATTTAGAGAGCGATAACCGATAAGTACCAAATAATATTTGTTTATACTAGTTTTATAACAGGACCAGTTTTATATTGTCTGTTGAACGCTGATGGGATATTAATTAATTGCGTGAGGCGTTTAGATGGTGAGGGAAGGGGTTCAAGCTAATTCTCACCTAATCTCATGAATGGCAATAATCACGACCTTTTTTTCCGCAAGAATCAGGGTAAAATGTAACCTTAGACTACGATTTTATTTATCTTATTTACTAGTCGTAATGAAAATAATAAAATAATTTTTTTTCTTTAAATAAATCCAACGCAATGAAGCAAACACTAACGCACAATCTACTGAAAATACGTATGCTTAATCAATCTCACCTGAGATAAAGGGAGGGCGGAGGGGTGGACCCAAATCTCACGATATCTCAATAAGGGAGAAGGGAGGCTCAAAAATGACCAAATTCATCTCACGTTATTCATGGGCGTAGCATGATACAGCTTTTAACTTTACCTGAAGGTGGTTGAAATTCCTAGTTAGCCACGCTCAGATAGGATCAGACTTCAAGATAACCAGAGCTTTCAACCATCACCAGTTAAAGTAAAAGGGTGTATCATCTTGTGGCAAGCACTAACCAGACATTATAAAAACCAGCTCTAAGTATTGGCGGTATCTACACAGCAATATACCGGAATTTTCAAGAGAAGTTTTGAAAATAAAAACAATCTAAGTTACGTGGTTTTTTTAAGCATCGGAAGCAAGGAATGTGAGGCTCAATATCAGAGGTGGAATCAGCATCAATTTCGGTGGGCTCATGAGCAAGGTCCGCGGATTACTAAACACGCCCTGGGAGAGACAGGCGTAGTAGCTAGAGGCAAAGTAGCGAGTGTTACCGTTTACGATAAATACAACTTAAACTTCTATCGCGTTTGGGACTTGTATCGATGCATTTGCACTAACACTCCCTTTACTCCTTCGCAAGGATACAAATAGTATTAAAATACTAAATATTAAAAATATTGATAAAATTTAAGGGGCGTCATGAACCCTGTGCCCCCCTTAAATCCGTCCCTTTTCAAGATAAAAGTAAGTGATCACAATCTTAGGTCAACTATTTGGACGGCACAACTAAGTATAACGGACACATCAGCATGGACATCAAAAATGGGAGAGTCAGTCAAAAGGAAAGAAATAGTAAAAGAGTTAAACAATACAAATTAAGAGTGTAGAGTATTAGTCTGCGAAGAATGCAGCGCTTCCCGGTACGTGAACTTAAACACTTAGGAATGGGTCGAGGAATAAAAACTGTTGGCGCTGGAGATGTGGGTGTGGAGAAGATTGGAGAAATACTAATAATAATAATTCCTCTTTAGTGGGTCATATTAGGGCTAGAAATTCCCATTTTCCTTCTAGTCCTTTTTCATGCATGAAATATTTGCAGAGGAATATATTGTCAAGTTACTCTTGAAATTAAGTGTAGTCAAATTAGAACATAAAAGACATAGAATAATGCTTTTTAAAAATAACATTAAAATGCAAAATGAACAATGTTGAATTTACCAAGAATGAAAAGGTGTTAACAAACGTGGGAAAAACCTGATGATATTGACTTTCGTTCTTATTGGAAAAGAGCGACTGCAGGAAGAAACTTTGAAGAAGGTTATTAAATGGGGTTATGAAAAACTTGTAAAACCTACTACTAAAGAGCTAACGAGAAAGAGGAATGGACAGAGACGAGGAGAAACGAAAAAGTTCCTCACATGTTGGGAGAAGAATGGACTCTTCTAACGGAGATACAGAGGGGGCAGATGTATTGGATGGAGCGAGTGTTAAGCGGTAAGGGGATGCTAAAACCATCATTAGAGGGATGTGTGTCTACGTGAAAGGGGTGGAAAAGGATTGGATTAATCGAAAGAATTAAAGAGAATGGGACTTATTAGAAACTGAAGAGAGAATTTTAAACTAAGAAGTGGCAACAGGCGAGATAATTTGCACAATTCTGCATTTAATCGTAATTTCACCGATAAAAGATACTGTTTTCGACGTTATACCGTGGATATATCCACGTTTCGGCACATAACGCCTTTTTCAAGATTGCCTTGAAAATGACAGAATGTTGCGAATTAGGTCGGTAGAAGTGAAGAAGTGAATTAATATGGAATATAGTTCATTGCGATAATTTAACTGGCAGAATGTCTTCAAGAGTTTCATAAAAAGAAATCCTGCAGAACCGGAGAACAAATTCCAGTATATCAATACGGATAATTTAAGTTCATGACTTGCCTGAAAAATTTTAAATTAAAAAACTGGTGATAATTACGGCTTATTTGATATAGATTAGGTAATAAAACCTATTTCTTTTAATGAAGATTCATTTTAACTACATATCTTATAGAATTTCACATTAATGGCGACTAACAATATAGTCACTTCCGTTGTGTTATAAAGAAAACAGCAATCGGTGCTATACTTACTGCATTTTGATTTCATAAGATCCCTGCCCGAAGTTGCTCAGATTCATACTTCACGGCTGTACACTGCACAGTATACATATATAGAAACATCATATTAAGGTTATCAGATTACTGTTCGGTTAACCTCATCCATACTGAATCGTTAAAATTCAAATAATTTCGACGCCAGATGATACAATTTAAACTTATAGTGTAGTATTAAAACTGAAGTACCAGCCGATATATTCTAATACAATCCATTTTCGGGTGTACGTCTGCGTGCTTAATATTTAAACTCGACGTTTCGTACCTCCTACGTCGTCGTCTCCTCCTCCTGATGACGTTCCCAGCAGGAAGAACGAAATATCGAGTTTAAATATTAAGTACGCAGGCGCACACCCGAAAATGGATTGTAATAGCGCATTTAATCGCTGCGGAAACCTTAAAATCAAAATTTACCTACCGATATTTCTAAAACTAGTACCTCTCGATACCGCCAAGTATTTATAATCTTTATTCGCTCAATGTTTATATACAGACCTCGTTAATACTTTCGACTAATTCCAGAAATTTCAGGACTGGTCCGCCAATCAATGACAGGATCATTTACAGTCAATATCGTTTCAACTTTGAAATTATACCATAATGAGGTAGTATTTTAATTTCATTTTTTAAATCCCAAATAACCATTTTAATTATATAGCTTCATTAATATGGGAATTAACAGAATTTCTTTCTCTGAGGCGATTTTTTTAAATTATATATAATAATTGCAGGCATTGCACAAAAGGCCTTTGATTATGCCCACCCACATTAAAACACTGAATGATTAAAATATTTTTTTTATTTATACTTGAAATTTTTAGAACGCATTGCATCATTAAAATCATTTTTCCACGAACAATGCACCAATGAAAGCGCAAAAGTTAAACCATAGCATGTTGATGCCCCATTATTTCAGGATCTTACACGCAAAGAAATGAAGTGCATCACCGATTTTTTTAAATATGCATATACGTTTACATGTATTTTCATGAAGTATCGTAAATTGGACAAATAGCTAAAATTTGGTAGCTAGTGGTATATGAAAGAATTTGGCTGACAAATTATTCCACTTAGTGGAGTATTTTTAATTAACTTCCCTGAAATAGGCAAATGTTTCCTCTATTTTAATTAAAAGCGCCGCAAATATCAGTTTACCATTTTACTTCTAGTATTATATGTCTTTTTGACCTTATCACGATAATCAGCAAGGTCAACTTTAGGAACAAATGAGAAATTTCTACTCCCAACTATGATTCTAACCAGCCCTGTACCAAATTGTCGATTGCGTTTAGTAGGTAGATATTTAGTCTCACTGAAATTACCACGATTTCATTAATTTTTCTTTCTCCTATTCTCCACCAAACGAGGAAAGGGAGAAACCAAAAATGAGTTTACGGTATCATGGATCATATAGAATCAGTTACGTTCTGAAAAGTAATACCCCTCTGCTGTCATTGGAAATTAAAGGAGTCGACCAAAATTATTTATTACATGGACGAAAGACATGTTCTTCAATTTCCAACAGCCATGGTTAAAAAAATTTACTTTCCATGATTTCCACCATAAATATCATGAAGAGAAAATGCCTAACTCAATGTTAACAACGCCACTAGTAAACAGGAATGGCAATTAAATCGCAACTTGAAGCATTTACGTGGTGGAAGGGCTCCATATTAATGATGAAAAACACTTTGTTACTCCCACAAAATTCACAATTTCTAATTTACTACCGGTTTCGGCTATTACACCATTTTCAAATACATACAACATGTGGTGGGGGCAGGTATATATATAGTGGTTGTTGATGTGGGGGTGGGGGAAAAAGTTTTAGATTCAAGCTGGGATTGGTAATTCGTGGAAAAGAATAGGGGGGGGACACATTTTGTCAGGTGGGTTGTTGGGGTGGAGGATTTGGGAGGGTGATGAGCAATAAGGGGGATGGGTTGGGTAAGGTTATGTCGTTAACAAGGTTTGACTATTTATGACTATTTCTCGAATTTCCAAGGCGTCCATCTTTCTTCCTTTACTAGTAAAATGGAGTATTTCGGGTTCGAAATTACTTCCGTGCCCAATTTCCACGAGGTGCCGTGCGAAAGCTGACGTATCGTCCTTGTTTTTCCAACATGCCCTGTGTTCCTTTACCCTGGTGTTGAAGCCTCGTCCCGTTTGGCCGATGTAGCACGAATCACAATTACTATTCTACTATTAAATTAATGAATTATTAAAACTAATTCAATTACTATTCAAATAATGCTAAAGATGTTATTGAACCAAAATTAAAATCTGGCATTTATAAATTAAAAATTTCGACCTGGAGGGAAACGTAAATACGAGGCCTAGGTTTAGTTTCGTTCCTGTACTAAATTAATATCACCAAGGAGTTACGTTTCTCCACGGGACGAAACTTTACTCCTGGGAACAAAACTAACTTAATCGAAACTCCGATGCTCATAGTTAAGCTTCGATCCCAAAATTTGAGTGGAAGGGGATAAGTGTGAATAGTTTCGACCCATTTCATGACAGAATGTAGAGATTAAAAAATCGAGCTTAAAAATCGAATGGCCAGTTTGCGTTCACCGTTCTCCCGTTTGTGGTAAAAATATGAGTGCCCCATTCAAATAATGGCGGTAGACCGGGACTCTACTTGATTCAACCATACTTCGTGGGTACTCGGTGAGTGGGTCGAAAGTAAACCATTCCAAGGCGAAGCACGTGGTCCCTCCGATGCGAAACATTATCTGCGTTTCGTTTCGTCCCTGAGCTTTAGTTTAGTTTCGACCCGAAGTACTTTTGAATCCGATTTCGTTTCGACCCCGAGTTTAGCTCCACGGGTTTATATCCATATCTTTTCATTTCTACATTTCGCTCCCAGGAATTAAACTATTGAAATTTTACTGGTTTTGACTTTCGTTTATTTTTATTGCCATTCCGGCCTGCAAAATCAAATAATAAACTAAACTATGCTAGGCTTCCAAGTTTGGATGACGGTAGACCTCTTATCCAAGATTAAATCCTTCCACTATTTCTGATTTTGAAGTATCTTAAGACAGGGTAAACGAAGGCTCGCACGAACTCTAAACAACAACAGCTTATTCCTCGAAAAAAATTAAGGAAACAGAAAATAATTGTGTAACTTTGGAAAATTCAAATAAAATACACCCTATAACCTAGCATTCCCCATCAAATGACACGTACAACATGCCACTTGCACCTATGAACTATAGATTGTTAGATTAAATGCTACATTGTATCATTAAATAATCATTAAATCATCTCTGATTTATTTAATTAGTTCTCTAAACAACAACAGCTTATTCCTCGAAAAAAATTAAGGAAACAGAAAATCATTGTGTAACTATGGAAAATTCAAATAAAATTCACCCTATAACCTAGCATTCCCCATCAAATGACACGTACAACATGCCACTTGCACCTATGAACTATAGATTGTTAGATTAAATGCTACATTGTATCATTAAATAATCATTGAATCATCTCTGATTTATTTAATTAGTTCTCACTTACCTCTTCCAATCCCATGACCATGGCCCTTATATAAGGACCATGCCCATGACTGTACACCAATTCTTAACAGTAACCATTTTTTCTCTTCTCCTTTTTAAGTGTGGTGCCCTCATAATTACCAACCACACGACACTGAGGCAGCTTGCAAGGGATCAGGTAACTGTAGACAGTTGACCCCTAGGGAATGCATAATGATGAAACTAGTGATTAGATACCCTTGAAACATAAAATACACGTAAAACAAAAAATAAGGGTGAATACAGCTTAATCTCTGGAATTTTTAATGTTCTCAAACTTTGTGTATGCTTAGTTATTCCCTCTTAAACTATATACATTGCAATAGATTTTCACTCAATGAGCTTTAAATCTTAAATAAAACCATGTACAGAGCTTTTAAAGCCCTGTTGACACTAACTTACTACTTATACGAAAATGATGATGTTTTATTATGATATGTGCCTAATTAAAACCATTCCTAAGAAAAAACGAAGCAGCAGCAGAGTAAAAATTGGATATTAGAGTCCGAGAAAATAAAATCCCTGTTTATAATTCACTGATTAATTTCTATTCTAAATTTGTACATTTATACAAAATAAATTTAGAAGTAAGTAATAATTTAAGAAATTTCGGGGAGTGTGACCACTTTAAAATAAACTGGCATGTCCATCTGTTGGGAATAGCTACGAGCACAAATGAAAATACAAGAGTAGTCATCAAAAAGTAAGTAAATAAGGAAGTCAAGGCACAAATGCTACTATTTCACAAATAACATTTAAATAACAGGTGTATATTTACGAAACACTTACTTATCAACGGCGTAGGTGTGGTATAGTGATAGGTAAGTGAATATATAGGATATGTAATTAGATAAGTGATATAAAATTTACGATGTAACTGCAATGATAACTGTTGCTTCGAAATAGCCTTTCACGACTTATTTATGGTATTTTCCTCCGAGTAATCAGTAGCAATGCGAGGTGCTCTGTATCAACTATTACTTATGACTCTTGAATAATTTAAGAACGTATATCGAAATTGAAGTTTTGTACTTCCAGAGAAAGTTCATGGAAAGTACTACAAATAAAAATTTAAAAATAAAATTTAGATTAAGAGCTTTATAGCTTTAGCAAATATTTTTCACAAATATTTCAGTTTAATTTCTTTGAATTACAACTGGCTTACAGAATAAATAGAGCTCATAAATTTTTCATGGTCCAAGAGTAAACCTGAAAGCATAGCTTGTAGATCATGACAATCCCGTGATGCATTCCCATCGATGTAATTGGAAGCGTTTGAAGAGCTCCCATAACATCAAGGGTAGAGCTGAACAAGAAAGGAAATATATATTCCCGTTAAAATTCCTTCCAGATGAAAAGATTCAACAAGTTGATGCACCTCTATGTGCGCATCGACCGCTCTCCTCCTAATTTCGAATTGAATTAAAGTATTTTTACAAAAAATATCATAACTTGCATAAGTGTGCAACAGCGTCGTGGAGGGAGTTCGACGCAGAACCTTCAAACAGAAAAACTTTTTGCTGTATTCCATGTCAACAAGCTTGAATTCAAATATCTCTCGACTCCGCAAGGGTTCCATAAGCCAATGCAACAACTTTAAGATTCCTTGAACCGATAAATTGGAGCAAGAGGCATTCATCACTTGGAAATCAATTCGATAACGAAACGTGAATGCTGTCCAAATAAAACGCAGGTCGGGGACTTTGTTTCAAGTCGAACCGGAGAAAAGTACAGGGGATCGATACATCCATCTTCCCGCCCCCCACTCGGAATATTTTTTCACATTATTATGTCCTCTCAAGAGGACCCCTCCATCTTCATTAACATACAAACTTTACATCACTAAAGTTGAAGTATATTCAGAGGCATAGGATAAGTTCATGACCTGATCTCCTCCACCATCGAATGGCTTCATTTAGATCCGACGAAGAGGGTAGATTGTATAAAAAGTGAGAAATTTTGTGGAACACACTATACTAATATTGTAGGGGACAGTGAGTTGTTGAACCAAAACACCCGCATTGAAGAATATAAATGAAAATAATAAAGTATCGTAGAAATATAAAATGCCAATTTTGAAAATTTTTGTCAATTTTAAAAATAGTTCCCAGCCGTGGTGTTTGATACATTTGAATTTTCTACCATTTTCTAATATCAATTTGAATTAAATACCGGTAAAAACAATTATTGATCATTGATTTCAACTGAAAGAATTTAGTAACGTACTGCGGTTATGAAATATATTTGTAGCAAACCCCTGAAGCGACTATAATAACACCGGGGAACAATTTTTCACTTATTCTCTGTCGACTCTAATTTCTCAGCTGACTTTAACTTAAGTCACTTTTAACTTTATATTAAGCGTGTTGCGAGAAAATTCTCGGATACGAGGCAAGCATATAGCAATTGGCACAAAAATTTTTAATCACTGGATTATATATCTTGATTGAAGCTTTCGCGGCTCATGATGATTAAAAGGGATTATTCCCTTGAAAAAGTGACCAGCAGTCGGTCGCGAAACGTCGGGGCTATGCCCTTTAGGACACGCGGCATACACCCGTATGTGAGTTATTTTAATCACTGGATTAAATACTATACAAAATAAATCGGCACGATCACCAAAATCTGCCTCGAGCGAATATATAGCGTTACACAAATCGGGCAGTGAGTCGGTAATGACTCTGAACTCAGCTATGAACTGGGCTTAGATTGCGTAGTTATTATGAACAAATTTTAACAGAGGGACAAGGAAGACAAACGTAAAATTTTAAGTTATTTCCGGGTCCGAGTGTAAGGATAAAATAAGAGGGAAGCATTTTCAGAACGAATATGTACGGAAATTAACATTTATCTCGTACATGATTAGTGCAGTTATCCGGGTACCCCAGCCGCTGACTGCAGCGAGTGACGACAGTTACGAAAGCCATCCTGCTTTCGTATTCAGATCGAAAGTGAGAAGCTCTTTATTTCGCCGCCTTTTATGGTGCGATCCGTCGTTCTGCTGAGCGATGATTAGCTAGCACTCTATTCCATATTTTGGTGATAGCGTAGCCATGATCTCTGTTAATTTTTTATATGTTTTGTATTTCTGAGGCTTCTCTGATATGCCTTGGGCAGAAGTGGCTCTCCTTACCAAAATGCTCGCCATTTCAAAATCAATCCTGTGATCTGCCTCACTCCCTGCATGTTCCGCAATGGCCGACAGGTTAAATTCAATATTTTAATGATTGAATAAGATTTAGAAGAACATTTCAATACCTCAAAACCGAAAAATGTAGTGTTATCTCCTCCCCGCTATGTACTCGCTCCATCTACAACACCTGTCTCCTTTGTATCTCATCTTAAAGCTGCCTCTCTTCACCCACCATGTTCACTGATCAACATTGCTCAGCATTGTGCAGCTCTTCGTCGTTCCTCTTCCTCTCCGTCCACATCACCTCCTCCATTCTTTTTATGTGTTTTTTATAAAAAAATTACATTTTTATGCTGCAATTTTATTTAGTTTCCTGCAGGTTGATGTCCAAATACTTACTATCGCCAGCCTATTCAGGTAGTTTGCGATGATATTAAGAATAGATTCCATTAGAGCTACACGGAGGACAATCCTAAAATCATAATTTAACTCCAGATCAGAGAGAAACGATAAAATAAGTAGGGTAATTTTGCAGAACGGATAGTAAAAGGAATTAACTTTTCTCCCATTCAATTGAGTACTTAAATAAATCGAAGTCAGGTAGTAAAAATACATATTAATGTTTACGCCGAAGAGAACATGGGGCAAGAATACCACCGAAAATGGAAACATGGTTCACGTAATATCCCTTTGCGTATAGCTATGAATGACCGGGAGGAGGGGAAGAGGGAGGGAGAGGGATGGGGGTGGGGAGATTGAGGGGAGTTGTTTGGGGGTGGAGACCGTCCCTCGTCCCTCCCTGGACGCTACGTAATCGGATCATCGCTGAAAATGACAAAGTTGGCGCAAAGCCTCGACGCCGAAATAACCGTAATCTCGACTTTTTCCCGTTGCCTTGGTTCCCACAAGCTATCCCCATCGCTGCTATAACCCTACAAACACAATGTCATTCCCAACTCGTTTACGGCTGTTTATGCCTGTGTACACTGGGTGTTTATACAACAATTCGCGGTCCATTCTTTGCCTCTCTTACGGCATCGCATAACTTCTCGTGTCAACCTATTTACATCGCATTATGTGGCACTTGCCTTAACCCGTATAAACGTGTTCGCAAGGAATAAGGAGGACAAAAGTATTCATTCAGTTTCAAGGACAATAAGAATAAGTGGCACTATATTCGAAGATCTGCATCTAAAACTGTCTAAGAAATAAGATTCGTATACAAGCACCACTTTCATTTCCCTTTAGTCTTGTTCCAGGCGTACAAATCAATTGTATAAGGTTTAATTGACTATTTCGCTAGTAAAACTATTTGCCCAATACATATTCAATAGTAAAACCGTTTACAAATTAATATTTCAACAACATTTTTTTATTTTACCATACATCATAACGTACCATATTACCTTGCCGTGTTTAGTTATGTTATAATTCAACATGTTACTAACTTACTTAAAATGTGCTCCTTACCTCAATTTAGCAAAATGTCAAGCGCCTATCATCCATCGCTCCTGCACGAAGAAACTCTGACTCTATCACACATACAAGAGGAACATACGAGACTCGAACGAATACTTTTTCCACAAATGAAAATATAATGCGAAACAATAAAAAATACGATGTAAAAGAATATTTGCGCAATATTTCCGGAATATTTACACGCTTTATTGCTTCTAGCAAGGGGCAAAACGTCTTATCAATAATTGTTTCACTGAGAAAATAGATGTAATATCATAAATATCCTCCACTGGCATGTATACAATGAGCATTACATTTTAGTAACAGAGAAGTGACTACGAGTACTTATTGTTAGACTTATTTTCCTTATGATGGAAGCCCCACTTGTTACGGCATCGGCAACTTTCATTTGATTGTCCGGCTAATAGCTGAAATAAATTATTATCGTGATTAAGTAAGAGCTTGAGACGACCCTCATTATGGCCAACTATGAACATGGGCAACAGTTTCTAAATTTACGAATCCTACGAAACCATAACTACCAAAATCAAAACAACAGGAATATACCGCATCCCATGCGAATACGGCACAGTGTATACCGGAGAGAAGAGAAAACTATGGTGAGCAGGGTGAAAGAGCATCAAAGAAACCTTCGACTCGAATAACTTGAGAAATCGGCCGCGGCGGCCCACTGTGTCCCAGAAAATCGTACCATCAATTGGGAAGAAATCACCTAATTCGGAGGGAACAGGGGTTATTGGGATAGAGTAATCAAAGGAGCAATAGGGATCCTGCCTCGTCCCAATAACATGAATAGAGATCAAGGAATCCCCCTAAGCAGCACTTGGAACCCGACCGTAAAAAAGGCGGGAAATCCAACAAAAATACGAACAAATCAGAGATCACTTTGGTGAAGGAGGAAGGTGAAGGAGGGTATATATTTCGGAACAATTCTGACATGGCCATTTTCAGCCCTGAAGATGTTGGGAAAGTCTCTGAACGATACGTCAGGCTACAGCATGCAGACAATAGCACAGTTATAAACCTGAAAAGAACTAATTCATACCAAAATCAAGTCGATATCCACGACAAGGTGATAGATTTAGAGGACGATATGAAATCGTGAACTAAAGATCAACATCGGGTATGATTAACTGAGGTAACAGCTGAAGGAAAGCCCTGAAAAAGTTAGGATTTGTCAAGCAATTCGTGGGAAGATTTTCGGATGAGAAAGTAAAAGAACGATGCTACTCCCCACTCGTCCGACCACATCTCAAATATATGCAGCGAGCGTATGGGATTCGGAGCAGAAAGACTTAATCCGTGAACTGAAAAAAATACAAAGGAGAGCTGCGCGACTCGTCAAAAACTATTACGGGTGTTAAGACTGGGAGCCGCTAAAGATTCGGAGGCTGCGCTCTAGGCTTAGATTGCTTGAACAATTCAGAATAGATATCTTTAAGAGCGACACCGAGCACATCATATTATAACCCCACTATATTTCCAGGCCCGACAGAAGCCATAAAATTATGAGAGATATTTTGCCGAATGGATAAGTATGGAAATTCGGCTTGCCCCGAACTATAGTGGACTCTAATTGATCGTAGTCGTAATTATATTTGAGCGTTTGTTTTTCATATTTAAACGGCCCGTGTCCTAACACCCCCTGCCACACGCCTTTTTAGGTGACTTGCGGGGTAGTACGTAGATGCAGATGCACCGCTGTGAGTATTAATTACTTTAACGACTCCGTCGTCCACTCAGTCCATTACTTTCATAACTCACGCAAAATATGTTGTCGCTGCGCAGTAGGCATTCTTGGGGTTTGGGCCACGGAATCACGAATATTACAGACGGGGATTCTCAAGTCGGCATAAAGTATGCTGTTCATTTCAATGGGTTTACAAAGTCGCCACTCGCGTCGCTGACGGACAAATTGATCCGAGTATCACGGGGAAATAAGCTATAATCAGCGGTTTTAACTGAAATTTATATTGCTATTTAATGTTATTACTCTCAATTTCATGCATAAAAATGCAATATTTTGTAAAAAAAAAAAGTAGATCGCATTGCACTCATCACTGCGCCGCAGACATTTTTGAAAACCGATTAAAATGCGACCGACGCGTGGCAACAGAAATCAGCCTTCTATGGGATGGAATTGGGCCTCCTCTATGCAGTCCCCTTGCACGGAACTCTCGAAATTCTTGTGAAAGGAAGAAGAAGATTGTTTTGTGTGGAGCAGTAAATCGTCCTACTTGCAACCAGCACTCCCGCTAAGAGTAAGGGGTGACTCACCAATTCCTGCCCTCTAGCGTCATATAATCGCATGGCACATGGCCTGAATTTCTACCCTAGTTTCAATTGTAGGTCTTGGCAATGGATCATTTCCTCACTTGTCTACTAGCCTTGCGTGCGTGTGCATCAGTCCTCTCTCTTGTGCGTTTTGGTGTTTGCTTGGGATCGTTTGTATTTCGCTGACAACAGCCATTACGGAATTTCAACTATTTTTTGCTTTTCTCTTTGCTCTTCATATGTAAATGGCTGGTGTCCTAACACCCCCTGCCACACGCCTTTATGGGCGACTTGCGGGGTAGTATGTAATATAGATGAATATATAGTGTATAAACTTACGCCCACAGTCATTGCCGTGTGTTTCATTTGAACTTCCACAAAGCAACTAAATAGTTGCTTTATAAAATTTGCCAGTGCGCGAGGGCCCCAAGCTGTGGGGAGGTTTCCTCCATTGCCACGGCCTTTATCCCGTATTGTTATTACGAGGGTCGTTCAATAAGTCCTGAGAATCTCCAAGAAATTGCTCTCTTAGTATAAAAACTCAATGTTGACTAGAAAGTAGCACTCGTGACTAGACAGCTGTGAAAGTTTCAGCTGTTTCTATCCTATGGTTTCATTGTTGTTGCCGATTGTAGTGAGCAACTTTCATTTGTTTATGAAAATGGATAAAATTTAGTTTTGTGCGATGATCAAACATTTGTTTTTGGAAGGGTTAACGTCGAAATATGTCAAAGATAACTTGCAGGACGCTTATGAAAGACCTGCTCTTGTTTTTGAAACTATTTACCATTGGGTAAATGAGTTAAAACCTTGCCGTACATCCTCATAATGAACATTGTTCCGCACGCTCTGTGGAATTGTCTAACCCCGAAAATCATTGGCAAAATCCACGATATGGTTTTAAGTGCTGCATGAATCAAAGTGCGCGATATAAGTAAGGCCAAAGGCATATCACAATGCACGAATGATTTAATTTTCACGAAAATTTAGGTGTGAAAAAAAAATATCGGCAATATTGCTGCCGCGTTTTCACTCATTGGAGAATATACGCAATCATGTTGTCAACTCAAAGGCTGTTTTGGCGCTTTTCCTTCGCAATCCTGAGGATTTTTCGCATCAGTTTATAACTTTTTGATGAAATATGAAATCATCACAGCACTACAGAGACAAAATAAGGTAAAACAATGGAATTTTGATGATGAACTGGCTCCAAAGCAGGCGAAGATTTTGAAATGTGCCCGACAAGTCTTGACTACGATATTTTGGAATGCATTCGGAATTATTTACGTCAATTAATTGGAAAAGGGAAAAAAGATGACAGGAGAGTAGTATCCATCGTTATTGGACCGGTCGATGTTAGCAATCAAGAGAAGCGCCCTCATTTGAAGCAAAAAAATTATTCCTTCAACAAGACAAGGCACGGTTGCTCACCTGTTCAGAGTCAATAGCCAAAATTATAGAATTTAAGTTTCAATCATCATAAAATTCACCGCATTCGTCAGATTTGACCTTCGGTGACTTTTTACAATTTCATAACTTGAAGAAATTGCTTTGCAGCCAAAGGTTTTCGTCTAAGGAAGACGTCATCGCCCAAACCAATGCCTATTTTGAGGGGATCTCAAAGTAATACTTTTTGGAAAGCTTATAATGCTTGCAACTATGATTGAAAAATTTTACATGGCTAACAGATGGCTACAATTAAAAATATAAAAAAATTGACCGAATATAATTTGTTTTTATAATTATTTCTAAAGAATTATTGAACTACCCTGGTAACAATGATTTTGGTCTCATTTTAGTAACACTCGGTCTTGATGGATGTTATTCCGCTTTCTAATATTTTTACATTTTTATTGACTCAGATGTAGACGAACAAAGAAAATGAACCAAGCCACCGCAGCAGTTGGTGGGTGCTTTAATAAATATCGCACGCCTCATCTTCGAGTGAGACTATTCGCTCACAGAACGGCGCTATCTCCATCTTCTGCCCTATTCCTCTTTTCCTCCCTCTCCCTCCACTGTGACATCCTTTTTCTCCTGTCTCTGAAAATTCGCCGCTTTTTCGATTTCGATTTTTTTTACTTCCTGAGCCGCGGTTATCTTGATGCCTTGTCTCTTTTCCGAAAATCGAGATGAGGCTGTCCCCCCGACCATTTCCAACGCAGTGTGCCCTCATGAGGTCTCGCATCGCAAATGCATTTCGAATGGGACTCAAACCATTCCATTTTTTTGCGACGCTCTTAAAGGCTCTTACTGGGAATGTATTCTATTTTTTGAACGCCAGTATTGCAGCTTTTTCCACTCAACTTCTATGCAAGCGTTCAACTATTACCCAGAGGACTTACCGTGGTTAATTAAGGCATTGGTGGATCTTTACGAGGAATCATAATTTTTTTTAAATATCATAATTAAATTAAAAATATTTAATGCAAATAGTGTCCCATTACTTGAGTATAATATTCAAGATGCATACGTACACGTTTTAAAGTCCTGATTCTGCGTCGTAATTATCACAATTTTAGCACTTTGGCTACAATTACATTCACTTACACTCAAAACTCTAACCATGCGAATATGGGTATTGATAAAATACAAGCACTAAATAATTCATACCAAAAACGCAAAAAATGACCTTCTTAAGAGCTTCCTTAGATCTTGGCGCAATTTAACATGTGTACTGAGTTCACATGCTTAATTGCGCCAACAAATACGCAATTGTGCCAATGTGCAACCTCCTATTCGCCTAAAATAAACGAAAAATGATGAGATTTGAGGACCAAAATATTCAACCTTGAAAAACCTTCAGCTTGCCGCCTACTCTAATCAAAATTCCAGGAAGAAAAAATACGAAACCATTGATAAGGGACTCCTATGTTTACGAGAAATATATTTTATCTAGCTCAGTACGATATTAAAGGAGAGATAATTCATCTATTCGCCTCGAAAGAAGAATCCTACTAAAATACATAGAACATACATGCAATATCCTTCGCCTACAATAAATGAAAAATGAATTAAGGAACAAAGCTTTCAATCTTTAAAAATCACCAGTTTGTTACTTAATCTTTTCAATATTCCAGAAAGAATAAATACGAAAACATTGGCACGGGATTCTACCGTGATATACGGCAACTTGCATTCCATCCAACACAATATATATTTAATCTGGTTCAGCACGAGATTAACAGAGAGATACTTCTTCCTCTCGCCTCGGCGTAAAAGTACCCGATGAGATTTTCTTAATTTTCCATACAATCGAGCACATTGCCTTGATTAAATTCGAATCGGATCTGAGCGATAGAGAAGGGGAGAAAGCTCACGTTTCCCTTCGCTAATGATCGACATCAGACGTTTCCTTCACATTCTATTTTTTTTCGCGGCGGCATCGATTTCGTCGAGGAAAGATGAGTGAGATGGGGACTGCTGGCGTTTGTTGATGTAGGGAGGGACGGGTTGGCCTGACGTGGTGCGCTGGTGATGCAGGAATAACGTTCGACGGCTGGAAGATGGAAGGAAGTCCGTTTTGTCGTGAGGGCTAATGTTCTGGGCATTGGCAGAGGGGTGATTTCGAAACGCGAATATGAGATGCGGGGCCGGGCGAAAAATGAGCAGAGAATACGAAGAGGGGTGAATCGTTGGGAGGAGGATGGAAAGGGGCAGGGGGTGCCAATCACCCCTTCATTCTCGGTCCATCCTACCGAGGCGAGTTGAGTGAAAGGCGAAGTGAGGGATAGTAAAAAGGGGAGTAGCTGACCGCTTTGGGGATTGGTTGCTCTGACGGGGCCCCCGATGTAATCTTATCAGCGACAGAAAGCAGCAGCAAAAGGGGACTCAATTATGTTTCAAAGAGACGGTTTTTAAAAAAGTCTCGGGGAAACGGATCTATGCCCGTCCCTTGGAGAAAGAGGATACATCATTTTTGCATTCGGGTGGCTTCCTAGAAATAGTAATTTGATTTCTGTGTGCGTCGACGGCCATGGTCATTTAGCGCTACTCTATGATTTAACATTGTTAGAAGATTAATAATCGATAAAGCATGGCAAAAAAAGGGTATTTTTCATTCGTTACACACTACGAAAAATATAGGGAAAATATAGGTATCCCCTTTTAATTGAAATGCTTCAAAACGGGTAAATTTTGCCCACACTAAGCGGCTGTCCCGTTCCTTAACATATTCATATGCATGCATGGATTTTGGAATGAAACAATAAAGACTAACGCCAGCCGATGAAGCCTCCGGCGATAGAAAAGATAATTTTCATTCAAAAGGTAAAATAGACTGTTCTGGTAACATACTTAGTTTCATGCACTAACCTTTTTTTATCATCAAACGTAGTTTATTTAAACAATATTTTCTAAAGAAAAAGATGTTTAAATTAACACGTATTACGTAACCCTAAACTACGACCTTTTTTTACAGTTCCGGTGTGTTAAGATATGGATTTTGGTTGGATTCATCAAATGGTAAGGAATTGGAAAAAGATTTTATTTTCGTCATGATCGACATATTCTGCTTTAAATTGAAAACCCTGACTCTTAGAATTTCACCGTATTTATGGAAGGGAACATTAAACCACCTTATTAAAGAATCGACGGGTGGCATGTTGATCCTCTGCCCACGGCGATTATAAAATATCTCAAAAAGCTTAAAATAAGGATGAAAATCATCGAAGGGTGCGATCTGGAATTATTTGCAGCTATTAAGTATTTCTGTAAATACTCGTTTCAATACATATGCAAATATTCACCCAGCAAGATCCCAGTTCAATTTACTCAGCGTGCTACAGTGATAACAAAGCAAATAAAAACCTGTTCGATTTTTTTGTAAATGCCTCTATTTTTAACACAAAAATAATGGGGTGCTCTTGAGTATGGTTTCAGCATTCGAGGCAAAATTTGAGTGGTGTTAGATTGAAACGTAACTTTTTATGTGCCAAATGAATTTAGTATAGGCTCAGCGTGCTTACTGCGGACAGTATTGAACATAAACTGAAACTCGTGTCGTTTGTAATAGATTGATGGAAATTCTTTTCGTATATCGGAAGAGGATTTAGTTCGGGAAGTCTTAATGTCACGCGGGTGAAAAATACTTTTGAAGCTCGGAGAGGGATATTACCTTTCAATTTTCAGTTTTTGGAAAAGGTAATAATTATTTTCAACTTGCGTTGTGACACTCTCGGCCATCAATCATATTCAGGCGTGGAAAAGAGCGCCACGTGTGTCCTTTTTATTTTATCCAGTGCGCCCACATTCAAACTCTTAAAGGGGAACGCAATTGAAGTGGCTCATGCTTTCCGGAGAATGTTTTAATGAAAAGCAACGGAATGAACACTCAGTTTCAAGTATAGAGAATCTTCCTAGAAATCGCATGTACATCTCGATCCATCCGCGACGAAAAAATTGAGTTATCATGATATAAAATGCTTTCGCGAATCACAGAATTATCACCTGGATAATTATAAATCATTATCACTCCAACAAATATCTTCGAATATCATTAATAAGAGCAAATAACATGAATAAGCGTGATATTTTAAGCTTAACCTTATGCACTGGTTTTGATATTCTAATGATGTAACGAGTAGTTCACTACTTTTATTGCCGATTTCAATACAATTTGATAATATAGTATTTCTTGGATCTTGTGTCATTTATAAAATAAGTTTCAGTCAACGTTTCGATTTATTTTTTAAATCATCTTCAGGGCTATATAAGAAAAAGTGTGAGCAATATAAAATACAGAGAATAAAAAGATACACAATATTTATACATAAAAAAGGTACAATCGGGTTTTTTATACAATATAATAAAAAAATAAATATATTATATATATGTATATATTTCTTTAAATTATATTCTGTAAAAAACCCGATTGTACCTTTTTTATGTATAAATATTGTGTATCTTTTTATTCTCTGTATTTTATATTGTTCACACTTTTTCTTACATAGCCCTGAAGATGATTTAAAAAATAAATCGAAACGTTGGCTAAAACTTATTTTATAAATGACCTAAATTCCAAGAAATACTATATTATATATTAAACAAGGTCAAGAAAAGGAAAGGGAGAAAAAAATAATATTAATACAATTTGAGAAAAAAAGCTTGTTAGAGATCCTAGAGTTCCTATATGCATCTCAATCCATCCGTGACGAAAAAATGAGTTATCCCATAAAATGTTTTCGCGAATCCCACAATTATCACCTTAATTACTACTAATTATTATTACCATAACAAATATCTTCTAATATCATTGATAAGAGTATATAACATGAATAGTTGTAGTACTTTTACCTTAACCGTTTACACTGATATTCTAGTGCTGTAAGGTGAAGTTCACTAATTTTATAGTCAATTGCGATTCAGTTTGAAATACTACACTGGTTGGTGCTTGTTTCCGTTTGAGGCAGACAATATAAAAAATAAGTTATTATTCTCTGTAGTTTGGCAAAGAAGATAACCTATCAATTTATTTTCCCTATTGTGGAAAAAGCAATAAACAATTTTGACATGATTACGAAACAATGATTGATAATCGCCATATTTAAGATTATGTAATAAAATTCAGCATTAATAATTTCCTGTTAGATTAAAAAGTTAAATCTCAGGCAGCCCTCTTTCAAATTAGCTTTTTTACTGTCAACATCACTTCAATTTTATGTTGGTCAATATGATTTTATCAATAAGTGGTAAGTTAATTGCAAGAAAAAGTTCCATGGCGTCAATCAGAGCCTTTGTTATCCAAACCCTGTGATACAGAAACTGACTGTGACCAAAAGGAAACACCGTTAACTTAAAGGTATTTCATCTCATTTCATTTCAGTTGAAGCCTAAAATTACCACAAGCAAAAATACTCTAAGTGTAAGGTGACCTAGGGAAAGGAGCCACCTACTCCTATTCTGAATGTGTGTTATTCACACCTGCGGCTTTGTCTGCGGTGAGCTATACCCTCACATATCGAAGCCAATAGTCGCATGGCGGTGAATCACTTATTACATCAGTAAGCTATTGCACTCCCTGTAAAAAAAACTACGAGACAAATCTTTGTCACGTAGTCAACGGTGAATTGCACGATATGGTCATGTGTATTTTTAATTTCATTCGCGTATTTAACTTCCTATATGATCACAGTACTTCTAAAACTGTAACGAGAAATATTTAAGGTTTAACAGAGTCCATGAAGTACGTTTCCTCTAAGTCACCGTACAATTTGGTACTCAAATGTATATAATATAAATCTTTGACGTTAAAAATTAAGTCAATACTTCACCAAAATTGCTCAAGTTTAGATACGGCGGTGAAAAATTGAAATGAGGGAATATATAATCAAATATCCTGGCGGTTTAAAAAACAGATACCTGGTTGCTCGATTTTTTAGAACCAGTACCAAGGATCTGCCTGTTTATTAGGCACTTAAGCTGGTTGTAGATCCAATACTAATACTTTTTACGGCATTGAAATCATTATTAGATGGCCTACTTAGTTGATAGTGCACATTTTCCTTGTTTTTAATTAGTTTCCGCGTACCAAGTAATGGGTTTTAAACTATTTTTATCACTTTTCATAATCGAAAAACTTCATTTGTTAAATAAATATTTTGTAAATTCATGATTTTTCAATATTTTGTTTTCTTTTATGAAGGAAAACAATTGCGTTTTTATATTTCGGGGGGGTGGTCCGGACCCTATGCACCCCCCCCCCCCTCCCCCTGGCTACTCCACTGTTCCCCGGCATTCTCCGAAATAAGGTGCGCAGCTTCTACGAGTAAATATAAAGTTAAGTGTGAATGAATGTAGGAGTATCCACTTTATAATCAGTACATTTTCTTCCTCCCTTTGCCTCGCTTAATCTTTGCCTCAATCAATCTACCTAAAGATTAATATAAAAACGTTGAAAAAGATAAAGAACGAAGCTCCAAATTTTCGGTTTACAGGGAGAACATTTTTAAGTGGGACATCCTCGAAGAAAGAAACCATTACGCAATGTGTTCCCAGCATATACATGACGCTGTAACCTACTTTCGGCAAGTTTTCATTCAGGACTGCAAGCTGCCACCGGACAATCAAATAAAAACTTTTCGAGCCACTCACTCCATTGTTACTGGGAATGCGCTAGACCAAATTACTAAGGGTATCATGCTCTAGGCTATAAAATAGCACGTTTCTCCGATCGACAAGAACTGTTTCAAACTAGCAGCGTGCTCCCTTAACACCGAATCCTATTTTGGCAGGCGAGACGCGCGACTCGGAATGGCGCTCATATGAGTCCGAGAGTTTTGATATTGTCCCCAGGGCTGAGGAAAATACGCTAGGCCGGGAACTCTTAAGGTCAGGTCCACCCATAGCGGCCATGAGAGGTTTCACATCAAATGATTGGAACGCTCCTCGGCGGATAAGGATGTCGTGAAAACTTTTCTCTATGCATTTTCCGAAATTAAAACGATTTTTTCTATGATTGATATTGCACTGAATGCATTCGAGGAGAGAATAAGGGAAATGTCAGGTAAAAGCAAAGAGCCTAATAGTGTTAGCGAAAGAACACCATTGAGATTATAGCAAGAATACGGGGCTGTTCCTATTTACAAACCATCTCCTTAAGCAAGGGCATTAAACCCGCGGCCCGCCGGCTAATTTCTTGCGGAGGTTAAGGATAATATTGTATACTGCCACGCAACATAAAATATATATCGAAATACTCGTCGAAAATAAACATCGTCAAAAATCGCATTGATTTATTTAACTTTTTAACCAATAAAGATCATTGAACTTTGAAATCTTGTGTTTCTTCATTTTATTGATGTGGTGGCTACGGGACGTGGGCTATTGTGGCCTTTCGGACGATGGGAAATCTATTTTTTTAATAATTTTTATAAAAGAATTAAAAAAAGGTTAAAGACCTCTGTCCTAAAGCAAGGGTCTTCAAGCCGCGGCCCCCAGGCCACATGCGACCCACCGGCAAATTTCTTGCACCTCTGGGAGCTAAATAAAATATTGTATGGCGCCACACAATATAAAATATATATCGGTACACTCGTCAAAAATAAACATTGTCAAAAATCGCATTGATTGATATAACTATTTAATCAATAACGATGAATGCTATTCCAAGTTATATGTTTTTAAATATATTATTGATGAGGTGGTTAAGTGACGTGAAGCATTGTGGCCCTCCAAACGATGTTAAATCGATTTTTGGCCATTGCATTAAAAAAAGATTGAATACCCCTGTCCTTAAGAAAGGTCACTTGGCGGATTTCACCCCTGAGGTGCTGCACGGAGAGAAGAAAGGAGCACAGATTGATACCTGGGAACAGTTAGAAGTTTTAAAAATAGCAAAGAGGGAAAAACGATCACTATCCTTTTCCCTTTTACACTCCCAGACATACATCTATTATACCCTTTTAGACCTTCCACTATTGAACCCCAAAAAATCTGGATGTCGTCAACCCACGTCCCATTCCTAACCCCTTGCATTTCTTTTCCTTACTTCCACTCCACCCGACCTCATATATAACCACGTACCAATATGTTTCGTAACACTAGTCTTCAAAATGATATAGTGTATCGGAACTAGTCGACGACCCACACCTAAATCAAAGTTTTGTAACAAGGTCATTCAGATAAAATTACTTAACAACTAATCAGTACAGAAGTTAATAATACCGATATATCATTTCGCATAAATCACTAAGCAAATATTATCATACGCTACTAATATTTTTAGTTCAGGAAATCACTAATAAAAATCCGAAATAAAAAAGGAGTTTCTCTAAAAGATGAACTTTTTTGAAGTAGGGAAAGAGGTGCATGAAAATTAGTAGCCAGGAGGAAGAGGTTCTATTTCTGAGAAAGGAAATCAGTTCAGGGACGTACCAAGCATAACAGCAACAAGGAAATGGAGAGAGAGGATTAACAAGTTAAATAGTATGGTCGGAAAGATTAACTTGACACGTGTGCCATTTGAGACGATATTAGGAATTTTGAACTCAAATATTAATCCATCTCAGATATAAATTTTCAAGCCAAAATAACTTCCTAGGATTATTATAAGGTAGAAAGTTTTTTCCCGTGACTACTGCTGAATAAAATGCAATCATAAAATTCTCCCGCAAATTGCCCTAACCAAATTATCAACAATTAACATCAATTTATTTCATAAGCCTAGAAGCGCCATATAAGATTTATCAGCTTCATTTTAGTAAAATCATTGAGTGCTTTAGCAACTATTATCCCCCCCATAAAATTTGTTTTTTTTTTATTTTTTTTTTTCCCCCAAACCTCCGAATACAGCTCTCGTAGGCCATTTTAAATCGGGGTATTCAACAAATTCAACAATGAAACGTACACAAACAACCATGCCCTGGATAAGGGGAACTTTCCCAGGCGGGACTCGAACCCGCGACCTCATGTTTGGCAGGCGAGGACTTTACCCCGCCGCCACCGAGGCCGGCAGTTCTTTTTAATACCACGAATTTACCAAGGAAATACACCCTAACAGTAAAAATTAGAACTCACAGGAATTAATGAAAAATGTGGAGGCTCTACGCCAGATAATCATGCGTAAACATTGGTTCTCAGTCAAAGATCGGGTCACAAAAACTTCATAAGAATATGAAAGAAGTGTAACAGATTCTTAAGAGGGTTGATTTAAAAAATTCAAATAATTTTAAACTTGATTAAAATAAAAGAGCTAAATAAGGCCACCAAACTCAATGTGATGTACACTCTGTTTTCGTTGAAACCCGAATGATTGTATATTTGTTTTAAAGGAAATATCCTGCATTGCAACAATGAAAAAACGATCGATATAAAATAAAAACTCAATTAAAATATAAAGTAATGAAAACTAGACGATAAAATACAGCCATATTATAATGTGGTTACGACAGAGACTTCGAGGGTTCTGGGCGAACCCTCACCAGGGTTACAACGCACCGGGGCCAGGAACCAAGCACGAAGCTTATACGCCCGCGCACCCGGGGAGGGGGAAGAAAGGAAGGAAAAAGGATGGAGACGCCGTCGCGATCGGAGCCCGCCGACGCCTCCAGGGAAAGGAAAGGGTTGGAAGGGAGGGAAATAGGGATAAAACACCCCAGTGCTATGGAAGCAAAGGAGGCCCAATCTAGCGAAACCAAGCGATGCTATTTCTCTGCCACCATCCCGGGGAGATTTTTCTATAAGGAAGAAAAATCCCAATATAGGGACAGTGGGATGTGGTTACGACACTATACGTGTAAAAGTAAAGTATGAGCTAAGCATACTACCACGCAAAAAAATAAATTATTTAAAAGCCTCAATGATGAAAGCAAGGCCAGGTGATACCTTAGACAAGGATGGCAATTGAAACTAAACGAAAGTGAAAACCAGTAAAATTTCAATTGTTTCGTGCCCGGGAGCGAAATGTGGAAGCAAAACGAAAAATAATAAAACCTGGCGACCTAAACTCAGTGTGGAAACGAAATCGGAGTCAAAACTACCTCGGGTCTAAATTAACTAAGCCACTGGGACGAAACTTAACGAGGATTATGTTTCACACCCGAGGAACCACGTTCTTCGCCTTCGAACGGTTTAGTTTCGTCTCACAGACCGATTACGAAGTATGGTTGAATGGATCAGAGTTTCGCCCAACCGCCTCTAGATGCATGGGGCACTAGGGTGGTCCTTATTTTTTAAAGTTTTCGAATTTCTTTTGGTACGACCCCCGTTCTGTTCCATATGGTGATAAAATAAATCGAGAAAATTATTTTTGCAATCGGGTAACGGGAAAACGTGCCGCATTGCACTTAAAGTTGAGAAATTTTGGTATTTTTGGGTGTTTTTCGGACATATGTGAAGATAATGTCACTCTCGGATTATTCCATCACTTTTTTGTCTTCTAAAACGATTAAGTAGGCATTTTTAGAGTATCACATCAAATTTCTTTCATTTCTGCCGATTGGTTCCAGAGATACCGCACCGAGAGTGAGGGCGCGCCACCCCAGTCAGACTCTCTCGCTGGCACGCGGGCTGCATACTTTCAATATTTGTTGATCTTTCTCACACGTCGTAAAAGCATAAAATTCTTTAAATAAACTTTAAAATCCGTCAATATAACCTTGAATTTTTTATTTATCATTGTTAATCACCAAAATGGGCGTAGAATCAGTGGTTTATTCTCCATATCTAAATCTTATACCTAAGTGCTTCTATCTAAATTCAGCCTGAATGTTCGCAAAATCTTTAACTTTGGGGCCCGAGCGGCGGTGATTAATAACATCCGGTTTTGAGAAATTTCTTATGTGAGCCCCTGATGTAAGTTGGCAACTGCCCCACATAGGGCATATTTGACATCTTTCATCTCTGCCTAATTGGTTCCCGGGATATCTTTTGATGTTTTGTATAAAGTAGAAAACTAGATTTTTAAATGAGGTATTGATATTTAGCTTCCGTATTTAAGGAAATAAAAATGATGAAAGAAAGTATGCATATTTTTATTTGCAAAAGGAACATATATTTCTTTTTTTAACAACTCTTATATTACATTTGAAATTTTTATCAGCAAATCAATTTCTATTTCCTATCGCACTCATGGGGTTACGATTAATTTAGTTTCGTTCCCGGGAGTAAAGTTTCGTCCCGGGTCGAAACTAATCTCCTTGGTGATTTTAATTTTGTGCCGAAACGAAACTAAACCTAGGCATCGTATTTTTATTTCCCTTAGGGTCAAAACGAAACATTTTTGTTTCGTTTCACTTGCCATCCCTGCCCATAGGTTGGTAAATTTTAAAGGCAACGGTGGGTTCAAACTTGTTTTTTCACGCTGAAATTGCGCTACCTTTATTCTGCCAGTAATATCTTTGATTTTTCTTTTAAAACCATGGACACGTAATTTGTTACTGCCCCACACTGCCTCTAAGAGAATATGGTGGAACCCTATGCTATAATTAAACAGGAAATATTCATTTGATTTTTTATTTATGATTCCAAATATCGCAATAAATAATTCTCCAGGGTGAGTGGGTTGAGGTACTCATGCCTATCAATCATACCTCTGATGATAATTACAGGATAGCAATTTCAAGATGTATAATCAAATTGCTCTAAAATAATTTTGAGAAAGGTCAATGCATCAAACATGAATGTAAAACCGGGATATTTGCGGTAATAAAATAGGTTGAGAATTAAAGAGCAAGGTTTTGAATTACTAACATTAAATATCGAAAGCATCAGAGAGATTAATTTCTCACGTTAAAGAGTACCAATTTTGAATAGAAATACAGCTTTATCAAAGGAAGCAGTTCGAATGTGGCTGTAGTAAGACTGAAGTATTATAATTGAATAATTCTCTGAAGCTGTGACTGAGAAATAAAAAATGCACATATTTACTCAAAAGATACAAGAAAAACCCATTCTCAATGGGCCTTCTTTGGTGTAATGATATGCATTCATCGTAATCTATTTATTGCACGTACGCCCGCGAAAAAAACACTCCGATATGATTTTAAAATAATTCTTTATCTTTTGATGTTAGCATAGAATGTAATTTTGATTTCCTTCTCTCTATTGGTTGGTAGAAGTTCGAAAACGTGATTTTTCTACAGACCTTTCGTGCGAAGAAAAACTCTCTGCGCCATGCTGTTAAATTTTGTTCTTGCCCAATGAAAAATATTTTACCTATCCAGTGTCTTCTATACTCAAAACTGATTAAATATTTTACACTAAGACGCAATAAACGAATCGAGCCGCATTGTTGCCTGACACAAGTTCTGGTCTGCAGTAGCAAAATTCCGACGGAGGTATTAAAATTCTAACTCAATTGATACCCAATATAGCATGAAAACTGATTTCACTGAGATAGATCATTCATCTCAATGAAATGGCGCTGAAGTAATGCATACCATTGACAATAGATGCATACACCATTTCGAGCTATATCAAAACTTTATCTATATATTTTATCGATAACAATGACAGAATTCTAAATAAATAAAAAAGAAATCTGATGAAAACAAGACAACTACAAACCTAAAGAACAATTCTCAACAATTAATACAGATCAACAAGAGCACCCATTTGGCTCAAGCAGATTTCATTCGAATCAACACACCTACTCTTCCATTCGCCGATTAAAAAAAGCAGCAACGCTTCCCGAAGCAATACACACCCATCACACGCCCACGTAACGTACCAAGCCGCAGAGCAATAGAAATACGAGTGTAGAAATAGAACCTTGTTTTAAGTGGGAGGCATCGCGTTGAGCTACCGCTTGCAACCACAGAAACCGCTTGCATCCATCCCCTGTATTCTCCCGCTGCGGTCCGTATCCGAAATACACTTTCGCGAGATGTCGCTAGGATACGGGAGTAGCAGTATGGGGTTTGGGTGATGTACATGCATGGGGGAGTGGTGAGATGGGCAGCATAGCGATCCATCAATGCAAGGGCGAGAGAAAGGTTATACTTCGACCCCTCCTCATACCACTCAATTCCCGTGGAGAAAAAAAATATATTTATCCTCAGCGTTCCATTGGAATTGACCTGCCGAAAACTGATCCCCCCTTCAGTCCCGCACTCGACAGATCGTGTCTCCCGTAGCAATCAGATGACGCATGTATTCGCGGGATACACGAATGCATTCCATTTCTCTCCCCGCCTCCAATCCGACCGTCCACCCACATTTTTTATTCGCCAGGATTCTCTGCTCCACACATTTTTTTACTCCTGCATTCAATTTTTCATTTAGTCCTCACAACATCTGTCAGGTACGTGTGAATCGTGGCCGTGAGCCGTGGAAAAAATATATTTTTTTCCTAAAAATCAACTTTTTTTATGCTCTAATTCGAGAATGTATTCTCCGAGGTGAAGGACCAGGGAGTTACGATAACTTCGAATCTCTCAGGGGGAATACATATGAGTGGGTTGGAAGCCAAGTGGTAAAAGTGATTTCTTTTTTCTATACGCAGTTAGGTATAGCAATTAGGTATAGAAAACAAACGAGATCAATTAGATGTTTAGTAGAGCATTTATTTTCCACTCCGTGTAATCAAACCTGAGACTCACTCGTAACCCTTGGCAACCAATTTCTGTGTTTTTCTTCTAACAGCTAACTTTACCTAACGCTGTTGAGAAAAAAAATCACTTGTGCCCCTTGGCTTTTCAACCCCTCATATAAGGAATATGTGCGGCATAGCCCTGAAGAAGTTAGGATGTCTCAACCGTGTTGTTGGAAGATTTTCGGATAAAAAGTAATGCAATGATGCTATTTCGCAATCGTCTGACCACACGTTGCATATGCAGCGATCATATGGGATCCAGTTCAGAAAGACTTAATCCATGAGCTGAATAAAATACAAAGGAAAGCTACGCGTCAAAAAATGCTACGAGCGTACAGACAGCGTTACACAGATTTTAGACGAATTAGGTTGGGAGCCGCTAGAGTTCTGCCCACTTGGCTTAGATGGCTTGAGTTTATGAGAAAAGATATCTTTAGGAGCGATACGGAGAACATCACCTAAGAGGCCCTCTATATTCCTAGGTCCGGACGAAGCGATAAATTAAGAGTGATATTTTCCCAAACGGATGCATATGGGAATTCGTTTTCCCCCGAACCATAAAGTTCAATGAATGCTAGTCGTAGTTTTGTTTGAGCATTTGCTGTTTATATGTAGACGGCAGGTTTCCTAACACCCCTTGCCACACGCCTCTTTTAGGTGGCTTGCGGGGTGGTATGTAGATGTAGATGAAGGCGTGGGTGCCATAGGTACCGAAAATGCTGATTTAAACGTTCGGGTAATTACTTTTAAAATGATAAAATAGATTAAAGTTCGTACTGGTACGAAATATGGTACATATACAGAATTAATAATAATATTTAAATAACGAAGTCCTCACATGCTTTTACGTACATAAAGGAGGGTAGGTAAGTTAGGGACATTCTGTATGGTAAATGTTTAATTCCATATTTCATGGATGACTATCAATTTTGTGATTCCTTTTCTAGTCATTACAATTTTGTAAACGATTTATTTACCGAGATCAGAGAAAGTATTTCAACGCTGGCACGTCTGCAAAGAGAATATATGAAAAAATTTTTTTACTTGAATTTGGCAACCACGGGTCGCATGATGTATGATTCAATTTCAAGCCGTTGAATATTGTACCCATGTAAATTTGGACTTCATTTTATGAGGGGCATAAAATGACTCCCTTGGATTAACGTCAACTAAACTTACAAACAAGGAATTATTTCCAGAACGGAAAACTGCAGAGAAAAAAAAGTCCCCCTAATTCATTTTACTACCAAAGAGAAATGAAAGATATGCTTGAACCACGAGTCAAAATTACGAGCCCAATAACGACACATTCATTGAAAATTCCGTTTTATCCGTCACCAATGAAATATATGAAAAAGTTTTTGATGACTCGTACTCCTCAGTTACTTACATCGTCTTCTCAATAGACAAATGATTTTATGAAATGTAGTCAACTGAAGTTATTGGTCACACACACTATTATTATTAGTTACATTTTCCATTTTGTAGCTAATATTTTCACATATCCTGAATAAAAAAATTTTCGACCCTATATGGAATCAAACATTTTGACAGGTAACCTCTACTTACTTAATGGCATTGCCTTTATTATGCCTGAATTCTACTTATTTTCTATGGTACGTATTCTGTATTCTGTTAAAATATTATTTGTTTTTATTCATATAGAAATGGAATTATATCACCTGGCTCCAAGGCATGAAATTATGGATTTACTTTTTTATTAGCATTTGAACATAATAGCATAAGGAAAGTTCAAGTAATTACGATACCTCTTCCTTCAAAAAGGTTTTATTTGCATTTTCGTCGGTCCTGAAAATGGGATAAGTGCAAAAAATGTTGCTCCGAGCAATTTACACGTTTTATAATTTACTTTTGAAAAATTTCTTCGCTGTCTGAGGTATAAGAATGGCTTGAACCAGAGACAACTATTATTTCTCTCAATTGAAATTGCGCAACAAATTTTCGATGTCTTACACTTTTCCTTATCATTTTATTCGAGTCTAAACTCTCAGCTATAGCCTCCCGGATTTTAAGGGTTAAAAATAATTGTCGAGAGGACTATAACTCCAAGAACGCCAACTCGTAACTAATGTGCGCATCTGCTGGGGAACTGCTGAGGAATAAAATTCGTGCGTACGAGAAGAACGTTCGGTGTGGAGCTAAGCAAAAAAAAAGAAAAGACGACAATTTTTGAATAAGAGTCATAATTGTTTTCTCCATTTTCCCCTCAGGATAGATTTAACACCCTTTCGCTCCCCTATTCCCTCACTCCTTCCTCCTTGCTTCGGAAAAGGGTATGGGTGCTCAGGGATCTCTGGAGTAACGGCAGGGAAAAATCGAGCTGACTTCTGAGAAAAACTGTTTAGGTTAATGGAAGCATAAAATGAATCCGCTAGCGGAGAAGATGTGAGAGAATATGGGCGGAAGGAGTGGGGGGTTTGGGAAAGAAGATCATTCTCTCTCTTTTCCCTTATTTTTTTTCTTGAAAAAAAATGAAAACGAAGGGAGTCTCGTATTTATGTCTTACCCGACGGGGGGAAGGGGTGAGGTTGGAATTTTTCGTGGAGTGGGGTCGCTTGGCAACTATGTAGAGAGAGTACGAACTAGGGGATTGGTTGTGAGAGGCAGGGGTTGGGAGAAAAATAAGTGAATTGAAAAGGAGTTGTGGGCGGAGAAGAGAAGTCTTATGGCTGGTGTATTCCGTTCGCGAAAAAATATTGGATCGATGAGCGGCAGGGAAACCGGCCCATTCATATTCGTCCCAACATGCGAGCGTGTGTGAGCTGTCTTGGCGTAAAAACACGCTCTGGCTATAAAGTGCGATGTTAAACAAGTTCTGAGTTCTTTTTGTCGGCCGCGCCGGTGCAATGCACGGTTACGAGGCTCCGAGCCAACATTTCTCCACCAGGTGTGAGGTTACGGGAGTGGCTTACGCTCAGAAATACGGAAGCGGTTGCATTATCGTGCCGGTGATTGAAGCGTTAGAAGGAACTGGTGGAAATCGAGGTAATTAGGTATAATCTGTGGATTGAAGTCGTTTTCGGAATTACCCCCATGCTATCCTCGTAGATGGAAGGCGCATGTTTCATCATGCGATGCCCCGTTTTTGGCTTCTCATCCGTACGGAGTATTATTTTTTTCCTCGTTTTCCGCCATCACGTCTCTTTCACGGAAATCTGGAAGGAAATCGGATTGAACCCATTATGGAGTTGTATTACAGTTAATTTTTTTGGGAGAAGTAGCTACGGCTTTCGTATATTCTTCCTGCTTTGGCCAATTCACCAATTCAATACTGAGACGGGAATTTGATCAAATAGATTAACTGTTGCGCATGTACATTAACTTCGTTGCCTATGTTTCTCGTGATTTAATTTTTTCTCATGACGTTATTGCTGATGATATCCCTTAACCGGATTTACACATTTTTTATTTTCACTTATTGCTCCGAATTAATTTAACTCTTCCGTGAGTAAATTATCTGAAAAATTATATGCAAATTGACAACTGGGAAGTAATTTTTAAAAATGAACATCGCTTTAGTTTTAGATATTCAGAATCAAGTCAATTACTTACTTCATTATTTTATCACTGTGAAATACGTTACCCAACGTGTCCGAAATATAATAACTTGCTGCTAGAAATTCTGTAAATCCATTCGTAGTTTGAATTCATTGTGGTGGCTAGCTCCGAATCATAGCTTGCAATTTGGTTCGCCAAGGCGTATTATTTCTGCCTCCATTATACTTTAGATATTCTCCTATAAAGGATGAAGGGTACCTACTCAGGAAAACGTCCTGAGGCATTTATAATTCCCTTCCTAAATAATTTGAATGACTCATTGCCCATTGCCGTTTGAAATGGTATATTACGTATATTGTGATTATGAATTTATATAATTCAATGAAAGTTATGCGCCGCTGAAACAAGTAATCAGATCAGGGCGAAGAGGTGAAGTCTACTAGCGTGGTAACCTATCTCTACCCATGTTATCTTATATGTTGTGCATCTATCAATTTGATATCCCTGTATGATTCTTTCATAGCATTCTATTTAACTTTCCATCGGTACAAGTAATGAATTCGGGGAGAGAACTAAATTGTAATCATACTTTCAAGTATTAACACACGTTATAAAATTGATTTGGAATAGCAATTTTAATTGTTTTCAATTTTACTGTTACAACGAAAGGAAAAATGGTCGGAGTAGATGATCACTTAGTGATTTTATAATTGATTTATATTTATTGTCAAGTATTAACTTAATAAAGGTCTTTTACACCGTCTTCTGTGATTAGTTTAGGCAAGCTTTTTGCGTGTCAGTGCTGAAGTCTAACTACTGCATTTTATTTGGTGTCTTTCGTTGCATTAATTTGCTGCTAATACCGCATCTATCCTTACCAGAGTTAGTTTGATCACTCATTGAATTACCATGTTTTCCCGTCGTCATTGGTCTCTACTGTGGCCTAACTACTAATAAAAATCTAAAAATAACGTGAGGGAAAATAGTTTCTGCGGCTCAATATGTTGTTATTATACGTTGGCGCATTAATTTGAAACTACCAAGTTTTACTTTAAGTTATTGCTTACATTTATGCTGATCAACTATTTTTTTTTTTTATTATTCATTGGAGGATAAATATAGAGCAAGAAGTAATTTTTCAGCGGCTACAGAATTCTATGCTAAAACCGGTTGGAAATAAATTTAAGCACTTTTCCAAATTATAACAAAAAGTTAAAAGAAGGAATTCTTGCAGTAAGCCAAGTTGACACCAGAAGGACCGTCATCAGCCGTCATTTCGACGGCTAGTAATTGTTTTAAATATTTCTTAGTTTATGTTAAAATTAATTTATAACGTTGAGAGCTCTGTTTATACATCAATAGTCATGAGAAAAAATTCCCTTTGAATCGGGAATCGAACCACGGACCTATGCGCAGACCACTAGACTATCCAGGTTCCTGATATCCTATGAAAATTTTACCAAGTCTCAAGGTACTTGGTGTTAGATCCTCGCGGTACATCAAGGATGGCAACGCGAGGGAGTAAGTAAGAACTTCAAAGAAGCCGCAAGCATTTGAGAGCCTCTGACCTACGCTAAAGCCGCGCATAGTGGTATATGTAATATTTGAAAGTGTGCAATGTGAGCGGCGGTAAAAATATCCATGAATAGCCTCGAGAAAAAATTCCCCTGGACCGGGAATCGAACCACGGATCTTTGGCTTTCCGCACCAATGTGTACCGGTCTGCAATCTACCGATTAGATCGATGGATTTTTCTTCCTCATAGGAAAATCCACTAGAGTTGGTAGAAAATGAATTGCGTATGCTTGGTTTCATTTATTATTTCATTTATATTTAGTGGGCCCTTTTCGCTTCTATAGCGTTGAGGTGTTTTTCCCCGTCCCCTCCCTTCCGCTCCTATCCCTTCCCAGAGGCGTCGGCGGGCTCCCATCGCGGCGGCGCCTCTATCCTTTTTCCTACCTCTCCAGCCCCTCTCCGGGTGATCGGGCGTATAAGCTACGGGCTTGGTTCCCGGGCCCGGTGTGTTGTATCCTCGAAGGGCTCCCCTGAGGCCTCATGCATTGTAGCGGTCTGCAAAGTGGCAGTGTTTAACTGCAGAACTAGGGGTCCACCGGTCAGCAGTCAGACACTGCCACTTGGCAGACCACTACGCAGTGGCCCGAAGGTGCGTGTCGTAATTCAAAGGTGCGTGGTTCGATTCCCAGTCCACGGGATTTTTTTTCTCATTCATTCATTTTTATTCACGTTTTCATTTTTATTTCACCGACGTTCAATCGGTAGGCTCCGAAAAATTACAAATACCGCCATGCGCGACTTTAGCGCAGATTTGAAGCCCTCAACTGCTTGTGCCTTCTTTGAAGTCCTTACATGCTTTTCCATTCTTGATGGACCGCGAAGTTCTAACACGTAGTAAAAGAGATTCGGTTATATTACCATGGATAGCATTGTGGTCTGCGTAGTGGCCGGGAAATCCAAAGTTCCGTGGTTCGATTCCCGGCCCAAGGGAATTTTTGCCATGCAAATTCATGTATAACACTAATTAATAATTAAATATAGATGCTGATAGTCATACTTAAATGCATAAAGAAAGTTAGAAAGAACCAGCCGCTAGTCTCTGAAAGTACCGCTAAAAGACACTTGAATGAACGATCCCGCCTAAATCTTACCACGGGGGTAGAATTTTTTCCCTTTACTGTCTTTATCGGCGGCCAACGAGGAGGCGACCAGGCTTATAAATCTCACCAAAACCACTCGGTTCTCTCAGTTCATCTAGGAAGTAGTGGATCTCGACGGAGCCACGCATATAAATGATCCGATGATGCATCCCAAGAAGATACGACGGATCGACTTCCCTTGGAGATGGAGGAGATGTATATATGAAAGAGAATGATTACGAAAAGGGTTAGAACTCAAGGAAGCATAAGGGGTGAGGATGAGCTATGAGTGTTGGATATATCTAGAGGTTAAGTGCTAACAGGATCAGTATCATGGAGCTCTTAGGAGTGGTGAATGCAAAAAATTAAACTAAGGAAGATACAAAGGAAGTAATAAGATGTAGCATGTAAGGAAATAAATTCGAGTATATAACATATTATAACCCAATGATGCCTCTGAGTAATATCAAAAATGCATACATTTTCAGCTCCATTCAGGGAAGATTTAACCTTAGTGTTCTTTTGTGCTGTATAGTTTAATGGCTACATATGTAGCTGCCACATTAATCATGATAGAAGGAGTAGAAATTTTTCACATTTTTTATTTGAAAAGTCTTGAAATTAAGTTTCTCCCAGAAGCAGTAATATGTTAATCATTAATTATAATTATTAATATAAATTATAGATTACGGGTTGATAGAAATAAATGTTTTGAAAATCCAGGTGATTATTAAATACAGTAAGAAGATCTAGATTGATACCAACACTACGTGAAAAAAATCATAGCTGCTTCATGTTTCAATTATGTACTTAGATATAAAAATTATTAATTAGCAGGAAGAGATATACGGATAACTTTAAATTTCGCAAAAAAAGTAGTTGATATGAATGAATACAACTCTATCTTTTATCCAGCCTATTGTACTTAAGTGTCAAAAAAGTGCATGGGTTTAAGCGATGCCTCATATTTCCGTACCAAAATAGAAACCAAAATTATTGCGGTGATATTTGTGATACCGCCAAAATATAGCTTCTGCTTTATTTTTTAATAAATTTCTACTAACACCTTGCTGCCAACTGTTAATTATTGGATTTTCAATGTATATTGAGTTGATCTATGTCAACATTCACCAGTTTCACAAATATAAATATTTTATATTCATGAAAAAGTAACAAATAAAAATTTCAAATCTGAGAAGAAAAATTTTAACGACGGTCCACTTAACATACTCTAAAAATTCGAAGATGACTGCAAATTAAACCTTAACGGCATACGTTTCCAATTATGAGATAATTTTTTTTAATATGTCCAGAAACGCTTCAATTACTACATTTTAGTAACTTTTCAGCTATTTATAATTTTAAGGAAATATTTTAATATGTATCACATATGATACACTATTATTATAGACAACTTTTACATTAAATTAATATTCCTCACAGATTTGGACATTGTTCCAAAAAAGGTTTTAATTTCATATACAAATTGAAAACTTCTCAATGACGCCCGTACCATTACCAATTATATATAGATATCACTCGGGTAAATCCTCTTACTCGCTTCTAACGCGGAGAGCTGACTTCATTCAACATAATTAGAAGATGATCACCTTTGGCACCTACTGACTGCTTCAAGAACCACAGAGTATAACGACGGGGTGTATCATATCTGATACATCATGCGATAGATTGTGCCCTTCGGAAATAATCGAAAATTAGTGTAGTCTATCATATATGATACAAAACGCAGTGAAGAATTAGGTTTCAAGCACGTTTCAAGTGATGAGACATCACCAAAAAATACCAGTTGGAAGGGATGTATGAGTCATCTAAGACACAGTGTACATCCACGAATATTACAAAAAAGAATCATTCAATCCTTCAGGTCAACCTCTAAATGTGTTGCCAAGCACCGTACATTTGAGTGCGTTTACAAAATTCGCCACTCGCGTCGCTGACTGACAAATTGATCCGAGTTTCTCGGGGAAATAAGGTATAATTAGGGATGTTACCCAAAATTTATATGCATGAAGATGTAATATATCAAATTCATAAAAGCTCAATGCTATTTCTTGCAATTAAAAGCACTGTACGGCAATACGTTGGAAACAATTGACCTCGCTGCACTCATCACCGCGCCGCGGACATTAAAATATGACCGAAGTGGCAACAGAAATCAGCCTTTTATAGGATGGATTTAGGCCTCCTCTATGCAGTCTTCTTGAAGATATCACTGAGCTGAACAGCACAAGACAGTTCGACTACTGGGGAGATGGTTTTTGGGTGGAGATGGGCGAAGTAAGAAAGGCAGTGGTGGAGTCATCACTGCCTCGACGCATTAATGGAAGGCTGGAAGAGAGAGTTTGGAGAGGATTGGAAAAGCAAACGCCAAGGGCGAGTGGGAGTGAAGTGAGAATGGAGACTGGTTACATATTGTCTCAGATGAGAAGCGCTAGGTTACGAAGTCTGAGACCTGAGGATCTGATACGAGATGGAAATTTGTATTTCGGAGCGTCACAAGGAAAATGCATTAGACTCAAGAATTATGTGCCTGACGATTCCTCTTCTCCACGGCTCTGCCGCGAAGTCCAATATGGAAAATCTCGGGAAGTGATGAAGACTAAAACATTTGTTAATATTGATGGATTTTGGAGGTTACCAGCGTCAAGGCTTTAAAATGACCAGCGTTTCCTCTCTAATGCCGGAGACCTCATCAGGACAAACGACCGTATCGCCTTTATGGGTGGTGGGTTCTGGAAGAGAACTTTCTAGACGTCCTTCTTTCAAGGAACTACTGGAAGCCGGCACAGGAAGATTAGTGGAACCTGGCATCCAATAATTTCAAGGAGAGTTTTGATTTCTTCGTGTGATTTCCTGAAAAAATAGTCTAAACACGACGGAGTTATGCCGCATAGTTATTTAATACTATTGGTTACAAAAAATTGTATTTTGCTTTTTATTAAACAGTCACGCTAAGCGCCACACAACTAATTGACACAACTCCGTCGTGTGTAGACTTTTTTCATGAAATTATACTTAGAAATCAAAAATGTAATAAAAAATTAAAAACTACGCTTAATTTTGTTTGATAATTTTTCAGAGTGCAGTGAATGACTAATTATAGCGCACATGATCGACTGGACCCCGGCTAGTGTTTTTCAGACGGCAGGTATTGTTGGGATAATACCAGAGGCGTTCCAGGTATAGTCATGAAGGATAATGGAGAAGGTGAAATTGACGGAGAAGATAAGGAAGGATCAAGGATGTGTTACACAGGTCGGGAAGGGAAGGTAATTCCTCTATGTGACACGGATGACAGGGAAAGTCTTGGTAGAGTGAGTACCAAATTGGAAAGGGTATCGTAAAAGCGTGTTGACGATAAGAATGATAGGTAAGCGGTGAATCGGGGGAGAGAGAATATTATTCATTGAAAAAATGAAAGCGAATAGGCCTTATTGTGAATTGAAAGTAGATGGATTGGTTCAATGAGATAGTACATTCCGGAGTTATACATAAAAATGCTCCACGTAAACCTATTCTTACCGGTATATTAACTTCAATAAGAAATAACGATACCCACTATTATTCTAAATTCATTATCAAAATCCGTTACAGATCATTAGCTAAATATCAATACTTTCAATTTTATATTTTTTCATCAGTAGTCATAAAGAAGCTCTATATTACGACATTAGTTCAGCTAAGTATCATACATTTTCATATGATTACAAAAGGTACTCTACATCTACATCTACATCTACATAATACCCTGCAAGCCGCCTAAAAGGCGTGTGGCAGGGGGTGTTAGGACACCAGCCGTTTACAGCTATAAAAAAAAGTGCTCTAACGAGGTTGGGACAAGCGTTTATTAAAGTCCTTTATTGTTCGGGGGAAAAACGAATTCCCATATCTATCCGTTCGGCAAAAAATCTCTCTTAATTTATCGCTTCTGTCGGACCTGGAAATATAGTGTGGCTCTAAGATTATGTTCTCTGTGTCGCTCTTAAAGATATCCATTCTTAATTGTTCAAGCAATCTAAGCCTAGCGCGCAGCCTCCGAGTCTCCAACGGCTCCCAGCCTAATTCGCTTAACATCTGGGTAACACTGTCTGTACGCCCGTAGCGGTTTTTGACGAAACGCGCAGCCTTCCTTTGTATCTTATTCAGTTCGCGGATTAAGTCTTTCTGCACTGGATCCCATACACTCGCTGCATATTCAAGGTGCGGTCGGACGAGAGCGAAATAGCACCTTTCTTTTACTTTCTCATCCGAAAATCTTCCCACAATACGCTTGACGAATCCTAATTTCTTCAGGGCTATGCCGCAAATATTCTTTATATGTGTTCCCCACGTGAGGTTCGAGGTTATCGTAACTCCCAGGTACTTCACTTCGTCTGTTGCCTTTATGTTAATGCCATCCACTGCATAAACATTGTTAGTGTTGGATGAATTCCGCAAGAAATGAACCGCCATGCATTTGCTCAGATTGAGTTCGAGTCCCCACTCTTGACTCCACAAATGTACGTTGTTTAAGTCCGATGATAGAATTTCAGAGTCAGAGTGATCACTAATTTCGCGATAGATGACAGCGTCATCAGCAAATAAACGTATTTTACTGCTAATGCGGGAGCAGAGATCATTAATGTATATAATGAACAACAGGGGGCCGATTACGCTTCCTTGTGGAACACCTGATGTAACTTTTACAACATCAGAGCTAATTCCGTCAAGAACTACTCTTTGTTTACGATCTCTGAGAAAGTCGCGTATCCAGTTTACAACTGTTTCGTTTAATCCGCATGACTGTAATTTGTATAAAAGTTTGTTGTGAGGTACAGTATCGAAAGCTTTCTTAAAATCTAGAAATAGTGCGTCAACTTGTCTTTTCGATTCACCAGATTTTATAACGTCGTGAAGAAAGAGCGCGAGCTGTGTTTCGCAGGATCTATTTTTTCGGAATCCGTGCTGACAGTCATGGAGGAAGTTACGTCTGTCCAAGAAAGTCATGATATTACTAACAACGATATGTTCAAGTATCTTGCCTATAATTGATGTTAGTGAAATTGGCCGGTAGTTGCCTGGGTCATTTCTGTTTCCCTTTTTGAAAATGGGTGTAACGCTTGCAATTTTCCAGTCGGGCGGTAACTTCCCTTCAGAGAGTGACTTCTTGAATATGATCTCTAAGTAAGGCGCGATCTGTGGAGCTAACTCTTTGAGGACACGCGCGGGTATTCCCTCCGGACCCGGAGATTTACTATTCTTAATCGATTGTAGTTGTTTAGTTATCCCATCACGTTTTATAGATATTTCTTCCATCAAATCCTCAGTATATGGGATGTCTACATTGAATTGAGTATCGTCAGTAGTGTATACACTTTCGAAGTGGGCATTTAAAGTGTTAGCTTTGCCAATATTTTCGGTGACAAGTTTACCATCTTTATCAAATAACGAATCTACGGTTGAATGTTTTCCCTGAAGCTCTCTCGCGTACGACCAAAAGGATTTCGGATTTTCTTCGAGTAGTTCACCAAGTACTTTTTTCTTAAACTTTCGCATTGCAGTTCGCATTGATTTCTTGGTTATTGAGCGTTGAGCAGCGTAACTTTCTTTAGCTTCAAGTTCCTTCGATTTATTACGAGACGTGATGGACTTTCTGTACAAGTTGTATAGTTTTCTCTGTTTCCTAAGTTCTCTTCTGACATCGTTATTGTACCAGCGAGGTTCCTTATTATCACATTTCAGTTTTTGCGGAATATGTTCGTTGATTCCTTGGCGCAGAATTTCTAAGAAACGTGTCCATATTACATCGGTGCTTTGGTCCTTTGATGTAACAACGAATTTTTTGTAGGAGTCATTAAGCATCTCGCCAAATTTAGTGAAGTTACATTTATCGAATAGGTAAATATTGCGTTTTGGTTTTACGGCTGACACCACATCAACTTTTAACGTCGCAAAGATTACTCTGTGGTCGCTTATACCGTCAATAATATCGACTTGTTTTATCAACTTAGGATGGCTTACTGCTAAAAGGTCTAGTAGCTTGTTTCCTCTCGTAGGTTTGTCAACTACTTGGGCGAGAGAGTGATTTGCAAGTATGTTGAGTAATACCTCGCTGATTTCTTTATTCCTTGAATTCGGTTTTACAGTGTAAGTATCCCAGTTTATGGATGGAAGATTAAAATCTCCCCCGATTACTATTACACCTTTACTGTCTCTTTGAGTAAATGCGGATATTTGATTTTCTAGAAGGTACATAATATCGACTTCGGAGTTCGGCGGTCTATAAAAAGAGCAAACATGAATACTCCTTTTGTTTCGTTGTTTAATTGTACACCATACGCTTTCAATTTCGTTGTCAATTATTTCGTGGGCGGCGCTTTGTAAATGGGATTTAACTGCAATAAAAACTCCGCCACCTGTTCTATTGCGTCGATCGCATCTGTAAATTTTATATTCTGGAGGAAAAACTTCGCTGTCGCTTATATCTTCCGTAAGCCAGCTCTCTGTCCCCATGACCACGTCTGCGTCCTAAAAAATATGCTCGATTTCGGCGCGCTTGTTTTTTACACTACGGCAATTAACTACAACAAGGTTAATGTCATATTTTGTAGTTAGAGTTTCGGTTGGTTCTTTTCTAGGCTTTTGTATACTCAGCGGGAGAATTTTATTGGCAGTACAAATAATATTTGATATTTTTTCTTTCTCTGGAGCCCGCGTTTTGGGAATTATGACGCTATTGTCCGGCGTTAACGCTTCTAAGCTTACTTTCTTGTAAATTTCGCTTTGCGGATTTCCTCGGAGGCTACGTTCCATTAAATCTTTGATAACCCCGCTAGATGACCTACCCTCTAGTCTAAAAAATACCTACAATGCTCAAAGATCCTACGAGCCACCCGTTCCGACGCCTCTTTGGAATAATGCACCCCAGACGAATTGAGGGGAGCCCGGCACGATCTAAGCACCGGCCGAAGATCCACAAACTCTGCTCCGATGCTCACACAGAGTTCCCACAGCCTCTTGTTGATCCAGGAAATCCTGTCCCAAACTCGAGGGCCGCAGTCCGTCCGTGGAACAATGCTACAGATGGACAGTCGCATATCGACACCAGTGCCCCTCCGAACGCGTTCCACTTCCGAGCTTAGATCCCTGAAGGAATTTAAGATCTCATCAGCTCTGCGTTCGGAGGCATCATTAGTGCCGACATGGGCCACCACCCGCAGTCTAGAACAGCCCGTGTCCTTCACCGCTTCTTTTACCGCCGCCGTAGTGTGGGATACAAGACCTCCTGGTATACACCAGGAAGAGACCCGTTGGTCTGCTCCGTCTCTCCTTGCCCTCTTCTCCAACTGGGGGAAAATCCGCCGGACGTTGGAACTCCCTAACAGAACAATCCCCGCCCTCCCTCCCCGGCTGCCTCTCGAAGCTGCATCCCTCGCGACAGGGGGTTCCTTCACGACCTCGCCAATTAGCTCCCCGGAATTGTCCTCCGACAAGACCGCGAAGCTGTTGTGAACGGGGATGGGGTTAGCCTTCGCTTCCCCCACTCCCCGACTTGGCCGTGCCACCGCCCCCCGCCCTTGGGGTACAGCCACCCACTCGGGCCACAGGCTATGAGTAATCCCCCGACCCGAAGACTGCACCGTCCTCTCCAAGGTCTCCGCGCAGGCTACCGCCCCCAAGCTTGCTCGAGACTCCACCTTGGAATTGCTCGGACCCGTAGAGGGGACGCTACGATCCCCGGACCGTGGGATTTCCACAAAACCCGTTACCCGGGCGTGTATTTCTGCCACCAATTTCTCGAGTTCGGTGACGCGTGCCTCAAGAAGGTCGCTTTTCGCCTTACTCTTGATCTTGGTGACGGAAGATCGGCCAGCCATACTACTCTAGGGGCTTTATCGGCTTAAAAAAAACGCTATGAAATTACAGAAATCGATAATAATGATACAAATATTGCGTAAGAGGAAGTTAGTTTTCTAAACGAGTTAGTTAAGACAGGTAATAATGATGAAGAACAAGGGTGAATGATAGAGCTTGCACACAAATGAAGGATCAAGTAACTTTTAGGAATTAACACTAATACCTTAAATCTATCAATAAGTCCTAATAGTATTATAACTAGGCAATCTTTACAAACAATTAAGGCAACTTGAAATAAGGAAGAGAGAAGAGAAATTAAAAGCAAGTAAGTTGGTCAGCGACTACTTATCCGTTTCCCCGTCGCGTGGCAGGCACAGCAGCAGCTACAGGACCAGGCGGCTTCACAACACTACTTCACTATTACACTTTTACTACTCTTACTACTTCGCAAAATATGAATAGCAGAAGTACACACTAAAATCACTACACTAAGAAAAACGGAAGTAACGGCGTGAAAGCCCAAAGTGATCGCTGTCGGTCAGTGAAGAACCGGTTTCAGGAGCGCACGGCAAACACAACCTCACTCTACGAGAGCTGGTCAATTGTGAGGAGCTGTCTGGGAGCTGAAGTATGAATAAAATCTTTAGAAAACCACATTTCAATGAGAAACCGGGAAAATACTCCTACGAAATAAATCACAAATTTGATGACTGCCACGCCGGATTCTGCCGAGGTAAAATGTATTTCATACAAGACACCCTTGCAATATTTGCAATTTAAATCATTCCGGTCGTACACAAGCGCACGATTCTTTGCGAGTTCATCTTCATGCATAATATAGCCCTCTCCCTCAGGTTACAGCGGGCAGGAATCTTGCGGATTCTCCCATTAAAATAGAATACTATTTTCCGGAGGAAAAAATATAATAATGATCGGTGAATCCAAAAATGTCCGATCTTACAAGCGATGCAAAGTCAGACACATGGCATTCTTTGGAAAGGGAGGAAAAAAATAAAATCTTTCAAACCCCATAAAGCGCCGAGATTTGAGAGTTTTGGGAAACGGATTGAGCCAGGGTGCGGTTCGAGGGAGAAGTAAGATTCTGTGGGGTGCAGAGATAGGGGAGATGGCAGGAGTAATCCAAAGGAGTTTCTCTCCCGTAATGCTCTGTAATAACGATAACAAACGGCTCAGGGAGGAACAATAGATAGCCTCGGGGACCGGTGACTCGGAGAAGAAGATTCACGAGGAAGACCGCGAAGGGGTAAAAAAAAACCTGAAAGAACTCTGGGAGAAATGAGAGGATGACATAGGAGACGCGAACCCTTCGGAATGAAAAACAATGGAGACGAGAAATGGGATCAAAGGAAGAGAAATCGTGCGAATGGTAGCATTCTCCTTCCCAGAGCGAACCCTGCCAAACGACGAACCTTAAAAATCCCTGAGCGGGAGAGGATATGCCGCACCGTAATCTATCCTGACTTCTGCTACCCACTCAAGAAGCCTCTGAAAGTTCTACCCCCTCAACTCACATCACAATATCGTCCGAACCAAATCGTCCGACAGCTACTGACATGAGAACCCCTGACACCTTACCGGACCCAAAAAAATACTCGCTGCCCTCCCCTTAATCATTCTCCAGAAAAATCGCCAAGTCGAAAAAAAATGTGAGAGAAGTCGAAAGAGAACAGTCCTTGTCGGCCGTTTCCTCCATATGCCTGTACCATCACCTGCAAATCTAACATTCAACCTTGCAACAGCCGTTTCCTTCCGGAAAAAAACGGCTTACATCTTTACTCCCCTTTCCTTATATCTCCATGAGCGTCATCCCCGCGCGATTTTTCTGACCCTTTGGAGTGGATATAAAAAAATACGGGGGGTTTGCAGGGAAAATGAGGAGAGATCAAGGGGAAAAAAAGGCATGGGAAGTGTGTTGGCGGGGAGAGTTATGTGAAACGGTAACGGTATGTTCGAGCGGATTCCATCCTTCTTTTTTTATCCCTCCAATGTCCCCCGAATCCTCCCCAATAAACTCATTCTTTGGATGGTAAACCGCGGTCTTCACTCCCACCTCTTGCGTTATTTCTTGGGGTGAGGCTCACGTGATAGCTTTAGCCATCAATAGGGCAATACCTGAAGGAGGTTTACGAAATGAATTGCGTATAAAGGAGACAATTTGAATTTTGTATCACCCACTCTCTTACGGTAATGTCAATGACCTACCATTTCATGAACTGCACGCCTATTAAGTCATACCTGGATTAGCTGAAAATTACCTTGGCAACGAATTTGTTTTTTCATGAGCAAGTTTAATTATTTTCAAGGAGGTTGTAAATATCTGGAGGTATTGTTTCCGAGATTTGGCGTGGTCAAAGTTCCGCAATCTTGGTTTGACAATTTTTGGACACGTCTCCGACTGATATTTTGAGGTGGCTAAGTTTTGGTCTGAAAATGAACTGTGAAAGTGAGTGTGCAAGTGAAAGATGCGACATAATCATTAGTATTTCGCCGGGGACTGTGATCGGTTTTTTTCCATCATTCGCGATACTTCTATTAATGTTTAAACTCTGTTTTTTCTGTTAGCCACTTTACTGGTGGGGGTATCCTTGAAAACATACTTTATTACTGTAATCGTTAGATTTCCGTTGGTTATAATAAGATTAAATACCAGTACTAATGTAGGTGAATGACTAGTTTACTCTCGTAAAATTGTATTTTCAGTTGAGCTGGTTGTAGAACGTAACAGTGATGATTGATAATAATTTTTCCCTGGGAAAAGATGCTTGTGTCATAAATTCTAAGAAGACTAACAGTGAAGTAAGAAAAAAAGTTTACATTGCACGTTCCGTATTTTATTTTAATGAATTGACGAGTTTTGACCAAAAATGTCACCAAATAGTTAGAATTGCCCCTTATGGGATTGCCAATGTTTTGGTCAAAGTGGCTTTCCTACCCACGCACCCCCATTCCGGCCACACTGCGCTCCACGTTCGAAACTAGTGGTGCCGCCTCCAGATATGTACAACCTCCTCGATTATTTTAAGGAAAACTTAAGCCAAGCTATTAATAAAATTCGGTAGGTTATTCAATACCTGACGAAGAAGACTAGATCCTTGCTTTTTATTATATTCGCTTGCAATGTTACAAGGAATTCCCAAAAAATTATTTTTTTAAGTATTCTTGACCGCTTGAGGCAGGTTATCATGGAACATTTACGAAGTATTCTGCCAGTATCTCCTCCCTTCACAGACTCCCCTCTTAAATTCACAATAAGGCTTGCTCCCTTTTATTCTACCTAAAAATCCTATTCTATTTATTGCTATTACTCGTTTACTCAACATTCTTCCCTCTATACCTGTTTTCAATGTCCCCCACCAGCTCAGTACTAGATACCCATTCCTTCTGTTTCCTCCGTATCTCACCTAGAAGATGCCTGTCCTGACCCACGATGTCCAGCACTTCGTCACTCCTCCTCTCTGTCTCTCCTTCCACTACACCCTCTCCATTCTTCTCTATTCCCACATTTCGAACTGATCCAGTCATTATTCCTCCTTTATCCTAAGTTTCCATGTTTTCGCACCATAAAGCGCTACACTTCGAATCAGACTCTTCTCTAACCTTTTCTTTAAACTCTTACATAACAAACAATCCTCTCTTAAGCTACTTCCTGTTCATGAACGCAACCCTTAATTAAGCAAAGCTGTTTCCGATGTTCTTATATAACGATCCGTTTTTCCCCAGTGTTCCACGCAGAGTCTCACATTTTTAGCTCATACTGCTTTACAAGACCGCATAATGTTTGTCTTTTCGTAATACTTGTATTACGAGATAGATAGAAGGATATGGTGTTAGTATTATTATTCGCAACACTTGTCTAACGCATCCACTCGAACCTGAAGCCCCCTCACTGACTGGCTAATCAACACCTACTCATCCACGTAACTCACTGATTTTAACATAATTCCCCCACTAGAACTCCAGATACCAACTAATTCGGCGCCTCTCTTAACATCTCCGCAGCAGACATGTTGAAAAGAAGTGGTGATAGTTTTCAGCCTTGCCGTACTCCTCGGCCAATTCTTGCCATCCCGTTACCCTCATTTGCGCAATCTGTGTCAAACAAATTAAGAATGAGTCGCTTACCTCTCCAATCTTCGCCTATTTTTTAAGGTTCTCCATTAACTTTACCCAGTCCACTCTATCAAATGCTCTTTCAAAGTCTATGAAGCAGGCATACTCGTCCTGATTATATTTTAGGTACCCTTCACCTTGGACCTCATTACCGCTGAAGCATATCGAGTTTACTTACCTTTTCTAAAGCCAAACTGACAGTCACCGAAATATTCGTTGGCCCTCCCCTCCATTCGTATGTTTAAAATGCTCAATACCACACTCGCCGCGTGCGATGTTAGGCTAAAAGTCCTCTAATCCCTGCATTCCACAGCTTTCTTTTTTAACTACCACACTAAGAGTTACACAACTAATTGACATAGCTCCGTCGTGTTTACACTTGTTTCATGAAATTACACTTAGAAATCAAAACTGAGATAAAAAATTACAAACTACGCTTATTTTTGTGTGCTAATTTTTCAGAGTGCAGTGAGATTCAGAACTCATTATAGAGCACGTGGTCAGCCGGACCCCGGCTATTGCTTGGCAGACGGTTTCACAGCGAATCCCACTTAAAGCGGACAAAAGTCCCGAAATAAAAGTTTGAATAGTGGTTTTTTAAATATTAGGTTGGAGAGTCGGATGTTTGGACTGCAAAACGGTCTATTTCTCAGGTTGGTAAGTATGCACTTGCGCATAGAAATAAGTGCCAAAGCGAGAGAAAAGCAAATCACTGGTCCCGTAGACGCGGACGCCTAAATGAACGGTCGATTCTGAACTAAGGTAGCAGTACGCTGTTCCTCTTTATATCATTTTTTTTAACTTTCAATCGATTAAAATAAGAATGGAAAATATAAATATCCTTTAATTATTTATATTTTGGAGAAAATAACCGTAGAGCAATTAACTATCATCACTTGAAAGTTGTTGATTTTTTACGATGAAAAGTTTTATTTAATTAGAGAAAAGTTACATAAGCAGACGGAATTGTAAGGTGGTTATAAATGTTTTATTCGTTAAAGAATGAGCTAAATAATGTGAAATAAATCAACTGCCAACGATTTGCAAAAGGACTTTTACGACAAGCCAAAAGGGAATTCATTCAGTCGCTATGGCCGCATGGCAACGGGCAAACTATAATATACGAGGTCTGTTCAAAAAGTACCCGGAATTTTCGTTTTCTCAAAAAAATATTTATTTATTCCTCTACATCAATGTAGCCCCCTTCAAGGTAGTCCCCCCCAGATATTATACACTTATGCCAGCGATTTTTCCAATCTTCGAAGCAATTTTGATATTCACTTTTTGGTATGTCCTTAAGCACTCTCAGCGATTCGGCCTTTATTTCTTCAATCGAGGAAAAACGCCGACCTTTCATGGGTCTCTTCAACTTTGGGAACAGGAAAAAGTCACACGGAGCCATATCTGGTGAATATGGAGGTTGGGGCATGACTACGGTATTGTTTTTGGCCAAAACATTACGAACAAGTAACGACGAGTGAGCAGGTGCGTTATCGTGGTGCAGAAGCCATGAATTCTTTTTCGATAAACCGGGGCGTTTTTTTCGGATTGCTTCACGAAAATGTCGCATAACTTCAAGGTAATACTCCTTATTAACCGTACGACATTGTGGTAAGAACTCTTGATGCACTATACCATTATAATCGAAGAAAACAGTAAGCAAAACCTTGACATTTGATCGAACTTGACGTGCTTTTTTCGCTCTTGGTGACGTTGAATGCTTCCAGGTGGACGATTGTGCTTTGGTTTCGGCATCATAACCGTACACCCATGTTTTATCATCAGTTATGACCCTTTCAAGCAAACTTGGATCGTCATTGACGTCATTTGACAGCTCCTAAGCGATGTTCATGCGATTGTTTTTTTGGTCAAAATTCAGCAGTTTTGGAATGAATTTTGCTGCCACTCGTTTCATGCCCAAAACTTTTGAAAAAATGTTATTACATGAGCCAATTGATATTCCAACATCATCAGCAAATTCTGTAATTGTTATTCGGCGATCATTTATAACCATTTTTTCCACTTTTTCCACATTTTCATCGATTATTGACGTGCTGGGTCGACTGGAGCGTTCGTCATCTTCAACGTCTTCGCGGACATCTTGGAAACGCTTATACTACTCGTAAACACTTGTTCTTTCATAGCAGACTCACCATAGGCTTTTTGTAATATTTCATACGCTTCGCTACACTTTATTTCATTTTTAAGCAAAATTTAATACAAATCCTTTGACTCTTCAATTCTTCCATTGTTTAAACAAGCAAAAATCGCCGAGCTCATAAAAACACGTCGAACCTTAGCGACTACCGCAGACAAAGTAAACAGTGAATATGGCTGAAAATTTTATCATACTTTAGGGATATGTATACCAATACAATAAAAAAAAATTTTGACAATCGGACTCTCCAGACCCGCGAAATTTAAAAATTCCGGGTACTTTTTGAACAGACCTCGTAAACAGTGTCAATTAAGACATTTCATTTTGTAATAAATCAAACTTCATCCCTGTCGTATATGAAGTGCTCTAAAAGGCTATTTTCTTTTCTTCGGTCGTGGAATTCGAACTATTTTCACGAAACCCTCCAGCCAAAGTTTCTCCTCGTAGATGCTGCGTCCTAGTTCAAAAACCCTTCTCTTACCATCCTTACTTATATTCTTCAGCAGCTCACATGTGTTATTGTCCTACCCCCACTACTCTCCTAGCCTTCATATCATCGGGGGCTCGAATGGCTGGAAAATCGCCAGTTTTACACCGAAGCAAGGAAGGATATGGACTGCGATGTGCATGTATATTCAGGCAAAAGCATACAATAATAATAAATATCCCCACCCCGTGAGTTTGTTGCCCTCAGAAAGCTAATATATGCTGACAGCATAAGTAGAATTAATATAGAGCATGGTTCTCATTAATCGGATTTAATGTTTAATAATCGGTTGCAAAAGGCAGAATAATATCCACTTGAATATCAAGCCTAAAAACAGGGGAACAAAAGGAGAAAATACAGCGAATAATTAATCCTCACTTCATTTGAAGCGCCGCCGGCACGTTTCAGCCGTCTCGGTGTATCAAATTCACCACTATCAGCCAGTTTACAAAATCAAAAATATTGCGCGCATATGTTTGCGTTGTGTGAGTAGTGTGTTGTTTTTGCTAGCATAAACTTAAATATTGAATTGAAAACATTTGAATTTATTGATACATTGAAAATCAGATCACAAAAAACATATTTTTACAGATTTTTTAGTCTTTTGTTCATTTTTTAAAATAATTTTATTGTTATTATTATTTTTTGTCTTTGCAGGTAACAATTTTTAGCATTTTGATTTTTTAGTCTTTTACTTTGATTCTTTTATTTCTTTTTTTTATTTTCTTTTTTAATGGTTAGACATATTCAACAGCAATTAATCAATGCAATCAAACTCATTATGAACACTTCCCTTTGTATTTCTTACCACTGCTAAGATTATCTTTATTTTATATACTTGTATTCGGTATTTTCTAAGAGCTGATTCTTGTTGCACTTTATGTATGCTATTCACGGAATATTTTAAGTATCTGATTCTCCTTATATTACATGCATTTATTTCTCGTTAAATATTATATATTTGCTTGTCATTGGGCCACTATAAATTGGCAACATCGCTGTATATGGGCTTTTTGAATAAAAAAGAAAAAATTCAAAATGAAAACCTTTAAATTCGATGAAGTAAACCCATAGGAAAGACTCATAGAAGAGTTGCTTGAGCCATACGCGCACTGGTTGTTTTTGGACCCGTTTCCCGGGACGTCGAGGAGGGTGAGGTCGGAAGAGAAAAAGAAAGGCCTGGTATTGGTAAGAGGATTGCGGAAGAACCGCCAGGGCTAAGAGAGGATGGGGCGCCAGCCGTGAGGATGTATAATAGGGAAGGGCCCTACAGAAGGGGTGGCCAGGGTATCGCTATGCAGGAAGGGTGAGAACTCCCATTGGGTCGAGCTCACGGCGCCGTAATTTACGGTGTGTCCAAAAACTGTCGGGGAAAGCCAAGCCCCCCTGGAGGGCAAGGGTTGGCTTGACCCCGGTGACCACCGCAACCTCGTCCGCGGCATTGGATTGAGAAACCACGAGGGCAGCTGGACAGGCAGTGGACTGCGGGGAGGGGGGGCTGGAGGAGAGAGGCGGGCTTGGGGTATCTAGGCTGACACTGAAAGTGCAAATGCGGGACATTCACTTCTTCCGCGAACGACGAATCATCCGAGAGAAGATCGGAACGGTTACTAAATGGGAGTTTACAGGAACATCGCATCTGCAGACAGTGAGGATACAATATTTTAGTGCACCTTGATCACCTAATACTGCGGACAGTAGTACATACAAGGGTCGTTCAATAAGTAATGGCCTATAAAATCGTATCCGGCTCGTTTTTGTGGAAGTTCTTTATATCCATGATATTTTTTATAAAGCAATTTTAGCTTTAGTCTAACTCTAATGATATCTCGAAATATTAACGTGGCAACATATGTAGTCTAACGTATAATTTTTTTTAGATTTAACTAACTAGATTTTATGGAAAAATTCGAAATTGCCAATAGCCCGGATGGACTTCGTAATGATGTTTTATTTTGTACTGACTCTCCTTTGTTAAAATGCATCCCCATGACGTCAAAACCCTGACCTTCACTCCGATCCACTCGATTTATGTTTTCGTCCTTCACTCACTTTTTCACCAAAACCGTTTCCCCTCCCACTCCCCCACACCTAATTCCATAGCCCCCACCATCTACCTTGGCCTGGGTGTATATACCGAGAGAGTACTAGATTTTTCACATTGAAAATGACACTTACGTGTTGAAACCATGGTCGGTTGCTGAGTTGTGACATCAAAAGTGTGGAAATTACCATTGTGTTCTTCTTTTTATCATGGAAGTAATGGCCTCTTTTTCTCATAACATATTTGAATCGCTAGCTGCACAAAGGAATCATGCCTAAGTTGTACGATTCTTTTCATATCTTTGGATTGTTGCGAAGTGCAAGACTCAACGTAGTAGTAAACATTGTAGTTATAGACTTATAGTACTTAAACGTTGCAGACTCATTGCAGGAAAAGTTGAGTCTTGCACCTAGCAACAACTTAAAGAAAAAAAATCGTACAGCTTGGACATGGTGTCTTTATGCAGTTAGCGACTCATCAATTTTTGAGAGACAGAATTTGATTGCATCATGCATCCACATGTATTATCCATTTTCTATTTTTCTACGCAGTCCCAATAAGGTAATAAGGCCGTGCAGAAAAAATTTTTGGGAGCATATATTCTATGGTGGTAAAAGTTCCTGTCATGTAAGCATAGTGATTCCGAGCGTGGGTGATCATGGAGGTCTGTTTCTGCATCTCCTGAGGCTGTAACTTTCTCTAACCATTGCCCAACTCTACTCCTACCAACTGCAGCGTAGCCATACACTGCACACAAAAGTTTATGGATGTTTACCACGGTTTATTTTACTGCACACAAGACTTCAATAATAGCACGTTGCTTTTGACGTGAGTCACATGTAGACGGCATTTTGGCGTTGCACTACGGTCCTGTCATTTGCTGGAACAGTGCCAAACTTAACCAGCGCAGAGAAAAAACATATGTAAAGCGCCGAAAAGGACATTGATAAGTGTAAATCAATAGCTTTAAAAAAATGTGAGGTATCACTAATTGAACGACCCTGGTAACCTGGTATACCACACTCATTAAGAGAAGGTTTCCGCAGAGCGGTTTCGTTGATTGGCTGCTTTCAGACTCTCTCCCGCATCTGTTCATCTCAGGCTACGACATGTCTTACAAACGATGCTGCTTGCTTCTTCAGATCAGAATTGTAGGATGCGGTTGGTGATTTCCTTATACACCTTTCCTTCAGCCGGGGGCCGGTTCGTTTTGGTGCGCTTTCTTGTTTTCGCTGAAAACTCGTTTCCAACAGCTGAGCAGTGTATAGCCATCTTCTCTATTGAAATTATTTGGGTTTTTTATTTCTATGGCTTCTCTGACGAGTCTCGGATAATAGCGTCTTTCTTATGTGATCAATCTTGCTTCTTCCACATTTACATTGCGTTTCGGTCCGCTCCGTGTGTTTCCGGCGATGGCTGAAGTACTGCATCCAACACTTCGGACCTGAAGAAGCATGTGAAACATGTCGTCGCCTGAGATGAACAAACGCGGGAGAAAACCTGAAAGCAGCCAATCATCATAGAGCAATACATTACACTGGGGAACATATTTTAGCTTCTCTTCTATTGATTTCAATTGTTAAGCTGTTTAAATAAGTCACAGATCTAACTAAGACAACAAAATGACTGCTCCCCAGTGTTATACATACCACATTTCTCTATAAATTCCTTACAATTGATGATACTTCGTTATATTTAATTAATACATCACTTATTAGCTACCTGCTACACCCACATTTATTGGTCACAAGCTCCCTCTTTTTATTTTACACGGTTTCAGGTATACTCTGGTCTTGATTTTTAACATATAAACAATACAATAATTCCTCTTTGAATTACTTTCATTTTACACTGATTGCTAAATGAATTTTCTCTTCGATCTATTTGAGCAGCCAAATATTTTACACATCCGTTAAAAATTTTAAGTACTCAATGACATACCCAAGCAACTTAAGAAGTCAAACATTCTCTGTGGAAACATCCTCAGTGACAACAACACTCTCTGATCGACATGGCTGCAAATTAACCTAGAAGCTACCAAGAAAGACGAGCATTCTTTCGCTTCTTACTCCTTTTATTTTTATGCGTGTGTAGTGTGTGATCAACCATATTGATGATGTAATTCGATCAGTAATAATAAATCATTTACTACTATGCAACTAAGGATAAATTAAATCAAAATCCACGACTGGCGCATGAAATTCTAGAGGAATCTGTAAAAACAGTGAATGTATTCTGCACCGGAAAGTACCAGCGTTCACCAAATAAGGATGGACCAAATGGTGACGACCCACCGGCCATGGGTATGCAGCGGAATTTGAAAAATCATCGGTATGGGTGAAAGTGCTGGGTGAAATATGCGTGGCTTTGGCTCGGAATGGAGCAAACGATGGGCAGCGTGACTGAATGAGGAAACGATAAGGGGCTTGGTCAATGGGTCAGTTGGAAATGGGAGGCGAAGGTGAAAAGGTCGTTATGAAACCGATGGGAAAAGTGTGTCCCCAGAAATAGGACGACAGATGAAACGCCCAATTCAATCCCATGAAAAATTGAGCCACGTGAGATTTATGCCACTGTAAAATTTTGGGAAATCGATGAGAAAAAAAAACGCTCAGAAATGTTACGTTCTAAATTTTCTGGCGCAATGTTGTAGGTAGATGCATAGATATGAGTGATTATTCTTTTTTTCACTGTCCTACTAAACACTGATACTTCAACTATTCTTTGAATTCTTAAAACCTTAGTGACTTAAATTACCAGAATATTGAAGGAAATAAAGAGGGAGCCAATAGAGTAGTACACTGCACAAAATATTCCGAATTAAATGCCTGAAATCATTGCTAGCAAGGCAACTTTGTGAGATCCATATCAACCGTGTTTATTAATGAGTGTTGAATAATAAAAGAAGTTGTAAATGGACTATTTTCTGAATTATCTATGCCTGTTTCCAGGCCAAGATATAATCTTCCATCTTTCTTTCACTGTGAGGCCTAATCCCTTCATTCATTTACCTGGCTTCTTACCGGTGTGTGAGAAAAGTTGAATTTAAATGAATACATAATCCTTCCCTTAGATATGTCGCAAAAATATCAATGGAAGCGTTGGATATTTATCGGAAAATTGTAAATTTAATTTCTATAACTAAAATAATTTTGGGTAAAGTAATATTTTGGAAATATAACAACGCCTTGATTAGTATGAGGTGGAAAAGAATAAGAAAGAATAAATAAAAGAAAAAGAAAATTTACGAAAACGATTTTAGACCCAGCAGTTAACGGAAAACGATTTTAGAGTAAGCATTTGATTCAAACCGTATTCTTTTAGTGAAGAAAATTCACTTCAGAAAAACTAATATGCGTAACATATCGTGCAATAAATAAGATACTAAAACCACTTAGGAAATAAATGTTTTTAATCTTGCCACGATTCCATTAGCATAAGTAAAAAGTCTGTTAGCATTAATATCAACGGGAAGAAAATCCTAATATTAGTATAAATTACATGATGAATTCATATTCCCTGAAATTGATTGACATATTAATATGTTGATGCTATATATTATATTCACTTCCAAAACACTTCATCATCATCATCAATAGTCAACTATCCTAAGATTGATAAACGATTTAAGTTTTTCCTGGTGAATACTTCTGACAAATATTTCTCGGGTTTGCATTCAGGTTAAAGCTTTTATGTAAGCCGACGTTTCGGAAGACGACTTGTCTTCCATCCTCAAGGCTGTGTTACTTGAATGAAGTTCAATTTCACTCATCCCAATTCAATTTCACATTTGAATTTGAAACGTCGGCTTACATAAAAGCTTTAACCTGGATGCAAACCCGAGAAATATTTATCCTAAGATTGGTTTGACGCAGCTCTCCATTCCTCTCTCCTATTTGATAGCCTTTTCATAGTGACGCATTTATTCTCTTTTACATCCTTTACAACCTGTCCTATGTAACTCATACGGGGCCTTCCCTTGTCCTTCTTCCCTTCCACCTGTCCTTCTACGACTTTTTTCATCAGGCCTTCATGTTTCATAATGTAGCCAACTAAGTTGTCCAGTCCTATGCATAAGGTTTTTGGAAGACTTCATATTTTGTAAAGAAATTATCGGATAAAATTAATCCAATGGATATGTTAAGATATAGGACTACTGCTATGGCTTCGAACATAACTATAGGTAGGAATATACACCCATACAGGACTCATACAGCTTCTCTTCAAAATACCACTTGACCTAATTTCATAATTTTTCCCACGCATGTATAGTTAGTATAACCACTGAGCAGATAAAATAATAACATGAAGCTTTCGCAGGTTAGTTAGATGAACGACTTGAGTTTAATACAAACCCGTAACATTTCGAACACCATGGAAGTGCAAAATACGCCTGACTAACACGACGGGATTCCGCCGAAGTTCGAACCAATGCCGAACATGCATGCAGTGAGACATGAAGACCGGATAGAACGAGGACAGTCAGTTGTGAGCACGGTTCTGTCTCTTTATACCGCCAGCGCGTCGGCCCAACTCGCCTTGCGAAGGCAATTTCTTTATCACCCATGCGACACAGCGGATTAGACGGGTTGGATTCGGTTGAATCGGCTGCGGTGAGGGTGGAGCAACGAGACCGCGGTGGTAGATCGTGGATTTTCCATTCTGAAGAAGAATGGGAGGCGTGGTAATGTGGCCGGGGTTGAGTACCAACAGCTCTGATGGATGCGAGGGCTGAGAGTGACCGGGAGGGTGACAGGGTGGGAGAATGCAAATACGTAAACTAGAAACGAGTCGATTCCACTGTAAAGTCTACTGGAAGATGGAGGGCTCACCAGAGAGGAGAAGGAAACATTAAGACATAAGCCAAATCCTCTCCATATCAGGTACTATATTTATACAACACAATTCAGATTTAAACTTTTCTCGAGTTTTCGCGCGGGTAAGATATTCGAAGGGCGCCAACGATTCGGGTTCCAACTCGTCACCGATTCTTGAATGAATATTTGAAGTGACCTTTGAAGCTCAGCACAAGAGGGGCGGGATTGGTCAAGTCCCGATTTTTGTCGCCGAATACCATGGACCTGCGTAGACGTAGCTCTGGCAATCATAACTCTTTTTAGAGTTCAATTCCAAGAGCTGCTGATCGAATATCCGGTATCTCTGTTAACATTTTTATTTTCCAGTCTTATCCCTATCGCCTCTTTAGTTAAACGATTTCAAAATTGATTTGATCGCCATAAAACTCAGCTGTTATCCCACCTTATTTCATGGTTTTCACCCAGCCTATGCTCGACTATAACTGATTATTCCGGTTGACCAAGTCGGAAATTCCTTTGGTGTTCTTTGAGTCGAGTAGATATTGTTCACTCAGTCTCCCCCACGTAGGCCTCACTACACTCACGAGGGATTTTATAAACTCCTGGAGTCATAAGGCCAATCGGATCTTTTACACAAACGAGGTGGTCTCTTAAACTTGACATAGGTCGGTGGATGGTTTCGATGATATACCTCCTCTAAACCCTAGAAATTTTGCCCGATATAGAAACATAGGGCAAAAAGGCAAGTGACGAGTCGGAACCCGAAACTTTGGCGATTTTCGAATATCTTACACGGGCGGAAACCCAGGAAAATTTTAAACATTCTATTCGCCTGGAAAGTTTAAATTCATACATAACACTATATATTTTATCCGTCATTCAGTTAGGTATGCAATGACGTCTTCCGTGTCGTCGCGTCGTTCCCCTTCTCTCACTCATCGTCCAGAAGAGATCTCTCTCCCCATTAACTTGCTTGCTCTATCACGCTCAGGTTCAAAGTACGTATTCCCTTAAATGGGCACGTAAGTGCTCAAGGCGGCCGGTAGGAAGTGCTGTGAGGGTGGGGAAGTTTAGATTTTTTAAGTACGTAGGATAAGGAGTATGGATGTGAGGGAAGGAATATATCATATCGGATCCGGTGCAGAAAGACTTATCCGGTAACAGATTAAAATACAAATGAAAGCTGCACGATTCGTCAATAATTGCTACGAGCGTGCAGACATGTTAAGCCGTGATGTTAAGCGAATTAGGCTGGGAGCCGCTAGAGACTCGTCGGCTGGGCGCTAGGCTCTAATTGCTTTAATAATTGAAAATAGATATATTTAAGATCGATACGAAGAACTTTATCTTAGAGCGCCAACATATTTCCAGGTCCGGCAGAAGCGTTAAATTAAGAGAGATATTTTGCCGAACGGATAGATACGGGAATTCGTTTTTCCCTCGAACAATAAAGGACTCAAATTTTGTTTGACCATTTGCTGTATGTATGTAGGCGGTTGGTGTCATAACATCCCACACGCCTTTTTAGGCGGCTTGCACGTTAGTATGCAGATGTAGATTGTTTTACCATGTGACTAGAGAGGCCTGCTCGACTAATACTCACTCCAGACTCGGCTCGATCCTAAATAGCCTTCTCTAGCGACCTACTCCATCTTCACATCATCTCTTCCCAGAATTGCCTCTTCTCAACAACTGCGTTAAGCACCATGTCGTTTTTCCTTCATCCTGTCCATAACACTTCTTCCTCTCTCTTCCTCACCCATATATCGGTCGTCGGCCGTCTGTTTTCATCCTCCTTCCACTACACAACGCTGCACTCCATATTAAGCTCCTCGTTATTCTTCCCCCGTCATTTTTCCACGGTGCAGACGCCATAAATTCCACTTCCTAAACAGACGCCTCTTTCGCTAGTAGAGTTATATCTCTCATCCTTTACCACTGAGACCGCTTACCTACATAATACTGCCCATGTAAGTTTCCTCACTAGAATATGTTAATACACTGAAAAAATGGAACAATTTAGACGTAGGAATGATACATTCTTCTGGATGAAAATTTTTAATGATTAAAAAAGCTGCGCGGCGTCTACTGCATTTGACTGCAACACCTGGTCGGTTACCTCCTCCAAGTACTTCACCCCGTCATGGAAGAGGACTAGATAATGAAACTATGGCTGCTGGCAGCATAGTTGCGGGAAGGCACTAACTAACCATCAAATCCGCAGAATTTACTCAAGATTAGTAATTTATAAGAATTCTTGGGAGAATATTAAATTCAAGAAATGATGAACACAGAAATTCAGAACAGAATGACCTTAGCAAATAGAGGCAAGTATGCAGAAAAAAATCTAAATAAGTTCTAAAAAATTCTAAATTTTAATTATCATCCTAAAACACAAAATTCAAAGTTTATATAATTAAAATCAGACCAGTTCTTTTACACAGTGCAGAGATGTGGATACTTGGCAAAAAATCAGAGAGGAAATTAATAAACAAAATCCTGAGAAAACATTTTGGACCAACCAAAGTTGGCACATGGAGAATATATCAAATAAAGGTAATAAAAATATGAAGATAAGTTCAATCCAACAAAGAAATCAGGAATATCTATAAATCTCCGGACATAAAAGCTGAAGATCAAAATTTGCTGAAAGAAGTATGGATAAGCAATAGGGTGGTTTCCTTCATCAAAGAAAACGAAAGGCATTGATTGCGATTCGTTAGCCACCATTAGTGTAATCATAATATACAAATTATTTTGTTTTAGAAATACCGGGTTAGACGAATGGCAATGGTCCATTTTTATCCTCATTTGAAAAAGGCCAGATTGGCGCCCATGCGATTCCACTCCACGTGACGTCACAGGGACCTAGTTTCTATAGGAGAAGATAGGAGTTATACATCGTATGAGGTTACCAATGCATGCATGAGGCGCAGAGCTCAAGGAAACATGTCTTAACAATCACTTATTAAAACTGGCTAAGGTCGGAAAGTTTTCCTCGTTTGATCAGTTATTAATAATCCTTATTTAAGCCAAGCGCTACCAGCCAGCAGGGTACTAGGCTACCCGCTAGCAGCCTGCGTCGTATCAGCCTCGCCTCAAGGTCACCTCGCAGGGCGGGAGGGAGAACCAGAAATACGTCACGCGGAGAGACTTCCCGGCATTCATACTTACGCGTCGCGTTTTCGCGCGCTTGAAAATTTTCACTTTTCATTTAATCGCGAAAAATAGATATCGTCATTTAAAAATCTAAAAGCGTGAAATACGTACTTCAGGAGTAATAATCTTTCGATTTAGGTAATAAAAAAATAATAGGAAACCACCCTATTCAGAAGGAGGAAGACCCCGTGAACGTCCAAAGAAGCGATTGAAGGACTAAGTGAAGACAGATCTACGGTAGCTTGAAGGAGCAGAAGGCGATACCATAGAGAGAGAGAATTGAAGGTGGTTTGTTGATGACACCAAATACCACTTTGGATATACATGGCTACGGGAGTAATAGAAGAATGGTACGCTTCCACAGCGCCTTATCGGGTAAAATTTACTTTGCCATCAATTCAATCCAATATTTTTTAATGACTGACGTGAAAGAGATAGGTAGATTTAATGCAGCTGCATTAAAGCAAAACAATGAAGCCAGAAGAAAGAAATACGCCAGGGCTGAAGTAACTGAAGGGAAGATACGGAAGAAATTCTATCAACTCAGGCAATACTGGAATTGAAATTAATTCATTCGCACTTTTTAAATTAAAAGTGAACAGTGCAATAAGCACGACTTTTGAAACCACCCTTTCATAGAAAATTTCAAATTTACCCACTAATTTAGACAGATAGACTCCGTTAGTAAATGGCCATATCATGGAAGAAGCCATATTTTCTTTTTAACTATAATTTAAAGAACTTGGTGCTTGCCTACGATAAAATATGAATTGTAAAACATTATCACAAGATATATTCAAAACCAAATATTGAATTCCTCACTAAGAAGGCATATATACTATATTACGTTTGAAAAGTTCAATTTCCATTATTTGAGATTCCATTTTCACGCTGAAAAATTACGCGAACAGAAAATGAGTAGGTAGTGTCAAATTTTCCAAAACAAATTACACCGATAACTTATTTCATTGAGAAGCATTATATAGAATATAAATATATATAGAATTATCAAAATTACCGTAATCAAAGAAATTACCGTAATCAAAGAAAAGTAGCCAGTTGAAGCCCATAAACGCGTGCTTATACTATATGCTGTGAAATTGTGGTAGGTATAGTTTTACTCTTTTCATTTCGTGCAAAAACTACAAAAATCTGAACACCTGGTATACTGGCGTTTTTAAATGCAGAGGAACGCCATAACTGTGTAGAGATTTTCAGATTAAGTTGTCGAGAAATTTCGTCATCCTTCCGGAATGCTCGGGAAATTATGCAAGTATGAATAAATGTTAATAAAAACATCGTTCTTTATCACGAACCAAAAAGATTGTCATTAAATTTTTGTCCAATCAATTTTAAAATTAACTTCGACGTAAACAAATTTGATGTTATGATTTTCTATCATTCTTGTTCCTTCATCATGAGCATACCGCTGCCATTGTATTTTGATGACCATGTTTTTTAAATGATTTCCATTTTAAATTCTGAAAAGCAATCAAGATGTGTTTCATTGCAATCTAGTTCTCAGTTATCCTGAAATTTTCCACTTGATTGCAAAAACTAATCATATAGTATGTAAAAATTGAGTAGCAAGATTTTTCCCGAACAAGATGACAAACAACAAAGGGAGCTCATGAAAACGTTATAAAAATTACGAAAATTTTCGTCATTAGTTCATAACGAGTTAAAAAATATATTAAAATCTAAAAGGTGTATCATTTTAAGTGCTTAAGATCAAATTGTGTAAAAATAAATAGTCGCGGCACGCAAGGTGTGGCGTAAAGAGGATTAGGGAATCGTCCTCATCTTCAGTCTGCAATTGACTCGACGAACGAACGCGCAAACTATTCTGTGGTTGCGTGCAATTAAAGGCCTAGGCCAACTTCCTTCTATTACAGTACAAACGAACTTCAAACATTAGCAAGAGACTGGTACACGCAAACACATGGATTAAACAGATGTTCGCTTATTACGTGATGCAGCATCTGCCGGTGGTTTCCTACGACTATGAACATGTAACGCCATATTTTGAGAAACTAAAATTGTTAAAAATTCAAAATTGGCGCTTACTTTAAAGGGCAACATTCATGTGCAGGATAATAACGACAGAACTTCCCACATATATACACCGAAATATACAATATAACGCTAGAACAAATAAACGTCAAACATTTGCCGCATGGAAGAACTCTATATACCACACTATCAAACATCTGTCATCGAGCCTTAGGTCTTTCCATGTCACCTCTTGCAAGGTAGGGAATCAGTTTTATATTTTTAGAATAGAATTTAGCTTTTATATCGCGAAAACTGTCAGCGTCAGACTACCGAGTCTTATAGTTTAACTACACTTATAATCGTGAATTTTGTTTCTTTATACAGTCCTTCCATAAATACGCATTTAATGTTTTTTCTGGATTTCACAAAAATAATTTTCATTAGTTATTCCATATTGTCATACACTTTTGAACTAATCCTTTGTAATAGATCAATCATTAAAAAACTAGGCAATTACTTTAGATCGAAGACTTAGCAAGAATTGACAAAATGTCAAAGAAGATCTTGCTGTAATATACGGTATAAATAGTTACTTTTCAATGAGTTAAGTTCGACAACCTTAAAGATGACTTTCATCATTGACAAATAGGAGTTAAGTGTATAAGAATTATCAACTTCCAAATCAAATAAGATTCAGACAACAGCGCCTAAACAATGCATTTTTAATGGGCGGAAATGAAAACCACAGTTATGTTACAATCGAGAACCCGAAATGCGCTTACGGTTTTTCTCGACAGGTTTTCATTTCATCAGCATATTTTATGAAAAACTCATCCTTTTAATTTAAGCTGTACCGGTGAGTCAAACTCACCTCAACCATTCAGTTTACGAAGAAATTTTTTGAAAATGTCGCACGTGCAATGTTAGCAGTGCAGAATGTTGTTAGAGTGAAGAAAAAAATGAAATTACTAGAGTATGAACAATCTGAAAGACTTGAACAATGTTAACCTAAAGCAAAAAATCGATCGATAAATCAATGTTATTTTTTTATTTTGGACAAATTTGATATTATTTTTTTTCCTTTTTTTATTTACCAATTGACTTAATTATTTTTTGTTATTTTTTGTCCATTATAATCATTTCAGGTTTGAGCCTGTTTACTCCGCCATTTTTTCTAGACACATCTTGTGTTTTCTAACAATCGAGATCTTAGACATCAACCATTTAGACAGAGACCGTCATAAACGATATGTCACCTGAAATTCATTGTTTTCGTTCCGCAAAGGAGAAGAAAAACACGATTTAAAATTCACCGAGTAAATCTTCTCACCACTTCACGTTCCCACAACTCGGGACGATTACCATACAGAATAGTTTGCCTTGATGGCCTGCATTCGCAGGGAGGGGCGCATAATGCGGCCATAGCCCCGGGTGAAGCGCTAGAGAAAACGGCTTCGGAATGGATAAGAAAGCACCCATGGCTTATGGAAATAAAGTTATAAGTGCCGAAGAAAATTAAAGCAGCGTGCAAGCCATATTGGAGTCTTTTAAAGAGTCGAGACCACTTTTACGACCGTCGCTCTTCGCCTTCTGTCTCATTACAGCCGAAGAATTGGCAATAGGTAACTAAATTCTGAGACAAGACAAGAGACAGCTCAAGATATTCAAGATGAGGTAATCTGGTTTGCCGGTTAGATACATGTCTTAACGGCCGCTTTAGACAATTACCTCAGCACTCCGGCGTACTTAAGGTACAATTACCAAAACTTTATTCATTTAGGAAGAAGACTTTTTAAGGTGAATTTTTTTCAACCCTCTTCGAACATCACGCGATCTAATATTGACGGAATGTTCGGATCGTTACCAGTCAAACTACCCATGCGGAAAAGGTTTCAAAGAGAACTTCTTAATGTGCTTGTCTCACTTCTAGTATTCCTCAGAATTTCCACAATCAGCATTTCCCATATGCCATATTGCCGTGATTAATATCTCTACCCTAATGGCCGATGAGAACAAAGCTTATCACGGAAATATACCAATATACCTATATTTCAGCCTTTTTATCAACGATACGAATATTTTGTCATAAAAAATCACTTTCAGATGCACATTATCTGAATTTTTTCACCTGCAATGAAATAGTTTTCTAAAATTATACAGTAAATTCACATTTTGGAAAGAATATTTCAGGCGCGGGTAGCTTAAATTATCTTTTACGCAAATACTCAGTACCTTGCATGCCAACAAAATTAGGCTCAGAGCAAAAGATAATTCACAAGATTTCACCACAGCATTAACTTGGCAGAGGAAAAATAATGATCACAACTGGACGAAAAATCTTGAAAATGTCGAAGAAGCCACATATTTCAATATGAAGTCACGTATGTCAAAGAAGTCATTTTGGGTAAAAAGCAAAGGCGTGACGACAAAATAAAGAGGAACGATTGACAATTGTTTTTTGTTATTCCGTAAATTATATTAATAACAAGAGGACGAAGCCTAGAAATACTTTCCATGAACAGAATTCTTATGGCCAAATTATAATACGGAATGGGTAGAAGCTGAAAATCTAGGTCGAACGAGATGAAAAAAAACTTAAGGTAGCAAAAATCATAGCTGTAAGGAATGACGTTAACATAAAGTGCTTCGGCAAATTGCTTAACCGCTATCGATCCAAATAGACTACCGAATTGGTTATACCTCTGTTATACCGAAGAAAATCACCAATAGAATCAAATTACCTTTAATTAGCAATATTTCTTATAAAGGGCAGAACATTTTTCCCAAAATATGTTATTACATCTCATTTTATAGCCTTTTTTTGCTTGATAATATTTTGTTTCATCCTAAGTACAAATATGATTTCATGGACAAATAAGGAATGTACAAATTAAAGTGTGAGTTTGGCTGTGGCATGTGTTATGTTAGCCAGACTGGTAGAAGTTTTAAATAGGTACAGAGTGAAGGAAAATAGAAGAATTTTTATTTATAATGACGGAAAATCTTGTTTTGCTTATCATTTATGCTTGTGCAATCATTTTTGCAACTTTGGTATGGACATTTTACTTTTTAATGACATAGGGTTTAAATTAGATTTTATAGAAATATTTGAAATTTTTTAAATAGCCCGGATGGATTTCGCAATGATGTTTAATTCTATCCTGATCCATCTTTGTAAAAGCTGAGCATCTCTATGACGAAACAAACCTTAATTTTTACCCAAATCGCACTTGACTGTCTGTTTTACATCATCGACCTTCATTCATTTGTTCACCCAAACTACTCCCTATCCTACTCCCCTCACGTCACTTCCATATACCCTCTCCTACTACTTTGCACATGCTTTAAATACATTCATGAGTGCCTGTTTCATCACCTTGTAAAAGACGGAGAGTGTCGAAAACATGGCCCGCAGTGAACTTATATATTAAAGGGCTTAAATTGCTATGCATCGGTGGATTAAGGGGGCACGGGGGCACGTGCCTCTCAGGTGCTCAAATAAAAAAAATGTTTTTTTTTATTTTTATATTGTAATTACGTTCGTCTTTTTGTGTATTACGGAGCACCAATCATTTAATTTCATAATAAAAGAAAGTGAATATTTCTTACAGCAATTAATTATTTTAGTAGAGTAATTAATATAATCTCAAGTATGAGAAGATCGTTTGCCCGTCAGACATTTGTGCCCCTCAGAAAAAAAATCGTCCTACCGCCCCTGTTTCTATTTGTGTTTATGTATTACCATGGTCGCTTACTCATTTAAGCGAAGAAAGTAGCGAATCTCGCTGCGGATCTTGTGTTATCTTCTTATCGCTCAGTAAGTATGTTGCAGCTAAATTTAAAGACGAAAAACCTTCAATAAACCCTGTGAGTCAGTTTTAGATTTTATTTTCTGTATGATTTCCCGTTTGCTATTCATCACGGACCGTCGAACCATCATTTCACAACGTATGGTGGTGTCAATTTAACCCATAATAACCCAATGTTGCTTTTAAGCAACACCAAAAATGTATAAATTATAAAAGAAATATCTAAACTAGGCATTATTTTGTGGTGTAAATTGTAATGACGAAATATTTAGCTGCCACGATAATTATGATTGAGTAAAATATTTTCAAGTTTTCAAAATGAAAAATCTTGAAATTTGATTTCATCTCAGAAGCAGCTCTGGGTTATAAAAGGGTTAAGAGATATGTTGGCTAAGGTGTCACCGGAGAGATTGAAAGATCGTTAGCGTGGGACGAATGAGGTCGAAAGGTTAGGCAAAGGGACGGGAGCTTAGCAACCCTCCCACGCCACCCGCCGCTGGAAGGCATTAAGACAAAAGTTAGATAGAGATGGCACCCATTCGTTTTAGCCCTCATTTAATCTCTATCTCTTGACCCGTGTTCCGAAGCGGTTACTCCATGAGCCCGCTGGAACAGCTCCAGGTGAAAGACACTCGACCGCACAGGACGGGTCGAAACACGCCAAAATACTCCCAACTAACCCGTCTCTCTCGATTTCCAGCGCGAATATTGGATGGGCTACTTGATGGGCTGAACCATACAGGACACTTAGCGAACAAGGGTGAGTTGCCGTTTAATTAAAGTTATTTTAAGCACCAATTTGCATGTACTCATCAACCACTCTCAGAAGTGTAAACTCTCAGCCTCTCAATTACGGACAAAAACGGTCCAAGTAAATGCATGTGTGGAGCCCTTAAGTTAGAGTTTACTGGAAGATACCTCACTTTTTCTCATTCGTTGTACAGCAACATTTTTCTTGAGATTTATTCCAGCTAAAATTTATGTTTAACAAGCGAAAATTCCAACAAGAAAAATAGCAATCGCCTTCACCGGGATTCATATCCCCTATCTACCGATACCCCATGTCTCCCGATTTTTGGTCGTGTGCCTAAGATGGCGTCTATCTACCGAGGCGTCTTAACATTAAGTGAAAATTTGTAGTCTATACCAGACATAATGTTGTGGACTGCTAATCATATTATGGGACTACCAGCAGTCCAATTCAGACCGATTATCGGGAGATCTGGGTTCTAATCCCGATCAAGGCGAATGATTTTTTTCTATGCGGATTTTTCGCACAATTTGTGCATAGCGGTTGACTCCGTAAAGGCCGTGGCAACTCCCGGTATTTTAAATTTAAAATTATTAATAAAAAATTCCTTGATGCCGTGTCTTTGTCGCCCATATAGGTAGCCCGGTGGTTTGTGTTTCCAACCAACCACAAGCTAGATAGCTACCAACTCCACAGCCCGTGGAAGAGTTAGTGGTCGCAAGGCGACCAATCAGCAACAATAATTGTTAAACGCAATTAAACTTTAAAATTGACTAAAATTGATAATTACAAACCTCAATTCTTTTTCAATCATTCACCTGAGATAAAACAGAAAATGTAAAATTAAGTGTCGCAAAAGCTTACAACCAAACTTCAGAATTAAAAATATTTTTTTATCCGATAAATAAAAGTTTGAAACTAATTTGATGAATCGAAGCAACAGAAAGGTGAAAAGGAATAACTTAAATTAAGGTATGGATATACATTCATACTTATCATTTTAAGCAAAACGATCTATGAAAATCTGAAGCGTTGGCTTCGACAGTCATCTTTTGCCTGCGATTGGAATGCGATTCAAGAATTCCAAGTAGACTTTCCTGCATCACTGATCCTCCATGAATGGGGATGTAACATCTACATGCTATCTCGCAAGCTGCCTATTAAGGCATGTGGCGGGGGCTATGATGACACCAGCTGTTTACATATATGAAAAGCAAATGCTAAAATAAAATTACGGCTATCATTTATTAGTCCTTTATGGTTCGGGGGAAAAACGGATTCCCATGCCAGAATAAGCAGAAATTGTGCAGGAGATTGACTAGATGTTGATTAAAAAACGGTGTTCCCAAATGGAACTTATAGCGTAAACGTCGATGTCCTATACATCTACATCTACATAATTCCCCGCGAGCCGCCTTAAAGGCGTGTGGCAGGGGGTGTTAGGACACCAGCCGTTTACAAAAAAAATGAAGTGCTCTAACGAGGTTGGGACTAGCGTTTATTAAAATCCTTTATGGTTCGGGGGAAAAACGGATTCCCATATCTATCCGTTCGACAAAATATCTCTCTTATTTTTATTGCTTCTGTCGGTCCTGAAACTATAGTGGGCCTCCAAGGTGATGCTCCCCGCATCGTTCTTAAAGATATCCATTCTTAAATGCTCAAGCAATCTAAGCCTAACGCGTAGTCTCCGGGTCTCTTGCGGCTCCCAGCCTAATTCGCTTAACATCTGCGTAACGCTTTCTGCACGCCCGTGCCAGTTTTTGACGAACGGCCACCCTTCCTTTGCATTTTATTCAGTTCGCCGATTAAGTCTTTCTGCACGGTATCCCATACGCTCGTTCTATATTCAAGGTGTGGTCGGACGAGTGCGAAATAGCACCTGATGTTGCCAGATGTCGGAGGAGAATTGGCTTCATGACTACAGCTTGCAGGATATACATGGAGAAAAAAATGAAAGCATTTAGGTAAATTTTCAATGCAGCTTTATTTAATCGACACATCCTGCATACGCATATGAATCATCTACATAAGTAAAATACAGAAGAAAACGTTTCGTTTAGGTCCGTTTACGCTGATTATACGCATAGAGGAGGTAATACTCAAGCTCTTTAGCCACTAACGTCAACTAAGGCATTCAAATTTGTCTAGTAGGAGTACTATTTTAACATGAGCGTTGGCGGTGTCATTGATTTTATATTAGCTGGGTGAAGGCTGAACTTAAAGGGATGGTAATGCCAGTGTACGGCAATGGCAAGCGCCGTTCCCCAGATATTTACAGCAGACATAGATAAACTATTATAAATATGTCGGCATTGTATAAAGGCCCGATAAAATTTGTTTCTTCTAAATGCCATTTCCTATTAAAAATTTTGGTTTCATTAAAATGTATGCCCTATATTACATTAAATGCATTTAGTAGGCAATGAAAGATTATCGGACGCATTTTTTCAATTGTCATTTAACTCCAGCTCGAAAGATGAATCCAGCTCGAAACAAAAAGTGATAACACATTCTTTGCGGATAATATTTGAAATTTATTAAATCCGACGTATATGTAGTAAATTAATAAAATTCTCCTACCCATATGATCTTATAATTAACGTCTACATTATTATTCTATATAAAATATAACAGTTTTTTGTAAAAATTAATCAAGGAGAAATGTATTTTATCGAATTCTATCTAAGTTTATATTTACGACATTCGTCGTAATGATCGAAAGGCATAACATTATTGAATCATTATTTGTTTTATTTGGCTAAATAACAACAAATATGCAGTCATTTGTAAAGAAGGGAGTTGAAATAGATTCAAAAATCAAACTAATAGCAATATTGAGGAATAATAATCATTTCTAAAAACAATTAAACTCTGTAAAGGAGTTTCATTTCATTATTTTTTCCATTTTTATTTAAACCGCAAAGGTAACTACCGTGAAACTCTCTAGAAGTAAGCAATGCAGATTAAAATGTAGAATTACCATATTACTCGCGAAAAATTATATTTGAAACTTCAAAAATAACTTCTACGTTTTCAAGATATTTAGCGAGGCCTAGAGTGTTCCTTTACCTTCGAAGATTTCTATGCGTCTCACTCTTATCACGTAACACAAATGACATGAGCGTGCTCCAAATAAAACCCACTACTCCGTAAACAACGCGTTTAAAAGACTTGCATGCGCCTACTAAACCCTAGTTTCACTATAGAGTTTCACAACCGACATCTGTGCAGTAAAAACACACACTCACATAGGAACGCAATAGCCATTGACCGAAGTACGACGGATTCTTGGAAACACAGCTGAACAATGCATCATTCTGTTTCCAACTGGAATATGGTAGAGGCCTCGACGAAGCAAAAGAAGGGAGAATAAGCTGTCCAATTTAGGCAAGGAAATCGAATCCCTGGCGACACGGTGTATCACGTGACCTAATCTCGGCAACAATTCCGTCTCCATCGACTTCGATTTTTGTCGGGCCATCATCGTTATTACGAACGCGTTCCTTCGCGGAAAAAAATGAAATAAAAGAGAAGAAAAAAGCAGGGTTCACTTTTGAAATTTCAGGCATACACTGTTTAGACAGCAGTACGCAAGCGACAACAGGGTAATGGCTTTGGTTCCATGAGAATGTGCTACTCAACATCTCCAAGCTAAAAGGGTCGCTGCCCCTCCCACCCGTCTTCCCTCCCACGAAATTCTTTTTATCCGCACGCACGGAACGATATGGTCGACAATGGTGAAAGGGATGCTGGGCGGATGATAAGCTTCTAATAGACAGACATCGACGGCGGCGTAGCTATTGAAGACGAAAATAAAGGCCAACAGACTGAAAGCTTGAGGACGCAATGCGCGAAGCCTACAAAACACACGTAAGACGACGGGAATGAAAATCCTGCCACGACTGTCGATGAAATTACATACATACGAGGAGTTTCTAAGGCCTCTCTCAAGGGACACAGAACACTATAGGGAAGGGCAATGCTGCAGCGGGAAACGTTGGAGAAAGGACAATGAAATTCCACATGGTTACAAACAAGTCACGATCTTAATTTCACGATTCCATGCGTGTCAACAAGACGTGGCGGCGTTCTTTCTCCAAATCTCCAAAGGGGTTGTGATTGAACTAGTTGAGATAATTCCGATCGGGAAAAACTCGAGGTTTTTTTATCGACTACTAGTCATCAGAACTTACTCTCAAAATATTCTTCTCTTCGGAATAAATGCATATAAAATGATAGCCGCAGAGAAATTAAGCGTAAAGGTCAAGAGGACTGCATAGAGGAGACCAAATTAAATCTCACGGAAGGCTGACTTCTGTTGCCACTTCGGTCGCATTTAAATGTTTTCAAAAATGTCCGCGGCGAGGTGATGAGTGCAATACGATCCACTTTATTCCGATGTTTTTCATTCCAATGTTTGTAATTTCGATAAATAGTATTGCGCTTTTATGAATTTGTTGTATACCATCGTAATGCATATACATTACGGTTCACACCCCTAATTATACCTTATTTCCCCGTGAAACTCTGATTAATTTGTCCGTCAGCGACGCGAGTTGCGACTTTTGTAAACCTACTAAAATGCGCGGTGGGTGACAACATATTTAGATACCGACCTAAGCATCCTGTTTGGTAAAATTCGTGGTATAGACCTTCGAAATATGGTTCTACAGAAGAATGATGAGGGTCAAATCGACCGAGTTGGTCATGAGGAATTTCTAAGAATAGTAGGTGAGAAGAGAAACCTCATGAAAACCTTGACAAGAAGAGAGAACAACCTTATAGGCCACATATTGAGACATGATGGCCTGATGGAGATAACCCTCAAGAGACAAGTAGATGGTAAGAAAGGAAAAGAAAGACCTCGAACAAAATATATGGGAAAGGTAAAGAAGGATGAGAAAGAGAAGAAAAACGTAGACGTAAAAAGATTAGCTGGTAGAAGAATGGAGTAGAGTGCTGTGTCAAACCACTCTTAAGGTTCTTAAGCAGTGATAATCGCCAGGTTAAGTTTTCAAACAAATCACTCATTTTTATTTGAGTTATTTTAAACAGAAATTGAATCCCGAAATACTGAAAATTATTGAGTATTAGTAATTGAATAAAAATCCCGAAGCAAAAGTCAATATTCAATGTGCCTACGAACGAAAAATCCTCTAGATGGCAGGGTTTGGATTACTAATTATCCTAATCATAATGATGCAAGCTCTTAGAATTTTTATTCAACCCAATTATATGCAGGGGAAAGAGAAGAATAACGTGGGTAAGAAAAGATCAGCTAAGAGAATTGACTTTTGAATGCTGCGCCAATCTAGTGTTAGGATTGCTGACAAGTGACGATGAAGTGACATAAACTACTACTTTTGTGATTTTTATGTACTTTTAAGAATGTAGTTGAGTCGTCCCAGTACGACTTTTCTCACCGGAGATAATTTCGAGAGATAAAATTGATAAACATTTAGTTTTTTCGCTCCTGCTCTAAGGCGCTGAAAAATCTCGAATGCCGCTGTTTATTCTCGTCAGTTTTCTGAAGCTATTTTCGTCTCGTTCGGAACTATCTGGGGTGAAACATACTTATACAGCCTCACCGGTATCTGAGACTTCTAATGAGATATTTTTATTTATTATTTTATTAAACTTTATGTTAGAGTAAAATATAAAAACCACTTCTAACCACTGTCTGAATTATTCATATGAATATTTGGAGTGATTGAGACGACAAAAATTATGTACACGACCCCATTTAAAGGCATCTGAAACCCTAGGAAAAATTCTCGAAAAACTGTATATTCTTACAATTACAGGGTTGCCTCTATGCTTATACTTTTTGGGGATTTGGGGGTCCAAAAATCGGTAGTAATGAGGAATTTGAACATTGCAGAGAAGCTAGCTAACGGCACCGATGTCACAGTGGAAGCCATTAGTCCCCACCTAGTAAGATACAGACATACTGGAAGCCAAGAACTGTTCGGTATTTCTAGGATTCAATTTAAGTAGGTTAGATATAGCCTAAATAAACTATCCTTGAGGAACAAATGGAAGAAATTTGTAAAGACTTGCAGAGGGACCAGAAAACACCGTAGGCGAGCGAAAACGTCAGTCTAAACTTGTAGAAACTACATTTCGGCATGTCATACGCAGGTGTGAAAAGATTAGCTGAGAAGAGAATTGCTTTGAGAGCTGCGACAAACCAATCGCAGGATTGTTGGCCGGTGATGATGAGGAGCAGAACAACTTTTGTGATTTTGAAATGTTTTTAACAACGTGTTTAAATCATCCTGCAACGAGTTTTTCTCACCGGAGATAATTTTGAGAGATAAGAATTTATCAAAATTGAACTTTCTCTTCCTTCTTAAGGGCGCTCAAAAGTCTCGAGTTTTCTTAACTAGTTTCCTCTCGTTCCTAACTATCTTGAGTGAAACATATATGCAGTCTCACCGGCATCGGAGAATTCTACAGAGTCTGGTCCGTTATTATAGCCTAAACTTGTAGAAACATTTCCTTTCGAATTTCATTAAAGAGGTGCACATGCACTTTTTGACTCTAAAAAGAAAAATAGGTCACGCCACAATCACCAGTCAAAGTTCTTGTGTCGATTTTTGGAACGATTATATATTTCCTCAAGCCCACATTAACAAATCCTCATCAGAGTCAGGTCCGTTATTATTGCCTTAACTTGAAGAAACCACATTTCGACATTTCATTGAAGAGGTGCACATGCACTTTTTGACTCCAAAAAGAAAAATAGGTCATGCCACAATCACCAGTCAACGTTCCTGTGTCGATTTTTGGAACGATTATATATTTCCTCAAGACTCACGTTAACAAATCCTCATCCTCTGTCTCTTTAAGACATAGCGGAGTGCATAAATGCCTACTCGAAGAGAGTTTTTGAACGCGTGTAGGGGGCCAACTCGTGGGGTTTTCCTAAGACGCCACACAGAAGGGAGTATTTATTTTTTTAGTGCACGCATTCATTCGGGACATGTGGGAGGATAAGAGCAGGAGAGAGAGAGAGAAACCTATCCTTCAGCGTACCTTCTCCTCAACTCTCCTTACTCACTCACTCCTCTTGCGTACTTAGTTTGCCTCGCCTTTTCGGCAGCTCACAAGCACAACTGGCTTGTCTCGAGAGTTTTCCGAGGCAGAAAGAGAGAAGGAGAGGGCAAAAGCGTAGTTCGGGGCGCCAATTCACCGTCTTTTGTTTTCCGCGTCCTCGGCGCTAGTAGCGCTGGAGGGAAACGAACGAGAGAAGAGGTGTGGGTTGGAGAGGGGTGGGCGGCAATTAATAATTCACCAGAACGCCGTCAGGGGCGCAATTCCTAGTCTATAAAAGCTTGCGCCTTCAAGTGTCAAGCTTCTCTTTTTTATTTATTTATTTTTCTTTCAAGTCCTCAACGACTGCACCGACGACATGAGTGGTTGTGAGATGGGAAATTAAAATGATCAACTAAAGAAACTCCAAGCGCTAAAATTAACCCCGGTCATTCAATTATAAACAAAAATGATGCAAAGAAAAGAAGGTTTTAATCCCCTTTTTCGCAAAAGCACGAGTATTCTGCTGATGGCTTTTTCCAAGTTCATATCCCTTAGCATTGCCTGCTGTTTGTAGGCCGAGGCACAAAGCCTCAAAAGTCAAACGTTTGGAAATTCATGAAAAACTTGGGAAGCGGGCGAAAATATTTTCAGGGAATTTCACAGAGAAAAAAAATGTAGTTGTCAGTAAAAAAAATCGAATATATTAAAGCTATGTCATTGAACGATGCGGTAAAAGCTGCAGTGCTTCCAAGAAGGTTTACATGCAAGCGAAAAATTATCACTAATCCAAAGGTTTCAATGAAAACAAGATCTCTTTCAGCAAACATCATTTAACGGCTGTTTTATTTAAAGACGACTACATTTTCTACTCAAAAACGAGGTAGGGAAGTTTTAACTCCTTGGCAAAGGGGGAAATGTTTGCAAGTTCTTGGCCGATACGGGTCCTTTTTAGCAGAGTGCTAATTTAAGTACACAACAACCATTAAGGTTTTCATAATTTATTGCAAAAAGAATGCTCCAGGTAAAGTCAATTATAGAAACACAAGCACTGTTAACTTGGAAATCTGCATTTTTCTGAAGTCTTAAAACATATATTTCATACAATTTTCTTTTTATATTATATCTGGCAACGGCTGTGTTTTAGACATATGCTTGTGCACGTTTTCAATACAATTTTTGATTCCGCATTCGAATTTTAAAAAAGAGAATTTATATTTCCAGAAAAGCAACAACAGTCGATACCTGTCAATTTCTTGGTTTCATACTTATAGTATGGAAACAAAAAATTGACAGCTATACAGTTTTGTTGCTTTTCTGGATATATATTTTCTCATTTTTTCATTATGATAACAGAATCAAAAATTTGATTGGGAAACTGTAAATGCGGATGCCTAAAACACTGCCGCTGTCATTTGAACACGCTGGATAAAAGGGGTTTGAACCATTCCTTGTGATATGATATGCAAATTTGCTAATGAAACGATAAATTCAGCCAACAAATCTAACTTATATTGAAAACTAATCAATAGATTGAGAATTGGTTGATGGGAATACCATCTGGATCAGGATGATGCATTACTTATATTTTTAAATAAATAACTGGAAGTCCGGCTCATCAGTAAGATATCTATTTACGAACTTTTCCCAGTTTTTTATCCCACTAGCATTATGGTGATCTTGATGGCGGCAGTGCTCATCAGCTTCGCCGAAGTTCGCGGGTGGAAAATTTACATTTCCCTAGGCATCGATTTGCATGTACCTGAGTACATATGCAATATACCAGGGAATTGGCTTCAGAAGTTCCTAATAAAGATTATTAATACCATCGACTTTATCAATTAAAACCCAAATTTACTCATTTCAAAAATTAATGAAAATCTGGAAAAAACAATGACATAATTGACTTCGCCATGGGGTAAACTAGGTGATTATACAATTTGAAACATGTGGTATATATCCAGTGGTGGGATTCTAGGCAAAATCATGTCACAGATAAAAAATATGTGCATTATCAAATTCGCCTTCGCTGATGGAGACATTGTCGGGCTGATTAAATTGCAATGTAAATATAAGAGTAGGAGCATATCTGAGTCAGAAAGAGGAATTTATTTCTGAATTTTATCAGTATAAATGGCTTTCGCTCGAAGGAGGAGCTCTCCCTCCGTTGTAACACTACGACATCATAGCATATTCCCCTCCATTGTGACATAATACTTCACGAAAAAATGAAAATACACGGTGCGGTCTAAATTAAAGTGCTCCAATCGGTCTGAAAATTGGTTCCTCGACAAATCACATGTTCTAGTACAATAAAAACATGCCATTTTTAAAAGTGCGCGTTATTTTATTCAAATTTAATAATGATTTAAAAAACTTATTGAGACGAAAATTTCGAAAATAAAAAAATAACTAAGTTATTCTGTTTTCATTCAAAGAACGTTCAATACCGCAGCATTATTTTATGATAACCCTGAATGATGTGCAATTTACTGACGACCAGATTAAAAAAAAAATGATTTTTTAAACCCAAAATGCCTCTAAAAAAAAGGAGTGTTTAAGCCATTTTTCTAGGGATTTCAGACAACTTCGGAGGGGGTGGATTTCATGATCTATTTTCGAATCTCATCTCATTTACCCCAACCTATTGTATGAATCAGTCAGTCATTGGTCGGAAATGGGTTTTATAGTATACTAGCAGGTCACCCGGAGTTGCTCGGGAAGGATAGTACTCAGAGATGTGGGAAACTTGAAATGTTGGGCGCGGCCCCTTCGACGAGTGCCGCTAACAATGAAATTGAATGGGATTCTTGCCCTTGGCGTCGGAATGGTGAGAATATTTACAGACATGCAGCTTTGAATTGACAAAAAGTTTATTGACAGCAAATGGGGAGTATTCTCGTGACGGGAGTGACGAGGGGTACCTCAGCTATGGCGTTAAATGCTCTAATCACAAAAGGACGGAAAGTTCTTACCGATGAACTGAAGGAATCTCCAAGCTCCCGTGGCCAACAATCCACGACCGAACTCAATGGGCGACCAGCGATGACCGACCTACCGACTAAAAAAAATGGTAGCCTTGGATTGTTGACGCAGGAGGCGGAAGAGGAGAAGAAGCTGTAAGTTTCCACTATCCGAAAATATACAGAAAAACCCGGGAGAAAATCTCTCGGCAAATGGCTGAGGGCCATGTGCCACAGGTCGAAAGTGAAATAACTTCCTTAGTGACAAACAGGCAAAAGCGAAAGGGAAAAATAGCGCAATGGAAAATAACAGGAATCGAAAACAATCCCCAAATAATCCCGGTCACAACGGAAACTTGGATTTCATGATGTAGTAGAATTTTTGCGTTTCATCCTTGTAGCGTGTCAAGAGGTGCGCATACACGGTAGGATGAACAGCCGCAGGAGCTGTATCACGTGACGTAACAAACGGTAATAGGAAAATGACGAAAAGGGCAGGAAATAGGAAAAGGACGCAACCGAAAGTAACTCTACGGGATATAGGGGAATGAGAATGAGTTCAGTCATTTATTTTATACTTCTCTGCATTTAGTAAATCGTTCATTTCAAATACATCTTTCGACGCTCTCACCAGAGTCTTCAGAATGGTTGCTAGAGCGAAGGCAACTTATTTTTAAAGGCAAATAAGCGTACCCTTCGTCTATTCCTTTCATTTTATCGACGTTTTGAGAGACGTTTTTGCTATTAAAACCACTTATGGACACAATACACGAACACTAGTAACACAAATGCGTCTATTTGCCAATCGACTACCCGCTTGAAGAATTCAGGCGCTGAAATACTCGTTTGCATACATATAGATAGACTAAACACTGCTGTTTGCTCACAAGTGCACTCGATAGACGAAGCAAGGAGGCAGAAACTCGGCCGGCCGTTCTGAGTGACAGTCACTCGCGTCTTGAGCATTCACCTTATCTCTCGTACAGGATGCCGGGAAAACCCCCTCTCCCTCTTCTCCATTCCCCGAAAATTCGACGATTCCCCCCAACACACACATGACGATCCCCTTAAAAGGAACCGCGCCATTTCGCTCCAATTTACCGCGCAGACCCGCTGGGGAGCAGAGATGCAACGCCGACGACTTCTCCCTCTCCCTTGGTCCCCCTTCACGTGACCCTTAAGCCCGCACCTCTCCTCAACGAGGAAACGTTTCCTTTCCCACGGAGACGAGCCATCAAAATTCGCCTTCGGAACCAACGCTCTGCCGTCCCTATCTCTCCCAAGCGCCATGAGGCTAAGGAGTCCCCATCAAGACTGCTTACGCCAAAACGAGTAGCGCACATCTCGCATTACGTTCGGAATAGCAAACAAAACGTCATTTGCGAGTAGTTCTAAAATAAATCTAACTAAATATTATGGTAAAATAATATACTGATGGTAAATAAATATTCAGGTATTCATATGGATTAAAATATGTATGTCGTCCGTAAATGGAGCCGTAATCATTTATACTGTTGCAAGAAGGCCTTGGTGATTTGTGTTTCTGTAAATAAGAAAAAGCGTTACCTCATATTATATTTGGCATCGTAAAAAATGTAATATTAAATAAACCTCCAAGCATGGTAAAATATCATAAGAACATTAGAGACTAAGATTTTAACGATATTTAGACTATTTTGCTCGTCCTACATTTTACCACAATTCGTGGTAGTACGTAAAAAATGTGTTAAGTGTGCAGCTCCAACAAGCGTGCACCATTCTTTGTTCTACAGTTGTATTTAGACTCAGATCAACATGCGTCGCAAACTAAGGGCATTCAAGAGAAACTACGTATAATATAATGATCTTTTAACACTTAGTGACCACATGTACATATGAATAATTCGGTGAATGTTGGGAAAGAATTTAACGGCATAACTAAACTATCCAAAAAAAGATAAGTTTCGATGAATCCTGTTTTGGTCTTTAATGGTTGTGGGAATGACTAAATATTTGAAATTCTTTTTTTTTCCTCGAATCTATCTCCCCAATTTTGTATCCGTGCCTAATTTACCGCGATAGGTATGGTCTCTCAAATTTCCTTGACATTAGCTGCTAATAATTTCGTGGTGTGCATGCGGGAGTCCAATTGCATGCTGCATGCTGGTGGTTGATCACCACCAGCCAAACATCCTAGAGGTGGCTCGCAGGATATTCTGTAGATGTAGATGTAGACTAATGGCATAAGTATTCAGGTATTCATATAGATTAAAATGTTTGTGGCCACCGTAAATAGTGCCATTGTGTATTATTCTGTTGCCTGAAAGGCATCAAGACAGCCTACGTCAAAACGAATTAAATGCATCTCACATTGCGTTTTCATCACTAACAGAATTCTCTCTCCATTTTTTACTCAAAGAAAGCTTTAGCCACCGTAAAAATTAAAATTAAACGTGCACCTCCAGGAACAAATAAATTCTGTATTTTATTATGTACCACGAACGCAAATCTTTATTATTTTTATGTCGTCAAAAATGAGGTTCACGACATAAGGGAGACAGCAAGGGCCTCCTCAGTACTTCCATTTAAATGGTATCGATCGCGAAGACACATAACGGGGATGCAATCAACCAGATTCGGTTGAGCAATTATAAATGCAATACACACAAAATAAAACAAATCACTGACTTTTAAAGGTAAACAGGAATTTGTTCCATTATAATTATGCCAATTCAATCGTTTTTCCAGTTAACCATACACTTTATCCATTACCGATATTTTCGAAATTATTATTTACCTTAATGCACTGCCCAAATGCAAGTTGCATGTAACTCTGCATCCTTAGATAGGCTTATAAATTAAAATTTATAATCCTCAACTTCAAATAGACTTATCTCCACCTACCGGTTAATTCACTCTGTCTCCCGACGTTTCGAAGAACGACGTGCTCTTCATCACCAGGTAATCTTCATTCATTCAGAAGAAGTGAAAAAACCGACAATCTTTCTGCACTTGATACGCCGGGAGAATCTAATATCTTGCATCAAAGTTTTTATTCCTCCAAATCCTACGATAAAGGATTTGCACCAAGACACGCCCGCTACTATTATTTATAGATACTACAAGGCCGTAGTCAATGATCATTTGTCAAGAAAATGCACTTAGGACATGTACAAATTTCCTTCAATTGCTAATACATGCAGATTTTCCTGAACCGCAACATCAAGGAAACGTAACTAAGGCAGGCTAGATGTAGTGGTATGACATCCTGATTTAATGTCAAAGAGAGATAGAAATTTCTCCATTTATTTAATAAATAATGCACGACGCGTTTCGACGGTCATTCCCCAGTACAATGCGAAATATTTCATGCATGAAGAACTTGAGAATGCAATTAATCAAATTTTATATAGGATACTAAGTGGTAAATTACACACCAAAGCACTGGAGAACAGCGTAGTTCCTGGCAATAAATGTAGGGAACTTAATTTTTTAGGCCTGGTGCAGTATCCACAAGTGCGTTCTCTAGCTGAATATGGCTAAATCTTCTATTGATTGCTGGAAAAAGTTAAAAGAAGGGAAGTTAGTATACATCATGCGATTGTTGATGAAAATTTTTCATGAGACTCTATTTTAACTATCCTATTCTTTTACGGTTTCGTTGCTGATATAATGGAGGGTCATTTCATTCTCAAATACATGTGAAGTTCAATTTCAAGTATGAAATACATTCAGCATTCTACTTAACAATTTTGCGTCCGTGTAAGATGAAAAGAACGGAATCGTGTAATCCCATAATTCAAGAAAAAATAATGCCTCTTAATATTAATGTAGTGTCAATTAATGGACTCTTTAATTTATATATATCACTACCACAGTAGCCAATTTTTAACAATCGTAGAAAGAGAAAAAATAGCAATTAGGAACATGGGTATATTTTACATTAATGAACAGTAACGTAATGTCCTGGGTTCACAGAAAAAAAGCTATAAACACATGACTTAGAGATCTATACTAGTATCTGAGACAGCATCTGATAGTAATAGCCGCAAGTATGTATGTGTCAACCAGAAACAAACTTAAGAAATTAAGTGAAATATTTGTAAGTGAAATATTTCAAGTATAACAAAGAAATCAATACTGGTATCTGAGAAAGTATCTGACAATAACAAACGTAAGTATGCACGACGGTCAACCAGTAACAAGCTTAAGACATATTACATTGTGCTGTACTTGAGGATGACCTGCCATTTCGATAAATCAGCGAGTAAACCGTGAACGGATAGGAAAGGAGAAGAATTTGACGAAGAGGGAGGGAACGCGAGGAAGACGTGAGATTCGAGACGGAAAGGCCGGGGTCACACAAACACTTCCAGAACCTCCAACCGCGGGGTCGGGGGCGACAGTGTTAGTAGGAAGGGAGAAGTGTCCAAGTGCTTTAACGGCGTCTCCTCCTAGCCGCTCTCCGGGCTAAAACGGACGCATGCTCGTTCTCTGTTAAGGGTCTCCGTGCATATTTTAGGGGTTTGTATTCAAAGGCCCTATCGCCTGTCCGTTTTCTGGGGACGGTGCAGTTTGCACCGTAATTGAAATCTAGCGGTTTTGCCCGACCGACCAATGGCGGTCTAACGCTGATTACATCATAAGTTGTCACGCCATTGGCCGCAAAGCTTGTGGTGGCCCACATATCTGCTTCTTCAGAGTCAATTATTAAAAGTAAATAACGGTCCGAACCGTCGCTATTTCACCTTGAGCCCCTGGAGTAGCCTGGCGCTCTGAAATCGATGATGGAGCAATTTTAAAATAGCAGTAAAACAGCGTTTTAATCATAAAATAGAAAATAAATGACAGTAGTACCGTTTGAAATCTAATTGATTAAAGTCTAACCATGCGAACTATTTTCCTCATTTTAATCAGAGTTCATAGGTGCACCGGTGGGTGAATGCTAATTTTAACCATTTTCGAAAGTCTCTGTAAAATGTAACAATTTCAACTTGATGAACACTACAAGAGGGAATAAAATTCTGAATTATAAACATAGCCATAATTAGTCCATTCTTTAAATAGCTCTTTTACAGGCAGAAATGAAAATACACTTAGAAAATAATTAAATTAACTTAATTAACGAGGCAAAATGAAGTTTTCAGAAAATATAGAAGGAAAATACATCGAATGAAATTATTTACAACACTGACATCAAAATGGTACAAAAAAGTAACCGAACGTGATAAGTCAATGATCCTGAGCTTGATTGTGGTAGGGATACACCCCCAAGAATAATCTTTGGTGAATTTATGACAAGGAGCATTATAGCAATTGTTTTGATAGGTATCGTCCAGAAAATAAAACCCGATAAGGAATACGCTCATCTTTAAAGGTAAATTTCATGCAACATTATTTACCAAAAAAAATGCCAAAAAACTACGAAAAAAATACTTAACCCGACAAAAAAGAACAGAATGGAATGAGCTCATAATCAGATAATGCGAAAATTATTAGTTTTCGTGCTTGAATTCAATCTAAAATGATACCTCTTCATAATTTTGCAGTGGTTTTCATAAATTTAAAGAGTTCAATTCTATAACTGCCGTAAAAAAAATTATAAAAATCACACGTTCGAACATGGGTATATTTTATATAAAGGTTTGAAAAAATTATCATGGGTTCATAGAAAAAAAAACTATTAGGACATTACAAAGAGATATCTACTAATATGTGAGACAGTATCAGATACTAAAAGCCGTAAGTACGTACCGTGGTCAACCAAGGAAAAATTAAGAAGGAATTTTTCATTTACAAAGATTAGCGCGCAAAGACACAGGGATAGAATCCACTTGAAATGGGCCTAAGTAAAGGAGGTATGAGATGACCAGAAGGTAAATTTTTGAATACAGGGTCTAAAAAAAAGTCTCAGAAAAAAAGAAGTGATAAGTTAAAAAGTTTGAATAAGGAAAATACAGAAACCTTTGCAAAGGCTGAAAATATTAAGAAACAGATAAAGTGATTCTGAGATAGTCCAATGGAAAATATGAAGGAAACACTGATTTAGCACGAGGAAAGAGAAGGAGCAACGACTCTTTCTGGTAAAAAGAGAAATAATGCAATCATTGAGCAGAAAGAATTTTCGAGCAGCATGAAACTTCGTCGTCAAGGCAACACAGTGCATTTCACTCATCTCTCTGCAATTAACTCGACACTTCATTTTTTACTCAGGGGCATAAATGGAACATTAGCTAAATGAAATGGAAATCGTAAAGGCAAGTTGAAAACTTTAGCCGAAAAAGTCTCTTCGAGAGCTAGCGTGCACTTTGAGTTTGAAGCCTGTTCTACACATTACGTTGGGTTACCTTCCTTCAAAGAAGCTATTACACCCAAAAATGAAAAAAAAACATAGATAAGAATACTTGAAAACCTAGCATAAACTGAAAAAATGCATTCACCGCTTCCTAAATATATATATTATTATTATTGAATTTAGAAATAGTAAAAGAAATCAGAGGCACAGAAGAAGGCAGATAGCGTAAAAGAGTAAGCAAATAAGGTCCGTTACACATTGGCGCAGATGGTTCGCGCTAAGCGCGCGGAAATTGGACACCGTTGTTCACATAGGCGCGGACGTCATCCGACCGCGTCCAGCACAATGTCAATTTTGTGTAGCTTGCCAAGGTAGAAGAACGTCATACTGCCAAGTGCAATTCAAGCTATTGCTGTATACCAGGTTAGAAAAAAGCGGAAGAAAAGTGCCCGTCAAAGGGGGTTTCGGGTGCATCCAATTGTGGCACTAAGAAAAGCCGCTTTGATGACCATAAGTACTGAACTACGCGTGATGAATGTAATTTTTCAATTATTTTCCCAGTTTCAATTAGACTATCTATAGCGGAAAGACGCACTCGCACTGTTATCCCCAAGCTCGCTCTATTTCCACTGATAAATCTACTTGGTCCGCATCAGCCGTCCGCGTTCATGTGTAAGCAAAATCCTGTCTCTGTGGTCCGTACGCGCGCTGATGATCCGCGGGGTGGAGGGGCCACGCGGATGGCTCCTCCATGTGCAGACGGTCCGCACTCATGTGTAAGCTTCCATTAACGTCAATAGAACCTTATCCGTGCGCGTAGCTCGGACCGCGGGCCGTTCGCGTCTATGTGAAACGGGCCTAAGAGGTAAATATAATATATAATACGGATACTAATTTGCTATACATTTTTTAAATCAGGCCTAGTTTAATAAATATAGAATGGGTCATTTCACCTCAGCAAAGGTCTACCCCAATGGGTCTCAGCTTTTTATCCAAATCACTGAATAGACATTCACCTCAGGCTGAAAATACAATTACCCTGAAAATTATTTTCCACAAAACTAGTTCATGGGGCTTAAATCAATTGGCTACGACTAATGATAGTATTAATCAAACCATGAACCGAAAGATTTAGTGCTTTCCCGGCAAACTGACTGCGTGAATAGTTTTTAGGATCTCCACCGCGTCAGAAACTGCATTTCTGCCGGTGAGTAGCCCGGCAGTAATGCAGTTCCTGACAGGCAGACAGTAAACCTGGCAGTCATTCAGGCATGCAGTAAACCTGGCAGTAATGCATGCATGCAGTAAACCACGCAGTAAAGCAGTTCCTGACCCGGCGGCGATCCCGAGAATTCTTCACGTGTTCAAAATCTACTATACTAATACTATCTTGATGAAATCTAGCTTCAAGTTAATGCAAAAGTAAGGCATTAACTTCACAGACTATGAAACGCAAGGATAACTTGATCAGGACAAATGATCCGCTGAAAAATTCATAAAACGGTGATGAATATGGGAACAAGACTATCCATTACCAACGTGTCCATTTACTTCAATTATAAAACGAGAGAACTTCGCGAGAACAAAACGAAAAGCATAGAGCCTTGCCATTTTCTGAGCTGAATTCAAATTTTACTCCATGCAAGAATACCAGGTTGTACGCCTTTAATTTGGCTTAAGCCCACCCGTTTATTAAGTGAACGGTTCAGCTGCCAGAATGCTGTAGTCACGCTCAATAATTAGGCTAAGGGTGATTGGTCCAAATGATAATTACTTTATAATTTATTCCTGAAAATAACCGGCGTAAACCATTGAATACACTGATTAAAAAAGCCTTTTTAGTCAAGGATGGCCTGATAATTCCCTCAGATTACCTAATGAACCGCAAAGTGCAGGGTGATAAATAAACAAAGAGACAATTAGGCATTTTATCTGCGCCACATCAACACGGATAATGCGCTGGTATGATCACTTTCTCTTCGATCATGAGAGAAGTGAGAGATAATGGGAGTAAATACGATTATTCCAATCAAGTCATAAACGAATACCTTTAAACAGCCACATTTCACCATATGATACGTAGCTAATAAAGCTTCAATTCTCATTGTTACATAAAAAGTTGCAGCGGGAGTAATTTCATTGAAATCTTTCATAATGATGGCGTTTGAAGAATTTGCAACATGGCTGCTTCCATATTATATTTCATAGCTAGCGATTACTGTTCAATCACTGAGATCCCCGAAAATGATACTTTGTAACGAAGCCATGGACAGTAAAAATAAAATTTCACGAAGAAGTAGCCTTCATTGTGCAATTAAAAATGGAAATTGTTTAATTTGCTATCCTGAAAAGTTGCTATTTCTGAGATACGTGTTGTTAGAACTTAGCTATAGATATGCTCCTCTTCAAGTTACTATTTTCCCAAGTGCGAAATTGCACAAGTAATTTGACAGGAATCCGCGCGCAGCCTAAGGGTATTATCCATATGCTGCGACGTCATACAGCTCACGTTGAAGGAGGATTGCTAGGTGGTGTATATTAGCGCATATCTGGGCAACATAGAGTAGATGAGTATCCGAATTCAAACAAGTGCCGAGACCGACGATATTATCATGCCGAGTTCACTCCTTTGGATTACATAACCTACGTATTCATTAGCTAAAACACATGCATGGCACATAACAATAAGGTCATAATTTGGAGCCACCTCGAAAGAGTAATGAGCCCGCACAATATTTTTACTCTATATACATGTATAAGACATCGACGCTTACGCTATAAGTTCTATTTGGGAACAGTGTTTTTTAATCGACATCAAGTCAATCCCCTGCACAATTTCTGCTTATACTGACATGGTAGTTTCTTAAATAGTTTACCTTTCATCACGAAGACTGGTATTCTTTGCGCATATTTAACTTCGGTACAGTTTAAGTTTACAATGAGCGGAGAAGGTAATGCGCACTGTCCATTTACAGGACTGGATACCACGATAAAATCATAAAAAACCAATATGAAACCACTTACAATCGTAAAATTGGGCGATGAGTAAGAGCACCTTAACAAGAATAAATTTTATTCCAAGTAATACAAGCATAGGTTTCTTTATGCCTAATAATTCATCTTTTAAGCAATCAATTTTATTCACAAACTCATAAATGCAATTTTAACCTCTCTTTTCAAAACACATGTACGACGGAACTGAAAACCGGGATGGTATCTTCCACTTCCCTAATTCTAATTGCCAAAAATTCCACATTATATGGCACCAAATGTTCACCATTCCGTAGTTTACGAATAACGCTAACTATATAGTCATATAGTCCAGCAATCTTTTCCCAAGGAAGCGGGTCGAAACGGCGTGGGGATTTTGAGTACAGTCGGTCCAAAAAGCACCCCTCTTAAATGTACCCACCCTTCTTAAAGCACCCTATGTAAGTCTTTTTTCGGGCCACGCATAACTACACAGCTAACTTAGGCGAGGGAGGAAACCACTATAAAGCATAAAGTGGAAAACAGAGGATACAGGGTCAACTCATATTTACTCAGCGCTAGGAATACACTCCACATATGAGGGGATGAGAAGCCAAGGGGTACCAGTGATATTTTTCTCAACATGGGTAGGTGAACTTTATTGTTAGAAGAAATACACAAAAACTTGGTTGCCAAGGGATACTAGTGAGTCTCTGTTCTGCGTTGACATCGAGTGGAAAATCAAATGCATTACAAAATATCTAATTGATCTCGTTTATTATTCATACCTAATTTCTGCACCTAACTCTGTAAAGAAAAAAGAAATTACTTTTACCACTTGGCTTCTCACCCACTCTTATGTAATCATCATCATCATCACTGGTTAACAATCCTGAGATTAGTTTGACGCGGCTCTCCATACAATTCTCCTATCAGATAATCTTTTCACACCTACGCATTTTTTCTCTTTCAAATCTTTCTTCACCTGCTCCATATATTTTGTTCGAGGTCTTCCATTTCCGGCCTTGCCATCCACTTGTCCCTCGACGATTGTCTTCATCAGGCCATCGTGTCTTATGATGTGGCCTATAAGGTTATTCCGTCTTCGTTTTAAGGTTTTCATGAAGATTGTCTTCTCTCCTACTCTCTTTAAGACTTCCTCATTACTAACTCCGTCGATCCATTTGATCCTCACGCTTCATCTGTTGCACCACATTTCGAAAACCTCTATCCTTGCTTTCTCCGCTGCTGTCATTGTCCATGCCTCACTTCCATGTAGGAGCATACTCCAAATTTATATTTTTATAAATTGTTTCCTTGCATCTATATTTAAGTTTCCCCCTGGTAGCAAGTCTCTCTTTTGCTAGAATTCTCTCTTCGCTTGGGCGATTCTGCTATTATTTTCTTTCTTGCTTCTCCCGTCGCTAGTGATATGCACAGGGAAAAAATGGCTCTTCATTATGACGGAAACTTTATTTGGATAATTTTAGTCTTTAAATACATTTGCTCATTCTTAAATATAATCTACATTTCCTCAAATTTATATCGTTCAAACTAGTTATACTAATAATATCAATATTTTTATTGGAAATAAAAAATAAAACTTTGTAAGTTCCACTTGTGTACAAGTGATGCACAGAGTCAAACCTGAAGTTATCAGTTGTATCAATATTTTAACTTTCTCTAAAAAATACACACTTAAAAAATGAGCACGTGTCTTTAATGATAAGATTTGCCGACCGATTATACCACCGAAATTTATTCCAATGTTGACAAAAATAATTCTGAGAAAGAAAAAGGTTAAAATAAATATAGGAGATTGAACGCTAATTTCAATTAGATGAATGCTTAAAGGATAAAAAATAAAAGCACGAGCACAGTTTTCAACGCCGACATCAACTAATTTTTCCACGCTATATTTCCTTTCCCTCATATTTATACTGTTTCACCGATAGCTCATGCGCACCTCATATTACGTATAAAATGAAGCTCCCAATGCATTGAGAATCAACCGAAAGTGGAGGTCTAAATTCAAACCATGCGAATTCAGACCAAGACCGAAATTTTTATCAAGGCTTGAACAAGTTAGCGAATTACAGCCTGACTAAAATTACCGTACATGACGCAGGAAAAACTATAAAAGCACTACAAATAAATCATTCCATTCAATCAGACTAAATCACTGCTAGAAACAAGTAAACCGGGTTTGAATCCTGACTAGACCAAATATTTTTTCATTTCATCTTCATCTTTAGCGTATGTCAGACTAAATGATATCATCATACAGATGGTAATATTATGCAATTACCTATTACGAAAAAATGCTTTCACTTCATCCTTAGGCGTAGGTAAGATGAAAAGCGAAAACTCGAATCCTAAGTCTCCAGTGCATAATTACATTTTTCCTATAAAATCCTACAGCACACTTCATTCGACTCTAAATAGCTTTGCTTCAAAAGAAAATTACATATATGCCGTGGAAATCTTTGGGCACACTCCATTTGAATTTTTTATCTATTATCTTCCACCATCATACCTGATATGCTTCAGCCAGCATTACAACGAACAAATAGAACGCTATTACACCCGCCCAAGGAACGCTGGCGATCTTGATTCTTGAGCTGGCAACGAAATTGGAGCAGCCCAAGATGCAGTTGGAGAGAGAGAGAGAAGGAGTGAGAAGGATAAAGGGGTGAATAACACTGGTAGCAAGTGCCCTAGCCCTTCTCTCGCTGATGCGCTCTCCGAGGAAAGGGCACGAGGGCAGAAAACACGACCGGTCCTCAAAACCCCGTCCCACCCCACAAGAGAAGGGTCACTCCAGTGAGCGTAATGGAAAGATAACCCTGGAGCCAGGGCTAAACCGTGCTGGAGTTTCTGAATGGAATTTAATCGGTGACTAGGAGGAGGTTGGGACCGAGAGTGTATGAGGCACTAGAGGACCGGACGGGACTATGACCATGGGTTTCGAGGGGGTGAGATGGTCCACGCATTTCACGATGGTGCGGCACGGAAGGGTTGATGGGAGGCGAGAATGGCAGGCCAAGATGGAGAGCTAGATAGGCGCGACAGAGAGAGAGAGACCTCGCTCGCCTATAAAAGGCCAGCGATATTTCACCTCCGCCCACACCGAGGATAAACTTCAGCAAATCATAGCTGGCTAGGCGTAGCCGAACTATTGTATAGATAGCTGCGCGTTTACTCATAGGTGGATTACCAAACTGCGCTCAGCAAAATCGGAAGAGCTGCTACTCTTAGCTTTATTGATAAAACTAATTGTGTTCTCGGTAATTTCTTCAAATTATTAGCAAAAAAATAATCGTGTTTACTCATCGGTGGATTACCCAACTGCGCTCAGCAAAATCGTAAAAGTTGTTACTCTTAGCTTTACTGATAAAATTAATTGTACTCTCGGTAATTTCTTCAAATTACCTTATCAGCAAAAAAAGATATTTTGTTAAACTGTATTTCAAACAAAAATATTACATCATCAGGAAACAAAAATAATGCACCTCTTATTCAAGTAATAACCGCGGAGTAGCCAGCGTTCCTTTAAAGAGCCAACTGAAATTGGACTTAATGCGCGAATATTCAGTAGAGGGAAATTCATTGTAATATCCTAGCCAATGATATACACACTCCAAACACTTCAATTAAATAACTACTTAACTAGCCTCAAATTTGGTTATCAAATTCCTCCCATCCAAATTGCATGACCCAGACTGTAATTATCAAAGTAATAAATTGCCATGTAAGATGTAAGTAATATACCTCTTTCCAATAAATGACAAATTATAAAAATTCTTCTTCATTGAAATAGTTGAAATGGAATAGTGGGCGCAATTATTGCCCAATGCTCATAATAAACGCTAATATAACTTATTTTAATTAAGTTAGCAAAATGTATCTAAGATATTGGTATATAACTGGCGTAATTTATAACTTAATACGAACTACGTATAATGAGCTTCAAATAAAATATAATATAAATAAATATATATACTTCAGAACAATACATCATAGTAGGGCACTTTATTCCAATTGCCCTTATTGAATGCTGCATAGTCGAAAGCTATTTTTTATCCGTAATACTGAATGTTTTGTTTTAACTTTCGACCATTTCGTAATTTATGATCGGAGCTCTTCGTGTTTAATATCATTCTTCTAGGCTTTTTTAGTACTTTACAAATATGCTATTTAGATTGAGATATTATGAGAAACTAAAAAGGTTAATAATTTTATTCGAGGTGCTAGTTGCCTTGCTCTTCGGGGGGAGGAAAGGGACGGGCGAGAGGACCCGCTAGCTACTTATGTCGGTCCCTTACAGTTTTTTTGTCGGTCCTTTCCTCCCCTCCTTTGCTCGCGGCTCAGGTATTTCGCAGGCCCATGCGCCAACTTACGGTATACACACTATATATCCTTCTATTTCATGTATTTAAGAATAATTTCAGAGGTGCGCTATTCACATAAAACTTAATAACTCCAGTGAGCCTCGCCAAAGTGCAGACTTGCAACTCCCGCCCATGAAAACGGGATGACACATTGATTGCCTTCATGTAGCGAGGAGGGCTGATGGTAATAAAGCCCAGGCTGTATAGAGCCGAAAGCTAACACAATGAAACCACAGGGCCGTCATAATCAAAAGCAAGCCACAGACAGGCAGGGTATGCTGCAAGCTCATGTCCTTTCACAGCCCATCAGGTGTATATTGATTCGGTGGGAGCATCCGGCAAGCAACCTGTAAAGCAGTATTAATTTCATATTCTCTCGTCGTCTCGTTACCATGGATCCCTCATTTCCTTAAATTATTGGCACAGGATATATCCTTCATTTGCCTCTTTTGTACTTTACGCCTTATTTTGTACTTTAGGAATACTTCAATAGACTTGCGCGCGATAAACGACATTGTTTTTATCAATAGCGTCTCGACTCCGAAAATTTACTCCACGCCATTCAAAATCCAACTGCGATGAGGTTAAAGGGGGTTTGAAACACGCAAACTCGGGTAAGAAAACATACACATAGTTGTCTCTAAACATCATTCTCCATGGTTCCATATATTCTGCTTAATCTCAAAGAAAGTCTCATGAATTTATAACAATGTAAAACAATACAGGTAACTCCTCCCTTCTTCCACCGACTCTCGTTAGGGAAGGCGAGACGGGTGCGTATTACGCACTGCGTAAGGCAATGACGGTCGCTGACTGTGAATGCGGCCTGCGAGCGAACAGCTCGCCGTCAGGGGTGTGACGCGCTGCTACAGCTCGCGGAAAATTATTGTATTCCTGGAAAACTGTTGAGCGGACGTTAAAATGGAGCAAATTTTGGCCCTGAAGATCTGCAAAATCGTGCGTTACCCCTGAAAATGATGTTACTTTAAAAAATCGGGAAAATTTAATGTTATTGCAATTATGCTCTTTGAGCGACCTCTAAATGTTAAAAAATTGAGCTGAAATTTTTAGGATATCCATTCTGCACACCATAGCATATTTTAAGAGGTAGAAATCAAAAATCCGAGAAAAAATAAAAATTAAGCAGCACCCTAACCAGCGTGTGTGCGAGAAATTTTGTTTCAAACTTGGCAACAGTGCTACGTAGACGTTTGGAATGATTCATCAAGGCTGTTAATGAAGCTATGAGTCGAAGCAAGTGTTTTGAGTGGCATAGTCGTTTTAAATCGGACAGAGCCTCGACAGATGAAAGATTCGCGATTCGCCTTTCACATCGAAAGACCCCAACCATGTCAAATTGGGGAACGATTTGATGCGGGAAAATGTTTAAATGTTAGGGAGGTATCTGAAGAAGTGAACATTAGTTTTGAATGCTTTCAGACAATTTTAATAGACATTTTGGGCATGACGCGCATCGCATCAAAATTCGTCCCTCATGATGGCGTTTCCACCACGATAATACGCCTGCTCACACGCAATCGTGACAGTTTTTCGCCAAAACCAGAACTTACGTGATCCCGCAGCCAACCTACTCTCCAAATGTGGCTCTATTAGACTCCTTTCTGTTTCCATAGTTAAAATCAACTTTGAAAGGGCACTGATTCAACTCTATTGCGGACATTTAAACTAATTGTACGGCGGACTCGGAGAAGGCTCCCTAAGGCGACTTACCAGGAAGGTTCGAGAGCTGGAAGAAACGTCGGCAAAGGTATGCCGTGAGCCAAGGCACGTACTTTGAGGGTGGAAAATTTGACTGAGCTGTATCCGTCGAAATTAACAAGTTAAGAAATCAGTCCGGTCATATTTTGACACACTTTATATATAAATTTCGGCTAACACTCCTAATTTTACCTTATTTCACCGTGAAACTCGGATCAACATGTCCGTCAGTGACGCGAGTTAAGGCCTTTGTTAACCCATTTAAATGCGTGGTGGATAACATATATAGAGGCCGAATTGAGGATCCTCTTTTGTAATAATCGTGGTATACAATATGCCAGGAATGGGTTGGTGGAACCCACAATACGCGGTGGAATTCGCTTAACATTTTGGGTAATTAAATGTAAACCTCGTTTTTCCTCAATTTCTTTATTAAAACACGACCATGGTTTGATAAAAAATTCTGTGGAAAAACAAATTTCAAATTTATTTACCCAAAATACCAGGATCGAGGATGTTAATGTATGTGATTAACTTGAGTTTGAGATATTGTGAGCTCCTACGCCCCTTATGCAGAGATGTAGGTTCTCCTCCGGTTTTTATTCCTCCACGTATTCCTCTACTTTCCGTTTCCTCCACACCTGAATTTTCTCCATTTCGACGTGGGCCGCGCTCGATAACCACCCATCTTCCCTCCCACCTGACTTTCAAGCACCTTGACCGATGAGAATCGTGGCCCATGCATCAATAATAACATCTCCCTGCGCAGCCGACGGGCGAAGACAAATCACGTGGGCGACCCAGTCGCTATATTACGCATCCACCCACCCGAAACAGGCAGCAAGATTTTTTCATCTTTCAAATCGGTCCATCTTTTCCTACCAACTGTCTACATTAGGGCGTAGGAGCCCCAAAATATCTTCAGCTCAGGTACCAGACGCCGAAACAAGCGACGAACATTCTTCGCGAGCGTGAGCAAAATACGGCAACACTATACGAGTAGCTTGAAGTTTGTAAGGTATCTTTCAAGACTTCAAACATTGGCTCTACAGTATGAGAAGGATAATAAACAACTAGAACAATTCGCCTTCCTTAAATTTGTCACAGAGGGCTAGTAACTCCTTAATGTCAGCGAGAACTAGTCAAATAATAACAAGTCCTCCATTCAAAGGCGTTGAACTACTATGAGATATAGTGGCATCAATCACAGAAATAAAGATTTTTTTATTACATCGCTAAATGTATCCAAGACCAATTGCTATTTTTGCCGTTGTAATTTTTTATTTTTACTGGGATTTCTAAGGTTTTTTTAATTGAAAAGTGGAAGCCATCGTTAGTCGAGACCTGATCCTGGGTTTCCGGGTTCAAACCCTTCTGACACCCCCTTAATTATTCCTCGAAGTACGAGATTGTACAGGGAAAGAATTACCACCTCCTTCGCCGAAATTGTGAAATGCTCATGCTTGTGACTTATTCTGGGGTGATCTCTACCCTCACCTAACCGAATCAACCATCCGGTCGCATCATTGAGTGAGTAAGGATTGGTAAATCTTCTAATTACATGACGTCCTTCCCCTTATTATACGTAGGTAAATAAAATGTATCGGTTTCCCGAAAAAAGTATTAATTCTCAACTTACCTACGTGCATAACTGGTCGAAAAAGTTGCTTCAGTTAGATTCATCAATCGGCAAAATGAGATCCTAAGTTTAACAAAAACATAAATAGATTCATGCAAAATTCCTATCGTTATAGCGTGGCATTTTATTAAATTATCCAAGTTTATAATGCATTAAAATATTTCCTTTCTACATTCTTAAATTAAATAATATTATGATCTGGGTCAAAACATAACCCTGTAAAGTTTCAAAAAAAATGGAAAATAAAATATAAATATATTTATGTTTCATTTGTTGATAATTATAACAATTGGTAAAAGTCAAGCATCAAAAATAACTGAATTATTATGTTTATTAAGATTGCTACTCATAAAACCGTGACCTTATTTCCTCACGGTAATCATTCAGGCGCAACTGAAGATATCATTATTTTTTTGGCTTTAAAATACACTATTTCATCGTTGGTAGGGTATGAAGACTTCTTTTGCTATAATTTGAAATAATCTACGGCATAACACCCCATCACATATATTATACGATATCACTGAAGGGAACGATATGCAGGCTATTCAGGCAACGGGAATATAGAACTGAACATCCTTCAGCTCCAGTAAATGCAGTAGTTTAGCCATCTAAAAAGTACGTATAGAAGGTAAAATTATTCCAAGTACGCAATCCATTCCATTTTTCCTACGTTCAAAACCATGATTTCAACAACCGAGAGTCATTATGCAAGCTTCCTATTGTAAATGATATTATGGATAGTCTTTCTGCAAGTATTATTAAGTAATACGCGCGGAGAATAATATTTTTCGCTTTG